>NC_142139.1:35937361-36587084 GCF_024610735.1 Ursus americanus | reverse complement strand
TGATTTGAATTTAAAATACCTA
Organism: Ursus americanus; assembly: GCF_024610735.1. Classification (NCBI taxonomy): domain Eukaryota; kingdom Metazoa; phylum Chordata; class Mammalia; order Carnivora; family Ursidae; genus Ursus; species Ursus americanus. The sequence continues at coordinate 36,587,062 of NC_142139.1, read as the reverse complement.
TAATTAAAGGCTGAAAAGAAGAGCAGTTTTTCAAGTAGGTAATAAGGATTTTGGCTTCTTAGTTAGAGTCATACCCAACAGTTTTTTGTTGTATACAGATTTATAGCTACCCTCTTCTTCCTATTTGTTCTGTTGAAAAAAAAATGTGTACACACACATACACACACACACACACACACACACACATAGCAATGAAAGTGAAGTAAACTTTTTAAAAAATAAAATTAGTATTAACATGGCATCACATTCATTGTTTTTCATTTTTTTATTTACTATGTTTTATTCAAGTATAATGAACACAGTGTTTTTAGGTATACAACATACTGATTCAGCAATTCTGTACATTACTCAGTGTTCATTATGATACGTGTACTCTGAATCCCCATCTCCTATTTCAGCCATCCCCCCCACCTCCCTTCTGGCAATCACCAGTTTGTTCTCTGTATTTAAGTGTTTTTTTGTTTATCTCTTTGTTGTTGCTCTTCATTTGTTTCTTAAATTCCACGTATGAATGAAATCATATGATATTTATCTTTCTCAGAGTTATTTCACTTAGCATTATACCCTCTAGATCCATCCATGTTGTTTGCTAATAGCAAGATTTCATTCTCTTTTATGGCTGAGTAATATTAAAGCTTTTTTATTGAGGTACGATTGACATATATTAGTTTCAGGTGTAGAATGTAATGATTCAAAATTAGTATATATTGTGAAATGATCGCCACAATAAGTCTAGTTAACAAAAGAAACTTTTCAGTTGCTTTTTTTTTAAGATTTATTTTTAAGCAATCTCTACACCTAATGTGGGGCTAGAACTTAAAACCCTGAGATCAAGAGTTGCATGCTTTACCTCCTGAGCCAGCCAGGCACCCCCGAAAAGAAACTTTTTTAAATTTTTTAATATTTTTTTTTAAAACAAGATTTTATTTTATTTTAGAGAGAGAGGGGAAGTGGCAGGGGGCAGTGGCAGAGGGAGAAGAAGAGAGAGAATTTCAAACAGACTCTGAGCTCAGCACTGAGCTCATTGCAGGGCTTTATCTCATGACCCTGAGATCATGACCTGAGCAGAAACCAAGAGTCGGACACTTAACCAACTGAGCCACCCAGGCACCCCAAAAGAAACTTTTTAAATATTTTATTTATTTAATAACTTAATTTGAGAGACAGGGAGAACACGTGCGAGTGGGGGGAGGGGCAGAGGGAGAAGGAGAGAATCTCGTGGAGTCTGATACAGTCAGTCTCATGACCCTGAGATCATGATCTGAGCTAAAACCAAGAGTCAGACACTTAACCCACTGAACCACCCAGATGCCCTCCCAAAAAAACTTTTTAAAGAAAAAAATACCTTAACTTGTTCATCCTTACCTGTTGCTTTTAAAGTTTTTTTCTTATTAATTTTCTGTCTCATAATCATGCACACATTTTTACATACATGTAATTGAATATAATTTTTATTGTTATATTTTAGAACAGAGGTGAAAATGGTAATTGTGAAAAGTATGGGAAAGTTATACCAGCAAGTGCTGTGATATTTGGGATGGCAGTAGAATGTGCAGAGATAAGAAGACATCATAGGTAAGTGATTATTTAAATAGTAAATTTTAGAAAACAATAATTTTAAAGACTAAACTATACTTGAATGTTTATTTAGTATTTATTTGGATGAGAATTTGTAGTTTTGTGGCCTTTAAATTCATGATGTTTATTCCAGTCTTAATTCCCTTTTTGCCTTTTTCTTACTTTCTTTTAAAGTGGAGCTCTGGGGATGCCTGGGTGGCTCAGTTGATTAAGCATCTGCCTTCAGCTCAGGTCATGGGATTGAGTTCCACATTGGGCTCTGTGCTTAGCATGGAGCCTGCTTCTCCCTCTGCCTGTGCTCCCCCTGCTTGTGCGCATGCTCTCTCTCTCTCAAAAAAATAAATAAAATCTTAAAAAATAAAGTGGAACTCTAGAATGAAAACCAGCTTTCAGTTTTTTAGTGGAAAATCAATTTTGATACAATTTAGTATTTTTTTTTATTTATGATAGATTAAAGAGGCCCCCTTCAATAACTTAATGATAGTAAAGGTAACATAAATATTTTAAGACATAGTGATGTATAAAAGAAGAAAATAAAAATTATCCTAAACTCCTCACCATTAGATAGCTACTGTTCATCTTTGTTGTATACTCTTCCTTACTTTTCTATGCATGTTACAGGGTGATAAGTAAAAATATTTAGTTATTGGTAGGGCATAGGGCACCAGCCAGACAGTGGCCCTAATTAATAGATTGGCTGAATTAGTGTGCTGGTTGAGTGTCAGCTCTGTGTAAGTAAATGTGTGTGTGTATAAATTTAATTTTGTTTCAAAAGTATCAGTAAATATATTTGCTTTTTCTTTGTGAGCCTCTTCGTGTTAATAGATATGCTTCATGATTTTTTAAAACCAATTTCTTTTTTTTTTTTTTTTTTAAAGGTTTTATTTTTATTTATTTGACAGAGATAGAGACAGCCAGCGAGAGAGGGAACACAAGCAGGGGGAGTGGGAGAGGAAGAAGCAGGCTCATAGTGGAGGAGCCTGACGTGGGGCTCGATCCCGTAATGCCGGGATCACGCCCTGAGCCGAAGGCAGACGCTTTAACCGCTGTGCCACCCAGGCGCCCCTAAAACCAATTTCTTATAGTTCTCAGAGTTGAGAATTTTTAGGTTGCTTCTACTGTTCTGCATTTAAGAACAAGAATAAATACCTTCGTACTTAGGTCTGTGTGGACTTGTCTTTATTATTTTCTTGGAATAAATTTCTTAATAAAGAATTGAGTTAACTAATATCTTAAAAAAAAAAAAAAGAATTGAGTTAAAAGGTACGTACATTTTTCATTCATGGAGACAAATTGCTGAATTGCCCACCAGAAAAGCTAGGTTGTCTCTTGCTGGGATTTCTTGCTATAACACAATGTTAGATTCTTTGCCATTAACAGTTTCTCTTTATATTTTATGGGTAAGTCACTAAAATTGTTTGCCTAAGCAAAAAAGAAATTGACTGGTATCCATTTTGAAAAAGGATCCCTTTATCATTGATTCATTTATATAGCAAATAAGGGCCTGACTATACAACAGAAGCACCAGAGCAGCTTTTGTTTAAAAAAAAAAAAAAAAAAAGCCATACATTTTGCTGGAGTAGGTCTGGGTCAGTGAGGCCTGGTATTTATTTTTCACGAAGCTCAGCAGTGTGGGTTGAGGATGATGAAGAAGGGTACTGAATAATATAGAGATGAGTGCTACTGTTTTATCTGGTAGAAACAATTTTTTTAAAGATTTTATTTATTCACCTGAGAGAGAAAGAGAGCTAGAGCGTTCATGGCGGCCGGGGGCGGGGGTGGGGGGTGGGGGTGGAGGGGTGGGGGGATGGGGAGAGGCAGAGGAAGAGGAAAGAGAATCCCAAGCAGACTGCACACTGAGGGCAGAGCCCAACGTGGGGCTTGATCCCACAGCCCTAAGATAATGACCTGAGCTGAAATCAAGAGTTGAATGTTCAACCAACTGAGGCACCTGGTGCCCCTGGTTGAAACAATTTTTTTTTCTAAGATTTTATTCATTTATTTGAGAGAAAGAGCAGGAGCTGTGAGAGAGGAAGAAGCAGACTCCCTGCTGAGCAGGGAGCCCAACGCAGGGCTTGATCCCAAGACCCTAGGATCAGGACCCCAGCCCAAGGCAGTCCCTTAACCGACTAAGCCATCCAGGTGCCCCTGGTAGAAACAATTTTAACTATTATAAAAATTACTGTTTGGGGGCACCTGGGTGGCACAGCGGTTAAGCGTCTGCCTGCTTATTCAGATAAACATAAGATTCAACTAATTAGGCTCCAAACAGTAATTATTTTTTTAAATATTTTATTTATTCATTCGACAGAGATAGAGACAGCCAGCGAGAGAGGGAACACAAGCAGGGGGAGTGGGAGAGGAAGAAGCAGGCTCATAGCGGATGAGCCTGATGTGGGGCTCGATCCCATAATGCCGGGATCACGCCCTGAGCCGAAGGCAGACGCTTAACCGCTGTGCCACCCAGGCGCCCCATGAATAAGCAAATGTTTTAAGAATAGTCAAGAAAAGTGAGAAATTTTGCCTTATTAGATATAAAATTCTAGAAATAAAAAATACAGATGCAGAAATAGAAAAATAGATCAGTGGAACACAATAAATACAGATATAGACCTTGGAATTTATAGGGATTTAATAATGATACAGATGTGGTTTTTCAGATCAGCAGAGAAAGGATGAATGGAGATAGAGATGACATTTTTTATTTGGGGGAAAACATTAGATTCTTACTTTAATTCAAGATGAATTAAATATCTAAGTGTAGAAAATCCATCGAGTGATGACGGCTTTCCAAAGGAAAACACAGGATAGAGTCTAGAAGTTATAAAAGATTGACAAATTTGACCACATTAAAAAATTTTTAATATACTGGTGGAAGATAGTATAAATAAAGGTAAAAGACAGTTGACAGACTGAGATAAAAATTTGTAACTTTTACAACAAAGTATTAATAAACTTAAAATTGTTAATCAGAAAGAAATTAATCCAATAGTAGAACATTTTTTGAATATTTATATTAGTAAGCATTAAAAATGATAATATCCTATTTTCTCACAGGTGTGGTGAAAACTTATACACTGTTAGTACAACATTTTAATAGCTCAATTCGTCATTGTCTAACAAAACTAAAGATCTGTGTAGTCCTTGACCTAGTAGTTCCATTTCTGGTAATCTATCCTGATAAATGTACTTAGACCTGTGTGCAGCGATACATGTACAAGGATACTTACTGTAATGCTGTAATTGGAGGAAAAAAACTATCTGAAGGCTTATTAATAGGAAAATATTTCAATAATTTTTGATAAAACATTTACCTCGTGCAGTACTGTGTAAGTGTCAAAAAGAATTATTTAAGGTACATGTACTGACATGGAAAGAAGTTCATGATATACTATTAAGTGAAAAAAACAAGGTGTAATCCTAGGAGCAGTGAGCATACCTGGCACTTAGGTCTTGGTTTCTAAATTCCATTTCTCGCCAAAAGGAACTATAGCTCCTTGGAGAAATGGCTGCTTCCAGGACTAGGGTAGGACAGATCCAAGATGACTCTGAAACATTTTGCGTCAGAAATTAAGGAGGTACTCCAAAAAAAATTATAGACCGTTAAAGGACATAGACGCATGCTTGGAAGGATCTCACACTGGCCAAATCTGAGACAAATTAAGCACCAAATACATACATACATAAGGGCATTTATAAATCAAAACCCATCGAGTAAAATAAGAATCCATGAGTTCCTACTTACGATAAATAGCTTAATAAATTCATAAATGGGGACAAAAAGACAGTTCTTTCTAGCAATAGAATGTTGACTAATAACAAAACAAATGTTGGAGAATTATTGTTTGCAATCCCCATGTAAAGATGGGAGCAAAAATTATGGATGTATCAAATCAATGAGAAATTTAATGAAGGTCGGGATATTTATAAGTTTAAAAGTATCTTTTCACAAATTACCTATTACAAAAGGAAAAATGTTAATTACACGGGGAAGAAACCACATAGCATCTTATCCAAGTGATCAAAATTAGCATCACCAGTAAGATTCCTCCAAATCTCATACTTTGAGGATATATGCTTATGTAATATTACACCCAAAATGTATATAACATATATGTAATTGTGAAAAAACCTCACGCAAACTTACATTGGGGGCCACTCTATAAAATAACTGGCCTATCATGAGAGACAAAGCAAGGATGAGGAACTGTTAAGGATTAAAGGAGATTAAAAAAAAGTTCAATTGAAATCATGATCCTGTATCAGGGAGAAAAGACCATAGGACATTTTGATTTGTTAATTCAGTTGACAAATATAGGCTATGGACTGAAGAGTAGATAATACTGAAATTGATAACTGTATTGTGGTTAAGAAATTATCCTCATTTGTAATAAAGATGCACTAAAGTAGTTATTAAGGGGTAAATAGGCATGGTGAATGCAACCTACTCTCAAATGATTCCAAAAAAAGAATAGATATGGAGAGAGAGAATATGATAAAGCAAATGTGGCAAAATTTAAAATGTGATGTTATTTAAAAATGTTATTTAAAAAAATTTAAAATGTTATTTAAAAATGTGATGAATCTGGATAAAGGATGTGTAGAGTTCTTTAGATTATCCTGGAAATCTTTCTAAAAATTTGAAATCATTTTCAAAATAGAGCAAAGGAAAATATATATAATATATCTGAACAATATACGTACATATTACTACATAAAGGAAAAGGTATTGAAAGGATCAGACTTTTAACAGTGAAAAAATGGGGATAAGGAGTACTGTGAAGGTGGGCTTCCACTATTTACTATTTTGTTTAGAGTTTTGATAAGTTTATATTCATGTATTTTATAAGAAAAGGAAGTTGTCATATCCTTTTTTTGTTTCTGTAACTTGTCACTTTTGAGTTATGAAAATCATTAATCGAACACCTGGGTGGTTCAGTCAGTTAAGCGTCTGCCTTCCTCTCAGGTCATGATCCCAGGGTCCTGTAGTCGAGTCCCACATCAGGCTCCTGGCTCAGTGGGGAGTCTGCTTCTCCCTCTCCCTCTGCCCCTCCCCTGGCTTGTGCGCGTGCTCTCTCTCTTTTTCTCTCTCTCACTCTGTCTCTCAAATAAATAAAAAAAATATTTAAAAAGAAAATCATTAATCATTCCATTTGTTGATTTCATTTTTTTGAGTGTATAATAAAATAATTTCTAGAAGTAGACCATTCCAACTTCTAAAACACTATAAGGAGAGAGATTAATGAATGCCTCTATGATGAGATAAGATTGGAGCTTTTCTTTTCTTTTTTCTTTTCTAGATTTTATTTATTTATTGGAGAGAGAGAGCACAAGCAGGGGGAACAGCAGGCAGAGAGAGAGGGAGAAGCAGGCTCCCCGCTGAGCAGAGAGCCTGATGCGGGGCTCCATCCCAGGACCCTGGGATCATGACCTGAGCCGAAGGCAGATGCTTAGCTGAGCCACTCAGGCACCCATGGAGTATTTATTTTTCATAAAATGGTGTTGCTAAAATGTTCATGAAGTGTTTTTTTTTTTTTCAATATAAATTTTTATTGACATCAGAACACTGTTATAGCAAGTGCATAAACCATAAATTTATGGTTTGATGAGTTTTCATGAAGTTAATACACTTATGTAATCTTTGATCAGATCAAGGTCCAGAACATTACCATCACCCCAGAAAGTACCCAGAAAGAAACCCCTTCCAGTTATGGGTACCCTGTCCCCCGTAAAAGTAGCCACTATCCTGACTTCTAACACCATGGATTATTTTGCCTGTTTTGAATTTCATACAAGTGGGATCATACAGAATAGGGTTTTTTTGTGCCTGGCCTCTTTTCAACATCCATGTTCGCTGGTGTGTAGTTTGCTCATTCTCATTGATGTACAGTATACCAGTAGATGACTATACCAATACATTTGCCTTTACTGATGATGGATATTTAGGTTATGTCCAGTTCTTTGGTTATTGGAAATAGTACATCTGTAAACATTCTTGAGTATTCTTTTGGTGATTGTGTGTATGGATTTTTGTTGGCTATATTCCCAGAAGTAGAAAAGCCAAATACCTTGAGGTTCCTATATTAAGACTGAATCTAGAATGGTTATGTTCAGCTTGAGTAGGTACTGTGAAAAAGTCTTCCAAAGTGGTCTTATTAATTTTATACTCCTGCCAATAGTGTATGAGACAGTATCATCACCAGCACTTGGTATTGACTATTTCATTTTCCCAGTTCTGGTGGTTGTATAGGTGTTAACTTCATTTCCCTGGTGACTAATGAAGCTGAGCAATTTTTTGTATGCTTATTGGCCATTTGAATATGCCCTTTTGTGAAGTGTCTTGTTTGTCTTTTGCCCATTTTTTTTAATTTGTAGAAATTTAAAAATGTATTTTGGATATGAGCCCTTTTTTGAATAGATATATTATAAATTCCTTCTAGTCAGTGTGCCTTTGTACTTTCTTAAAGCTGAGTATCTTTTGATGAAAAGAGTTTTTAATTTTAATATGACCTATTTGTCATTTGTTTTCCTTTATTGTTAGTGATTGTGTATGTAATTGTGTTTAAACCTCTGTCAGTGAAGTTTTATTTCATTTTTATGTTTATTTTTTCTGGACTCAATATTAGATGTGTTACTTGATTCTAAAAAAAAAAAAAAAACCAGAGAAACCATCTTTTTCCCTTCCCCTCCTCATTTTCCCTCCTACCAGGGTGGGTACTAAGGATGTTGCTGGGATCTGTTTACCAGCAAACGTGAAATTTCAGAGTCCAGCTTGTTCTTCTGTAGATACTGAAGAGACAATTGAACCATATACAACTGAAAAGATGAGTCGAGTTCCTGGGGGATATTTGGCTTTGACAGAGTGCTTTGAAATTATGACAGTAGATTTCAACAATCTTCAGGTAAAAAAAAGTTCAGTTACAGTTTTTGAGCATTAAATTTCAGGCATTGTTTAGAGTAATACATAGGATAGTCTTATTTTATGAATTTTCATGGGATTCTACCTACTGTATATAAGGAAAATGATTAAATGGTAATCAGTATTTTCTCCTGAAATTATGTACTTACTTTAAATACATAGGGAAAAAAAATCCCTAAGGTTTGTTGGAATGTGTAATGTGCCAGGTGCTTTCACATGTGTTCTTTAGATTGCTTTTACAACAGTGCTGCAATTATAATTATAGTTAAAATTATCTTTGTGCTAAATTATGCAAGTGTGAATGCAAGAGTTATAACCTAGAGCTTTCTGACTTTCTGAATGTCATGCTACCATTTCAAGTTAACAGTATTCCTTGAAATGAACAGTAATCCAGATCTCTAGATTGTATCTGTAGTAGGGTGATCTCCCAAATCAGTTTGCCCAGAAGTGAGAGGTCCCCAAGACATAGGACTTTCAGTTTTAGACTAGGACAGTCTTGGGCAAACCAGGACAGGTTGGTTGTCCTGTGTATCATCTGTGTGTGTTTTATTGGTGGGTGGTGGGTGGATGTGCTGCATAGAGAAAGTGCCCAAGGAAATTGAGAAAGAGTCCTTCTCTGAAGATCTTTAAGGTTAGATGAGATGTGCCTGGGGACAGAAGACTTTGTACGGGTCATTTTAGCCTATGATCTTTATAATTTAATAAATTTAATATAATTTAATCCCGTATTAATTGTTACTAGGTTCTTCTTGAGGTGGTTTGGAACTACTTTAACACTTTGACATTACTTACTGAGGCTGAGCTTCAAGAGCATTTCATTTCTGATATAACAGTACAGTAGGGAACAACACAGTTATCGTTGCTAAATACCCCAAAGCCATCTCTTATTTTGAGCTTTTCTTATGTTAATTTTTCTTTGTCACAGTTAAAAAAAAAAACCCACCTTAGCAAGGCTTTAAGTTGGAAGTAATATTTGCTTGTTTAACACTTTCAAGTAATCAAGAACAGAAAAGAGAAAGCGTATGTCTGCCTTTTTAAAATCTAGGTCCTACTTTCCCCAGATCACCAATTTGAAGTACGTCTTTTCAGACTTGCTTTTCTGTTATTCTACACACACACACACACACACTTTTTAAAAAACAAAATCCCCGTTTGCCGCTCGCTGCCTTCATTCAACAATACATCATGGACTTCTTTCTACATCAGTATTATGTATCTGCCTCATTGTTTTTAATAGTTGCACGGTATTCCACTATGATAGATGGGAGCTTCTCATTCAGTATGCCTTAAATGGCTATAGGTGTGTTAAGATACTGACTTTCCTAAGGGTGCTGGGCAGATCTGAGAATTTACAGAAATAGAAAGTGATGTGATATTGGGGCATGTATATATTAAACACATAAAATGTTTTCATTCCTTTTACATTTTTGTCAGGAATTAAAAAGTCTTGCAACTAAAAAACCTGGTAAAATTGGTATTCCTGTTATTAAAGAAGGCATATTAGATGCTATTGTGGTTTGGTTTGTACTCCAGCTCGATGATGAACACAGTTTATCCACAAGTCCCAGTGAGGAAACATGTTGGGAACAGGCTGTCTACCCCGTACATAACCTTGCAGGTATATCTTATCTAATTGTTTGTTTGTTTGTTTGTTTGTTTTAATCTTGTTACTTTAATCCTCTAAGCATTTGAATTAGTGGAAAAAAATTTACTTTGAATATGAAGTTTCCAGCCAAGGGAGATTGGTTAAATTTTTCAGAACTTACTTTTTTTTTTGAAAAAGATTTTATAGAGAGAGAGCATGTGAGCATGAACAGGGTCAAGGGCAGAGGGGGCAGAGGGAAAAAGAAGTAGGCTCCCCACTGAGCAGGGAGCCCATGCGGGGCTCCATCCAGGACTTTAGTTGGGGTCATGACCCGAGCGGAAGGCAGACGCTTGATGGGCTCAGCCACCCAGGCGCCCCAGAACTTAACTTTTTTAAAAAGTAGTTTTAAATAACTAATATATGTAGTTAAGAAGAGAAAGTAAAACATAATTGCTGCATACTACCCAAAAATATCTATCATTGGGTCACCTGGGTGGCTCAGTTGGGTGAGTGTCCGACTCTTGATTTCGGCTGGGGTTGTGATCTCGGGTCCTGAGATTGAGCCCTGTGTAGGGCTCTGTGCTCAGCGGGTAGTCCACTTGGGATTCTCTCCCTCTGCCCCTCCCCTTGCTTGCATGCATGCTCTGTCAAATAAATAAATAAAGCTTTAAAAAATATCATTTCTTTAGCCCTGATTACTCTAATTATCCATAGATAAGAGAAATGCTAGTCCATTTTTTATAGAACAGTGGAAAAGTACTAGTGTAGGAGTTCTTGCTGCTTATAGAATCTGTGGAGCCCCAGGTCATAAAAGTGCACACACACATATAAAACAAAGTTTTGCAGTTTTAGAGGGTTTATAAATTCATGGACTCAGTGTTCATCATAATTATATTCTTAATCCCCTTCCCCTATTTCATCCATCCGTCCACCCCCCTCCCCTTTGGTAACCACCAGTTTGTTCTCTATAGTTGAGTCTGTTTTTTGCTTTGTCTCTTTCTTTGTTCATTTATTTTGCTGCTTAAATTCCACATATGAATGTAATATGGTATTTGTCTTTCTCTGACTGACTTCTTTCACTTAGCATTATACTCTCTAGATAGATGCATATTGTTGCAAGTGGCAAGATTTCATTCTTTTTTATGGCTAATACTCTATTATATCTATACACCATACCTTTAAAAAAATTTTTTTTAAGTTCCTGTTAGTTAACATACAGTGTAATAATAGTTTCAGGTGCATAATATAGTGATTCAACACTTCATACATCACCTGGTGCTCATCACAAGTGCACTCCTTAATCTTCATTACCTGTTTAACTCATCCCCCCCCCCCCCACCCCTCCCTTCTGTACCACATCTTTATCCATTCATCTGTCAGTGGACACTTGGGCTGCTTTTACACCTTGGCTATTGTAAATAATGCTGCTGTGAATGTAGAGGTACATGTATCCCTTTGAATTAGTGTTTTCATATTCTTTGGGTAAATACCCAGTAGTGGAATTACTGGGTCATACGGTAATTGTGTTTTTAATTTATTGAGGAACTTCCATATTATTTTCCACAGAATTCCCATTGACAGTGCACAGGGGTTCCTTTTTCTCTACGTTGTCGCCAACACTTATTGTTTCTTGTGTTTTGATTTTAGCCATTCTGACAGGTGTGAGGTGGTATCTCATTGTGGTTTTGATTTGCATTTCCCTGATGTGAGTGATGTTGAGCATCTTTTCATGTGTTATTTTTGTTTGTTTATTCTAACTCTCTTATAGTTACTTAGACATACGGGCTTTTTTTTTTTTAATTCTTTTTAGGGAAACGGCATTTTAAGTGTGTAAACACAAGAATAACCTTATTTTCAACTGGTTCTTAAGCTGATAAGAAGGAATTGTGATTATACATTTACATTTTAAAGTTTTACTGAGTTTGAAAGTTCATGGATAAGAACTTGATATAGTCTTTATTACAGGACTTGGTCCTTCCTTATATTGTCAAATTCCTAAAAATGCAAGTGTCTAAATACTTATAGTTAGAAATATTACTGCTAAGATTCTATTAAATGCTGCCTTGTTCTTTTGGAAATTTCTCTTAGGGAAAAGAATGCCCATTTAAGCTTAGGTGAGGGTTTGGTATTGACCTCTTTCATTTATCTTTGTTATTGTTGGCTTCATTACTGAAGATTTGGAGTCCCCTGTAGCCCCTCCCCCATCCCCTAATATGGAGATGATGATACCTAGTGATTGCACTAAAAGCACTATAGTGCTAATAGTTGGGGTCCAGTAATGGAGCTCTTGAATCTCTCTATTACACCATGAGTAAATTGTCTTCAAACTTAAGTTTTTGGCTAAGAAAGCTAGAGGGATTTTTCCTGTTTTTTGTAGGAAATGAATAAATTAATTCACTTAATTCTATTAAATCAATAGATGTAATCTTCCCTGTAGTAATTTCAAAATGGGGGGATGGTGGAAGTGTTTGTACGATCCTCAGACTTATAAATATATTCACCAATTACAATTTTTTTCTTTCTTACTATTTTACGGAGACTACTGGATAAAACCTGGCGACCATGTGATGATGGAAGTGTCTTGTCAAGATTGTTATTTAAGAATCCAGAATATCAGTGTTTTTGGTTTGGAACATGAAGTGGATGCTAGAAAAAATTTTACCAAGGATAAAGACTTGCTCTCTTTAGGAAGTGAGGCTGAACTCTGTAGTGCCCTGGCTAACCTTCAGACCGGTAAACCAGATGCTGTGGAACAGACGTGTATATTGGAATCCACAGAAATTGCTTTGCTTAATAACAACCTCTATCACGAAGGCTTTAAAATGGCAATGAGAAAAGTGTTGTCTTCATTGACACCAGAGAAACTGTGTCAGGCCATGGACACTCAGTGTGAGAATGAGATGAGCTGCGGAAGTGAAGAGAGTAATTCTGAAGAAAGCATCCTGGAACCTTTCTACGTGTTAGATGTGTCTGAAGGCTTCTCTGTTCTGCCCATAATTGCTGGCACACTTGGGCAGGTTAAACCTTACAGTTCTGTGGAGAAAGACCAGCATCGTACCACTCTGGACCTCATATCTGAAGCCAATCACTTTCCTAAAGAAACACTTGAGTTTTGGTTGAGACATGTGGAAGATGAATCTGCTGTGTTGCAAAGGCCAAAATCAGACAAGTTGTGGAGTATAATTATATTGGATGTCATTGAGCCATCTGGGCTCATTCAGCAGGAGATAATGGAAAAAGCAGCAATATCCAGGTAAAACACAAAATACAACTTTTGGTTTTTGAGCTTAATTCATGTAAATTCTTTTAGTTCTTTAATGGCATAACTGTACAAATGAGTCACGATCATGTGTGTTCCTTAAACATTGCTTTTCAGGATGTGTGACTTTATCCCTTTCTCTTTGTGTGCATGTCATCACTCATTTTTTTTCATCTAAAGGAATGCCTTCTCTGTAGGTGTGAAGAAGAGAGCCTGCTTTGGGATTGGACTGCCTCTATATAATACAGAGAACTAAGTAGAGATTTATAAGAAGAGAGAAGATATTCGGAGTAAATAAAGAAAAAGCAAATCTCATCTTTTTGATTGAAGAAATACCTTTAATGGGGCACCTGGGTGGCTCAGTCAGTTAAGTGTCTGACTCTTAGAAAAATGTCTCTTCAAGTTCTTTGCCAAGTTTTTGAGTCAGATTTTTTTTTTTTTGAGTTTTAGAAATTCTCTATGTATCTATTAATCCCTTACCAGATAATTGACAAATATTTTCTCCCATTCTGTGGGTTGGTTGCCTTTTTACGTTATTGATATTATCTTTTGATATGCAGAAATTTAAATTTTTGATACAGTCCCACTTTGTTTTTTGTTTGTTTTACTTTTGTTGCCTGTTTTTGGTGTCATTTCCAAGAAATCATTGTCAGATGTTATGGCCTAGAGCTATTCTCTTATGTTTTTTTTAAGAGGGCTTAGGTCTTACATTTTGGTCTTTGATCCATTTTGATTTAATTTTTGTATGTGGCATACAGTTAGGGCCCAGCTTCAGTCTTTTGAATATGGATATCCAGTTTTCCCAATAACTGTTAGTAGAAAAGACATCCATTCCTCATTGAATGGTTTTGACACCCTTGGCAAAAATCGTTTCACCATATACGTCGAGGTTTATTTCTGAGGTCTTCAGTTGTATTTCATTGATGTACATATCTGGTCTTTATGCCATTACCATCCTATTTTGATTATTGTAGCTTTATAATAAATGTTTTGTTTTTTTTTTAAAGATTTTATTTATTCGACAGAGATAGAGACAGCCAGCGAGAGAGGGAACACAAGCAGGGGGAGTGGGAGAGGAAGCAGCAGGCTCCCAGCAGAGGAGCCTGATGTGGGGCTTGATCCCACAACACCGGCATCACGCCCTGAGCCGAAGGCAGACGCTTAACCGCTGTGCCACCCAGGCGCCCCTATAATAAATGTTTTTAAGCAACTAATTCTTTTTTGTTGTTGTGGTAAAAAACAACATTAAATTTATCATCTTAACCATTTTTTAAAATTATTTATTTATTTTATTATTCAACAGAGAGAGCAAGGTGGGGAGGGAGAGGGAGAAGCAGACTCCCCTCTGAGCAGGGAACCAGAGGCAGGGGGCTCAATCCTAGAACCCTGGATCATGAGCTGAGTCAAAGACAGGTGCTTAACTGACTGAGCCACCCTGGCATTCCTCATCTTAACCATTTTTAAGCATACAATTTAGTAGTACTAAGGTGTATTCACATTGCTTACAACAGATTGCTAGAACTTTTTCGTCTTGCTAAACTAAAATTTTATGACCACAATACACTAATTCCCCTTGCCCCCAAGCCCTTGGCAACCACCTTTCCAAATTCTGTTTCTATTATTTTGAGTACTTTAGATACTTCATATGTAGAATGATATGGTATTTGTCTTATGTGACTGATATTTTTCACTTACCATAATGCCCTTGAGGTTCATCCATGTTGTAACATGTAACAGTATTTCCTTGTTTTTTAAACTGCATAATATTCCACTGTATAAATATTCTAGTTTCATTAGCCATTCATCTGTTGGTGGACATTTGAGTTATTTTACCTTCTAGCTGCTGTGAATAATGCTGTAGTGAAAATGAGTGTGCATACATCTCTCAGATTCTGCGTTTGGTTTTTTGGTATGTGTCTGGGGGTGTGATTGAGTCATATGGTAATTCTGACGAAGTACTGCAGCTTCCTTGGTGCTATGGCCAGTCATGGTACTAGAGCTCACCCTAATGTCTGCGTCTGGCACTGCACACTCTCTGCTCCCTAATTAAGCCAAGTGATCTCTTTTATCTATCAGAGGTCCCCAACCTGGCTCCTGTTTTTTTGTCACTGCTTAGGTTCATGCAAGAGAGAAACCAGTCCCTTGGGCAGCCCCCCTCCCCCCCCCGCCAAAAGTTAGAATGTTGGATGTACGTTCCATTCTTCTCTTTTTCTTCCCCACAGGAAGCTGGGAATTGGGAGTTCTCTCTTGATTGTACTTACTGTGTTGTGTGTGCCTGGGGAAGGGACTATGGCAAATAAATGCGATACATTTTCCTACCATCTTCCATGGAGTTCTTTCTGGCTGTGCACTGGCCTGGGGTACAGGAACCTCTTAACTGGTTTCTGGATATCTCACAGAAACAGTTTAGTCTGTGTGTTTTTGTTAAGTAAGTGTCTGGGGAGAGGTGAGTTGAAGACTTCCTATTCACCATTTTGCTTATATGGTCATTTTCCCTGTACTTTGTAGTTAAGTTTTGAAACTGGGAAGTGTAAAACCTCCAACTTTGTTGTTGTTGTTGTTTTTTCAAGATTGTTTTGGCTATTCTGGATCCCTTGAAATTCCATATGAATTTTAGGATGGGGATTTTTCTATTTGGGTAAAAAATGCTGTTGGGATTTGATAGAGATTGCATTAAATCTGTATTGCTCACTTTGGGTAGTATTTACATTTTAACAATATTTTCTTCCAGTCCATGAATGTGGGATGTCTTTCTTATTTGTGACTTTTTAAAAAAGATTTATTTATTTATGTGAGAGAGAGAGTGCATGCATGTACAGGAGCATGGTGGGGGGTGGGGGGTGCAGAGAGACGCCCCACTGAGCAGGTAGCCTGACACAGACTCCATCCCAGGACCTTAGGATCATGACCTTAGCTGAAGGCAGATGCTTAACCATGGCTGAGCCATGTAGTTGCCCCTATTTGTGTCTTTCCAGAAATGTTTGTAGTTTTCAGTTTACAAGTCTTTAACCTGCTTGGTTAAGTTTATTTCCAAGTATTTTATTATTTTTGATGCTTTTGTAAGTGGGATTGTTTTCTTAATTTCCTTTTTGGACTGCTCATGTTAATTATAGAAATACAACTAATTTGTGTGTGTTGATTTTATATCCTGTAACTTTGCTGAATTTATTAGTTGTAACATTTTTGTGTGGAATCTTTAGGGGCTTCTAAATATATGATGATGTCTGTGAACAGAGATAATTTTACTTCTTCATTTCTAGTTTTGATGCCTTCTATTTTTCTTGCCTGATTGCTTCATTTAGGACTTCCAGTGACTATGTTGAATGGAGGCAGTGAAAGTGGGTGTCCTTGTCTTGTTTATGATCTTAGTGGAAAAGCTTTCAGTCAGTCACATTTTATTTAAATGGAACCTTTAGAGGATTTTTAAAAAGCATTTTTGGTTATAAAAACAGTTTAGCAGACAATGTGTTCTATGTGAAGGATTAGTTATATAATAGTGGGAAACAATTTATGTAAAGCTATCAACTCTTCCCCATTTTCTTAGTAGGGAGAGGAGTCCTATTGGCTTTTTGAGTGGGACAGGTTTTTTTGTTTTGTTTTGGTTTTTGGTTTTTTGGGTTTTTTTAAATTTTTTTGTTTTTTGGGGTTTTTTTGTTTTACATTTTTTATATAGGATTGTCCCATGGATTGTACACTGTTTGACATCTCTGGGCACTAAGTGCTAGTAGCTCCTGTAATCATTGTTTAAACCGGTATTCTTTTCCTCCCCTCCAAATACCTCCTGAGTAACAGTGGGGAACCAGTGGTTCTTTCCTTTAGCCCAAGCTGTTGTACAGCCTCCTTACCTGGGTGGGTAGGCTTGTCTTAATTCTGGGGACAGAGGTATGCAGATATTCTCACACAGGCCTCCTATTTTTATCTTTAGCCTCTAACAGAGGGGGGTCTTATGACTGGTGAAAGAGGGTGAAATTAGTGATGGGGAGAATAGATTATATCTGGGATAAGGGCATCTCTGTCACTGGAACTCCTCCTGGCAACCCCCCCACCCCATCACCACCAAAGGCAAGGGAAAACAAGTCATTTCACCACCTTAAGTGTTTAGTTTCTAATTACTTTTGTAGTTGTTGTTTTAAAACGTTTAGTCATACTAAATTAAAATACAGGAGAAAGTTTAAAAGGTTGGTACTTTTTAAAAAAAAAAATCGAAACCCATTTAAAAACATCTTGTGTTGGGTCACAAGGAAACTGAAGAATTTCTTCTCTTTAGAATTTTTGCCATTTATGGTTAGACTTTTGAGTTGGAACATATTTTTTCACTCCTAAAGGCACAGGTGGTTCGGAAGTATTATTTGGCTTTGCAGAGGATTCCATTGAGGAGTCTGGCAGCTCCAGTGGCATAAGTGACAACAAAACGATGACAGTAAAGCTAAGCAGAGTTTCAAGGTGTTTACTGTTTTATCTAAACATAACTGAGAAGCATTCCTGTTAGTGACAGTAATATTGAGTTAAGGGTTTGTACAAGATTTTAGATTGAAAGAGTAGGACCCTGGCCTCTTAAAATAATTTATATATACTGAGTTTGTGTAGTATTTATCTCTGGCATGGTCATTAGTACTTGATTCAGCCTTTTCTGACTTTTTAAGGTTCAGCAGATAAAATTTTGATATTTTGTTTAGTCTAATTTTCTGAAATGATTTGATGTATTGCCCTCCCTTCCTCTTTCTCATAGATTTTTTATGGTTAGAAGGTTGACTTTTAACCTATGTGCTTTTTCAGCTTGCAAATTTCATAGTATAGTACCCTCTTGTGGTTATTTGGGGGTGGAGGGAATTAGTCAAGCAGCATAAAGCTCTGTGGCTAGTCTGTCATTTGAGATCTTGTGCTCTTGAAAGAAAAATTAGATCTGGTTCCATTTAAGCGGATCACAGATAACTTCAGAAAAATTTAGTAACATGAATTTCCAGAATTAAACCTGATCCATTTAAAAAAACAGGTTTCTCCAGTTTTTTGGAAGATAAATTTTTATCTGATTTGCTAAAGACATAGATAGGAATTTTATTAAGACCTGTGTAATTTTACTAATTGTGGAGATTAATTTCTAGTAGAATTTACCTAAAATACCAAAAGTTATTAGGAAGGCAGTAACGAAAATAAGGAAAGCATTGGGGTCAGGGTGGAGTCCTTTTTTAGGTTGATCTCTAATATATAGGACTTATTACACTATAAGTGATCATGTACTTGTTACTGAAGAGAGTTTATCCTGGTTTAGGGTCATGACTCGTCTCAATCAGTCTAATGCCATTGTATTTAGGAATCACCTCTAACTTTCCTTGCTGATTCTGTTCTTCAAATGACCTGGTTATGACACGGCTTCTGATTAGCTAGCTAATCTTTAGGCAGAGCTGTTACAAGAACAGTCTGTTTCCTTATTGCAAACTTTTCCATCAGCTTTTTATTTTGAAATATTTCAAAATTTCAAGCTTAAGAAAAATTGCAGGAATAAAGACTGTTTTGTCTTTATAACCTTCGCTCTTACTTTAACATTTAGTGTGTATCTCCTTAGTAAGAACAAAGGCTTCCCCCCCCTACATATCACAATAAAATCACTCAGGAAGCTTAGCATTGATAAAATACCATTATTTAATATATAGCCTATATTAAAACTTCATCTGCTGTCCCACTAATATCCTATATTCCTTTTTCTCTCCCCAATCTAGGTTCTAATCAAGGGTCCTGCATTGCATTTATTATTTTTTTTACATTTTTTAATTTTTTAAAGATTTTATTTGTTTATTTGACAGAGAGAGAGAGCCAGAGAGTACAAGCAGAGGGAATGGCAGAGGCAGAGGGAGAAGCAGGCTCCCCACTGAGGAGGGAGCCCAATGTGGGGCTCGATCCCAGGACCCTGGGATCATGACCTGAGCCGAAGGCAGACGCTTAACCATCTGAGCCACCCAGGCGTCCATCTGCATTTCATTTAGTTGTCATGTCTTGCTATAGTTTGTCATTATGGTTTTCGATACAGTATTTTTAAATGGTTGAGAGAATCAGTTTAGTAAAAGCCAGAAGAATTAATGATTTGAAACTAAGAGCAGAAGTGCTAAAGAGGTTTTGAGAAATGGGTGTTTTATAGTTCGTTAAGATTTTAATGACCTATTCAGGGAAACTACATAGCATAAAATTTTAGTAACTTGTAGGCAGTATTTTTTTAGATACACACAAATGTCTTGGCAAAACCAAACCTTAGCCTTGTGTTATTATAAATAGATCCTTAGTAACTCTATGTATTTAAGAGGAAAAATTTACTATGAAAGATATGTATGATAATATGAAGTCCATTTGTCTATAAATAGCCTGTCTTAGAAGTTCAGGTAGAAACCAGCTTAGAATATTCAGTAAAAATGAGGGCTTTAATGTGTGATTGTAAATGTGGCAAATGGAAATAATGACTTAATTTTAAAGTCCTTTAGAGTATCCTCCAACTCTGCTTCATTGTGAGTGGGTGAGTGAGTGGGTGACCCACTCACCCCCTCATGCTTCTCAAAGTTGAGGTGTGAGGAAATAAGACTGTAGGTGGACATGGAAACTGCCTTGGCTTAAGAGCCCTAAATTTCACATAGGAACTAATACCTTCCATGGGTGTAGCAATAGTAACACTTGGTTACAAGACAGACCACACTCTGGGAAGCCCAAAGATGATATAGCTTCCCATTAGGTGCTTATAGTTTGTTCATAGTTCTGTCAGTCTAGGTGCACTCTACCTATTAAGAGGCAATTAAAAAAAATCTTTATCCTAAGCAGTGTTGCTGATCACACTAAGAGAGCTCACATTCCCCCTTTATGGGATTTCCAGGGAAACAAAAGGTGAAGAACCCAAGATCAGTTGTAGGAGGAGAATGGGTTTTGTTAACTCTTTACTCACACTCTTCCTCACATTCTTTATTAGAACGTTTGGATTTTTAATTACAATTTTTTCTTTCAGTGTTTAACTTTTTATTTTGAAGTAATTTCAGGCTTACAGAGAAGTTAAAGAATACTACAAAGAACTTTTAATAACAACAACAAAGAACTTTTAACTTATACCTTATTTACAGATGCACAAATTGTTAATATTTTGTCACATTTGCTTTATTATTCTCTCGGAACTATTTAGAGTATGTTCCAGATATCATGTTCTTTTACCCCTAAATACTTTGGTGTATATTTCTAAGAACAGGGATATTCATGTACATGACCATCATACAGTTGTCAAAATCAGGAAGGATGGCCACAATAACCTATATCTAGTGTACAGTCTTACTCAGATTTCACCATTTGTTGCAATAATATCCTTTATAGCTTTTTTTGTTTCTGGTTCAGAATCCAGTTGAGGATCACATATTGCATGTCTCTTTAGTCTCCTTAATTCTGGAACAGTTCCTAAGTTTTTCATGACATTAACAGTTTTGAAGAGTGTAGGCCATTTATTTTGTAGAATGTTCCTCGTGTTTTATTTTGTTTTTAATTAGATTTGGATTATCCAATTTAGAGAGGAATCTTACCGAAGTTTTGTCACATTGGGAGGCACGTAGTGTTACTTTATTCCATTATTTTGATGTTAATTTAGATCAGTTGGTTTAACTTGTATCCACCAGGTTTTTCATCAATTGCTCTTTCCCTTTGTAATGAGTACGTCATTGTGATGGGGGGGCAATACTTTGAGACTTTGTAATATCTTTTTCCTAATAAAACTTTCACTCACTAGTTTTTATATCCATTGATGACTCTTCCTAAATGTGAAGACATATCCATTTAGCCAACTGGTTATTTTTCTCTTTCATGGATCAGCAGCCATTTTGACTTGTTGGGAATTTATTTCCAGTGGTTTTACCATTCAGCTACCAGCCAATAATCTAAAGTCTGTCAGATTATGTACAATTTGTAGCTTACCGATTCATTACAATTTAGTTATTGGTATTTATAAAACATAGGGAATCAAGATGCTTTTTAAAACATTTTTCCTTCTCTAGGTGTTTGCTACAATCTGGAGGCAAGATCTTTCCTCAGTATGTGCTGATGTTTGGGTTGCTTGTGGAATCACAGACACTGGTAGAAGAGAGTGCTGTTCAAGGAACGGAACGCACTCTTGGATTAAATATAGCACCTTTTATTAATCAATTTCAGGTAAGTGTTTAGAAGTTCGGCCAGGTGGCTGTTAGCCATCATCTACGTTATCTTTCTTTGTAGTTTTATCGAGTCACTGTGTTTAGCTTCATTAGGATGGTAATCAGTTTCCTAGAGCAAAGGAATTTATGAGTGAAAATCAACCTAGGGATTAGAATAGCCAAGGAATTCTGTTGTTCTTACTGACAAAAGTCTATAGATATTCCTCTGAACTATTGTTACAAGTGAAAAATAAGATCCTAGGTTTAGTCTTAGGGAAAAGGGTGCTTGTCTAAAACAGAAGCAGCCAGAAAAAAGGCCTGCATTCTAAACTTGAACCCTTAATTACATTGAAACCGCAGGCTAGCAGGTGATAGGCATAAGCAGTTAATGTCTAGACAGACTGCAGGCGCCTAGGAACCTGGAGCTCAAGGCAAAGGGGTTAGTTGTTATTTGGGAAACAAGAACTCAAGATTTAGTGCTGGCAAAGGCATTAGCAGCAGAATACAAATTTGTGAGTTAAGATTGTGTGAGTGGATGAAGTGTCTAAGGAAAGAGGTTGGGGGTTGAAGACAGAGGTAGGAAGTACGTGGAATACTGACGTGTAAGCCAAAGCAGAATTTGGGGAAGTAGGATTTGGGTACAGATTTAAAGAAGTGATATCTAAAAACTTTTCTCTAACGGCTATACATAGTAAGCCTTTGAATTTATGAATAGTACTTGCTCAACAAATAGAAGTTTGTTGAGAAAATGCTTTTTTTCCAGGGCTGGCTGAGATTTCAGAGTTTGTTTAATCTTAGATTTTTGGAGTGTTTAATAAGAATACACTTATGAGAAGACAGAAGTTTAGGGGCACCTGGCTGTTTCAGTTGGAGGAGTGTGTGACTTAATCTTAGAGTCTACATGTTGGGTATAGAGATTACTAAAAAAATAAATAAACTTTAAAAAAAAAAGACGAAGACAGAAGTTTTAGTTGTTTGTGTGGTTCAGAAATACCACCATCTCTGTTCTGGCTTATTCCCTCTTGATCTTGGCATCAACAATTCTTTGATTCCATCAGAATCTATGATATTTTGATCCTGCCATGTTTTCACTGTATTTCCTGTTTTATATTCTCCCTTCCTTAATAGTTTGTATTCCGTGGTCCATATACTTTTCATATATCCTTTCACTTCAGTTTTCCACTGGCCTGGGAAAACCCTTCCTTCGTTAAATCCAGCTCTCTGCCTTCTCTACACCAGTACTCATACAGCTGAATATTCAGACTTTGGTCTCACATCAGCTTGTGACTACTCATCCCAACAGGCAACTTTTGCCTGGTAGTTTTGCATTTCCTGGTCCACTTACCCATTTTCTTAGAAGATATTGTCTCCTATCTATCATAATATGATAATTAGCTATTACACAGACAACTGAGTGAACCAATGAAACAAAATGAGAAGTTGTAAAACAAAACAAAACAAACTATACAGTAGTCCTCCCTTATCTATGGGGAATACTTTCCAAGACCCACAATGAAAACCACCGATAGTACTGAACCTAATACTGTTTTTTCTAAACATACCTATGATAAAGTTTAGTTTATAAATTAGGTAGAGTAAGAGATAACAATAACTAAAAATAGAGTAATTATAATGTACTGTAATAAAACTTTGGCGGGTGTGGTCTTTCAGAGGAGCTTATTGTATTCACCCTTCTTGTGATGGGGTGAGATGATAAAATGCCTACCTAATGAGATTATGTGAGGGGACTGATAAGGCATTAGGTCGCTTTGACTTGACAGTTTGTCAGGAGGAGGACCCTCTGCTTCCGGACCTTGGTTGACTGCTGGTAACCGAAACCATGCAAAGTGAAATCACAGATAAAGGGGACTACTGTACAGAAAACAACAAATTTATTCATTCAACAAATGTCTACCATATATGTGCTACTTTAGGTTTTCAGAATATAGCTGTGAATCTAAGAGATAAGTTCCTGTGCTCATGGAGCTAGGATTCAAACTGACTAACGAGATAGATAATAAGCAAGTAAGAAGATTAGAATGATGATGGTTAGAAGTGCTGTGAACATAAAACAGATTAAGAGGGAATGGGGTTATGTGATATACTATTTTATATAGGTGATGACTAAGGAAAAGATTCATGGGTAAGTGATATTTAAGCAGGGAACTGAAGAAATAAGGAAGCAAACCATAAACAAGTCAAAGGATCAAAAGTGCAATGGCGTGAAGCAAGAGCATGACTGGAGTGTTCAGAAACAGGTCAGATGAAAGATGCGTTCAACAAAGTATTAGGAGCCAGATCTTGTACAGCCTTTTGGTCATATGAAGACTTTTACTTTGAAAGGGATGGAAGATACTAGGAGGGTATTGAGCAGAGGAATGGCACGGTGTATCTTGTTGGTTTGATTACTGTGATTGCTATGTTATAAGTAAACCACTTGTGAGAGCAGGCAAAGGCATTACTGCAATAATCCAGGGGAGAGGTGGTAGTGACTTAGAGTGGTAGCAGTGTGGAGGTGGTGCAAAGTGTTCCGACTGTAGAGACACTGAAGCTAGGTTGTGGTATATTGGATGTGGGGTACGAGAGCCCCTGGAAGGATAGTTACCATCTCCTGAAAGGGGGAAATAGCAGGAGGATCAGATTGTGTTTATGTGTTCACGGGATCATTGAACAGTAGGATAAGAATTCAGGGAAAGATTGAGGCTAAAGATAAAATTTGGTACTTAAATTTGGTAGATGATATTTAAAGCCTGAGTGAAATCACCATGGGGGTATATAGAAAGCACTGCACTCTAGAGAATTCATGAAATGATGAGCTCTAGATGGGAAATGTAAAAATTAGCACAGATACCAGGAGTGGCCAGGAGGCTCAGTTGAGAAACAGGAGTGAGGACAGACTATGAGGGATTAGAGGGCATGTGAGGAGAGGTAACAGGAATCTAGGGTAGCTTCTGGTGACTGATTTAAAGGAGGATAAAGGGCATAATGAGTCCTGGAAATGGCATGGAACTGCTGTGTTGTTATGGCAGGGAAGGTTGGGTGCCTTCAGGGATGCCCAGCGAGGGGTTGATGGATCCGTGTCCACTGTTTCACTATGCACAGTTGCTCTCTAGTATTTCATTTAAAGGAAAGAGGGCACTTTCAAAACAAGTTTCCTTTTTATTTCAAACGAAGAGGCTAAAAGTTACTAGTAGGAACGTTCCATTGATATTAAAATTGATGGAACACATTATAGTGGTGGCTCTCAACCCTGACTGAACTTTCAGAACTACTGATACGTGGATCCCAACTCCAGATCCATCTGGGTGTGGCCTGAGCAGTTGGGGCTTTTAAAAAGCTCTTTAGGTGATTTTAAGTTGAAGCCAAAGTTGAGAACCATTGCTTTCTAGAAATGAACTTTATTTTCCAAATGAAATCCACTATTAATTATTTGGTTGAATTTGGCATATTTTCTCAAACAATATAATAATTAATATCGTACCATTTTTATTAGTTCATCTTTCATACATAAGCACATCCCAGCTTTAAAATTTTTGGAGCTGTTTGGCTTAAGTAAAAATTTAATCTGTGTTCATCCAGAAAAAGAATCTGTAGATATTGAAACCATAGCAAATTATTTAACCTGCCTAAACCTTGGTTTTTTCATCCTTATAAAACTGGAATCATGAAAGTGCTAATGCCTTAAGGCTGATAAGGGAATTAGATGAGGTATTAGATGTAAAAAGCATTGTATCATACTGATGGAGGTACGAAGTAAGCACTCGAGGGTACTTGGCCACAAAAAGAACTGAGTAAAGTGAAAATTTTGTACTTTTTCTAGGTACCTATACGTGTGTTTTTGGATCTGTCCTCATTGCCCTGTATACCTTTAAGCAAGCCAGTGGAACTCTTAAGACTAGATTTAATGACTCCATATTTGAACACCTCTAACAGAGAAGTAAAGGTAATACAAAATGATTGTTCTTGTCATATTTAGAATTATCTTAAGCTAGGTTAATACTTGATGTACATGAAACAGTATTAGCCACTTTCTTTGATGATTTAAATGTTACGTTTTTTTCTAAACAATATCTAAAAATGAGCTTGGGTAAATCCTAGTGAATACCATAGATTGGTATTAATTTGAATTGGGCGATTAAATCTTTATAAAATTTGGAGCTAAAATTGACTTAAAAAGACAGACTTACTTATCCAAGCCTACTCTATTTACTCTGATGAAATTTTCATGATTTCTTAATTTTCATAGGTACACATTTGTAAATCTGGACAAGTGACTGCCATTCCCTTTTGGTATCATATGTATCTTGATGACGAGATTAGGTTGGATACTTCAAGTGAAGCCTCCCACTGGAAACAAGCTGCAGTTGTTCTAGATAATCCCATCCAGGTGGAAATGGGAGAGGAATTAGTACTCAGTGTCCAGCACCACAAAAGCAATGTCAGCATCACAGTGAAGCGATGAAGAGCAGTTTTCTAGTGAAAAATTATCCAGGTAGAGCAGCAAGTACACAATTCCAGTCTGAATTAGTAGTGGAATTGTAATCACAAAATGAGGGTATAAAGATTTAATTCCTTGTAATGGTCAAATATTTTTTAAAATTGATTAATAAAGTATATTTAAAAGATCTTAAAGAGGAGCATTATTACAAAGATATTGCTGCAAACTTCCTTTCTCTAAAAGGCTGTCATTAATTTTTCAAATTAGGAAAGTTTGTTTTTATTGCCTGGTTGTACTTACACTGGTTTCAATTTTGCTGAATACTTCAGTCTATACTCTAAAGCTATAAAGATAAGGGATTTGGGTCCCATCTTCATTGTCCTGTGCCAGTAAATAAAGCAAAACTTAACTTTTTAGGCACCTTGGCTTTTTTTAAATCCAAATTTCTTAATTGGGATACATCAGAAAGTTGGCTTCCGCTAAAGACTGAGGGTTATGGTTACCTGTAAATTCCAAAGTTGCTTCTTTTGAATACTCACTATACTTCTGAAACTCCTTGGGCTCTGTGTTTTGAGAATGCAAACTTGAATTCAGAATTTAAGCTATAAGCTAAATATAAGAGAGTAAAAGTTAGGGATGAAGTAAAATCTGTAGGAGGCAGCATTTTTTCCTTTGGTCTACTTTGCAAAGAAAATTAAACTGGTAAATTCAAGAAAGAGCTAAACCTAAACCAGTATTTTTTAAAGTTTGATCTGGATGCACAGTAAGAAATACATAATAATTGGCTCAATTTTTAAAGACTTGCAACAGGGAGATGAATAAGGATGATTACCGTGCCTTGAACATACTGTGTGCTCTTTGTAAGTAAGCCACAAAGAAAATAAGATGCACCTTCTCTCTACATTGCCTATTCCCATTGCCTCTAGTATTATACTACCCAGCTTTACTTTCAATAGAAATGTTTATAAATAGTGGACAGAATAAAGACTAACTGCTGTGAACCAGTACATAAATGTCAATGTGTGCGTGCATAAATATATGAAGCAAAGATTCTGAGAAAATATTTATTCTTGCTATTTGTAACCTCCTACTCTGGCACTTTCTAGATTTTCAGTATATAATGTTAAACATGACCCAGTGGGTTGTGATTAGCAATTAGAGAAACTCCATCCTAAGTAATAAATGTTTCCAAAATAGCACCTACATGTCTTCTGACTGTGGTTTAATGAATAATTAAAGACTACTCAGCCTAGCTTTATGTTTGCTGACACCCTTAATAGCACTGAGGAAAAGTAGACTCCATTTCTATCACAAGTTTCTTTCTTATTCTCCCAGTCTTCTATCCAGTTTATTCTTTTCATTTGAAAGTCATGGATAATCTGTTAATCTATTAGCAGTGTTGCAAGTAGGATTTTTAGATACTAGTTGTTTTAAAGATTAATATCAGGTCCTAGCTGTTTCTCCTAAAAGGAATAGAAGATACAGGTATCTTTCATTGTAGGTATGTTTAAGGTATGTAAAAGTATTTTTGACCTTTAACCTTTTTGGACTTAACTTCTTTTTTACCGTTCCTTTAATCAAGAACTTTTTCTAAAAACATTAAGGGTTTAAGTTTAAAGAATGAGAGACAAAAAATTGCAGAAAATAAATGATAAATTCTTATTTATTGAAAGACATCCAGTTGAGAAATAGAGAAATAATTGTTAGGCATATATGGCACATGATTATGATTAAGTTCCACTAATTCATATTTCCAAATTACGCTTTCTGCTAAATCCAGAGCATTATAGTCATGCAGCAGTGGTAGGAAGCATTGATTTTTTTTTTTTTTTTAATGTCCATCCTCTTGATAAAGCAATGTAACATCAGGAACATTTAGTAGAGTCATTTTCTACCATTTGAGTATGTGATACTCTAATGTTAAGAAATCAAGTCTAAGTCTAGGATATTTAGACTGATTATCTGTGATATAACAAAACTCAGTCAGTTATATAAATCCAGTAGTTGTACCTGGCTTTCACCTTGTGTTGAAATTTTCCATCATTTATGGCTTGTCCCAAGCACAAAATCCTGAGCAATGGGATACCAGGTAATGAAGTAACATGGTAGCAGGAGCAGTTTGCTTTTGCATACTGTTCAGGAGGCCACAGATTTATCTATAAGTTCTTTTTTCTCTTCTGTAGTATCATTACATATTTCATCAGATATATTAGCTGTAGTAGGGGTAGTCTGGGGAGTCACAGTGTGTCCAAACCCTTGGTAGTGACCCATGGGTGAAGGTGGTACAGAAGAGGCAACAGAAATTGCATCTTGTGATGATGAGGACAACAAGCTTGTATGTTCATTTTGATCTTGATCCTCAGGAAAAAACTTTTTCCTAGGATGTCCCATGACAGTCCTTCCTTTAAAGTAATAGAAAGGTTTCCAAGTTAGCCAAAAGTTATTTTTACCACTATAAACTTACCATGTGAGTGACCCCTCCCGTCTCTCAATTTGAAGAGTCTTATTGGTACTGCTTTAAACAGTCTTCTCATCTTTTAAACAGCTACTAAATTGCTCTAATAGGAGAACTACAATGACCTATTTGGATGAATGAAATGGCTGGTACTTACCAACATGCCTTACTTGTTCAGAAATGTCATCCCTAATATCTGAAACATCCCACATGGCGAGAAAGGAATCAAAGCATGAGCCCTCTTCTGCTTCTTGGACATATGGTTTATATGAGAAAGTGTAGTGATGAGCAATAGCAGCAAGGAACATCTCAATACAGATGATAAAGTCCTACAATAATAAAAACAAAAATAGCAGCCATCTTTGAGCTTAAATCTAGTTTTGTAGATAAAGGAAAAGCACTTTCTTCAAAAAATATTTCAGTATCAACAGCTGTTTTATCCCCCATAAGGTTACATTTTTTCATTTTCCAAAATAATTATTTTTGACCTCTTAAAAAAAGGACAAAATAGCAAAAATTTAAATCTATTTTATACTACCTCAGTCAAGTGTGTTTTAGCAAAGTACAATGCATTCTCAATCCACTGCCCAAAGACTAAGAAGAGAAAAGAACAAAGAGAAAATGACTAGGAAAAACAAATTCTAGGTTCTTCTCCTGGCTCTACCACAAATTAGTGATAATGACTAGGCTCTCTAGGGTTCCCCCATTTCCTCATCTGTAAAGTGAGGATAATAGTACCTCACAGCCTGCATGTTGTCAGGTTTAGGAGATAATATGTAAAATGGGTAAACAGTAAAGTTTTATTAAATTCATAGCACTAACCTGGAGTCCTGTAGCCACAGCTTCTACAGTTTGCCATTCCCATGTATGCTTTTCAGAAATAACGCCAACTTTTACCAACAAAGCAATAACTACTGCTTGCCTATATGTTAGGAAAAGGTAAACGCCATATCTATATCAAGCATAAAATGAGCAGTTGTTTTAAAAATAGGCCATTTTAAAAAGTTAAGCCCCAGTACAACTTGTGGACTACTACTACTACCACCACCCCCACCCCCACCCCCACCCTGTCTTCACAGCATATTCCCAAAGACACTGTATAAGTATACTAAATATATTTATTTGCTTTACAAATTTGTTCTTCTAGTACGGTTTCATCATATGAATTTTGATTATGCTTTCTTATACACATGGAACTTCAAAACTTGGTTTACATGTCTTTCTTTGTTTTGAAAGTGTATACAAGTAATTAAATTTTAAGTTCTTCCTATACACAATGCCCACAACCATGAATAATAGGCATTTAAGATAAAGGACAGGCACTTAAGTGTTATTTACACATGTATTAATTAATTATTCAGATTATTTTTTAAAACATTTTGAAACCAGTCTTGTTGGAAGTGCTGGAACTAGACATAAACTCAGAAGGCACAGGACTCCCAAGATGGGAGTCATATTGAACATTTCAAGCACATCCGTGGCTATGACCCTAGGTTAAGTTTAAACAGCTAATAATGAGAGAGACAGGTTTATATAGTTCTGTATATAAGAATTTTACTTCAGTGTTGCTTGTAATGATGAAAGAATTAGGAGCAACCTAAATGTCAAGAGGAGAGTAGTTAAAAAGTTAGATCCACAGAACAGAATACTTAGTAAAAACAAAAAACAAAAAAAACACCAAACGATAAGAAAATTATATCCTCACTTTACTAACAAAGAACTATATCCACAACATACTGAATGTATCATTGAGTTCTGCAAGTTTTTATGGTATGAAACTCTTTCTGTGGCATTTTATATGTGACGTTATCTGTACCACAATGTTACTCATTCTTTCTGGGTGGTAGGATTTCAAGGATTATTCTTTTTCCCCTTTTTGTATTTGTATACTGTTAAATTTGGTGTATTTGTTTCTAGGTCCCCTATCACCCACCTCTTACTAAATTGGGACCATGTACAGTTTTGCCTTCTG
Source organism: Ursus americanus (assembly GCF_024610735.1). Classification (NCBI taxonomy): domain Eukaryota; kingdom Metazoa; phylum Chordata; class Mammalia; order Carnivora; family Ursidae; genus Ursus; species Ursus americanus. Next base: position 36,556,712 of record NC_142139.1, on the reverse strand, counting down.
CTTTAAAAAATATATTTTACTAAGTAAATGAACATTACCTCACACTATTAAATATTCTTATTATGCTTATCTTCCAAACTGCAGACTATTCTTTTAAATGAAAGGACCATCATATATTTTTTAATGATTCCTCTAGTGCTGAGACAGTTATGTTGTCTCAAGTTATTTTCTTCTTATAACTGTTACGGTGAACATCTGATTATTTCCTTATGAAAAACCAAGAAGGGCTAAACAGATGAACTTTTTAAAAGGTAAGTAGAGGCATATTAATTCATTTTCTATATTAGAAGTCTTTTGAAAATCCTCCCTAATCAACAGTTTTATTGCCCTGTAGAAATTGAGAGCATTTACATTTAAGAGAAAGTAACACTTACCAAAAAGAGACAAAAACCACCAGTTTTACACAGAGAAATTTGCCAACAGGTTGGATTGGACTCAGTTCTTCCTTCAGTACTTTATAAAATAGGAGCAGACAATACATGGCAAACTAGAAACAAAATTAACAACAGTTAAACTTCTTCAATAAGAATAACTAAATATGGTAACAGAAATAATATAGTTATAAACCAGAGAGAACTGGTACAGAGTAATGTTTTAGGCAAAATCTTCTAGGCTTTCTATTCTGTTACTTTTATTTTTATTATTATTTTTTTAAGATTTTTATTTATTTGACAGAGAAAGAAGAGAAGCAGGGGGAGGGGGAGAGGGAGAAGCAGGCTCCCTCTGAGCAGGGAGCCAGACATGGGACTCGATCCCAGGACCCCAAGATCATGACCTGAGCCGAAGGCAGATCCTTAACCGACTGAGCCACCCAGGCACCTCTATTCTGTTACTTTTAGATTAATAATGAGCTTGCAGAGTTTACTATGGATGAAAATATAGGATATGAAATTTCTCAGAAGAGATGCATAATGTCTTCCCTGAAAATGGTTTTCAGTATTCACTTATGGGGGGCCATAAAGAAAACAATGAACAAATGACTGTCATGAATGGAAGAAAAGGCCCTCATTCAGCCCAAATAAAAATATATCTATCTGCTTATTAGACAACACAGTAAGTACTATTTGAATAAAATTATGACCATGAAATATGAAAGTAAGGAATCAGGGAAACAATTTTTTCTTGAGAGCAGTATGTTAATCCAGCTCAATTTACTTTTTTAAAATAAGTGTTCAAGACTTAACTTATTTTTAGAAATCAGTTCTAACAACCTAGTGTATTGTACATAGAAATAAACATTTCCCTAAAAGTTTAGTTTTTCCCATTAAAATTATATAAAATGTTCATTTAAAATATTTTAGAATTTGAAAGCAATAAAGAAAAATACAAAGTCGTCCATAATCCCATTATCTAACCATTCCCTTCTACACATAAGGTGCTTTTTAACAGGTATCATCAACTAAATATAAAATTTTGTTGCCCGACTTTTACCCCACTTAAAGTGTGTTACTTTTTCTTTTCTTTTTTTTTTTTTTTTTAAGATTTTATTTATTTATTCGACAGAGATAGAGACAGCCAGCGAGAGAGGGAACACAAGCAGGGGGAGTGGGAGAGGAAGAAGCAGGCTCATACTGGAAGAGCCTGATGTGGGGCTCGATCCCATCACGCCGGGATCACGCCCTGTGCCGAAGGCAGATGCTTAACCGCTGTGCCACCCAGGCACCCCTAAAGTGTGTTACTTTTTCATATGTTTCATGAGGATTATTATTTTTTAAAAGATTTTATTTGAGAGAGAGAGCAAGTGAGAGCATACGGGGTGAGGGGCAGAGGGAGAGGGAGGGAGAGAATTTTAAGCTGACTCCCCACTGAGTGCTCAATCCCATGACCCTGACATCACAACCTGAGCCGAAACCAAGAGTCGGACGCTTAACCGACTGTGCCACCTAGGCATCCTCATAAGGATTATTTTTTAATAAGTGCTTAATATTTTGGCCAGTGGAAGAACCATAGTACATTTAAACAGTCCCTATCACTGGGCTTTGCAAGGTTTCCAGACTTTTGCTATTACAAATGATAGGCTGTGTACACAAAAATATTCAAACCAAAAATACGACCATTTTTTGAAGCTACATTCCCAGAAATGGAATTACCGGTTCCAAAGAATATGAACGTATGCGAAAGCTTTCAATGCACAGGCATATAATTATTATAAACATCAAATATCACATATGCATGCCACTGCACCTACTATTTTGTTGAAAACATTACCTGAAGATTTTAAATAAAGTGCATGTTCTTAGGCCAAAAGGATCAGACATTTATTTATTTATTTGAGAGACAGCACAAAGGGGGGGAGGGGAAGGACAGAGGGAGAGGGAGAAGCAAGCCCCCCACTGAGCAGAGAACCCAACACAGGGCTCGATCCTATGAGCTGAAGGCAGATGCTTAACTGACTGAGCCACCCAGGCGCTCCAGTTATTTTTTAGAGCATTTCAGTTTCTAGAACCTCATTTTTTTTTAAACTTGGCATTCACAATTTTCCTTTATTTCAAATATTTGAGAGAATTTTATTCTCCCATTTTTATTCAAACCTGGTACTGGGGCGCCTGGGTGGCTCAGTTGGTTAAGCGTCTGCCTTCGGCTCAGGTCATAATCCCAGTGTCCTGGGATCAACCCCTTACATCAGGCTTCCTGCTCAGTGGACAGCCTGCTTCTCCCTCTCCTGCTGCTGCTCCCCCTGCCTGTACGTGCACGCGCTCTCTCTCTCTCTCTAATAAATAAATAAAAACTAAAAAAAAAAAAAAAAAAAAACCCAAACCTGGTACTATCATATACCAATTAGACATTTTTTTTTTTTTAGACACAGACATTGTCTCTTATTGAGTATGCCTACGTTATGTGTTTTTTAAGGAAAGCATTGTCCTTTTATTTATGATATCCACACAACTATGTAATGACTACCAGGACCAAATGAACAAACAAGAACAACCAGGTCAAGGTAAAAGTCACCAGATAATTTACAAAGATACTATATCTTTATGTATGTATAAAGACATGCTAAAGTTTCTTCAAGTTCTTTCCTATAAATTGAATTTCAAAATTAAAAAATAACAAACTTTTTCCCAAAGAAACCTCTAAGAAAATTTAGAGTCATACATACTAATTTAATACAATTAAAATTAATACTTACCAATTGTGACATGTTGTTTATTATAACCAAGTAAGTCCAAGCATTTGAAAAGCTAAAGTTCCCTTCATCATATATACCAAGCAGCTCACAGATTCTTAAAAATGGTAAAAATGAGATTTATGGTTAACTAAATCAAAATATATTTTAAAACACAGCACTGACAGCAATACTTAAATTTAGAAGTTAGTTATTTAAAAGACCCTATAGATAATCACTTGATTTTTGGTCACAGAGGTGGTTTAAAATTAAAGCATTTTTCTAGTAATGCTACCATATGATTATTCCCCAACTTAAATCCAAAATAAGACACATACATTGAATCAGAAGAAGTAATTACTAGATTAAAAAAAAATATGTTGCCTAATTTTGAAAAGCCTGTTGTTACAGGCATATAATGCAAGTCTATAAATACAACTATAATTTTTTCCCCAAACTATCTTGGGAGGTAAATTTTATGAACACCCAGATCTAAGAATTAACTTATATGATTCCTGCCCCTCCCCCAGTTTCCTTTAAACTGCTGACAAATAAAGCATACCTTCAAAATAAATTAGCTTTAATTCTAAGGTAAATGTTACTAAAGAATTGCTAGCTCAAAGGTAGAATAAAGAATGCTCCTTTTACCTTTCTTCCCATTCTTCTCTGAATATGTGCAATATTAATTATGATTCCCAGATAAAACACGCAACCTACCCACTTTATCTGATATTCTTAAATTTTTACGGAGTAGTTTTACCAGATAGCTTAATGATATACCATTTTACCTCGTCTCCTAAGCCTCGACAGAATTCTTACAAAAGAAAAATGATTCATCCTTGGAATACGGTACTCATGTTCTAAGTTAACGATATAGAAAATAAAACCATATACAGAACCTAAGGTAGCATACTTTAACTTGATGTAACATGTTTTTGTAAAGCTGTGTGAACATTAATATTAGGGGAAAAAATTTTTTTTAAATGTTTTCCAGAAAGCTGTAGGGAATGTTATTTAGAAGAATTCTGTGGTGATTCTTTGCTTATAAATGGTCACCTTATTTTAACATAGTAGGATTTCTATATACAATTTTTTTTTTTTTTACAACAGACTAGATATATATCCTAAACCGGTAAATTAATGCTCTTTGTATATCTATTCAGTTCTAGCTGAAGTCAGAGCACAAGGATTTTAAAAAATGATAACATAAATTCTTTGTACTTACAAAGCAACAATGGTGGTGAATGGTCTGACCACAGTATACTGCAATACACCCAGTTTGCACCTGAACAGCAATACTCTGCCAAAGGAAAAAAAACAAAAACAAAACTTAGCATTTCAACTACTCCTTTAAATAATACATATTTCCTCCAAAGCCCCCCGAATTAAAATCATTTTCACAAATGATGCCATATTTATATTTAATTCTTTTAATTTAATCATTCTAAATGGCAACTGGGGAAGAATGTGGATGGTAGCAAACACTTTATTTATTTTTAAAAGATTTTATTTATTTATGTGAAAGAGACAGCCAGCCAGTGAGAGAGAGAACACAAGCAGGGGGAGTGGGAGAGGAAGAAGCAGGCTCCTAGCAGAGGCGCCTGATGTGGGGCTCGATCCCAGGACTCCGGGATCACGCCCTGAGCTGAAGGCAGACGCTTAACGACTGCGCCACCCAGGAGCCCCAAACAAACACTGTTTAAATGCTGTTTTTTAAATTACTTGATAGTTACATCCTCTGAAAGATTTCCCTTTCTGTGTTCAGTCTCCAATTCTTGATTACTACAGCACAGAAAGAACAAAAGTGTGTCCCTGTATGTTTCTGGAACAAAGACTGAGTAACAAATGAACTGTGTGCATGTATATGTGAAAGCATATTCAGAAAGTATTATTTACATTTAAGGTTCAGTTTCAAGTTTGGAATTTAAATATCATTTCAGAGATTATCACTGATTAGATATAATGAAAGGATAAAGATCCTGCATGAACAATTTTTATCCTATTGCTGGGCTCACTCAACATAGGTGAAAATTCACAAGGAGTAACAAAAACAAAACAAAGTCCCAAAACAAAAAAGGCTCTCTACCTGACAACCTTGTGCTAACCTTCTTAAAAGACCAAGTTGCTCTGAGAGCAAATGCTTTATTTAGCACTACTATCAGGAGAACTGATTATCAGTGTTATGTATTATGAATCCCCTAATTTTAAGAATTACATCTAGGGGCACCCGGGTGGCTCAATTGGTTAAGTGGCTGACTCTTGATTTTGGCTCAGGTCATGATCTCAGGGTCCTGGGATCCAACGCCTTATCAGGCTCTGCAGTCAGCAGGGAGTGTGCTTGAGGATTCTCCCTCTCCCTCTGTGCCTCTCCCCGCTTGCTCTCTCTCTCAAATTAAGAAATAAATCTTTAAAAAAAAGAATTCCATCTAAACTGAGAAGATTGAGAATCTGGCATACAAGCCTTGAGGTGTTGTGTTAATAGGACTGAATAAAGAAACTGTTGGGGTTCTATGTGCTGAGAGCCTTCTCCCTGTTGAGGTGGTTCACTCCCACTTATAGCTAAGTGTGCCCCCTGTGGGGGCCTACGGGGTGCACTTGGGCTTGTTCCAAGACCTCTTGAGAATCCCTTGGCTATACTTGCTGTGTTTCCTGCCCCATACTCTTTATAAACGGAGTAAAATTAATTAGCAACCTTTGAAAGCTGTAGACAATTAATGAACTGGAAGATGTATTTGAAGAAATTGCCCAGAATGTAGCAAAGGCTGAGACAAAGAAACAAATGTGAAAGAGAGTTATAACCAAAGAACTGAACAGAATCAGAAGATCTAACATATATTCATAGTTACAGAAGACAGTGGACGAAAGGCAAAATCAGAAGAGATTATGGCTAGGAACATTTCAGAACTGATGAAAGATATGAATCTATAGGTTGAGACACCCTGTAAATTAAGCAGGACTAAAACAGAAACAAAACCACCTAAATACTTCATAGTCAATCTGCAAAACATCAAAGATGGGGGTCTATAATGGAATAACAAATTGACAAGAAAAGCTTAACAGTAATAATTGAAGCCAGAATTAAGTAGAATAAAATCTTCAAAATGCTTGGAGAAAATTTCTGTAAACATAGAATTACATCCAGCAAAATTGTCTTTCAAGAATGAGGGCAAAATAAAGATAGTTTTGGATAAGTATATCTGAGAAAATTTGCCACTGATGGACTGACATTAAAGGGGACTTTTAAGGGCCAGACTTTAGAAAGAAGGAAATGATTCCACAGAGGGCTGGAATGCAAGGAGTGTGGAACAAGTAAACTGTTGTTTTTTTTTTTTTTCCAAAGATTTTATTTATTTGTCAGAGAGAGAAAGCAGGGGGAGCAGTAGGCAGAGGGAGAAGCAGGCTCCCTGTTGTGCAAGGAACCCGTTACAGAACTCGATCCCAGGACCCTGGAATCATGAGGTGGGCCAAAAGCAGACACCTAACCAACTGAGTCATCCAGGTGTTCCAGCAAATAAATTGTTAATATTTGTAGTTAAATCTACAAAAAAATCTATCTGAAAAAATGTCTAATTTTTAAGATAGATTTTTAAGTAGCCAACAGTAAATTTTAGACTCTTAGTAGTCATGATAACACCAGAAACTGTAACTTTCAAACCAGTAGTAAAAACTGGAATAAGAAAAAAAAAAAAAGAGTAAGAAAATGAAAACAGCAACAATAACAAAGTAATTAACTACCAATGGAATCTCAAGTAGCACCTGCAATCAGGTTGATACAGCTGCAGTAAAATACATATTTTCATTAATACGTAAAATAGTCAAAGATTATACCCCATTTTGCCACCATATGAGCTGTGAAAAAGCTTTTGGTTTTCAAGTTTTAAAAAGTATTTTATAATCACAAACCTATAATATACTAATATTTGTTACACGTGGGTGTTATAAAACAGATTTTTCTTTTTACATTTGTTTGTATTCCTCTAATATTTGGAAAACTTTAAAATTGTTTATTAAAATCTTTATTAAAATGTGGATTCCTGAACTGGATCCAAGAACAGAAAAAGGACATTAGTGGAAGAACTTGGGAAATCTGAAGAATCTGCACTTAAAAGTCTTATATCAATGTTATTTTTTTTTTAGATGTATTTATTTTAGAGAAAGAGTACATGTGCAATTGGGTGGAGGGGCAAAGGGAGAGGAGAGGAAGAGAATCTCAAGCAGACTGAGCGTGGAGCCCAAGACGGGGCTTAATCTCACGACCCCGAGATCATGACCTAAGCTGAAATCAAGAGTCTGATGCTTCACTGACAGACACTCAAGCACCCCACCAATGTTATTTCTTAGTTTTGATAAATGTACCACGATTACGTAAGGTGTTAAATATTAGGGGAAACTGGGTGAAGGGTGTATTAGAATCTGTCTTGTCTTTGCAAGTAGCCAAAATCAACAGAAATACAGAAAAGTTGAATAACACATAAGACTGACTCCATGGATATAAATATAACATTCTCTTCAAGCATACAGGGAATCTTTATAAAAACTGATCATGTACTAAAGGACACGAAACAAATCTTAACCAATTCCAAAGACTGTCTCAGAGTATATTCTCTGACTGCAATGAAAAGAAATAAAATGAAAATCTACCCCCAACTCCAAAGTGTTTGGAAATTTAAAAATATTCCAGAATAACTCCAGTAAAGAAAAAAATCCCAACAGGAATTTAAAAACATTACATGGAATGATAATGAAAAAACAAAATACAAAACCTGGGATTTATGTGGTGATGGGATAGTAACTAGACTTACTGTGGTGAACATTTTGCAATACATATAAATATTGAAGAATTATATTGTACAACTGAAATTAATATAATGTATGTCAATTACATTTCAATTAAAAAAAAAAACCCAAAAACTGGGATTCAGTGAATGTAGAACTTGAAGGGAAATGTATAGTTTTCAATGCAGTATTAAAAAAGAAGGGGGTGGCTGGCTGGCTGGCTGAGTCGGAAGACCATGTGACTTGATCTCAGGGTTAAATTCAAGCCCCACATTAGGTGAAGATTACTTAAAAAAAAGAAAGAGGACAGGCTGTGTAAATTAGTGAGCTAAGACTCTAACTAAAGTTAGGAAAAGATAGTAAACCAAAAGAAATGGGAAAAAGGAAGTAAAATAGGGCAGAAATTAATGATAGAGAAAACCAATATATTACACAGAGAATCAACAAAGCGAAAAATCAGTTCTTTTTAAAAGAATTTTATTATTTTTATTTTTTTAAAGATTTTATTTGAGAGAGGGAGCGAGCAGAGTGAGAGAGAGCACAAGTGGGGGAAGGGGCAGAGGAAGAAGCAGACTCCCTGCTGAGCAGGGAGCCTGATTTAGGGCTCAATCCCAAGACCCTGAGATCATGACCTGAGCCACCCGGTGCCCCCAAAAATCAGTTCTTGACCAAAAATCAGTTCTTGAAAGGACTAGTAAAAACAGGCAAACTTCTAACAAGATTGTTCAAGGGAAAAAAAAGATACTAATAGCATTAGAAATGGAAAAGGAGTCATAACAACAGATCCAGAAGGGATTGAGAAGATATAAATGTATGCCCATAAAGATTTATTTATCTGAGAGAGTGTGTGTATGGTGTGTGCATGAGCAAGGGTGGGGGGAGCAGGGAGGAAGAGAGAATCCCAAGCAGACTCCCTGCTGAGCTTGGAGCCCAACTTGGGGCTCCATCTCAGGACCCTGAGATCATGACCTTAGCCGAAATCGAGCAGGACACTTACCTGACTGAGCCACCCAGGTGCTCCTGCCTATACATTTTAAAACTTTGTTTATTCTGCCTAATTCCTAAAAATTACATTAAAAAAAAAATGATTTCAGAAACAACAGGAAGCCTAAATAGTTCTATACCTGTCCTTCCACAAAGTCCAGGTCTAATCTTTCATGTTATAGTTACAACTCTTTCTGTGACACACAAATAAAAGGTGATAATGCCTATTCAGGGAGTGTGACTTGGATATGAAAATCAGACAGGAATAATGTAAAAAAGGAAAATTATAATCTAATCTTACTCATAAACATAGATGTAAAAATTCTGAACAAAATATTAGTGAACCAGGGGCGCCTGGGTGGCACAGCAGTTAAGCGTCTGCCTTCGGCTCAGGGCGTGATCCTGGAGTTATGGGATCGAGCCCCACATCAGGATCCTCTGCTGTGAGCCTGCTTCTTCCTCTCCCACTCCCCCTGCTTGTGTTCCCTCTCTCGCTGGCTGTCTCTATCTCTGTCGAATAAATAAATAAAATCTTTAAAAAAAAAAAAATATTAGCGAACCAAATCTTGCGATGGAGAAAAGCAGATGATACATCTTTTTTTTTTTTTAAGATTATTTATTTATTCATTTATTTGACAGAGAGAGACATTGAGAGAGGGAACACAAGCAAGGGGAGTGGGAGAGGGAGAAGCAGGCTTCCCGCCAAGTAGGGAGCCTGATGTGAAAAAGCCCAATGTGAGCTGTGAAAAAGCTTTTGGTTTTCAAGATTTTTTAAAAAGTATTTTATAATCACAAACCTATAATATATTAATATTTGTTAAATGTGGATGTTATAAAACAGATTTTTCTGTTTACATTTGTTCGTATTCCTCTAATATTTGGAAAACTTTAAAATTATGGATCATGACCTGAGCTCAAGGCAAACACTTAACGGCTGAGCCACCCAGGCGCCCCCAGATGATACATCTTAATCACTTTGAATTTATCGTCGAAATGCAGGGGGATTTAACATTAGAAAAGCTATTAATCTAATTCACTAAATTAACAGGCTAAAGGCAAAAACCAACCACCTCAACAGATACAGAAAAAGCATTTGATGAAATTTAATCATTTACTCGTGATTAAAAATTCAAACAAGCTAGGAGTAAGAGCTCATTTAACTTGATAAAGGATGCCTACAAAACACCTTTAGAAAAATAAAATTCAACTACATTTTATAAGAATTCCCTTTAAAATCAGGAATAATGCAAGAATATCTAGAGATACTCACCAGCACAGTGAGAACAAAGAGAAATGTATATAATAACCTGGAAAGCAAAGAGATCCTTCACTTGAAGAGGACTATCCTCACAGAGAACTTACAAAGATCTACAGACTAAGAAAACCTAACAGGACTTTTGGATATAAGACCAATATGGCAAAACCAATTGCCTTTCCACACACTGAAAGCAATTAAAATGATTTTTAAAATATATGTTATTTATAATAGCAACAAAATACATTTATAAAATCAATAAAGATACACAAGACTTTATTTGAGAAAAATGTACTTTACTGAAAGGTAAATGAAGAGCTAAATAAGCAGAAAGCTAGACCATATTCACAGGTAAGACTCAAAAAATCATAAAGATGTCAGTAAAGACGGAGTTCAATTACAATAAAAAAATCCCAACAGGTTTTTCAAGCAACTTGACAAACTGTTTCTAAAGTTTATATGTAAGAGCAAAGATCCAAAAATAGCCAAGATAATAGGGTCAGGGCACTTGCCCCTCACTTCAAAGCTTATTAATAACCTGTAGTAGTTAATGTATGGAATTGGTCCAGTAATAAAAAAGTTAACCAATAAAACAGAAAAAGAAAAACCAAACCCAAAACAAAAAGCCACAAACAGACCCACACGTGCTGAAACTTCACATGTGACAGAGATGGCAAGATCAGGGAGGTAGAAGGGAAAGAATTAGCTAGGACAATTAGCTAATGGAATAAAATGAAGTTGCATTCCTACCTCACACAACATATACACAAAACATCCAATGTTTATACATCTTAATGAGAAAATTTTGAAATCTTTAGAAGAAAAGCACAGGACAATGTTTTTATAATCCTGTAATTGGAATAATTTTTTGAACAAAACAAAAAGTATTGACTATAAAATAAGATAAATTCAACTATATTAAAATCAAATTCAAAACTTCCATTTATCGAAAGATTTAATAAAGGTGACAAAGCATACCAAAAACCGGAAAAGATATTTTCAATACACACTAAACAAAGAATTAGTATCTGAATATATAAAGATCCCTTATAAAGCCATGACACAGACAACCCATTAAAAAATGAGAAACAGAAACAAACATTCCTCAGGAAAGATAACACAAATGGTTACTAAACATATAAAAAGTTGCTCAACCTCATTACTAATCAGGGAAATCCAAATTAAGACCACAGCAATATACCACTTTATATCCTCCTGACAGGCAAACATAAAGAAGTCTGGGTAATTCCGAATGTAGGGGAGGCTATAGTGCAATTGGAAGTGTTTTATACTGTCGGTGGGAAAGGAATATGGTACTGCCACTTCAGAAAACAATTTACCACTAACAAAGCTGAACAAAACCTAAAGACCTAACATGCCACTACAAGGTATTTACCCTAGAGCAATTTTTTTCAAACTGTCAAATTTAACTTGGTAGTCCGTGACCTGAATTTTAAAAACAAGAGAAAAGAAGGAAATATATAATAAGGATCAGTACCATTTCACGGAAACATTTGTTTCACCAGTATACTAAACTAGTATGTAAACTGTTTCCTCTCCTCTCCTGAACATAGACAAAACTTAAGGTTTATTGAAAGAAAAACTCATTGTGCTTCACTGTTTATGTTACAGCAAGAGGATAAAAAGCAGACTTAGTTTTTTAAATCAATTAACAACTGCAAAATGGCCATGGTATTTACATCTTATAACCAAAGGACTATACTGAATTATCCTAAACAGCAATAGCCTGATTAAGTATCAGATTTGTAATACCAGTTACCTACTGGAGGAAGACTGGTAACCTACAATGTATTTATACACAAGAGGCATTTTATTATTACTAAAACCATACTTCCAAACTGCATAACTTTGGTAAAAATGTTTTTTCAAAGGAAAGAATACCTCAGTTATAACTATGGATGCACTGCTGACATTATTCTGGCAGCAGCTGTCAGAATTCAAGAGTCTCAGGAAAAAATGAAACCAACACAAAGAGATTTAACAAGGATAAATATAATGGTGTAGTTAGGAACAAATCAATTGCACAAGCATAGAATACGGGGATTTTGATCAGTAGCATCATTTGAAAAAGGTTTGGGGTTTTAGTGGACCACTAGCTAATTGTGATGAGCCATTCTGAAGATACAGCTAGAGCGCCTCATTTTAGGTTCTATAGTATTAGGAGAAGAGTCCTAATCAAAGCCAAGCCATCATCATCATTATATTTACTGGAACACTGAAATCTCTTCCATCCTTCTCCACTTGCAATTAAGTCTACAAAGAGCACAGTAATCTCTGAAAATGAAATTTGGGCACTAGTCCTCTATTCAACATCCTATAATGGCTTTTGATTTGACAAAGACTCTCTCCTGACCAAACTTTAGACAGGACTCCTCTGAGTTGTCTTTTCAACTAGGCACCATTCTTAGGCCCTGTCTTTGGACTAAGTCAGACTAAGCAAGAATACTGCTAAGTCATCTGCCTACCCTTGATACCTGATTACCCTTGATATTTGATAAGCTCCTCATCCCCCAGTCTTGATGTGTAAGTGCTTGGTCTGCCCTTAGGAAGAATTCTATTATGCCATTTAGAGAGAATCCCCCTCCCCTTGATGTCTCCTCTTAGTAATTTTCCATCCAGTGATCACCTCAATCTGCTCATTAGCTACAAATCTGTCGATATTGTATCTGTTGCTGAGACAATATCTCCTCCCCATCCCAACTTACAATAGTTTTCCCTTACTATTCCTCTTTCATAGTCTCCTGTTCCTTTTCCTTCATAGTATTTCTGATTGAAGTAACCCTGTATTTGTGTCTTCATTTAATTCCAAACGTCTGAACAAAAATGTAGGTTCCATGAGTTCTACATCTGTTATATGCACTAGGATATATCCATATACTGGCACACACTCAGTGCTCAATACATATCAAGTGTGTTAATAAACACTTTAAGAGCTTATTATCTAAAAAGCTAGGTAGCTCCCTGTCATTGCAAGTGTGTAGAGACATTTTCAGTCCCAATGTTGTACAAATGGTTCTATGTTGCATGGTAGGCAACATAGGTATCCCTAGGTTGTATATCTACACTGATTACTATAACTCCAAATCATTCCAGTTATCTTGACCTGCAACTTTCATCTTATTCCCCATTACCAGTGATCAAGTCCTACGAGTTCTTCAGTTGCAGTCTCTTTCCTTTCTATTCCAATTTCATCCCTCTTTTCAGCTTATCTCACAAATGGACTACTATAATAACCTCCAAATTTATTTCCCCATCTCTGGAATCTGCCTCCCCCTAATGCATTCCGTATAGTATTGCAAAATTAATCTTTCTAAAATGGTATCTTCAAACGTTTCCTTGCTGAAAAATACCCAATGGCTCATTCATATAAAAAGTACAATCTTAGCTTCAACTGAAATTTTCAGTCTTTATTTTCCTTTATTGTCCTCTATGGATATATAATAAGGCCAACAGCCCATTATATAACACTATTTCTCCCATTTCATATCATATGCTGTTTCTCCACCTAGACTATCTTCTCCCTGGATCTTACACCTGATTTTGTCATTAACTAGCTATGTAATCTTGAGTAAGTTCATCTCTGTAGATCCTGGGTCTTGATAGTAAAAGGATGTTGATAAAATGGTTTATAAAGTTTTTTCCCTGCAATTTTCTATTTAGGATAAATGATGTACAAGAGAGTACTCTGTATGTGTAGATTATAAAAATGTGTTTTCTTACTCTTTAAACTTGACTGTGAACTACTTGAGGGTAGGAACTCTTCTTAAACTTTCTGTCCTGCTCATAGTACTTAACACACTGCTTTGCAGACACCTGACTGATACTTAAAAATTCTGTCTAAATACATAAAAAGATTAAAACCAAACATACTTACTCTCCCATAGTCCATGGTGGACAGCAACATAAAGGAGGGAAATGTTTCTGCTGATCTTTGGCTTCAAGGATTAATACCAGATTTGGATACCGGTTAGTTAGATAATTGGTAAGGAATCCCATAAAGTTGTAAATGACATAAGCTTCATAACATTCTCTGCAGGTATCCACATATATTGCAATGCTGGGATATTTCAAAGCTATCCACTGTGAAAAAACATAGATGTTAAAAATAGTTGCAGCTAAGATAAAACGAACTGCCATTCCAATTCATGGTAATCATAATTTTTAAACTTGAGATGTTTTGTCACATATTTACATCAAACTTTCTAAAATTTATGACAGCTACCAGATAATTTTTGAAATGAATTTTTAAAATCAATAAACATTTTGGATACTGGTAAAAACATTCATGCTGGGGGGTAAGTAGTGAATATGAAGAAAGAAGCTAAATTACTTTGTTATTGGGTTCTTAAATATAATCTGAAATTTTTCTTGAGATCATAGAAAATGCAATTAAAGACATTTCCTTTATATTTAACCAAATCAAAGCAGTCATCTGTGACAACTGCATGTTAGAATCCATCAGGTAAGGGTTTTTCCCCCCCAAATAAAAGATTTAATAAACAAAAAGGATGATAATATAATTTTAAATATTACATTCTTTAAAGGACTAAGAACTAGTACTTGGAAATTTTAAAAGATTAAGCAAAGAAAATAGCTATAGGTTTTTAAAAATTTAAAACACCCGTCATACTTCATCTTTTTATTAACATTAAAAACAAGTGAATCTATTCACTTTTCTTATTAATCTGACTCCTTATTGCCAAATAATAAACTTTCATTACCTTAAGCACTCTGTAAATATTGTTGTGTCATCAAGGAAGTTCTTAGCTAATGAGATAAAATGAAACATACTTACACTATCTAAACTGTATATGGGTACCATCCAAAGAATCCTAGTTGGAAAGCAAAGCATAAATTAAAAACATTTTATATCATATTTACGAAATAAGTGAACATAACATTAGAAGAATTAAAATTTATTAAGATTTACCTTATTATTGGTTTCTGTAGTTCTGGTTGTGTATAATGTACTAAATGTTGCAATATCACCCAGAGCGATATAGGTATAGTTAAGAGCAAAAAGATTCCAGCAATAAACCAAGCCTTGGTGTGTATTCCAACCTTAAAAAAAAAATGAACATATTAAAATAAATCCTGATATTAAAACTAAAAAGCTAAACAAAATATTTTTATTTCTTAAATTTATATTTATTTGATTTTTAAGGAGGCCCAACATTTTCCAAATATCTAGTGGCTATTTTTTTTCTTTTTCAAAAAATAGCCTACTTTTGCTTTTGCAGAGGGAGAGGGAGAATTTTTCCTTATGGGGCCGAGCATTTTTCTTTGTGAGGCCTTTTGTAATAGCACTGTATACCTTAAGAATATTAACATCAGATCATTTCTCCTCAGCTTGTTGTCTGTTATATTTGATTATTATTGTGTTCGGGGATGTATAGAAGTTTTTAAATTTTCCCCAAGTCAAGTCTAAAAATCTTTTTTTTTTTTTCATTTTATTTTTTTGAGAGAGAGAGAGAGAACACACGCCTGTGCAGGGGGGAGGTGTGTGGGGGGGAGAGAGAGAGAGAGAGAATCACAGGCAGGCTCCATGATCAGGGCAGAGCCCAACACAGAACTTGATCTCCTGACCCTGAGACTACGACCTGAGCTGAAACTAAGAATCAGACACTTAACCAACTGAGCCACCTAGGTGCCCGCAAAAATCTTTTATGGTCTACTCCTTTGCTTTTATGTTTGGAGAGTTAAAATCCTACCTACATTTTCTGTGACCTTTATTGTTACCCAACATATTAACAGAACATGCTCTGAGTGTTGTCCAATACTCTGCTAAGTGTTTTACATGCATTATGTCTTTTAACCCTCCCGCTTGATAAGCACTGCCACAACTACTGTCCAAGCAAACTGTGTTAATACATGCTACTCCTCTCATATACAATATCAACTCAGGATATTACATTTTAAAAAGCTCTAATTTCTTTTTTTTGGTCAGTATCTGATCAATATTTTATCCTCTAAAACTCAATTTCTAAAAATATACTTTGAACTACTCATCTTTTTTTTTTTTTAAGATTTTATTTATTTAACAGAGAGAGACAGAGCATGAGCGAGGGGGAGGAGCAGTGGGAAGAGGGAGGAGCAGACTCCATGCTGAGCAGGGAGCCGGTTGCAGGGCTGGATCCCAAAGACCCTGGGATCATGACCTGAGCTGAAGGGAGACACTTAGCCAACTGAGCCACCCAGGCACCCCTCAACTAACTCATCTTAAGGTAAAGTTGAAGTAATTCACTCACTTCCTGGAAAACAACAACAACAACAAAATTTCTGTTCTGTGGGGCCCTACAGAATGAATTTTATATTAATTTATGAATTCACTCTTCAAGGCAGGAGTACAAGTTAATGCTAACTTTCTCAAGGAAAAAAGTAGGCATTTAATTTTGGTACTTTTGAGGTCTGAACAGTTAATTAAAAGAGCTGAAGTCCACAACTTCTAGTTTTACTGTTTTGAACAAGATATTTTTTTTCAACAGGGGTATAAAAAACAAAAGTATAGAGAACAAATGTATTTTTTACAACAAAGAACTTCTACACTAAACAATATGGAAAACTTGAAATGCAAATACAGTTAGCCCTTGAATAATTTGGGAGTTAGCACCTCCAACTCCTGCACAGTTGAAAATCTGTTTATAATTTTTGCCTCCCCCAAAACTACTAATAGCCTACTGTTGACCATAAGCCTTACCAATTACATAAATAGTCCTTTAACACATATTTTGTAGATTACATGTATTATATACTGTTTTCTTACAATAAAGCAAGTAAGCTGGAGAAAAGGAAATGCTATTAAAAATCATAAGAGAAAATACATTTACAGTACTACACTGTATTTATCAACAAATATCTGTGTATAAGTGGACCTGCAGTAGTTCACACTCATGCTGTTCAAGGGTCAACAACACAAGAAGTCCTGCTGAATGCTGGAGATTAATCAAAACAGTAAGTGGAAAGCAAGTATATGGAGGTGAAGATTCTAAAAGGAATGTCCGAGCAATCATTTTCTAGGGATTTTTGCTTGGCTCAATTTCATTTAAAATTGAGTACAGGTGGTCCCAGACTTACCTGGTTCAACTTGCAATTTCTTGACTTTACGATGGTGCAAAAGTGATATGCATTCAGTAGAAACTGTACTTCGATTTTCATCCTGTCCTGAGTTTTTCGCTGTATGGTATGATACTCTGCCCCTGATGTGGGGCAGGGGCAGGGAGCTGTAGCTCCCAGTCAGCCATGGGATCACGAGGGTAAACAATCTGTACACTCACAACTTCCTGTACGTGTGATGGGGTTATACCCCCATACATCCATAAACCCTCGTGGTTGAAATGCCCTAAGCTGAAACTGCATTTAATGCACTTAGCCTGCCAAACATTATAGCTTAGCCTCGCCTACCTTAAACATGCTCAGAACCCTTATATTAGCCTACAGTTGGGCAAAATCATCTAACACACAGCCTACCTTATAATAAAGTGTTCAGGATCTCGTATCTCAAGTAATTTAATGAACACTATACTGAAAGTGAAAAACAGAATGGCTATATGGGTTTAAATGTATCGGTTGTTTACCCTGATGACTGCCTGACTGACTGAAAGCTACAGCTTGCTGCCAGGGCCCAGCATCATGAGAAGAACATTATACTACACAGCACTAACCCAGGAAAAGATCAATATTCAGAATATGAAGTGTGGTCTCTACTGAATGTATACTGCTTTCACACCGTTGTAAAGTCAAAAAATCGTAAGTCAAACCATCATAGTTGAGGACCTTCTGTACCCACACAGCCATTCTGTTTCTTACTTTCAGTACATATCCAATAAATTACATGAGATACTCAATACTTTATTACAAAATAGGCTGGGTTACCTGATTTTGCCCAACTGTAAACTAATGTAAATGTTCTGAGCATATTTAACGTGGCTAGGCTAAGCTATGATGTTTGGCGGGTTAAGTGCATTAAATGCATTTTTACAGACAATATTTTCCACTTATGATGGGTTTATCAGGACATAACTCCATTGTAAGTCAAGGAAGAGCTGTATTCATTTTAATGATGACCTAAAATAACGACAGCAGGATACCGTAGATCATCTCTCTTATAAGGCGATAATTAAGAACAGTACTATCAAGTAATATTAATGCCCACATTTGTTTTTAGAATTGCCTTAGTGCCAACTTGGTGGTAGACTTAAGAAAAAAATGATGTGCTTGTGACTAATAAAGGCCAAGCATCCTCAATGTGCTATAAAAAAGAAAGTTACTTCCAAATGATCATAAAACAAGTGACTAGAGAACTGAGTCATTTCAGTAGAGTGAAGCCAAATTAAAAAAAAAAATCTTACATCACAGAGTCAGTACCATTTTTACATTGCAGGTGGTAGTTTCAGAAACACATCATCTGTCCACATTAATGCCATTAATTTGAATCATTGGTTTTATAGTTGTTTTGACTTCTGAGCTACCTAAAAGAGCTATATGCATTAGAAATTTTATCTGTTTTGTGTGCGCAGCACATATATTTAAGAAATATAATAAAATAAGTAAATGTCAGGTATCTGTAGAAATTAATACAATTATTACCTTTATTTTAATTTACATTTATTTCTAAATAAATTATTCACACTTGAGACACACTGATATGAGGATATCAGTAACATTATTAGACTTATTGTCCATAAGCAGGGTTGTTTTGATTCACAAAACAAGGAGCAGATAAGTAGCATAGATTTTTTTTTTTTTCCTAAGGCAACTTGAAGATAGTAGAGAGGAAAGAAAAAACCATTAAGGACAAACATCCAGGAATGAGTTAAGTGAACCTGAGCCAAATGCTTTCAGAGCAGAGAGGAGAGTGCAATAAGAGAGTGCTCTCTGGGTCCGATCCTCAGGATAAGACAGGAGCACTTACATGAAGAGTACTCCTTAGGGGTAGGGTAAAATGACCGCGGAGTAGTGTGCCAGTATGTGTGCATTTAACTGACTGGACTTCCATTACACATGCTCAGCCAAGCAAGAGACAGAAGTAGTTTATGTAGAGCAGATGGTTATCTTGCTATCCAATAATTAAGTATATGCCCCACCATGGGCATGGGATGAGCTCTATGAACTTCTTGTTTTCTACAATCTCAGTTCCCACTGACTTCTCACAATGTAAGCACAGGGATTCTAGTGTTTAAAAGACAAATGTGGGGCGCCTGGGTGGCACAGCGGTTAAGCGTCTGCCTTCGGCTCAGGGCGTGATCCCGGCGTTATGGGATCGAGCCCCACATCAGGCTCCTCCGCTATGAGCCTGCTTCTTCCTCTCCCACTCTCCCTGCTTGTGTTCCCTCTCTCGCTGGCTGTCTCTATCTCTGTCAAATAAATAAATAAAATCTTTAAAAAAAAAAAAAAAAAAAAAAAAAAAAAAAAAATAAAAGACAAATGTTTTTCATGCTCAAGCAGGTGTATGTGACTCTGCCTTAGGTGCTCAACTGAGAACCTAATTCCAACTAAGATGTTATTCCACAAGAAAAAGAATTGCTGCTCCAAAGCAACAGTGAAATTTTAAAAACAACAGTGATAATTATGGCTTACTGAACACCTACTAAATGGCAGGCCCCATGTTAAGCATTTTAGGTACATAAACACATTTAGTGAATAATGATGAAGAGAATGATATATTGCATATAATGCACTTAGCACAATGTCATGTTAGCCACTATCTCTGTTTCAGTTTTCACATCTACACAATGAGGACAATTCCCATGTTCAAGGGTTTTAAGAAGATTAAATAAAATTATACGTAAATCCTGGGGACATGCTCTAGTTACTGTATGTAACCTTAAAAACAAAACATAACGAGAGAGAAAAAAAAAAACCTTCTCTAACCCACACTCCTATCTACAATGCCATTCATTTCTATGGCCCATTTGAGTCAAAATACTCAAAACAAAAATAAACAAAAAACTTGTCTTCATATCCTGATACCACTTCCTTGCCTCACATTCATTCTTCCAACAGCTCCCTCTAGTTTCCAGCCCTTTCAACTCCACTGAAACCATTACTAGGATCACCAATTACCCTCCTATCTTATGAAAACCAACAGACGTCTCAGTAGCACTGGACACTGTTCACTATTTAGTTCCTGAAACACTCTCCTGTTCTGGCCTCCATCACCACTCTTTTTGGCATTCCGTTTCCTCACTAGCTGATGCTTCTTTTTTGTTAAGTTCCTATTCCTCTAGCAGATTTCTAAATGTTGGTGCCAGGTCCTCAGCCTTTATAATCTCATTCATCCTGATGGCTTTATTTTTTTTCCCAAAGATTTATTTATTTATTTGACGGAGAGAGAGTGCGCAAGGGCACAAGCAGGGGAAGTGGGAAAGGAAGCCTGACTCGGGGCTCTACCCCAGGACTCCAGGATCAGGACCTGAGTCCAAGGCAGGCACTTGACTGACTGAGCCATCCAGGCGCCAACCACCACCTCTGTTCTGACAACTCTCATATTAGTATCTGCAGCTCAAACCTTTCTGAGCTCTAGACTTGCCTATCCAACTGTGTATCTGACATGCCCATCTGATGGTCTCTCATACACCTCAAACTAAATGTCCAAAGCAGAACTCAATTTCTGTCAAACCTGTCCCCACCAATTTTCCACTTCACTAACTGGCATCACCATTTACCCTGTTGTTCAAGATAAAAACCTCAGTTGTTCTTGATTTCTTTTTCTCTCATTGCCTCTCCTCCCCAACCCAACCTACTGTCAAAAGTCTTGTTTCTTCACTGCCAATGATACTTAAAATTCAGTTTTCCATCTCTATTTCTGCTATCCTGATTTGGGCCATAAGTCACTGTAACTCAGGCACCGATGACCTCTTAACTACCATAAAGAGCTTTCCAACGTCCCTTTACTTCCACTTAATTTTCCATAGCTGGTTGTGGTCTTTCGAAGATGCCCACTTGTCCATTTCTTAGATCTTTTTTAGTTTCTTCCACAGCATTTTGTACAATTTTATTTTATTGATTTGGGTTTTTTTTTTTTTTTTTTTTTGGTTGTACTGGTCTCCACCACTAAGTTCCATGCAGCTGGGTGCCAGGTTTTTAGCTCTCACCATATAGAACACAAGCCTGATTTATCACTGGGATGAAGGAAAGCTTGCAATTTTTAAACAGGGTAGCTGGGTGACATTTGAATAAAGACCTGAAGGACGTAAGGGAATAAGAATACCATCTGGGGTAAGAGCATACCACGAAGGGGGAACATTTAATGCAAAGGCCCTAAGGAGGTCACCTACCCCACATGTTTGAGCAAAGTCACTGTGGTAGAAGCCCAGAATTGGGGAAAGTCAGACGTGGATGAGACAGGGGTGGTGTCAGATTATGTTGGGCCATAACAGCCATAGTTAGGAATATCGCTGTCAATCTGGGACACTGAGTGATTGGAAAATTTAGAGAAGAGGCACATAATGTAACTTACGTTTTAATCAGATACTTTGGCTGGTGAATTGAGAATAGTCCAGACAAGACATGAAGAGAATTTGGTTCAGGGTGTTTGCAGTAGAGATGGCAGATTAAATGTTCCTTAAAATCTGGCACTTAAAAACTACAGTTAACAACTAAGAGAAATCTTGAACTAGGTTGATATTATACATAGTAGCCTTAAAAGGAGTTACTATACCACACTCCAAAAAAATACTCCCAAGTAAAAGATACCTATTTGTATTAAGATGTCTATATTTGAATTGTGGTAGGCAAATTATGAGAATAACCTAAATATCTAACAAATGGGGAATATCTAATGTAGTGGAATATTATATTAGCATTAAAAATAACTACATAGGTTATGCCAATATGGGAAAGTCAACAAAATATAATTTCGTGAACATAAAGAAAACAAATATATATTAAACTGCATTTTGTTTAATTATGTAAGAACCACTTCAATAAAAAGCCTAAAATAGCCACCACGGTCTTGCCATTGCTCTTGTAAAATAGGTGTTGCTAAATAAAAGTACTTTCTGGTATTTATTGACTTAGAATTTAAAATTCATTATACAATTTTTATAAAGTACCCATCTAAGTTGAGTATTTACCTTGGGGTTTTCCAGTTTGTAGTACTTTACTGATGTCACAATAAGAATATGACATAAAAAAATATACAAGGGACTTTTTGCAAAATCTTTGTGAGTTAAGAGTTAATTCGTAAGTAAAAACAGACTACAAAGTTAAACCAACTAGAAACCTTTAATTCAGGAAGCTTGTTAAATGCTAATAAAATTCAATACGTAGTTTTCAGGTAGTTTATTTGATCTAGTTAAGTCCAATGTCTGAACAGATCAGATTTCAGGAATTACCTTACTTTTTGGTAATTGATGAATACTTGCAATAGTGCTCTTCTAAGCAGCAACTTAATATATTCTAACTATTTTCTCTACCTGGTCTTCCTTCCACCTGCAGCATGCTTTGAAAAACCGTGAACAAGAAACCAGACAGGTTTATCAACTACGACTGGGGTCATTTACATATTTTCAGGATATCAAGTCTGGGGCATCTGGGGTAAAAAATGGGCAACCTTAGATGGACAGGACGGTAGAAGAAAGGGTAGAAGCCGATGGTGAAGGACCCTCTTACCTCCAGCTTCTGTAATTCCCACACGCATAGAGGAACCGCAACCACTATGGACACCAGGTAGATGACCACCGCTAAAGGTCGAATCCACTGTCTCCAGTTCCTCCAGGTACAAGTGCAAGGCATGTTTCCGCATAAATCAGCTCCAAGTAGCAAGGAAAAAGAGCTCGAAGGAGATTGTAATGGGGAGCCCTGTTCTTTGGCTGTTTTGTCAACTCGCATACTACAGAGAAACAGCTGTTGGGCGACTTTACCAGCAGCTCGAGCCGCCTCCTCGGCCCGCGCTGTGCTTTCTGCTGCTGCTACCGCAACTGCGGCCGCTCAGGGTGCTACCAGGGAGTAGTGCGGGCAGCATCCTTTCTTCCCTGCCCCGCATCTACCCAGTTCTTCCGCGGTGGAATCCCCGGGCGGAGCCGCTGCCCTCACCTGGGTATCGCCCAGAGCTCCGCCTGCACCATGGCCTCGAGGACAGCGGCGCCGACCAGGACCGACTTCTAAACACCCTGCACACAGTTCGGTTCTGCCCCGCAGCTGCCTGCCCACTTGCTCCTTTCTTGGGCGGTCGAGCTTCCTCCCTCCCGTGCCTGCAGGCGTCTCTTGGCCCTATTCTGCAGGCAGATAAGAGGCGAGGACTCAAACCCGCCGGCCCCAGGATTTCCTCACTCACTCCCGCGGGACATCCCCCACAGCGGAACCCAAGGCCAACCCAGGACTTCCGCTTCCGCCCCCGCTGTTTGAGGGTGCTGATTCGTCTATAGCGCCAACCTGGGCCCACCCCATCCGCCTCACTTTACACTCTCTGATTGGTCATTTTCAGGGGGCGGGGCTGTGGAGAGGCGTAGCGAGGTGAGAAGGTTGGGAAGAGAGGAGATAGGCAGGAGTTGTTGGAATTGGTAGTGGGCTCCCGATGGCCCGTTAGCAGGATTCTGGAAGCTGTTAAGAATTGTTTGAAAAGACTCGAGGAATACCTACTACATTCTTCTGCTCACTGTATTCCAGAATTAAGAAAGCCTGGGTAAGACCTTAGAACTGAGCCTTTTATCTGCACAAAGATCTCCGGTTCTCTGGGAGTGGATAGGGGAGCCAGACGGAGTAAGTCAGTGAAGAATGGGAAACGTCCTCTTCGTTTTCTAGCAGTTGTTAGAGTCTAGGGGAGGGCTACTTAGTTATTTCCGGATCCTGCAGAACACTCTAAAGGTAGCTTAATTTTAGAAGCAACTGCAAATAATGAATATCCTTTCCGCATTTAGAACTTGTTTTAGAAACTCTCATACCCTTAAGTTTCAAAAGGTTTTGACATCCCAACTGACAGACTTTTTATGTGCTTACAGGTCTTAGCTAAACCTATAGAACAAATGGAAAATAAGATAAAGCCTTTCAAAATCGATAAGGCAAACAAATTTCTAACTTCTCAATTAGATATACAAAAATGTTCTATATTGTAATTCTCATTTTCTGAGGGGCAGGCATTGTACTAAATTCTTTACCTACATTATGTCAGTTGATCTGTACAAAAATCCAGAAAGGTAGGCAGTTTTCTATGTTAAACATGAGAAAACAGGTTCAAGTGGTGATGTAATTTGCTTTTGCTCATTGAGCTAGTTAGTGGTAGAGCCAAATTCTACCCTTGGTCTCTTGACTCCAAAGGCACTGTAAGCATTTGACCCATCAGCAGCACCTGCCCCCTGAGAATTTCTGACTAATTTAATGACTATGTGGACAAGAAGACCTCAGTATTGAGTGCACCTAGCTTAGAATTCTCCCAGAGGCCCTGAGGGAGTGTTATCTTCCCCAGTGTCATCTGTCCTAGCCAAAATCTGGAGCTGGATTTCTGCACCCATCTATCAGATTCTTAACATCTTCATTTTCCAACCTGGCCTCTTTTAATACAAACTGCTTTCTTAAAGGGAAATAGGCCTTTTGTTAGTTTTTGTAATCTACAAAATTAAAATAGTTGTTTATTTCCTGGTCATTAAATTAATACCTATTCCATTGTTAAATTTCAGAAAATAGAAGAATAAAGAAAAGTAACCCTTTCTGTGCAACCAAGTATAACCACTACTTATTTTTGGCACACAGTATAGCTTCCTTGGATATACCGCACACGCATATTTTCTCTGCTTTCAGCCATAGTCATTGCCACCTTTAATAGTCTTCCTCATTCCTGCTCATGGGCAAACTTTTTCCAACCAATATATGAAACCTTTTGTGATTTCTTCTACTGTATCCTTATAGCATTCATGTTGTATTATAATTACCTATTTGTATGTCTTTTAGACCGAGTTCCTAGGAGCAAGCTAAAGTTCTAGAACTATTAGAACAAAGCAAGAGATGGAAGAGACCGGAATGTCAAATGCACAAGTGGTTTCACACACAGTTTGTTCATCTATGGTGAAGTTTCTGCAGCTCAGCGGAGAAATGAGAAAAAATATATATAGTGAGTTTTCATTTAGTCAAACTTACTCTTAAGGATTGTGCTTTATTTTGAAATTGTCCATTCTATTACATTTATATGATGACAGTTATAGAGCAGTAGTTGTTTTCTAAATATTTTTCCTTGGAAAATAAATGTTGCTAGCTTTATTTGCTCCCATTTGGTTTATTTTATTTCTGAAATTTTTCTTGGTTCATGAAATCCTAAAATCTAACAATCACTAAGATAGAGAATGGCCACCAATGTCAGCAATCATAATGCTGGCGTGATCCTCATCTACTTGCTTCATTTGCTGTAATAGTCTCTGTATTCATTCTGGATATGAGTTAGCCTTAGTCCGAGGATGGGTCTGAGCTTGATGGTGTTCAGATAATAAGAAATGGTTGTAACTGGCAGATGGTACTAGGGCCAAAAGTAAGATACTAGTCATTCTTAATGCAGTTTATATAGATAAAATGAAGTTTCTGTCCGTTACTGTATTATATGAAAATATGTAGATGAAATTTTGCCATCCATGGAGGATATGTTTGGGTTAGTCTGACAAAATAGTAAGTTAATAAAATTCACTTTGAGGGACCCTGGGAGGTGGGCACTGTTAACCCTTTGGCATATATTTCTATCTCTCTCTAGAAATATGTCCATGGTGGTTTTAAAACATGGTACAACTTATTTGATATCCTTCCCATAAAAAGATACCTTGTGCCCCCTGCTTAAATCTGGATGGGCTTATGATTGATTTATACAACAGAATATAGTGAAAGTGATCATAATCAGTATATGTGACGTCAGAGGCTAGGTCATAAAAGGCCATGCAACTGCATCTTGTGTATTGAAACACTTGGTTTTGGAACTCTCAGCCATCATGTAAGAAGTCTGACTACTTGAGTCTGGTGTGCTGTGAAAAGCCCAGAATAATACGAGACCCCTTGAAGTACTCTCATTGGCAATCACAGCTGAACCCACCACACCAGTTAGCCCAGGTACCAGTTATGTGAATGGTGAAGCAGATTCCATCTCTCAGCCATTTGAGCCACCCGTCAGCCTTTTCAGTCTTGTTGAGCTGAGGCCATAGACTTGTGGACCAGAAGCGAGCCATTCCTGTTCTGTCTTGTCCTAATTCCTGACCTGAAGAATTCATGGCCTTAAAAGAATTGGAAAACAAGACACAGACTGGGAGAAATATTTGCAAAAAATACATCTGATAAAGGACTGTTATCCAAGATGTATAAAGAACTTTTAAAACTCAACAATAAGAAAATAAAAGCTCATTAAAAACAATGGGCCAAACACCTTAATAAACCTCACCGAAGAAGATAATACAGATGTCATATGAATATATGCAAAGATGCTCTATATCATATCCTCAGGGAAATGCGAAGTAAAACAAAATGACTTACCACCACACACCTATTAGAATGGCCAAAATCCAGTACACTGATAACACCAAAGACTGGTGAAGATGTGGAGCAGAAGGATTCTCATACAATGTTAATGGGAATGCAAAATGGTACAGCTACTTTGGAAGATAGTTTGTAAGTTTCTTATAAAATGAAACATACTCTTCCCGTGTGATCCAGCAATTGCACTTGTTACTATTTACCTAAAGGAGGTGAAATTTTATGTCCGTACAGAAACCTGCACATTGATGTTATCTTTACTCATAGTTGCCAAAACTTAGAAGCAACCAAGATGTCCTTCAGTAGATAAATGGATTAATAAACAGTGGTACATTCAGACAATGGAATATTATTCAGCAGTAAAAAGAATTGAGCTATCAAGCTATGAAAAGACATGGAGGAAACTTAAATGAATACTACTAGGTGAAAGAAGTAATCTGAAAAGGCTACACACTGTGATTCCAACTATACATCATTCTGGAAAAGACAAAACTTTGGAGACAGTAAAAAAGATCAGTGGTTGCCAGATGGGGACAAGGGAGAGATGAGTAGGCAGGATATAGAGGATTTTTAGGGCAACAGAAATATTCTGTATATTATAATGATGAATGTATGTCACAGTGCTTTTGTCCAAATCCATAGAATGTACAACACCAAGAATGAACCCTAAGGTAAACAGTAGACTTTGGGTGATTTTGATGTGTCAGTGTAGATTCATCCTTGGTAAAAAATGTACCCTTCTAGTAAACAATACTGATAATGGGAGAGGCTGTGCATGTGGGGGGATAGTGGGTATATAGGAATTCTCTGTGCCTTTTGCTCAGTTTTGTTGTAAATCTGAAACTGCTCTGAGAAAAAATAAAGTCTTAAAAAGAAGCATAATGAAAATGATTGTTTTACTTCTTGTTTAGGGTTGTTTGTTATGCAACTGTGCCAGGGAATAGATAATTGGAACCATGTCCATTGTCTCTGTACTTACATACACTCCACCTATTTGAAAAAGGCTTCTTGCTTCAGGTGATTTTTTTTGCCTAGAGCTGACTTTAAGCTTAGAAAAGATGTCTAGGGTTTTCTTTTTTAGGAATATGTTGCCTTCAGAGTCTGAGATTGTGTTAACCAATGAAAGAGTTAAGTGAGTGTTAGATTTAAAGGTTGCAAATGCAGGGAAGGGATGTGAGTAGGTCTTTCCATAATGCTAGATTTCTGTCATGTGTCATTTTTTTCTCCTCCCCCAAAGTGGGAGGGAAAATAGCCTACTGTGTACCAAATGAATGGGGAAGAAAATAAAAGTGGAAACTTTAAAATCTGAACTTTGCCCGTTAAGTGTCAGCTTTACCTATCACATTGTTCAGGTTACATTTTAAGCTTCATTGAAGACACCATGGTTTATTCATTTCTACCTCCTCTACATCTGTAATAGGTAAAGCTGTACATACGTCTATGTATTACCAGATTTCTACATACATGTCTGTATGTCTTTATATACATTTTGACCTCATTTTAGACTTCTCTCAAGTATTTTTTGGTTGCCCTTACAAGTTTTGGTGGATGTAACAAATATATGAAATATGAAAATCTGTTTAACATGTTCATGTTAAAAGAAAAATGAATTAAAATGACTTGGAAAAAATTTTCAAATATTTCATGTCATTTTGTTCATTTTGTTTGTGGATCTTAGGATTCAGAGCAACCTATGGCCTGCCACCCAGTTGTGGTCTGCAGTCTGTTTCTGTGTGGCTTATGAGCTAAGAGCTATTTTTACATCTTTTTTTACTGTAGTAAAATAACATACTATAAAAGTTACCATTTAACCATTTTTAAGTGTACAGTTCAGTGGCATTAAGTACATTCATATTGTTGTGAAACTGCCAGTACCAAATCCATATGTGGTTTTTTTCATTGTCCCAAACTGAAACTTTGTATCTATTTGACACCAACTCCCCATTTTCCTTTCCCCCAGGTCCTGGTAGTCACTATCCTACTTTCTGTCTCTATGAATTTGTTCTAGGTACTTCATGTAAGTGGAGACATACACTATTTGTCCTTTTCACATCTGGCGTATTTCACTTAGCATAATGTTTTTAAGGTCCATTCATGTTGTAGCAGGTATCAGAACTTTCTTTTTTAAGGCTGACTAGTATGCTGTTGTATGTATATACCACATGTTCTTTGTCCATTCACCTGTCAATGGGCATTTGGGTTTCTGCCTTTTGCCTGTTGTGAATATTGCTGCTGCGAACATTGGTGTATGTACTTTGACCTTTTGACCCTGTCCACAGAGCCCTCCTTTCTATCCCCTAATGGCGTCTAGTGCCACTGTGTACACAGGTTACAAGGGGAAATGGAGAACTGTTAGTTCAGTAGGTATAGAGTTTCAGCTTTTCAAGATGTAATGAGATCTGGAGATTGGTTGACAACAGTGTGAATATACCAACTGCTTTCAATTGGCTCTTACATTTCTAGAGTTGTTAAAAAAGATTAAAAAGCATTTAAAAATACTATCTGGCCTTCTACAGAAAAAGTTTGCCAACCCTTAATTTAAAGTAACTTTTAAAACTTCTATAATGGGCTATTATTGCTGAATGAATTTCAACATAAAGTTCATTCATTTCTTCACTAGAGAAGTATTTAAATTTTAGTAGACTTTCTCATAGTAAATATTTGGGGAACTCTAGTTAATTTAGTCCCCAAACCAACATTGAAAAAATCATGGTTTTGTTTTTGTTATTAAGTAAGAGTAAGGTTCACGGGTTTACAAGCAAGATTCATTGATTTTAAAGAGATCCTGCAGTAAATTCAGGGTAATAGGGCACAAAGGTTCCTTTTTTTAGAGCAGGATAGAGTGAAAAAAGGCCCCACTAGGTATAACTAGGAATATAGAGGTTGGAGGCACTGTCCTTTTTACTTTTGCTCTACTTTTCTGATGCTACTCTGGGCAAGCTGTCTTTCGAACCCTAGTATGTCCTTAAGAAAGAGAT
Organism: Ursus americanus; assembly: GCF_024610735.1. Taxonomy (NCBI): domain Eukaryota; kingdom Metazoa; phylum Chordata; class Mammalia; order Carnivora; family Ursidae; genus Ursus; species Ursus americanus. Next base: position 36,527,152 of record NC_142139.1, on the reverse strand, counting down.
TCCCAAACTTTCTCATTTGACAGCACCATTGGAATCTCTAATTTTTTCATGGTGTCCTTGAGCCTAAGAAATACTTAATAGTTCCATTTATTAAGTAATTAGGTCCAAACAACCTAATCATAGACATTCTTATAATGTTTCGCGGCTGTTTCTGTGTTTCTCTCAAAAATTTAAAATGTCCCATGGAGCCTTGTGAGTTCACTCCAATGTCCTATGCCCCCGAGCACACAATTTGGGAATTGCAGTCCTAGGGTCTTCTACCTGTGTTTCTGACTTGGATTTGATTTTGTCCTTACCCTTGCTTCTTGTTTTAACCCAATTACTATTTCCCACATTTCCAGGGTTTGCCTAACAATTTCTGATGGCTCTCTCTGCTTACAGATTTAATTTTTACATTCTTGATTCAGGTTTCTTCCTTCATTAGCTTTTATATTGGTTTTTCTTTATAAAGTCTTTGTGTTATACTACTGAAATAAATACTTAAATGAGTAGAACATTTACCCTCATCTTCAAAATTGTGTTAGGGGAATTACTAGATTAATGACTGTAAGGCTCTTTAGTTTCCTCACAAGAAAGGTGATAAAGTATCTTAAGCCACCTGATAATCCTTAGTAGTATATGTTGGCCTTTGTCACTGAAGTGAAGAAGATGCTGTGAATGGTATAAACAACTTGCATGGTAAATAATAAATTACCTTTACTATAAATTATTACTCACTAGATGAACTTTCCAGTAGCTCTGTCTGGTAGGGAAGTTGTTTTTTCTTTTTCTTTTTCTTTTTTTGCCTTCTTATCTCCATGGATGTTTCAGGCTGACTTAAGTGACACTTCTGAAATACCAAGTTACAGGTTAAAAGAAATTTGAAAAACCTTAATAACATTATTAGGTAATAGATTCAAAACTAGATAATTCAGATTTGGGAGAAAAGGTATTTCTGGTTAGGAAAAAGATTCTGTGCATTATAAAAATGTGAGAAAGGAAAAATGTTTTTATACTGAAACAAATTATTTTAGGATTTAAACAAAGGTCATTATGTCATTCATCTGTACATTAGATGCTAGACTATGGTGATCACCCATAGAAAGAAGGCTTTGACTTACATGAGGTAAGGAGAATTCATGGGAGGATTTTGGTCTACTGTGGAGGAATGGTTTTCTTCTTCAAATATGAGGAGAGCTCTCTATAATTTCAGGCTGTGAATTGCACTTGTGTAAACTCATGTAAAGTACATGTCCTATGTACTTTTACACAGGTAGGAGATGGGGGTAGGGTAAGTATTAATACCTCTCCTGTGCTATAGAACCAGTATTCTGTACATGCGTAGCTCTGCATGGAATCCCACCAGGCTTGGGCCAGTCTAATCAATGCTTTTATTTAGATGTCATCTTTACTATGTAGAGGTAGAACTAGAATTTTTTGCTGCTCTTGTGTAAGTCTTAGGATTTCTGCTTTCCAGTTTTCTTATTTGGGAAGGGAGAACAAAAAAGAATAGCAGTGTCTTTGTTTCTCCCTCCCTGCTTGATACTCTCCCTAGAACTCTTTCTAAGTCAGGGTATAAGAATCAGGTGGTTGTCCCAGAACCAATCTTTTTCACCTCCCCCTAATCTCAGGGAGCTCCAAAGGGTTTGAGAAATGTACTTTCTAGATAGACTTCATAGTGTTTTATAATCAGTGTCCCCAGGAAAGAAGACTCAATGGCAAAAGTACCTTGTTTGATATATTTTCTATTGCTGCCATAACAAACACAAATGTAGTGGCTTAAATAATATATATTATCTCACAGTTCTAGAGGCCTGGACCTCAAAGAGCTAAAGCCCAGGAGTTGGCTGGGTAACATTCCTTTCTGGAGGCTCTAGGGAAAATGTCTTTCCTTGCTCATTCACATCATTGGCAGAATTCAGGTCCTTGAAGTTACAGAACTAAAGTTCCTGTCCTTGCTGGCTGTCAGCTGAGGGCTGTCCACAGCTTCTAGAGGATGTCCACATCCTTGCTTTGTGGTCTTTTTCCTCTACTTTCAAAGCCAGCAACAGTACGTTGAGTTCCTTTCAAGAGTCCCCTCTTTTTTCTTCATCTTGTACTTCTATTTTTTAACGTTTTCATTTATTTATTTATTTATTTATTTATTTATTTATTTATTTATTTATTTATTTATTTGAGAGAGAGAGTGTGCACGAGCTGGGGGTAGAGGCAGAGGGGGAGGGACAAGCAGACTCCCACTGAGCAGGGAGCCTGATGTAGTGCTTGATCCCAGGACCCTGGGATCATGACCTGAGCCGATGGCAGACACTTAACCAACTGAGCCACCCAGGTGCCCCCATCTTATACTCCTAAAGATCCTTGTGATTAGATTGGTGCCACCCAGCTAATTTAAAATAATCTCAAGATCCTTGATGACGTTTGCAAAATCTGTTTTGCCATGCAAGGTAACGTATTCACAGGTTCTGGAAGTAGGAGGACATGAACATCTTTGGGGCCCATTATTCTGCATACCACACTTGGTGATGTTCATAAAGGACCTGATATTGGAACAGTCTTCAGCTTTCAGCCAGTCCTCAGCTGTCAGTTTCGTACATTGTATATTGATATCTACAGTTTCCTTTGCTATGCTGAATTCAGACTTTCTTACATCCACCAGTTAGTATTTGAGGATAATTCTTTCATAGTATAGAACTATATAGAATAAGGGGATGGAAATAAAGGAGATACAGAGATGAGGGAAAGTTTTCTCTTCCAAAAATGACAGAAAACAACAATGATTTGAGCATGTTTAAGTGCTGATGGGAGGGAGCCAGTAGAGGAGGAAAGGGAAGCATGGCAGACTGAAGGTAATTCTCCCACATGTATCTGTTCTTCCCTTCTGCCACAGTAAAAGACTTGTGGTTCGGCACAAGGCCACCTACCTAGAAAGTACATTTCTCAAACCCTTTGGAGCTCAAGTTCTGAATAGTGATTAGGTTCCTCTAGTGATGCATTCTCTGATGTGTAGAAGGCAGAATGAGGTGTCCAGCACAGCTTGGTCTCCTAGCAGCATTCTAGAGTTCATAGTGAAGAAACTGGAGGCAGTGGCAGCCTCTGGATTTGATTCTCTAAACCCTGTCATTGGCCACCAGCTCTGCTACCACCTAATTATGCCCTCTGGGAAAGCCTAGAGACCACTTCTTTTAGCAAGCATTGGGTAAGGGAGCAAGAGGGCATCTCTCCAAGGCGCTCTCGACATCCAGAGAAGACGGTGAGAAATGTCACAGAAGCTGCACTTCTAGATTACAGTGGGAAAATGGAATTTCAGAGGGGAAGAAGCTAGGCCGTAGGTCCTCACAAAGACATGTTTGGTGTGGTTAGTACAATGAATCCACAGAGAATAGTAATAGGGGTGTTCTGGAATAAACAACGTACACAGCTCTGCTTTACATAGAAGGAATACTTTGAGGTCAGCTGGGAAGAAACTAACTAGATCACTGTTTGGATTCATGATTTCTTACCAGGTTCCCAGAAGTAAGCCAGTGTATAGACCTGAAGTCCCTCAACAGAGGTGGGGACTACATGCCTCTGAAAAAGAACCCTATAGGACAGCTATAGGGGTATACAGTGAATTTCCTCCACAGAGTGGAGAAGAGCTTTCTGCAGAGTGACCTGCAGCTATTTACCCATGGGACTGTGCACTGAGGAAAGGGAAATACCCAGAACATCTGGGAGCTATGACATACTGACTCTAATTTTACACTGATCCCCAGAAACCCTGAACTCTACAAAAGTCCACCAAAGTTGGTGCTTATGTACGTCAGGTTTTACATAAAGTCTTGACCCAAATTCAGCTAACAGTGGGTCTAGTGGAATTGCAGATCCACACTGTGCTGATTATTACAATTGCAGGATATATGGTGAGAATGTACACACAATATACGTGGCAACAAAGTACCGTTCTGGTTCCCTGTCCTTCAGAGTGAGGGCTGTTATGAAAGGAAAAACTAGAGTCTCTGGAACTCATCCCACACAATACACCAATAGTAATTGGGAAGCAGTACTTCGGAAGGGATTGGAGAAATTACCACTGCCATAAAAACCTCGAGAGAAGCAGGGATAGTGATTCCTATTATATCTGCATAAAATATTTCTATGTGATCAGAGCAACAGCTTGAAGGGCCTTGGAAAATGATTGATTATTGCAGATCTGATCAGACTGTGATGTTCCTTGTGGGTGTAGTTTTAGGTGTATATTGACTGGAACAGGTCATCACCCTAGCACCTGCCCTGCGACCAATGACCTGGCAAATGCATTCTTTTACAACCAGTCAGGAGCAGTTTGCATTTATATAGCAGAGCCAAAGCTATACCTTTTACTGCATTTTATGAAACATCACATTTTTTTTACATTGATTATTTTGCAATGTTAATTGAACCTAGTGAGCGGAGTAGAAACTGTGTATGCTGGAGGGTGGGAGATAAACTAATAGTTTAGGGCCCTACCACCTTGATGAAGTTTTAAGGGGTTCAGTGATTTGGGGCATATTTTAGGAAATCCCTTCTACAGAGAGACAAGTGGCAGTACCTTGCACCAACCACCTCAAAGAAAGAGGCACAGTGTATGATGAAGCTTTCTGGATTTTGGTGACAACCTATACCACATTTGGGCATGCTGTACCAGCCCATTCGTGAGATAAGCCATCAGCTGCCAGTTTTAAGTGGGTCCTGGAACAAGAACGAGTTCTGCAGCAGGTCCAGGCTGATAAGCAGGCTGACGTACCTGTTGGGCCTTATGGGCTTAGCAGATCTAATGGCCTTGTAAGTGTGCCCAGCAGCAGAGATGCTGTTGGAGACTTTGGCAAGCCCTAGATTTCTGAGGAAGTTCAAGCTATAACTGTTCTTTTGAAAAGCAGTTTTTGAGGTGCCTAGGTGGCTTAGTCAGTTAAGTGTCTGCCTTTGGCTCAGGTCATGATCTCGGAGTCGTGGGATCGAGCCCCACATCAGGATCCCTGCTCAGTGGGGAGCCTGCTTCTCCCTCCACAACCCCCCTTCCCACACTCACGCTCTTTCTTACTCTGCTCTCTCTCAAATGAATAAATAAAATCTTAAAAAAAAAAAAAAAAGGCAAGGGGTCAAGACCAGAGGGCAAAGAGAGCGGCAGCACTGGGGTTGTGAGGAATGGCTGATTATACACTTGGGAGTTGGGGGAGATCAGGACAAAGGGAGGTGTCCAAAAGGATTTTCATATGCTAAAGAAGGCCCTCAGGATACTGGAGGCCTTACTATTGTCAAGCTAAGGTTGCCTTTCCCTCCAGCAAACCATTAAGACAGTTGGGAGTTTCCTGGAGGAATGTCACACATATCCCTATGGTTAGGGGGGTGGGTAGGTTTCAGGGTGTCAGCTTGTGCTTTGTCCTCAGCTTGCCTTCTGCTCCCTCATCACTGACATGGTGACAGCAGCTAGACCCCAAGATCTGACTTTTCCTGCTCACCTGCTTGTACCACTGACCTTTATCCCATGTTTTTCCTTAAGCATTTTTTTCCAGCTTATCTCTTCACTCAGACTAAAGACCAAGATGCATAGCGTTTCTTGATAGAAACCAAAACTAGCCCTCAAGCAATGATGACTGCCTGAGATGCATAGCATTTCCTGATAGAAACCAAAACTACGCCTCAAGCAATGATGACTGTCTAGACAAGGTTCCACCCAGGTGGGCCCACCCAGACCATCCGGATCAGTTTTTCTTTATCTTTTAAAAAATTTTTTTAAAATTTACATTCAATTTAATCAACATATACTGTACTATTAGTTTCAGAGGTAGAACTCAGTGATTCATCAGTTGCATACACTACCTGGTGCTCATTACTTCAAGTGTCCTCCTTAGTACCCGTCACCCAGTTACCCCATCCCCCCCACCTGTCCTCCAGCAACCCTCAATTTGCTACAGTTAAAGAGTCTCTTATGGTTTGCCTCCCTCTCCATTTTCCTCTTATTTTGTTTTTCCTTCCCTCTCCCTATGTTCATGTTTTGTTTCTTAAATTCCACATATGAGTGAAATCATATGGCTTATTTTGCTTAGCATAATACCCTCTAGTTCCATCCACATCATTGCAAATGGCAGGATTTCATTTTTTGATGGCCGAGTAATATTCCAGTGTATGTGTGTGTGTGTGTGTGTGTGTGTGTGTGTGTGTGTGTGTGTGTATATGTATATATATATATACATACATACATACAGATATGGGAAACAAAGGCAGAAGGAAGTGTGGATAAAAGTAAATGTCCTTATAACCTATAGCCCATTGACAAATACTTGCAGCAGGCAGAGTATAAACTTTCCTCCAGGAAGCTCCAAACTGTCCTAATGTTTAAGCCTTGCTAGAGGGAAAAACAGCCTTAGTTTGACAACAGCAAAGCCTCTGATATCCTGTGAGTCTCCTTTAACATAAAGAAAATCCTTTTGGAACTTCCCTTTGTCTTTCCTTCCCCCAACCCCAAAGCATATCATTAGTTGCCCCTCACTATCCGTGGACAGCAGCTCTTTCTGCCCATCGGTCCTGTCCCCGTGCTTTAATAAAATCACCTTTTTTGCACCAAAGATGTCTCAAGAATTCTTTCTTGGCGGTCGGCCCAGACATCACCAACATTGAAAAACTACATCATATACCATATCTTCTTTATCCATTCATCTGTTGATGGACTTCTGGGTTCTTTCAATATTTTGGCAATTGCAGACATTGTTCCTATAAACATTGGTGTGCATGTGCCCCTTTGAATCACTGTTTGTATCTTTTGGATAAATAACCAGTAGTACAATTGCTGGGTCGTAGGGCAGTTCTATTTTTAACTTTTTGAGGAACCTCCATACTATTTCCAGAGTGGCTGCACCAGTTTGCATTCCCACCAACAGTGCAAGAGGGTTCCCCTTTCTCTGCATTCTCACCGATATCTGTTGTTTCCTGAGTGTTACTTTTAGCTGTTCTGAACACAACAGGAATGTCCACTCTCACCACTGTTGTTCAACATAGTACTGGAATTCCTAGCCTCAGCAATCAGACAACAAAAAGAAATAAAAAGCCCCCAAATCTGCAAAGAAGAGTTCAACCTTTCATTTTTCACAGATGACATAATATTCTAAGAGTTCAACCTTTCATTTTTCACAGATGACATAAAGACTCCAGAAAAAAAATGATACAGGACTGATACAGGAATTCAGCAAAGTGGCAGGATATAAAACCAACACACGGGGGGCCTGGGTGGCTCAGGTCATGATCCTGGGGTCCTGGGATTAAGCCCCACATCGGGCTCCCCACTCAGCAGGGAGTCTGCTTCTCCTTTGCCCTCTGCCTCTCCCCACCATTCATGTTCTTTCTTGCTCACATTCTCTCTCTCAGATAAATAAAATCCTTTAAAAAATTTGTTAAGTATAAAAAATCAGTGCACAGATTTCTATACATTAACAATGAGGCAGAAGATCAAGAGAAATCAAGGAATTGATCCCATTTACAATTGCACCAAAACCCATAAGATACCAAGGAATAAACCTAACCAAAGAGGTAGGGATCTGTACCCTGAAAACTATAAAACACTTGTGAAAGAAATTGAGGAAGACACAAAGAAATGGAAAAACATTCCATGTTCATGGATTGGAAGAACAAATATTGTTAAAATGCCTATGCTACCCAAAGCGATCTACACATTCAATGCAATCCCTATCAAAATACCATCAACATTTTTCACAGAACTGGAATAGACAATCCTAAAATTTGTATGGAACCAGAAAAGAGCCCAAATAGCCAAAGGAATGTTGAAAAAGAAAACCAAAGCTGGAGGCATCACAATTCTGGACTTCAAGCTCTATTACAAAGCTATAATCATCAAGACAGTATGGTACTAGTGAGAAAACAGACACATAGATTAAAGGAACAGAATAGAGAACCCAGAAATGGACCTTCAACTCTATAGTCAACTGATCTTTCACAAAGCAGGAAAGAATATCCAATGAAAAAAAGTCTCTCCAACAAATGGTACTGGGAAAATTGGACAGCCACATGCAGAAGAATGAAACTGGATCACTTTCTTACACCATACACAAAAATAAACTCAAAATGGATGAAAGACCTAAATGAGACAGGAATCCATCAAAATCCTAGAGGAGAATGCAGGCACCTCTTCGACGTCGGCCACAACAACTTCTTGCTAGATGTGTCCCCAAAGGCAGGAGAAACAAAAGCAAAAATGAACCATTAAGACTTCATCAAGATAAAAAATTTTTGCATAGCAGAGGAAACGGTCAACAAAGCCAGAAGACAACCAACAGAATGGGAGAAGATATTTGCGTCTTATCAGATAAAGTGCTAATATCCAAAATCTATAAAGAACTTACCAAACTCAACACCCAAAAAACAAAAAATCCAATCAAGAAATGGGCAGAAGACATGAATAGACATTTCTCCAAAGAAGACATTCAAATGGCCAGCAGACACATGAAAAAATTCTCCACATCACTTGGCATCAGGCCAGTTTTAACTTAACCCCGACTCACACCTGCACAGATGGACCATGGAGTAACCATGGAGTGACCAACAGTTACCTTTCCCTCATTATAATACTAAAATCTGTGCCCAAGGAGGAGCACAAGCCTTCACATAACATACATTGTATATATAGGCATGTTTCCATAAGGCACATGCCCCACCCTATGTCCACCTCTATGATGACAAGGCTCCCCTATCTAAATATTCATCCTAACCCTAGATAAAAGGAACCCATTTACCCTTACTTGAGGAGTCATGGCTTTGGAAGTTATTCCTCATGATGTTCTTATTTGCTGCAAATAAAGTTTGCTTTGTTCCACCTGCTGCAGTTTCTATCTGTGACTCACCAAGGAGTGAATTCAAGTAAGTTCAGTTACCGTGGGTGTCCTTGGACTGTTAAGAACTGTGAAGGGTATGAGATTTTTACCCTTTTTGCAAACTAACAGATTAGCCTGCCATAGTTTCATAAATGCCTATAGAAGATATGAGACATCTCGGTCAGAGACAAAGGACTTTTCTACTCATAGCACAGCAGGCAGTGTGAGCTTCATGTCTGTATTGGTTCCTTTGCCTTCCAAGTTCCATGGGTTAGGTGAAAAGGTCCCAGTACATGCTGCGAATGTAGTGGGTTTGCATCAGAGCTGAGAAACTCCAAATTTAGAAAACCCCAATCTTTTAGAATGACCTGCAGGTGAACCTGCCCCCTTTGCCGTGGAGGTAGAACTCATCCTTATTATCTTGGTCAGGAAACAAATGTGCTCTTTGCCCTAGAAGGAGATATTATCTTTACATTACAAGGCTGTTTGCCATATAAATCCTTGAAAAGATGTAGCAGCCACTGGCCGAGAGCTTAGGCTAAGGATATAATAGGAAAACAGGTTTGTGACCTTGCGGGCTTTAGCGTAAACGTCAGAGCACAGCGGCCGGAAAGGCCGGCTTGCCAGGCGGCCAGGAATGCCAGGCTTACACACAGTAGTTGGGAACGCCCAGCTTGCTCAGTGAGCTCAGTGCAGAACGCTGCCCCAACCGAAACGTGATTGCTCTTGACAATAGTCCGCAGGGTCCATAGAAACATGTTTAAGATAGGCCTCACTTGCTGCACGTAACATCATCTAATCCCGTGACCTTCCCCGTGATGTACTACTATTCACTAGGATGTAATACGGATCATTCCTTTGATTGTCTTTGATTGTTTATTGCCAATAAATACGCAAGGTTGCAGCTGTTCGGGGCGATTGCAGTCTTGGCAGTGGCATGCCTGGTGGTCGTCCCCTGCACCCACACTCTCTTTCACAAGCTAACCTGTCTGTGCCTCGTCCTTCTCCTGAATCAATGCCGCGGCGCTGCGGGCGGTGTCGCGGCAAAAAGATAGTTCAGAGCAAAAGCTGATAGAAAGCAAGCAGAAATGTTATGAATGAATTTGTCCCCTAATAAAGATTAAACTAGATAACCAGACCTACTTGATTTGTATCACCAAAATTATACATCTGGTGAATAGAGGACTGACTTGAGTCAACCTGACAGAATTACTTGCTTTCCTTTCCCAAGACAGCTGTTAGGCGTAGAGCTCTTTTAATAAAGGGAAGGCCACATACCCTTGAGGAATGTCTGAGATAATACAGAAGGTGCATTCCATGATCTTGTCTCAGGTTTATCAGGAAAGCATGCAACAGGTTAAGGGAAACAGCCACACCTTTTGTTATTATCAGACAATTTTGGACGAATTGCCGAATACTTATAATGATTACTGGTCATATGATTCAGTCAAGGTTCTAGCTGGTCATATGATTCAACCAAGGTCACACATGGTCAAACAGGTTGGTGTTTTGAGGAGAGTTTAACAGAGGGATTGTTTACAAAAGTTTGGACAAGGACTATGGAAACCACTAGGGGCGGTGCAGTAACAGGGCAAAGAGGAGGAAGTCGTTGCAGGGATCTGAAGACAGACTGCGTGCAATAGGTCATCTAGAAAGAGCCATGACCTTCTGTGGAGGGATGACCTCATCAACAGGAGCTGAAACAATGCTCAACCTCACTCTCCTCCCTTTCTCTGATCTTCTTTCATGCCCTCTGTTGGCCAAACTGGAAGCCAGAGGACAAGGAAGCCTCTTGATATAGTCCAAACAAACCAGCCTCCCAGGGCACAGAACACAGCAGAGAAGGGCAGAGGATGGATTTGGAATGACAAATGGAAGAAATCCAACCCAGCATAATGAAACAGTATTAAAAACAATACTTAAGCTTAAAATATTCTGACTCTCCAGTGCTTCCATTGCTGGCTAACTTTTTTATTATGAGAGGGAATGAGCTGGAAATTAGATGTTTGGGACATAAATCTGCCTAAATTTATATGATAACCAGTATTGTTTATTTTTATTCCATACTTGTATAAATATGAATGATTTACATCATTTTACTTGCTAGTGTCCTTCTGAAACTGGCTGATACTTCCCCATCTTCACTCCTATTTTACCCACAGAAAGTATGATCTGTTATGATTTTTGAATATGCCCTCATTTTCATGTGACCACTGAACTGGCCCGCTGCAGATTTGACCCAATTATTTCAGCCATTTTCATGTTTGATTCTCATTACTATGGGGTGAATGAACTGTGTGGCCATCTATACTGATTATGAAGGGGCTTGTGGTGATGGGATTAGAGGTGCTGCAGCCTGGTCATTCTGCACAGGAGCATTCTTCTCAAGAATCAGTCTAAAAAAATCAGCAGAAGAGAAGATGCTGAGCCTTTCAAATTCTTTTCCATTTGACTTTTCAGCTACACTGTCACCAGCACTTTTTAAGCTAATACAGTAGGACAGGTTTCCTGAAATAAGTGCCCTGCATCTTTGGAAAGAGCAAATGGGGGACAATATCCAGATCTGAAGTTTACAGCCACACTGAACTGACCATACTAGTTAACCTCAGGGAGCCCTGAATTGCACAATGTATATTTTCTGAAAGAGGTGAAGCAAGGCAGTGAGAGCAAATTTTGAAACTGAAGACTAGTAAAATTTTATGCAAAAGTATACCAAAGTGAATCTCGGTGGTCTAGTTTTCTTTTTACTTATATTTAATCCTTAAAATTTCTAATAATGAACTATTATCATATATCACATTAGCTGTACTATTGTCATCTTCATTCATGGCCATAAAAATTTCAGCTTTAAAAGGCGACTGTGGTTTCTTAATCAGATTATTTTAAATTTGGGACATTGTGTGTGTGTCTGCGTGTGTGTGTGTGTGTGTGTGTGTACAGTTACAAATTCTTAGATCTAGTAGGGTTTTATTTTTGTGTATTTTTCCCCAAAGTTGGTTTATAAAGCTAGGCACTTTCTTATTGCAGAAGCCTATTGATATGAACTAATATTTCTATTTCTATTTGTAACATTTATTTATTATAAACATTATATATTATATATGTAATATATAATGAATATTATAAATAATGTAATGATAATGTCTTATGTATTTTATATTTAAATTAGTTGTATTATATGTAAATTTACATAATACATATTATATGTGATTATATATTATATACATACATATTATAATAATATATATTGTGGAGGCCACATAATCCAATTTACTGCTGATTTAAAGAAAAAGATTTTCCTAGTCTTAACTAACAACTCTTTCTTCAAGAAGAGGTTAGGAACGTTACAACTCATCTCTTTGCCGCTATTTTCATCACTTTTTTCTTTTTCTTTTGCTTAACAGGAACCCATTACTCATGCTTTTCAAGCTTTTCCATCACCTTTAATAGTGGAGAAGAGTGAACATGTCCTTCCCAGGGGTCTGAAATAGAACCTGAAGGTACTACAAGGTAGAAATTTCTTTAATTTCATGTTTTTTAGAAGTTTTTATTTAAATTCCAGTTAGTTAACAGGCAGTATAATACTAGTTTTAGGTGTACAGTACAGTGATTCCCACACCTCCATGCATCACCCAGTGCTCATCAGGACAAGTGCCCTTCTTAATCCCCATCACCTATTTCACCCATCCCCCCTCCAACCTCCCCTCTAGCAACCATCAGTTTGTTCTCTATAGTTAAGAGTCTGTTCCTTGGTTTGCCTCTCTTTAATTCCCCCATTGCTTGTTTATTTTGTTTCTTAAATTCCACATATGAGTAACATCATATGGTATTTGTCTTTCTCTGATTGACTTACTTTGCTTAGAATAATACTCTCTAGGTCATTGCAAAGGCTAGATTTCATTTTTTTAAATCTCATTTCATGTTTTCTTTGAAGAATTTTTTGAAACTTTGCCATCTAGTTATATATACACACATATATAATGTAGAAAATTGAAACAAATATATCTGCATATATTTAATTTAAATTAATGTATCAGTAAATCTGGTAAAATTGTTGCCATATATTTCTTGTGGCTTTGAATATACCCCAAGACATTGCCACTTATTTTATGGACCAAATTTGAGATGCCGGGCATGCAGATTTCCTAAATATCTTTCAGCCAACAAGTATTTACCTATTATTATTTGGCACTAAGCACTTGAGTTAACTGTGGGGAATGTGGCATCCTGATTTCTGTCTCTGTACCTTCACCTGTGTGGGCCCCTTGTTTAGAATGCCCAACCCCCTTTCTTCTCACCTGTTCAAGTCCTGTCTGTGGGTGTATCTCCCAACCCACCTCATTCTGATTTCCTACAGTTCTGAGAAGAACTATTTCTCTCTTGGATAGGGACAGCAACCTTCCCTCAGGCACCTAGCAATAAGTTGGCTGAATGGGGGGATATAAATTTCAAGGCGTCTTCTTAAAACTAGTGCTGATATGTACATTAACATCCCAGCAAAGGGTGTTTCTTATACCAGCTAAGCTGAATTTCCCGAATTAGTTGAGTAATTCCTGCCCCTTTCATCGCTCCGGTAAATATGCAAGGGGGCACAGGGTCTATGTCTCTTTCCTGAAGCACAACCATGGTGTGGCTGCCTGTGTTCCTCATAAGCAGTTGGATGGTACGAACTTGGGGGTACTGGGTGCATCCAGTTTTCCTTGTGCCGTTTCTTTGATCCTACTCTGTGTGATACCATCCCGGTTGTCCTCAACAGGGGCTATTTAGGCATTTATTCTTACAAAGACTTATCTTATTATTTAAATGTTTTCTGTGTCTTTGTAGACAGTGACCAGGCTGTCTTCTACTTTATTTAAAAAGGGATCTAGGGGCACCTGGGTGGCACAGTCGGTTAAACGTCTGACTCTTGGTTTCGGCTCAGGTCATGATCTCAGGGTTGTGAGTTCAAGCCCCATTGGCTCCGTGCTCAGTACAGAGTCTGTGGAGATTCTCTCTCCCTCCCACTCATGCTTGCTTTCTCCCTTTCTCTCTAAAATGAAACAAAGCAATCTTAAAAAAATAAAAATATATAAAGGTAGATCTAGCACAGTTCTCAGCGGGAAGACACTCTCAACAAGTGCCTGGTGAGTGGGAGAGTGAAGAGTACACATTTCAGTTGTACTATTTTGATAGTGGAATAATGTCTCTTATGATTCTCTCATACCTCTTATCCAGCGTGTATGCTATTGCTCATTTACTCTTACATGCATTAAGTATGATGCTCAACTCAATAAGATTGAATGAATGAGAGAATGAATAAGTTAATGAATGAACGAATTATAGGAATAAGTGTTAAAGTTCAGGCTTTCAATTCCTGTATCCCCAATGATACCTTTCCTTCCTCCATTTCTTTCTTTCTTTCTTTCTTTCTTTCTTTCTTTCTTTCTTTCTTTCTTTCTTTCTTTCTTTCTCTCTCTCTCTTTCTCTCTCTCTCTTTCTCTTCCTCTTTCTTTCTCTTTCTCTTTCTCTTTCTCTTTCTCTTTCTCTTTCTCTTTCTCTTTCTCTTTCTCTTTCTCTTTCTCTTTCTTTTTTTGTAGGCTCCATGCCCAGTATGGAGCTCAAGGGGGAGCTCAAGACCTGAGATGAGATCAGGAGTTGGCTGCTAAACTGACTGAGCCACATGTGCCCCTTTCCATGATACGTTTTCTGACTGTTCCAGGTCTCAGTGTTATTCCCTATTCTGTATCATTCATTAGTGGTTAAAAGAGGCTACCATAAATGGTTGGTTATATTCCATGTTTGTATTCTATACACTCAACTAAATTTAAAAGGCTAGGACTTTTAGGTTTTTAATCCATTTTGAGTTTATTTTTGTGTATGGTGTAAGAAAGTGGTTCAGTTTCATTCTCTTGCATGTTATTGTCCAATTTTCCCAACACCATTTTTTTTCCCCATTTGGTATTCTTTTTTTTTTTAAATAATAGCATGCTCAATGTATATTAGTTGCTATTGATAATGAAATTCTGGAAGTAAAAGAAACAATGAACTTCCAAGCTATTGTTCCATTTTGCTTTGACCTTTCTTTGTGGTAGAAGGTTCTTGAGTCTGAAGTAGTATCAGTAGCAATTTATATGATTGTATCAAGTGTGGATTTTATTTTAATTATGCTGAACTAAATGAACCTGAGAGTAAACACAGCTTTTTTCTTGCTACAAGTAAGAAATTAAAAGTTGCTTTTATCATATTTACCGTGGTGGATGATCAAGAGTACAGGGGCTGTATGGAATAGAAAAAAGAGCTCTGTACCAGGAGTCAGAGTTTTCTCCAGATGTGTATTTTAGGCCACCATTTTGTGTCTCTGCTACTTGTGAAATGGGAAAGGAGGTAGTACGATATGGCATAGTGGTTTTTAAGAACTTAAAAAAAATGGTAAGTTTTGTTGAAATGCAATCTTAGGGGAAAACCATCACATAATGACATTCAGATAAAGCTGCTGGGGCCCCTTGAAACACTAGAAGCCACTGGTATAGTACAAAGAGTACTCTTTGGAGCCAGACCAATCTTACTACTTCTGCGCTTTGAGATCTTCGGTAAGATATCATCTCTCTAAGCCTCAATTTCCTTAACTGTAAAATGGAAATAAGAAAGAAAACAACCTAAGAGGGTTGACATAAGCATGAAATGAGATAATACATGCAAAGCTCTTAGCATAGAGCCTGTTATATTATAAGTACTTTCCCATGCAGTGGACATTTCTGAGCTGCTTTGTTCGAAATACTTTACTTCCCTCTGACAACTGCTCCTTCCTTCCCCATCTACATGTTACAGCAGGAGCAGTGATATTATAACATGACCCAGTCTGCTGGCCAATGAGTCCTTCCTCAGCATGTCTTGGACTAGGCACCAAGAGATAGAGCTGGCATTTGAGGAAGTGTAAGAAATAAAATTCAGGAGGGGCACCTGGGTAGCTCAGTCAGTTAAGTGTCTGCCTTTGGCTCAGATCATGATCTCAGGGTCCTGGGATCAAGCCTTGTGTCGGGCTCCCTGCTCAGTGAAGAGTCTGCTTGTCCCTCTCCCTCTGCCTCTCCCTGCCTTGCTTGTGCACATGCGCATACTCTCTCCCTCTCTCTCTCTCTCTCAAATAAATAAAATCTTAAAACAAACAAACAAACAAACTTGGGTGTTGTCAGCAGTTAGTACAGGTTTCCTGCAGGGGAGCAAGTCAGTCTGTGGAGAGGCAGATAAAGAAGTAGGTAAGTGGAGGGGCGCCTCGGTGGCGCAGTCGTTAAGAGTGCCTTCAGCTCAGGGCGTGATCCCAGTGTTCTGGGATCGAGTCCCACATCAGGCTCCTCTGCTGGGAACCTGCTTCTTCCTCTCCCACTCCCCCTGCTTGTGTTCCCTCTCTCACTGGCCGTCTCTCTCTCTCTCTGTCAAATAAATAAATAAAATCTTTAAAAAAAAAAAAAAGGAGTAGGTAAGTGGAGACCAACAAGAGAGGCAAGACACCGAGAGAGGTGATGGTGCTGGAGTTTTTGTTTTTGAGGATTTCTTTTTTTTTTTTTTTTTAAAGATTTTATTTATTTATTTGACAGAGATAGAGACAGCCAGTGAGAGAGGGAACACAAGCAGGGGGAGTGGGAGAGGAAGAAGCAGGCTCATAGCAGAGGAGCCTGATGTGGGGCTCGATCCCGGAACTCCAGGATCACGCCCTGAGCCGAAGGCAGACGCTTTAACTGCTGTGCCACCCAGGCGCCCCGTTTTTGAGGATTTCTGAGACCTAATCTCATTCTGGTCCTCAGTTCTTTGAGGAATCCTAGGATCAATAAATTCCTCCTTTTCTAAGCTAGTGTGCTGGATGTTGCTATGACTTCTTGTTAAGCTGGGAATTACATTTCCCAGAATCCTCTTCTGTGCACAGGTCTGAGTTAGAGTTGGCCAGCGAGGAACTTCCAAGAGATTTGGAAGGTTGAAGATAAGCCAAGACCATTATTTTCAGAAGAGCATCCTGGTCAGATAGACAGACATAGAGGCACCCTGGGTCCTAGCTTACTCTGGCCCTCCTCTGCACTGTCCAGTTTCCAACTGCTGGCCCTTCTCATCCAAAGCAGGCAGAGTTCTTTCCCATCCCCTTATGCAGAAACTTGGCTTCAGGCCCACAGAGGGAACATCTTCCCCCTTCATAATCCCACTGAAGCAGCTGCATATAGTTGCCTCATAGATTTCCCTGCAAGCTCCAACTTACCCACTCACGCCAGGGCTTTTTGAGAACGATTTAGTGACTCTCTCTCAAATCCTTTGACCTTCATTTCCTCAGCTACTCCCATATTTGTGTGTGGTCTATTTCCTATAATAAATCTCTTATTCCCATAATACTCTAGTGGCTCTGCTTCTCTGATTGAAGCCTGATTGCTACAGCCAGTTTGTTTTTCTTTCACTTGTATACAAACCAAAAGGAGATCGATCGATCGATCGATCGATCTATCTATGTATATTTTAGATTTTTCACATTTCTTAAACAAAAAAAAACCCCTCCACAGAATAAAGAGAAATATCAAGGTAACACTTTAAAAAATACATAGTTTTTGGAGCAAAACATTCATAAATATTCTCACATTATTCTTTTTTATACATAAACAATGGGTTGATGATAACTCATGGTGATTTCATTAAAATTGCCCAATATGCCCTGAACCTCTTGAATCAAACTGAGGAAAATTGATGTGACTTTTGCCTCTTCCAGAGATGTAGGTAATAACGCCTTGAGGAAGGTACATTAGGAGGACACCAGTGTTGCAGGAATTTTCTGCCTTTAGTGCCCGCAGTTCTTCATCCCTCAGCTTCGAAGAATGAAGAGGTAGACCAGGCAGAGTGGTGGGCAGCAAAGCAAAGTTTATTGAGCGATAGTACAAGCTCCCAGAGAAGGAGGGGGGCCCAAGAGGGTTGCCCCTGAGGTTTCTAAGTTTAGGGGTTTTTATGAGCTCTTTTGCAGAACTATCTTGAGCAATCAGGGGTGTGCTGAGTTGTGCCAATCAGGGCTTTGATCATGTATCTGTCTACCCATGAAGTTAATGTCAACGTGCTGATGGTCTTTTTTGCTGACATCTGGGGGCTTAGGTCTTAACTGCCCCTTGTCTGTGATAGGGACAAATGCCTTGTGGTTAATTGTCTTATTTTAGGATATTTTGCAGAAGCCATTTCTTCAAAGGCTGCAAAACAGAATGCTAGTGTGGTCCTGTCTAAGCTGCAAAACAGGATGTTAGTGCTATTTTATCTTAGCTGTCCCAATGCCATACCCTCTTCTTGGGGACCCTGACCCTGACTATCCAACTAACTCCTAACACTAGGGCCTGGGGCAAAGAGGATATGCCTTAAACATGGAATTAGTGACAGTGACTTCTCCTTCATCACTATGGATTCAACCAGAAAAGCAGAAACACTAGGATACACCCACACACACCCACACACACACACATTTGTTACAGAGATTTGAACTTATGCAATGGTGGGAGCTAGTTAAATAATTTTTGTAAGGCTGTTTGTCTTTGTGTCCGAGGCTCCAGCTCAAAGTTCCAATCTCCTTAAGCCTTTAGATACTTCCTCCACAGTATACCGGGAAAGTTCTTCAGGCAGAGGGAGACTAACCTCTTTAAGCACAGTTGGAAGAGCTGCTTCTCTTGGCAGTGAAGGCTCCACAGAATTTGGTGTTCCAGCTACCCAGCTTCATTGGAAACTGCCCCTATGTCTCCATTTCAGTTTTCCAAGGTCCTAGTCATTTAGGGCTTGTTAAGATATCCCGTCTAAGGCGAAGGACAAGTTGTGGCACGTGGCCTGTGTCAGTTTTCTATTGTGGGGTAAGGAATTACCAGAAAGTGGCTTACACTAATCCACATTGATTATCTCATACTTTTGATAAGTCAGATGGCTGGATTCTCTGCTCAGGTATTCACTGGGCTGAAATCAAGGTGTCGGCTAGCAGTTGTTACCTGCACTGGGCCTTTAGCTGCCGTCCTCTTTTTGGAAGCTTTTCTGGATATCCTCCCTTGTTAGTGGCCACATGTGGGAGAGTGTGCTGCTAGAACTTTTAGAAGTTCTTCAAAGTAAATGCAAATATTAGGTGTGGGGGACAGAGAGTTGAGAGGAGGAGTAACACACCTGGGTGGCCAATGAAGGAATTTCAATAAAATGATCTCTAAGATGATGCCTGTTGGCACAGGCAGGACACATTTTAATAACAAGCTAGTAAAATTAATTATATAAAAACTTTTTTTGATAGCAATTAATTGAAGTCTAATTTCTTTTTCTCAAAGCAAAAAGAGAATTTGTAGATGTAGTCGGAAAGTTCAGAAGTTCAGGAACTTCAGATATGGCTGGATCCAGGGGTTCAAATGATTTTGCTGAGACTCTTCTCTCATCTCTACTAGCTCTTTCCCAGCCCTCCTCTCATCCTTTGATCTTTAACCCTTAATTTATAACCCCTAACTCCTACTGTGGACCTTAATTGTAGCACAAAGAAGTATTTCTTGTTATTTCTTAATAACAGTTACAATTAACGATTGGCTTGGCTCCAGCCACCTGCCTGTTCCTGAATCTGTGCTGTGAAGGGGGTACAAGGTGGTCTAATTGGCCAGGTCTGGGCTATGTGTTTATTTTTGTAGCTGGGCTAGGGGTGGGGGAGTTGGTGGAAGGCTTGGAGTAGGATGAGGGGTGGCTCAGGCCCACCCAGGCTGTAAGGAATGGGACCTCGACAGGAAAGATGAATGCTGTTACCAGGTGAATTGGGGGGCTGGGCGATATTGGGCAAGCAGAAGGAACAATGTCCTCTACGGTTAGCAGTTGACTGATTGTGGTATTTAGTGTGTACGCAAGGTCATGTGTGGGATAGGGAGGGTAGAGAAGAAATAAATGCCTTACCCATGGGTTTGATTTACTTTTGTCTAGCTGGGGACAGAGTTATAATTCCTGATCATTCAGAAAATCTTAAAAGTATAATTTTTAGAGAAATGATAATGCCCTGAGGGAGTTATTTTGTTCATCTTTTTTTTTTTTTTAAAGATTTTATTTATTTATTTGACAGAGAGAGAGACAGCCAGCAAGAGAGGGAACACAAGCAGGGGGAGTGAGAGAGGAAGAAGCAGGCTCCTAGCAGAGGAGCCTGATGTGGGGCTCAATCCCAGAATGCCGGGATCACGCCCTGAGCCAAAGGCAGACGCTTAACGACTGCACCACCCAGGCGCCCCTATTTTGTTCATCTTCTTATACCCAACTTCACAGTATCTTGTTCATGGTGCCATTTCCCCCATTACCCTGGTGCAGTAAAGGAATTTTCTTTATCCTTTTTTCTCCCTGACACTTCAGGGAGGGTCTGCAATAGGGCCTTGTCCCCTATACCCTCTCCTTAGGTCATCTGTCTACAGTCACAGCACACCTGCCCAGTCTTGCTTCTGCCCTATGCTCACCCACCCCAGGACACTCTCCCTGCCCTTCCTCTCACAGCTGAATCTGACATGTTTGCTAAGACTCAGCCCAGGTCCAACGTCCCATGTGAAGATCTCCCTATTATTCACCCTTATCTATCTTTGGACTCACATAGGACTTCCTCTCTGAGCTGTTATACACTTCTACCTACTGTCTTGTGTTTGTAGTTATCTTTTCATATATAGACGTTCTGTGTTCTCAGCTCACTTTTAAGCAAAGGAAAAGACATTTGCCGTAGCTATGTGACTTCAGAAAATCTCTCTGAGCATCCATTTCCCCATTGGACAAGAGGCAGCTACGATGTAGAGTAGTGGAAAGGATTAACCGAGATACTGTGAAGGAACTCTCCCAGGGCCTGGTACTGGATAGGAGTGTGATGATTAGTACTTGAGGCAGTGCTGAGTGAAGGAAAGAAGCCCCATCACTCTCATTCCCCATGCTCTTCAGCATCTGGTATGCTCCCCAAAGCTTTCATCTGAAAATGAAGATTTAGTTCAATAAGCATTTTTAGGTTGAGTTCCCTCAGAGGCAGATGCTGAGACAAAGATGTAAATATGAAGGTTTATTTGGGAGATGACTCCAGGAAGTGCAGAAGGGGCGTGGGAAGGAGAGGTAGGGAAGGGAGGGAAGCCAGTGCAGGGTGTGAGGGGGTATTAATGGGCAGCTGGGGCTCCAACCCACTAGGAACCTCTGGGAGACCTTGTAGCACATGCTCAGAATTATCTCCCAGTGAGAGACGGAGAGAGGAAGCTGGTGTCTTTATCCCTTAAACTATATCCGGCCCTGATTGCTGACTGCTGGCACCAACTTAATTTCCCTACACTTCTGGCCTGTTTCTACCCATGGTTGAGTTTCTGCGGTGGAGAGAGCTCTGAGGCAGAGAAATCCAGAGAACTCCAGGGTAGGGTTGCCAGATTTAGCGAATAAAAATACAGTATGCCCAGTTAAATTTGAATTTCAGATAAACAACTAAGAATGTTTTAGTGTGTGTGATGGGCTGACTTATGTCCCCCCTCAAATTTATATGTTGAAGCCCTCGCCCTCAGTACCTCAGATTGTGTTTGGAGATAGACCCTTTAAACAGACAATTAAGAGAGAATGAGGTCATTAGGGTGGGCCCTAATCTAATATGATTGGAGTCTTATAAGAAGAGGTGATTAGGACACAGATAGGTGTAGAGGGAAGACCGTGTGAGAAGTGGACATCTACAAGTGAGAAAATGGACATCTACAAGCCAAGAAGACAGGATTCAGAAGAGACCAATTTTCCTGACACTTTGGTCTTGGACTTCTAGCCTTCAGAACTGCGAGACAATAAATCTCTGTTGGTTAAGTGCCCTAGTCTATAGTACTTTGTTATGACAGCCCCACTAAAGGAATACAGTGTATGTTACAATATTGCATGGGACATACTTATACTAAATAATTGTTGCTTATTTGAAATTCAAATTTAGTTGAGTGTTCTACATTTTATCTGGCAACCCTAACTCAGGGGCTTGTTTAAGGAAGAACAGAGCACAATGTCTGCATTTATTGAACATCTACCATGTGTTTAAAGTGGCATTTACTGTGGAAATACAGAATTAATGAATAAGTCTCCAGACTTTGCTTACCTCTCAGTGTTACAATTAGGCTTGAATGAAGAATGTATATGAAATTGCTTTGAGGGGCGCCTGGGTGGCACAGCGGTTAAGCGCCTGCCTTCGGCTCAGGGCGTGATCCCGGCGTTATGGGATCGAGCCCCACATCAGGCTCCTCCTCTATGAGCCTGCTTCTTCCTCTCCCACTCCCCCTGCTTGTGTTCCCTCTCTCGCTGGCTGTCTCTATCTCTGTCAAATAAATAAATAAAATCTTAAAAAAAAAAAAAGAAATTGCTTTGAAGATTATAAAGTGCTACACAAACAAATAATACAAAATAAATCATTTTTTACTTAGTTCCTAACACTCCCAGAAGAGTGTCTGGTACATAATAGCTGCTCAACAAATATTTGTTAAATCAAATGGAGTTACTATTATAGGCAATCAATCAATGTTTGTTTATTTGCTGATTAATGTCATAAGACTCAGGCAAAGCTGTTTTAATACCTTCCCAGAACCTAGCCATGCTTATTTTTGGAGACTCGCCTCACATCAGACCATTGATATTAAAATGAATACCTCATCTAATAATCCATGGGAATATATATAAATGGGATTAAGAAGATGTGGTCCATATATACAATGAAATATTACTCAGCCATCAAAAAGAACGATTTCTCAACATTTGCAGCGACATGGATGGGACTGGAGGAGATAATGCTAAAAGAAATAAGTCAAGCAGAGAAAGACAATTATCATGGTTTCACTCATTTATGGAATATAAGAAGTAGGAAGATCGGTAGGAGAAGAAAGGGAAGAAGAAAGAGGGGGTAAACGGAAGAGGGAATGAACCATGAGAGACTGTGGACTCTGGGAAACAGAGGGCTTTAGAGGGGGGGGGAATGGGATAGGCCAGTGATGGGTATTAAGGAGGGCATGTATTGCATGGTGCACTGGGTGTTATATGCAAGTAATGAATCATGGAACTTTATACCAAAAACTTGGGATGTACTGTATGGTGACTAACATAATATAACAAAAAATTATTATAAAAATGTAAATAAGTGTATTTTCTGAAAGCACTTTTTGAATTTAAGAATTTTTTATAATTTAGTTTTTGAAAAGATTTGTCTACAGGTAACTCTCTTAAAATTAGCCTGATTTCTTAATTTGAGGAGTGAGGGGCACGTGAACTTGACTGAAAAAAAAATTATTTTCATTAACTTCAAACTGAAATTTGGCTTTTTCTTTAATTATGAATCTATGTCACATCTCATATTAATATAACAATATCTCTCTTACCAATAGAAGTCACAGATACATTAATTTATTATAGTAATAGATATTTCAAAATACCATTTATGTCAATATAGTGGTTATTAAATCTGCTACTAATGCTAATCTCATTATTTAATGGATTAATCAATTAGCACATGTATTACCAGTTAGTTTTTAAAAAGTATTTGAAAATATTTTAAATAGTTGGTTTCCTTTGTAATGTATTTAAGAAGATTATTTTGGGAAGGTTTCCAGAAGCTTCACTAGACTTCCAAAGGGATCTATAGCATAAAAACTATAGAGATCCTATTAGTACCTCATGGATAAAACAGCTCAGGTGTGAGGCTCAGGTGTCTCTGGCCTTATACTGCTGCTTTGTTCTTTTCTGGAAAATAGGAGGCACTTCTCAGGCTCAGAAGAATATAATTGCATGCAGGTGCAAGAGAAAAGTCAAAGTATGTCTAAACTTTACTGGAAAAATTACCAAATGGAGAGTCGAAGGATTGGATCTAATACAGGTTACCTTTACTGTCCTGCAACACATGCATTTGTTCACTGAGTCAACCAACATTTGAGGGCCTACTATGTGCCAGAGCCTGAGCATGGGCTTTGGAGAAGGGTTTGGTCCCTTCCGGTCACTCGTCAGCTGAGTGAACTTGAACAAGTTATTCCATATGTCTAAGCCTTAGTGTCATACTCTGTAAGAGGGAGATACTGATCATTAATCTGATAGGGTTGTTGAAAGGATTAGGTAAGAGAATGGGTGTGAAGTCCTAAAAACACATAATAAATGATTATAG
Organism: Ursus americanus; assembly: GCF_024610735.1. Taxonomy (NCBI): domain Eukaryota; kingdom Metazoa; phylum Chordata; class Mammalia; order Carnivora; family Ursidae; genus Ursus; species Ursus americanus. The sequence goes on along the minus strand of NC_142139.1, from coordinate 36,503,227 downwards.
TTACTATGAATCACCATTTTGTCCACAAAGTCTTGCATCAATGGTATTGTTAGCTGTGAAAGAAAAACATATAAAATTGTCTTTACTTTTAGGGGAAACAATTACAAAAAAATACATTTCCCTTTTAAGAGTGGAAATGAGCCTGGGGTATGTGGGTGGCTCAGTAAGTTAAATGTCTGTCTTTGGCTCAGGTCATGATCCCGCAGCCGGCTCCCTGCTCAGCGGGGATGTGCTTCTCCCTCTCCTGCCTACCATTCCACCTGCTTGTGCTCTCCCTCTCTCTCTCTCAAATACATAAATAAAATCTTAAAAAAAAAAAAAGAATGGAAATGAGTCTGATTGACTAGGTTCTTGTTGGCTAAAATTTGACAGCTACGGAAAAATCTTATGACAAGTGCCATCTTTTCTTTTTGGTCTTTTAATGGTGCTTATTGTACATGTGGCACAAAGCAGAAAAGAATTCTCCCAGGGCTGATAAAATATTTAGTTTACTTTATCACCTATTAAAGGTATTTTTGCCCCTTAAATGCTTTTGCTTTTGAAACATTGTTCAGATAGTTGGAAAAGTCATAAGAAGGGAGATTATGATAATATCTAGATGCTCAAGTTTTATCAGTGTGTCTCAATGACTCATCAGTAACCTTGCTAAAACCATTCTTAAGGTCTATTATTTTAGAAACTATAAGGAGATCTATTCATAATCATGATTTAAGAGAGCCACTCTACAGTTCTTTTTCCTGATACTTTATTTTCTGAAAGCTTAAACACTAGGCTTTCTTTTATTTTGGTGTGTAATTTTGGTCATTCACATGCATAAACCGTTGTAAAAACAGTAATCACCACCAGGTTGCGCTGTAGTTCCACAGTGGAAAAAACAGGCTAGGGTCTGTGAAGAATTCTCACAGGTCTTAGCTAGCCATATTATTTCTGGTTTTTGAAGCCCGGGGTGGTGGCGGTGGCCGGAAAGGGGCGGGGCACACATATTTAAAAGGAAAAAAAAGACTTTGCTGAAAATAAAGAATTTTAAATTCACTATAATTTAGAAATTGATGTTCAGCAAAAAAGGTTTTCTCTGAGATCATGGTCGTAGTTAACTTCTAGAAAAAATTGCACCAACCCAGTCCTGTTAGTTAAAACTATTTTGTTGATGGAAAAATACATTTTAAAACTCTGTCAAAATTTTTGTTTTCTATATTCTCTAGTTGTTGATGGATAGGACTATATTTTGAGGTATTATGATGAGGTATATTTTATTTAAAATTATATCAGTATCTTTGATATAAATCAGGCTTTAGAAAATATATGAACATTTCAATTTGAAAGCAACTTTTTTTCTGGAATAAAGCTCTTTTTTTTCTTTTCTGCTCTTGTTTTTCCCAAATGTCAATATTTATGAGTCAGGGGTTGTGGGAAATGTTACCTAGGGCTAACAAGGGGCCAGAGTTTGCCCTCTTCTATCCCAGGGGAGTTGAGTATGAGTGCCAGAGGGCAGTGTTTGGCTGGAAGGACCCAATCCCTTCTTTCTCTGTACCCTGTGGTCTGCCCTTTGAAGTGAAAGAAAATTCTGTACTCAGCTCAGCTTCATAAGACATCAATTTAAGATGAGCAATGCATACAAGTTTCTGTATATCCTTTTAGCATAGAAACAGACACAAACTTACAGAAAACAAACCAAAAAAGCTGGAATTATGCAATTTATTTTGAACTTTTGAGAGCTCCTCAGATAACATATTCACAAGTCTAAATTCCTGGATAAGATAATTTTTTTGGCCACATCACTGTCAAAACATCAGTCACTTCAGGTTTAACCCCTTTTAGGATTTGAGTGGTGTTAGTTTGGGTGATGAACGGAAAAACAGAAGACAATGAGAATGAAACCCTGCAGAAAAAAGGTAAGAATCTCACAAAATATTAGTAAATTATGGAGCCTATATTTATTTTGAAAATGGATTGCTATCCATTAGGATAACGAAAAAAAATTCATTACTCAAACCAGGTGCTTTATTTTAGTTTGTTTCCTTTCAAACTGTCAGTCAGTAGGGGCTCAACAAGAAAATAAAAGGTAAAAATGAACAAGCTTCACTAGGCAGAATAAACTAGGAAGTAATTGGAAAATCGAGGCCATCAACAACAACAACAACAAATCAGAAACACCCTTAAAAACAAAAAAGTCACCAGTTAAATATGTCTCTAAAGTCAAATGAAATGCCCTGATGTTGATTCTCAATTTCCTCTTAGGTTTTATTTGAAGGATCTCCTCTTTATCCTTTTCCTAAATTAAATCTTTAAACCATTACCTCCATAGATGATTAAGGCTGCAAGGGTTTTTTTTAACTCAGGATCATGATTTTTTTCCTTCACTTTATTCACTTCAACAATTCTTTATTTAGCTTGCTTTATTTTTATATGTCCCACCCAAACACTTAACCAGTTCAAGCACTTAACTGGTTTCCAAAGCCTCCTTGTATAAATAACAGGATAAAACTTCATCAAACATTTTATTTTCCCAGATCAGGAGGTAATTGCACTATTTCATTTTGCGGAAAAGTACAACAAAAGAATTATTGAGATTAATGAAAAAAAGTTAAGGGGAATGATAACATCAGTTTTTTGGGGGGAGAAAAAAACCATATGAGTGTGACCTTTGACTTTTTTCTCTGCCCCTGGTCAGCTTCTTCTGAGTGCGTTTCTCCCACTTGCCAGTGGTATGCCAGCATTCTGCTGTTTAAATTCCCTAAGCCTCAGTTTCTTCATCTATAAATGGGGCTAAAAATATTTACTTCAGAGATGTGGAGAGGATGAAATCAGTAATATGTTCAGTTCTTGTGTACAATAGGTCCCCAGCGTGCAAGAATTTCCTTCTCCCTTTCATCAACAGGAATACAAAAATAAAACACAGATTTACCTATGTTATTTATCTCTACATGGGTGAAATACAAAACTTGTTTAAATTAATTTGTTCAGCGCCTAATGTTCTAGTACATGCTATTCTTGCAACCCAGCTATAAACATGCTTAATGAAATTAGCTTTGGAGGGATGTCTGGGTGGCTCAGTCAGTTAAGCGTCTGCCTCTGGCTCAGGTCGTAATCTTAGGGTCGTGGGATCGAGCCCTGAGTCAGGCTCTGCACTCAGTGTGGAGTCTGCTTGGGAGTCTCTTCCCTCCCTCTGCCCCTCTCTGCCCCCCCACTCAAACAGGCACATGCTGTCTCTCTCTCTCTCTCAAAAAAAAAAAAAAAAAAAGAAAAGAAAATTAAAAAAATAAAGTGCTAGGGATACCTGGGTGGCTCAGTCGGTTAAGTGTCTGCCTTCAGTTCAGGTCATGGTCCCAGGGTCCTGGGATCAAGTCCCATATCCGGTTCCTTGCTCAGTGGGGAGGCTGCTTCTCCCTCTGCCTTCCTCTCCCCCTGCTTGTGCTTTCTCTCTCTCTGACAAATAAATAAATACAACCTCTTTTTAAAAAAGAAATTAGCTTTGGAAGCAAGACTTTGAAACCAGAAGTATAAATTCTAAAGAGCAGAGTTAATTTTTTAATATTTTGTTAATATTCATTTGTACATTGAATATACTTTTATCTGTTGTGCATAGCATATACGTTCACTTCCAGATTGTATAGCCATATGAACATTTTGTTTTGGAAGACATCATGAAAGCAGAGTTCTATGAAGTTATTTCAGGTTTTGCCCTCCAGTTCACTCCAAAGATCGAACTGTTAAATTAAATTATATCCTGGAGTAAGCTGAAAAACACCCAACTCCCATATTTAATCACCAATAACATGGGGTTTCTGTGAAAATCAAATAGGATAGCCATTTTTCTTAAAAAAAAAACAACACAAAACAAAACCTTCCATGGGGTGCCTGGGTGGCTCAGTTGGTTAAGTGTCTGACTTCTGGGTCAGGTCATGATCTCGGGGTCCTGGGATCAAACCCTGCCTATCTGGCTCCATGCTCAGCAGGGAGTCTGCTTCTCCCTCTCCCTCTTCCTCTGCCCCTCCCCTACTTGTGTTCTTTCTGTCTCTCTCTCAAATAAGTAAATAAAATCTTAAAAAAAAAACAACAACAAAAACCCAAACCCTCCATGTATTCACATGAAAGTCCTCCTTTTCAGAGGAGTGGCTTTGGAGATCTAGACACTTTTTTCAACCATACTGCTGTTGTTCTAAGTGTTTCAGAAATTTTTTTGGAATTGCCATTGAAAATAATTAAGGAATCATATTAAAGAAAAAGCTAGTCTTCTTATATTTTAGTCACTTCTTATTTAGACAAAAGCAGTTTTATCCAGTTAATTACCATCTGCTTTACTGAGTGATTTGGTTGTTTCTGAAAATGAAGCTTATACCGATGAGAAACATATGTCTTTAACCTTTGGGAACATTTGAAGCAATTCCCTCAGTGTGTGAAGGAAGGCAGTTCCTAACTGGAGTTCCAAAATCATTTTGAGCAATAGCAATATCCTTGGCATGTTGCTACCTATTTAAGGGAGACACCATTTATTTGTATGGATAAATTCAGGTGTATTTGTTAAAATCCAGTGACTTCGCCTTGTAGGCATGTCTTCTGAATATAAATACCTATGCTGTTGAATAGGGATCCTTTTGGACTGACGGACCCCACAAAAAGAGAAATGGTGTTATTTAAAAAAGAATTGTGAATTTTTAACCAGAGTCCACTGTGTTCAGTTACAGACCTCAGAAACTTCCAAAAAGAAGGAGAAAAATATAGAGGCTTTTGTGCGCAGACCAGGCCTATGGTCTTCCTTTCATCCTCACATGGAATTGTTTATGGAGTTACCAAAGCTTGTGTATATGATTAAATCTAAGCTAGTCATCATGGAATAAAATTATAAAGACTACGTGGTCCATATTTTGAAACAGAAGCAGGAAAACAACATGAACTCATTTGAGGATGAATCTAGACTTTGATCTTGGCAAAAACATAAATAGTAACAGGATAGAAATAAAGACTAAAAATATTTGCAACCTATTTGCATTTGGTTATTAATAAAAAGAGATGCTGAGTAAAAAGGAAGAGCTGAGAAAGTAAAGCTTTCTGCTTAGGTACGTTTGTTAGACCAAAGAAAGCTGTGGGAGCTTGTAGCACATAAAATCCGTGGCACAGCCTAAAACCCTCAAGTGGGGCCTCCAGGGCTCCAGTGTTTCAGAAAGACTCCTGCGGCCTGAGCCCTGCTGGCATGCCATTCTCAGACCCTTTAGACTGGGGGGCTGCCAAACTGCTCGTTTCCCATAAAACTTAGCAGACTTGTAGTCTGGGCTGGCCATCTGCACAGCACATTCCCAGTAAAGCTATGTATCCTTTCACATTACCCACATTGTAGAAACCAGTATCCAAGCAAACCTGGGATCCTTTGATAATTCAGTAGCTGTGCTGTGTGAAATGTGAAGGCAGTATCTTTGACTCACATTTGATTAGGAATGTTCTTTTTCTGGAAATGATTTTTTGGAATTGAAATGGTGTCCATTTCTTTTTCCTATAAATACTGTCTTTTTAAATAAAGCCCATGAATAATTCACTTTGCTGCCAGAGATGTGCTTGCTTTTATTTTCATCAAGACCTAAAGTGTCAGGGGACAAACATCCTCATGTCCCTCAGGGCTGTATGACCTTATGACTCCCATGGTTTTGCCAGGTCACTTGCAGGGAAGGAAGGCCTCTCTGATGGGGGAAATGGACTCTCTGAAGTGTCCTCACACCCTCCATCCTGGCCTGATGATAGGTTGTGTTTGGCTGCCTCAAACCTCTATGGCAAGAAAAGAATAACATAAAGTGGAATGTCTGGGGAGAGATGGATCACAGATAAGTTCCCCAAGTTTTGGTAAAATGAAATAGTTAAATAGAAAGTTGGTGTAATCTTTTTAAAAAAGATTTTTATTTATTTAAAAGAGAAAGTGGTAGCAAGAGAGATCACAGGGGGAGAGGGAGAAGCAGGCTCCCCACTGAGCAGGGAGCCCGATGCAGGACTCGATCCCAGGACCCTGAGATCATGACCTGAACCAAAGGCAGACACTTAACCAACTGAGCCACCAAGGAGCCCCAGAAGCTGGTGTAATTTTAAAGATTCCCCAAAATATTTATAGCACAAAATATATTCTACTTTCCATTTTCACCTTCTAACATTCTTTAGCTAAGTGAAGGAAGCCAGAAGGTCACATAGTATATGATTCCATTTATATGAAATACCCAGAATAGGAAAATGCATAGAGACAGAAAGCAGATTAGTGGTTACCAGGGGCTGGGGAGCAGGGAATGGGTATGGGATTTCCTTTTGAGGTGTTGCTAAAGTTCTGGAAATAGATAGTGGTGATGGCTGTGCGATATTGTTAAGGTACTTAATCTTGCTAAATTATTCATTTTAAGATGGTTAAAATGATAAATTTTATGTTATATGTATTTTACCACAATACAACAGAAATTTTTTTCTTAAGTACAAGTTAAATGGAATAGGCAGAATAATCGTTAAGTCATTTGCACTCATGATTATCTTTGTAGTAATTTTTAGGGCAATCAAGCAGTCTCTTAGGCTCTGATTATTGGACCAGATCAGAAAATTGTGATAAACAGGTGAAGCTAGGGTAAAACATGTGAGGAACAGATGAGAAATCAGGTCAAGGTAGATTGACTTGGTGTGATGCTTAATTTTATATGTCAGCTTGACCTGGCTCCGAGGTGCCCAGATATTTGGTTAAACATTCTATTTGAGTATGTCTGTGAGGATGTTTCTGAATGAGGTTAACATTTGAATCAGTAGACTAAGTAAAGCAGATTGTCCGCCCCAGTATGAGTGGGCCTCACCCAATCTGTCAAAAGGCCTGAATAGAATAAAAGGCTGAGAAAGAAAGAATTTTCTCTGCCTGACTTTTAGCTGGCACATCAGTCTTCTCCAGCCTTTGGACTTGGACTCAGAGTGAAACATATGTTTGGTTCTCTTGGGTCTCCCAACTTGCCAAATACAGATCTTGAGACGTCTCAGTCTCCATAACTGTGTAAGCCAATTCCTTATAACCAATCAATCTCTCTCTCTCTGTGTCATTCATATATATATGAATATATGAAGTGGGGGTGCTATTGTAACAAATACCTAAAAATGTGGAAGATGCTTTGGAACTGGGTAATGGGTAAAGGCTGGGAGAGTTTTGAGGTGCATGCTAGAAATATGGACATTAAGGGCGATTCTGGGAAGTCTCAGATGGAAATGAGGAACATCTTATTAGAAAATGGAGGGAAGGTGATCCTTGTTATGAAGTGGCAAAGAATTTGTGTTCTGGTGTTTTGTGGAGGGTATAACTTGTGAGTGATGAAATTAGGTATTTAGCTGAGGAGATTTCTAAGAAGGTGTTGAAGGAGTGGCTTCTCCCCTGACTGAGGAATGAGAGAACAGAGAGGTGAGAGAAGGGTAAAATGAGAGAAGACACAGATGAATTTCAGAAGGAATTATTATGCAAAAAGGAACCAGAACTTGAATATTTGGAAAATTCTCACCTGTCCATATTGCAAAAAATGACAAAGCATGTTCTGAAAAGAATACCAAGGGAATGAATATACTATCACTTGATAAAAGTTATGGGATTATAGAAGAAACCCTGCCAATTTGAACTGAACAGTTAGAGAGGGGACAAAATGAAGAAAGGGTGCCAGACTTCTTGGATTCTGTAAGATAAGACCATAGACCTATTTGGCTGTGAATGTGTGCTATTCGTCAAGGAAAGGGAAGAATGACCGGGAAGGAGATCCCGAGATCATGAGGACTACCACACTCATCAGGGGTGCAGAGGCAAGACTGTCTCTTTCTCAGTTTCAAAGGGTAGGGCTTTCTCTCTTGTTTCTTTGTGCCAGAAAGATCCCATCCATGCCTCAGGAGTAGAGCTGCCTTTTGGAACCTTAGGAGCCCCCCCCCCCCCCAAACATTGAGGTGCAACTCCTGTCTGGCAAAGCGTTGGAAGTGGGACTGCTGTCGCAGTGGGTTCTGAAGGCAGGGCATCAAACCAAAGAGGTTTTTTTAAGTCTTAAGATCTGATGGAATTTGCCTTGCTAGGCTTTAGATAGGACCACCACTCTTTCCCTCTTTCCTGTTTCTCCCTCTTGGAACAGGACTGTTTGTCCTATGCCTGTCCCACCGTTGCACTTTGCAAGCACATGACTTGTCTGGTTTCATAGGTTCACGGCTGGAAAGGAATTTTGCCTCAGGATGAATGTCTCTCAAGTTTTACCCATATCTGATTTAGATGATATTTAAATGAGACTTTGGACCTTAGACTTTAGAAGTTGATGCTAGAATGAGTTAAGACTCATGGGGCCGTTGGGATGGAATGAATGTGTTTTGCTTGCAAAAAGGACATGACTTTTGAGGGGCCAGGCGTGGAATGTTATGGACTAAATATTTGTGTCCCCCTCCCCCTCAATTCATATGTTGAAGCCTTCACCTCCAGTGTGATGGTATTTGGAGTTGTGGCCATTGCAAGGTATGTAGATTAAATGAAGTCATGAGGGTGGGGACTTTATGATGGAATTAGTGCCCTGAGAAAAAGGAGGAGATTTCTTGCTCTCTCTGAGCCCAGAGGAAAGGCCACGTGAAGATGCAGCCCCATGGCACCTGTCTGCTGCTGAAGGAGAGGAGCTCTTACCACTCACTGATCCTGCCAGCAACTTGGTTTTAGTTCCCAGGCTCCAGCCTGTGACAATAAATTCCCACTGAGCACCCAGTCTATGACATTTTGTTATGGCAGCTTGAGCTGACTAAGATGCGTGGTGTGTCTCAGTAGGAAAGGGACAAAACAAGAATGAAGGTGTGTGCGAGTTTGGAGCACATTGAAGGCAAACCTGCTTTCTTGAGTCTGTTCTGGGCTGGTCGTGCCTTGGAACAGGAGATTTTAGATTCAAGCAACCATGTGAGTTTATCAAAGTGGCAGTCCCTCTTTCCAAGCCTGTCCTCATCATAAGTTTACCAGCATGGGAGCCATGCCCTCCCCGGTGCTAGTCATTAAACAAGGCGGCTGAAGCATCACCTGTCCAGATTATCCCCAGGAGACCAAAATCAATCAGGTGAATATGTGCTTGAAATTCTCTGACAGAGATGATCATGTTCTTCCACCCAAATTCCCGGTGGTTAATGCACCACGAGGTATCTGGAGTCATTGCAACTACGCTTGTTTACTTTACTGCTGATCGCTCCCTGCGTTCTTGCTGCTGGGAGGTGAGGTGTGGGCGAGAAAGATGACCAGTCACGTGTTTGCATGGAGAAAAACAAAACTCCCCACTGCACACCTATTTTCAGCAAATATTTAGGGTCAAAGGACTACTTGGTATTTGTCTCTGGGGAAATGCTATTGGTTTGAATGAGTACCCCGAAGGGGACATTTCAGAAGTAACATTTTATAGAATTATAAACTAACCAGGTGGCAAATCTGACAGAGATTTCCTTTTGTGAGCTCCCTGGTGGTACAGGCAGCAGCGTGGCCCTCGTAGTCCAGCCCTTGCCTTGTCTTCCTGGTCTTGCCTCCTCTTCATCCTCTCCCCTCCCCCCTCCCTGCCCCTACGGGGGGCCCCCTTGCTGCAGCCACATTGAACGACAGGGGTCCTTTGAAGAGTCTGTACTTTGCACATGGATATCCTTGGCCTGGAAGTTCTTCTTGCTTTTCTGTTTGGCACAATCCCTTCAACCTCCAAACACCCTGTGACATTTTACGAGCTCTAAGAAAGCTCAGAAATCACATCACACTGGCCTGCAATGACTGCTGGAAACAACTCTTCGGAGAATCTAATTTGGCTTTCTTCCTGGATCTTTTCTTTAGATCCATTTGAATTCTTAATGGAACTTGGTAGAAAAACGCCCATTAAAGCATTTTGTAAGATCAGATTCCCTGCGGATGGCTGACCTCAAGGACACTGGCTTGGTTGTGTAAAGCACAGGGAGAGAATCCGGAACGTCCGAGTTCTGGCATAGCACGCCTGAGCCGTTGTCTATGGAAGCTACAAAGGGAGCTTCAGAATGTGCATTCTCCTGACCCAGCCAGGGAAGCCTGAGTACGGTTCAGGCAAGGGGAATGGAGAAGAAAAAAGAAAGCCCATCGCTTGTGCTATTATTATCTACCTCTGAACAGTGAGATCAAAGTGGTTTGTTTGTTCAACTCATTTGTTTTTCAGTGAAACACTTGTTTGTTTTGTTTTGAGGTAGTTCCTTTGGAAGGATTAAGGGCAAAGCAGAGGGAAATTACTTGTTTCTTCCATGTAATCTGCTAATAACTATAAGTTTGTTATTGTCTTTTGGTTCCCACAAGAGGTTTGTATTCGTGTGTGTGTGTGTGTGTGTGTGTGTGTGTGTGTTTATTGAGATGTGGGGAGACAGGGAGCTGAATATCGAGGAACTGAACCTTGAGAAAGTAAGAGAAGGAAAATAGGGCATGCTATGGCAGAAAGTGAAATAAGGGGAAATAAATACAGCGGTGTCTGGGAAAAGAGATGAGAAACTCACGAAAGACAGTGGGGAGAAAACTAAGGCATGTAACACAGTCAGTCATGAGAAGTCAGAGCTGAGTTGGATCTTTTTTTTTTTTTTTTTAAGATTTTATTTATTTATTTGTCGGTGGTAGGGAGAGTGAGAGAGAGCACACAAGCAGGGCGAGTGGCAGGCAGAGGGAGAAGCAGTCTCCCCACCGAGGAAGGAGCCCAATGTGGGACTTAATCCCAGGACCTCAGGATCACAACCTGAGCCCAAGGCAGACACCCAAGGGACTGAGCCACCCAGGTGTCCCAGAGCTGAATTGGATCTTAAAGAATACTGAATTCATCCTCGTTATTTCAAAGATGAGGGAACTGAAGTCGGGAGGCTATGTGAATTAACAAGTTGGTTAAGGTGAGAGCTAAGGCCAGCACTGGGGGCTCCTGTCTTTTTGAAGTATGTGGCTGCATGTGGTGGATGGAGGTCAGGAGGAGAGAGTCTGAGCCAAAGACAGGACAATGATGTGATTTTCCTATTCCATATTGTTAAAGAATAATATTTTCAAGTGGCAAAATCATGCCTCTGATACAAATATAAAATGAACATGCATCATGGATTTTATTTAACTTACTAATTGTTAAGGAAAACAGTAAGATGTTACTGGTTGAAAAACTCCAACGTGACTTACATTCATATGTATAGACAGCTAAAGCATATGGAAATGATTTAACAAGTAAATATGACACGGTGTAGATTTTAACCCATTAATTACTGAGGGAGTGTGAGAGAACGTGTAACTGGTTGAAAGGTGAATTTAAAGTACCACCCAATTATATAGGAAAGTGGGAATGCATTCTATCGAACACAACTAATTTGCACTTGTATGTAGAAGAATCATTTGTATTACTTTCAGCTTTCTACAAATTACTGAGTTTTAAAATAGCTCAAAAAGGATAAAAGGCGGAGATAGCCAGGAAGGGTATGTTAAAGAGGACACTCAGTAATCTTTTTTTCCTTTCCAAAGTCTTGCACAGTTTTTCCCTACAGGAGTACCTCACTGGAGCTGAAGGAGACATTCCCTCACCTCTTTTGGCTTGCAACATTGGTAGCAGTGCTGAAATCAGCCTGAGAAAATGGGAGGAATCAAGGAATACAACCAAGGTCCTGCTGTAGGCACCTCTGGTCAGTGTGCTCCTCCTCCTACTGCCTCTGCCACCAGCATTGCTAGATGCCCCAGACGGCCACCTGACCCTGTCCTTGTGGACTACACCCTCAAGGTTCAAAGTCTAGGGCAGAGGCATTGAGTTGACCCAGGTTCCATGCTCTCACTCCAGCTGCTATGGGCTAGGGAGAAGTACTGTGTGGTCATTTGGTTTTACTATGGCAAGCCAAGATTCACACAATGGGGATTTCCCTCCAAGGAGGAAGGATATGTGATATGTTGGGTAGTTAAAAAAAAAAAAAAAGACAAATATTTACTGAAAATACTATACTAGGGATACACAAAACAACTGGAGAGCCTTGAAGCTTTTTCTGGAAAAACAACGTAATGAAGTGGAAAGAGTAAAGACTTTAGACCCAGATGGATATACATATGTCAATGCTAGGCTCCATCATTTACTAGCTGAGTTGTGGGAAAATTACAAAGCACTCTAAGCCCCAGTTATCTCATTTATACCACCATTACTGTCTATCTCATTCAAGACTGCATGATCTGGCTCATTGTTATTTTTATGACCTTATCTTCCACTTCTCTTTCCTCGCTAAAAACTCAGTCCCAGCCCCACTGGTTTTCTTGTTGTTCTTGGAGTATACAAACATCCATCTGCCTTAGGCCATTTGCACTTACTGAGTCCCATGCCTGAAAAATGTCCCCCATATGACTTGTTCCCTCACTTCCTTCATTCAGCTCTATTCTCAAGTGTTACCTCAGCTTTGGTAATGTCTTCTCTGACAACCCTACCAACAACGATAACCCCTTTCCACCTGGTACTACCTCTCCCTCCTCCCTGCTTTATTTTTCTCTACCACTTTTGTTACTTGCCTATCTTCCTTCTCCAAACTATAAGATCCATGAGAGCAGGAAATCAAGTCTGTTTTTACAGAGCTGTATCCCTAGAACCCTGAACAATGTCTGGCACATTTAAAGTGCTCGATAATATCTGTTGGATGAATAAATGTTGCAAAGTGTCTGGAATATAGTAGGAACCAAATAAATGCTGGTTATTGCTATTTTTATCAGACTCTTCTTTCTCTTCCCATTTTCTGGCCAATCACCACCAGCCTGACTTAATTTCCTGAAGAACTTCTGATCCAGTAATAACATTTTATCAGTCCAGGAACTTAATTTCCTTATTTCTCAGATGATCAACATAAGACAACCAGAATATTACAGTATTCATTTTAGCAATGACTTTTGGGAGTTCATGTTCATTCTAATCCTTTGTTCTTTAATGTATATGAACTACGGCGGTGGTACTAAATGGTTTATATTGACAGCTGGGCAAAAGCTCGTAAAGTTTCCTTGAAAGTGTATTTTGAGGTACATGAGAAACACAACATGAGAACATTAGGAAAGGTCACTGTATTAGGATTCTCCAGAAAAACAGAACCAATAGGATATTCATTTATTCATTGAGTAGTTTATTTATTATAGGGAATTAACTCACATGATTACCCAAGATCTGTAGGGTAAATTGACAAGCTGGAGGCCCAGGAAAGCCAGTAGTTTAGTTCTAGTTTGAATCTGTAGGCCAGAGAACCAGGAGATTCATTGGTATGGTTCTAATCTGAAGGCTAGTAGGTTAGAGACACAGGAAAGTTAATATTGCAGTTTGGGTCCAACTGTAGGAAAAAAAAATTGATATCCCAGGTTGAAGACTGTCAGGCAGGAATTCTTCTCTTACTTGGGTGAGGGTCAGCATTTTTGTTCTATTCAGGCCTTCAACTGATTAGATGAAGCCCACCCAGTACTAAGGAGGGCAATCTGTTTCATTCAAGTCTAATGATTTAAATGTTAATCTCACCTAAAACACCCTCACTGAAACACCCAGAATAATGTTTAAACAAATAGCTAGGCGCCCTGTGGCCTAGTCAAGTTGACATGTAAAATTAACCATAGTCACTCTATCTTTTGTGTCTGTCATTTAATTCTTTAGTGTTGTGGTATAGCTGTTACAAAGAAACAGTGGGTGGCAACATCTTGAGTGAAAACAGATGTAGATCAGCAACCTTGTATAGGTAAACCCCATTTAGTGTATATGTGAGGCTCTTAATGTTGAAATCACACAGAGGGACCATTAACAAAATAAAAGTAAGATTGTAAGAAGTTCCTGGGGACCTGCATTCTAGCTATTAACTAGAGAGCTGATCTTTCACAATTGATTTAACTATTTGAGATTTGCTTTCTTCTTCTGAAAGTGAGGGGGTTGGACTAGATGATTTTTAAAAGTCACATCCAGCTCCAACATCTTGGGTTCTTGATGAATGAACTCCAAGGGAAGCCCTGTGTGCTGACTGGCAGTGTTACATACAGGGACACATCTCTGAAGTTATGTATGCAGTATCATCTATGTTTGCAACTGCATGACAAAAATAATTTGGCCTGGCCTTTATTTGTTCTCCATTAGCTGAAAGTAAACAAAGTTTATTCTGGGAAACATCAGATCTTCATGAATTTCCTCATTCCAAGTCTCTTCTTGCCCAGGGTACCCTGCCCCCACATGTATTCCAAAATGACTTCCCATCTCACCTGATTACACTTTGATTAAAACTTATTTATGCTGCAACATTACCTCAGCCAGACTTTGGGAACTAAATCTTGTTATTTCTATTTCTGAAGTGAAGATTTAGCCCTGGTTAAAAGAAATGCCGGCGTTAGCAAACTGATGAGAAAATGTGGAGCTCTGTAGTCCCCAGAAATTACATTTGATTTAACTCAGTGGATCATGAAGACTTGAATACCAATTTTGCTTTGCAGAGTGAGAAAAAGGAAGGTCAGAAGGACTAGGGCACTGCTTTCCCTCTACTATCCCCAACCCCACAGTGAAGAAGGGGGTGAGGAGCCAGCTCACGCCAGATTGCTAGTGTGAGAGTACCAGAGGGCCACCAGGAGGCCCCAGGAAATAGGACATAGGCCTGGGGGGACACAGAGAGAACTTCTCTCTGCCTCTTTCATTTATATATGTATGCATGTATGTACACATGTATGTATTTAAAAGATTTTTATGGGGTGCCTGGGTGGCGCAGTCGTTAAGTGTCTGCCTTCGGCTCAGGGAGTGATCCCAGCGTTCTGGGATCAGGCCCCACATCATGCTCCTCTGCTGGGAGCCTGCTTCTTCCTCTCTCACTCCCCTTGCTTATGTTCCCTCTCTCGCTGGCTGTCTCTGTCAAGTAAATAAATAAAATCTTTAAAAAAAAAAAGATTTGTATTTATTTGAGAGAGAGACAGTGAGCAGGGGGGAGGAGCAGAGGGAGAGGGAGAGGCAGGCTCCCCATGGAGCAGGGAGCCCGACTCTGGGCTCAATCCCAGGATCCTGAGATCATGACCTGAGCCACCAGGAGCCTCTTTTAACCCACTCTGTCCTCCTCTGCCTCTCCCCAAGGTCCTCAGATAGGTTTTAACACAATCCTATTCCTTTAGTTTGAGTTTCAGATGGCAACTTTTCTTAATTTTTTTTTTTTAAGAATAAGTGTCTTTCTTAAAGAATAAGTGTCTGTTTTAAAGATCTGTGGAACTTATATAATTTTAAACTGTTGCTGCATAGTTGGATCATTGGAATGTATTGCTTTTATCAGGGAAGAGATTTTTGCCCCCTATATAGAAAGTCACTCTTACCAAATCCCCTGAAAGGGAGCCAGCTTGCTAAAAGGAGTCAGAGTTCGAAAACAAAGTATTGAATTTATTGAAAAGTTTAAAAATTGGCTGGAAAATTTGCATAGCAAATTGACATTGGTTGTCTCTGGTATTTTAATTTTTATCTGCATTTCTCTTTTTCCCCTCCATAATAAGCAGATGTTGTTTTTGTAAACAGGAAAAAAGAGTACTAAAAATTTACAAAACAAAGTATTTTATTTTAAGTGAACACACATTACAATGAAACCTTTGGGGAAGAAATCAAGAACAAGTTTACATTTGAGAAGATATTGCACATTCATTTGCTGCTGCCCAAGAATTATGAGAAATTTTGACCCCTCGAATAAAGCTTATCTTACCTCAGTGTTGAATAAGAGATTTTCTTATCATATTTAGATTATTAATTTTATTACTTTTGTTGCTTTATGTAAGTTCTTAGAAAGTGAATATTATATTAAATGGGACTTAGTTTGCAAATTATTTTCCTCACTGGAAAAGACCCAGTTTCCTTAAATAATAAGGTAATTACCAGGAAAAATCAGAATATTATTCCCTGCATTACTGTGACATAATCTTCCTTACTTGGGCTCATTTATTACAGAATTGTCTAGGTGCCCAGGATTTCTGATGATTGCAGAAGTTATGCCAAATTTCTGACGTTATTGATAACAACAGTGACATGACTATAACAACAGTAACGTGTGCTAAGTATTTTATAGTTTACAGAACACTTGTATACAGATTCTCAAATGATCCACAATATCTTATATCCAGATAAGGAAACTGATTCTGAATGGTCAAGAGGCCAGCCCAGTGTCAGCAATGCATGATGTACTAAAAAAAGATTGTGCACTTTAGAATTAGACAGACTTGGATTCAAAACCAAGGACAGTCATGTGCTAACTGGCAACAGTCCATTTATCCACTCCAACCCATTTTCTTTCTCTTTCCTTAGGGCGTCTTGAGATACTGACTATAAAGTGTCCACAGTAGACTGTGGTTCAGCCACATAGTAGGTTCTCAGTAAATGCTCATTCTCTTCTCTCCGTCTTTTTACAAACTGCATCCTGGGTTCAGGGCATCATTTGGGAAATGATAACTACAAACCCCCCCCCCCCCCCATGCCCCAGGAATCCCTAGCCAAGCTGTTGGGGGTGGGATAAGGAATAATTTTTATTCAGAGAGCCATGAGCAGGAACTGTAAGAGGAGGGGTTTCTGAAGGTTTCTTCATCCAGACCCTTGTGAGCTGTGAGAAAAGGAGAACTTTTGAAATCAATGAGAGGAGTTTTGAATCTGGGGAGCTGAATATGTGGATGGGAAAAACTTGCATTTTTCTTTTCATGCACTTCCAACTGACAATTAGCCTTTTCTTCAATTATGAATATGGGCAACACGTCTGACCTTATAACCAACAGAAATCACCGATATTTTCACATCATATTACGATTATTGAAAGGTCTCTCAAAATATCATCTACACTTATCACTCCTTTGAAATTATGATAGTTGTTCAACCTGCCTCTAGATCTTATTATTTAATGTGTTAATACAAAAGACACATATTGCCCTATTGCAAATTTGTTTTTAAAAAAATATTCTGATAATTGTATTTTTGGGGGGTGGAGGGATGATAATGTAATTTTTTTGTATTTTAATGTAATTGATATTCATATAATTCTATGTATTTTATTTTATTATTTATTTTTCCTTTTTTTTTGGGAAGAGAGAATTGATCCCTAAACTGTAATTCCATCTCTAGCTGATGTTTACTGTCATATGTATGATGGGCATATGTGGGTGCACACATACACGCAGGCATGTTTATGGTAGCTTTTCTATTTTTCCTAGGAATATATTCTATGCTTTTAAAAATGCATTTAAGAATATTATTCACTAGACTTTCAGAAGGGTCTATGAATCAAAAAGATGAAGAGCCCCTGCTCTGGCTTGAATGTTTGTGTGACCTCCAAATTCATAGGGGGGAGCCCTAGCCCCCAGTGTGATGGTATTTGGAGGTGAGGCCTTTGGGAGGTAATTAGGTTTAGATGAGGCCTTGAGGGTGGAGCCACCATGATAAATTGGTGTCTTTTCAAGAGGAGGAAGACAGCCCTCTCTCTCTCTGTCTCTGCCAGGTGGGGACACACAAAAAGGTGACTGTTGGCAAGCCAGGAAGCAACTCGCACCAGACACTGAGTCTGTGGGCACCTTGATCTTGGACTTCCCAGCCTCCAGAGCTGTGAGTAATAGATGTCTGTTGTTTTAGCCACCCAGGCTCTGGTGTTTAGTAATGGTAGCCCAAGCTGACCAAGTCCCTCTATGAGAAGAGCCTTGCACTGAGAATTAGTCAAAAAGGTAGAATTGGTGGCAGATAGTCAACTGAGCAAAATAATCTTTATTCAGGTCTTTCAAGAAATTATAATACTGCTTAGCAACATTTTGATATCAGAGTAGTTTCCACCTACCACTTTGCCCTATATCAGACTAAGCTAGTTCTAAGATATTAGAATTAATAGTTTATGGATACCTGGGTAGCTCAGTCAGTTAAGTATCTGCCTTCGGCTCAGGTCATGGTCCCAGGGTCCTGGGATCGAGTCCCGTGTCGGGCTCCCTGCTCAGTGGCAAGTCTGCTTCTCCTTCTGCCTGATAGTCTCTTTGCTTGTGCTGTCTGTCTTTCTCTGACAAATAAATAAATAAAATCTTTAATAAAAAAGAATTAATAGATTAAACTACTAAACTATTTAAGTCAAAAATTAAAGTATTTTCTTGGGAACATGACTCTAGAAAAATTTAGAAGACCCATTGACTCACACACCCTGGCTTTTTGACAGATAATTCCCCCCTTTGGCAAAGACTTTAAAGACACATCAAATGGCTTAGTGTCTCACTTTATAAAAAAATTTAAATTCAATTAGGCAACAGATAGTACATCATTAGTTTCAGATGTAGTGTTCAATAATTTATCAGTTGCATATAACGCCCAGTGCCCATCACATCACGTGCCCTCCTTAATGCCCATCACCCAATTACCCCTTCCCCTGGTCTCACTTTTTGTAATGTTTTGTGTGTTTGTGGGTAGGGATGGCTCTTTCTTCAAATGTCACTTTATTTATTTTTTCTCCACATATAAACAGTTCTCTTTGGAGAGATCAAAAGATATAAATTATTACTGATTTATTTATATTGAATGCTTTTATTTGGCCTTGTGTGCGTGCTGAGTGCTCACAGAAGGTATTAGATTAATGAGTCTGGAGCCTAAAGTCTTCTGTTTATCCACTTATTTGGCAAACAGATCTCAAAGTTGTTCAGTGTAAACTTGCTTGCACTTTGTAGCTAATTGCCTCAAACTTGACCCAGGAAACTCTAGAGTCCTCCATGAGTCCATCATAGGGCCATAAAATAGTAGCTACCACTCTAAATCCTTGTATAAGGAGGTCCTTTCTTCCTCTTCCCTTCATCCTTTTACCCTCTCCGCTGGTATTACCAGGAGGCCACAGACTGGTATTTTGTGACTTTTCTTTTTCAACCAAAAACATAAGGTGTCTCTTCTTAGCCCTTTCTAAATTTACCTTGTTCTTCTCTTTACCTCTTCTCTTAGCCCTTATGTATTTATTTTGTTGTTAGTGGCACTTATCAGTTGCTTCCTGAACTAAACAGAGAAGTGGATAAGTGGATTTCCAGTCGCATTCTGTGAAGCTCCTTTCTGCATAATCCGATCCAGGAGGGTGATACCCTGGTCCTGCCAGCTCCACTTCTGTCAGAGCAGCTGTTTTCCATTATATTTGTCTGAACACTCCCAGTAAAAACTTTTTTGAACAAAGGGTCCTATGGGCAAAGGAGTTTAGGAGGCACTGAACTAGAGAATGCTCTTAGCATGGTTTACCACTAGACTTTGGCTCTAGCACGTGCAAGGGGAAGACTTTGATTGTCCAGTTATCCAATGATGCAAACCATGAGAAGTGTGTAATTATAGCTACTCTGTAGGCCCCCGAAGCCACAAATCTAAGTGGCCAAAAGGACAGAGCTATGTGGTTAGTTATTTGTCTTTGGAGACTACACTGGGTTGAATAGTGTCCTCCCAAAAATTCATGTCCACCAGGAATCTCAGAGTGTTACCTTATTTGGAAATAATGTTTTTGCAGATGTAATCAAGTTAAGAGGAAACCATACTGGATTAGATTGGGCTGTAATCCAAGAGCTGTTGTTCTTATAAGCAGAGGGAAATTTGGACATAGATACATAGACATACAAAGGGAAGACACCATGTGAAGACAGAGGCAGAGAATGAAGTGATGTATCTACAAACCAATGTATTGCCAAGTACTTTCTTTTTTTTTTTTTTTTAAGATTTTATTTATTTATTCGACAGAGATAGAGACAGCCAGCGAGAGAGGGAACACAAGCAGGGGGAGTGGGAGAGGAAGAAGCAGGCTCCCAGTGGAGGAGCCCGATGTGGGGCTCGATCCCATAACGCCGGGATCACGCCCTGAGCCGAAGGCAGACGCTCAACCGCTGTGCCACCCAGGCGCCCCTGCCAAGTACTTTCTGCAACCAGCAGAAGCTAAGAGAGAAGCATGGGGTGGTTCCTCCTTCAGAGGCCCCAGAAGGAAACAACCTTACCAGCATCTTGATTTTGGACTTGTAGTGTCTAGATAATTGTTTGTAGTTTTAAGCCCTCCAGTTTGTGGTATTTTGTTACAGCGGCTGTAGGAAACAAATACAGAGTCTTTAACAATTTCTTCCTAGTTCCTTGGTCCTCTCCATAATACCGTTCTACTCCCTCCATGCAGTCCCTTCCCTGCCCTCCATGGGGATCTCTTCTAGGTTGTTCAAGCTTTGGGCTGACTCTATCAGTTTCCTCTCCAAGGGGTCTTGCATTTGAGTGAAGGTCATTTCCAGCATCCCTAAGCTGTTGGACAGGTCCCTTGTTTAGTCACAAAAGGATTTCTGGTGCCTTTCTGAAAATGCCTGCTAGACGTGGGCACCTACTTCCACCCCTTTATAAGGCTGGTTCTGGTAGTGAAAAAGCCCTGAATAAGGAACCAGGGGATTGAGTTTGAAAAAACGTGTGCTTTTAAGGCATTTCTTAAGTTTGATAGAAGTAAGTATTAAGAGGGAAAAAAATTAACACTCTTGGGAACAACCCTCAAATAATAACGAAGTGGGAGCTGGCAGATATTCCAGCTTCCTATTCTTTGGAAGAATAATTCTGGATGCATTTACATGATTCCAATCCATAATGGGATTGAGCCCTAATTGCCCACCAGTTAAAAATTTACCCTTATTTGACTTTCCCCCCTTTCTCTCTCCCATTCCTTTACTCTGCTTCCTGAGATCATTTCCCAAGGAAACATGCACTCAAGTCTGCATCTAAGATGGAGAGTATGAAGGTATTTCTAGAACATAGACAATCACCCTGGGATTGCTTATTAGGGCTAAATCACTTAACAACAAGGTAACAATGAAACCTTATTGCTAGTGATGGTAGCATTACAGTAATTAAGAGTCTCTGAGAAAGTCTCTGCTAGGCCAATGGGAAGCCCAAGGCAAAGATTGCCCAGTAGAGTCCCATAACAGCCAGGAAAGGACAGGCTTCTAGAATGTGACTGTAGTAGAAACTGAATGCCTGACAATGAGGGTATCAAATAACTATGTTATTAAAACTGCCTATCATGAACTTTGTCATGAGTTGGAGCCCCCAAATCATAATGTTGGAAAGAAAGTTGCAATATTGTATGATAATATAGTACATCTGGGAGCTAATCAGAGGGCATAAATTTATAGGGATAGGTAGCCCTGCCCTCCATGTTACCTACTTCTCTTGTACCATACCTTTCCTTCAGCTCAACCCATAGCTTTTTGAGGAGTTCCCTGTGACCAACCAAAACAGGAGAAGACCATCCAGCCTGGTTCATGGACGGGTTGGCTCAATATGCTGGTGATATCTGAAAATGGACTGCTTCTACGCTATGGTCCCTCCTTGGAGTATACCCTACAAGGCAGTAATGAGATGAAATCCTTCCAGTGGGTAGAGCTTTCAGCAGTACACTTCTGTTATTTTTGTATGACAGAAATGGTCTGAGCATTGGCAAATATTTTGGCTTGTTGGTTAGAGGCCTGAACAGAGCAAGACTAGAAGACTGAAATCTAAATCTTTAACTAGTAGGCAATAAGGCAGTTAGTAAAGATCTGGGGAAAGAGTGAGGCAGATGGAACTATGAGCGTGGGCACAAAAATATGCTCAACAGTATCTTCTAGGAAGCATCCAGGACAGAGGAGTTACTTGGCAATAGAATGGCCAAATGTATCTGGTGGATGTTAGCCAGCCTCTGTCAGTGCTTATGCAATGGACCCAAGAATGGAGTAGCCATATGTTTCAATGATTTACTGCAATGTAACAAACCATACCAAAAGTTAGGGGCTTAAAACAATGATTCTTTTGTTTTGTTTTTAAATTTCTCATGGTTCTGTGGATTGCAAAGGTAGTTCTTCTGCATTACTTGATTCTTCTTCTTCTTCTTTTATTACGTGAATCTGATTGAGTAGGGCTATTGGCTAGGGAGACTTGGAGCTCCCCCATAAAGCCCCTCTTCTTATTAGCTTGGGTTTCCTTATAACATGATGGTCTCAGAGTAGTCAGACACTTTACATGGTAGCTGGCTTCTAAGAGGTAGCATTCCAAGAGTACGAAAACAGAAGCTACTGGCTTCTTGCTGCTAGTAAGTCATCCCAAAACGTAGTGGCTCTAAACAAAAATGATTTATTATTTCTTATCATTCTCTGGGTCAGGAATTTGGGCCAGGCTGGGATGGAATCTTCTGCTCTACTCGGGTTAGCCACTCATTTAGCTGTACTCAGCTAGGGGCTGTTCTGATTTTGTAGGTCCAAGAAGCCTTTACTCAAATATTTGGCACCTCAGCACTTCAGCGCTTCTCTGTGTGGCCTCTATTTTAGTTCAGACTCAGGCTCATCATTCATTTATCTAGCCCAAGCTTTTGTACAGCAGAATATGGGTTTATATTCTCTGCCCACTATGCCTCTGCTATTATGAGTGTCTTATTGCCTACTATACTTGACTTCCTAACATGGATCCTCTGTGTAATATTGCCTTGGACCAAGTGACCCATTTTGGGGGCAAAGGATGTTTGACCATGGGCTCATGACCACAAGATCCATGAGTACTACAATATGCCATATCACTTGGAAACAATAGCTTGGTAAGATGTTGGAATGGCCTATTAAAGTCTCAGATACAATGAGAGCTGGAGACAACATCCTGTGGGCTTGGGGCTCTGTCCCCCAACTCTGAGATGCCCAAAGCCAGGTTCTTCAGAGGGTTTCCAGCAGGACCAGACCCATGTTACCTACAGATGTAACCAGCTCAAAATAGACCATCTGTTGCTTTTTCTTTCTTCTCTCTCTTAATCTTCCATTTCCTTTACTGTTTCTTCGAGTCACCTCACAAATAATCTACCTACCTGAGTGTGTGTCCCAGACTCTGTTTTAGAGGGAAACCCTATGCAGACACTTCTTAGGACACACTACTTTTTGCTGTTATGAAAAAAGAAAACCCTGGAAATTCACATCTTTAGCATGCAGCTTGGTTTTCAGATTATTTTTGGGGTAGATTTCCAGAATTGGATTTGTTGGATCAAAAGGTGTGGGTTGCGTTTAAGGCTCCTGTCTGTCCATTGAAAACAGTGTATCTACTTGTATTATTTCTAGAAAAAAATATAACATTGTTACATCTCATTTTCCTGGCCTATTTTCAATTCTGTAAGTTTCAAGAAAACTTTTGTGAAAACAAGAAAATTTGTCTCAAAAGTCATGAAGTGTAGTAGTCATGAGTGACTTGAAACAATGGTTCTCACATGATGTTTCATTAGTAAAGTCCACTTCTCCTGAATTGATAGAATATAGCTAGAAACAGCCAAATGCTAGACACACAAAAGAAAATTTACAGAAAAAACTATGTTAATGTACAAGGAAGTCTTAGGACTCTGATTCTGATAAGTCATTTTAATAAAATCACAATAGGTTCTAGAGAGGCAAATGAAAGTCTCTTCTCACTGAAAGGCTTTACCAGGTAATAACGTATCAGTTAAATCTCTGTTTTGATGGGGGTGGAGCTTGTGAAGATGTACGTATAGAAAGCAAAAATAGTAAGCTAAAATCAGAAAATTCCTTCCCCCTCCCTCAGATTTATAGTGTTCATTCATCTTTCTGTATATAAATCACATCCTTTGGCTGAAGAAAATAGGACTTTAAAAATAGTTGACTTTTCTGGTAAAGTGATGTTCCTTTGTATAATGGGAAACTCCCACCAACTTCGAAGCCTGACAACTTAATTGATACGAATGGTTATTTTTAAAATGAATTCATATAGGAAATAATGTGAAATTTTTAAAAGAGAAGTGCACAAGTGCACCCAGAAATGTAGCATTTTAGTGTTTCTAAACATAGCTCTGGTTCTACTGGTTAATACGTAACCTCTGGTGCTACTAAGGTTAATAAATTATATGGATGGTTTTAAAATCAGTTCATCACTGATATATTTCTGCTTATTTGTCATTAAAATATACCAGGTTTTGTTTCAAATAGACATTTGCTTCCTCTTCTTCTCAAAGTTCCAAAATAATAGAAAATATATTTTACAAAAGGATATAACCAAAAAAGTCACTGGAAAGTGAGGTAAAGTACCATGAGCAGACCAGAAGATCTGGGGAATTCCTGATTGGTAGAAAGCAAAAGTTGTTGAATTGGTGGAAAGAGCAGAACAGTAGAAACACAGAACAAAGATAATAACAAGGAGTTTAAGGGTATTTATTGGTAGAACTTGGAGAAATTCCCAAAGGCGAGTCAGAGCTGTCTTCATAAGCATGGGACCCATATAGTGGCATAGTGCCCTATGCTTAGAAGTGACCTCTACTTGATTTAAAGCTCTATCATTGTCTTGAAATTCTTAATAATTTTTAAACAAGGGACCGTGCATTTTCATTTTGCGCCAAGGCCTGCAAATTATACGCTAGGTCCTAATTGCTAGTACTATTTTTCCACAACCTAAATTGGGGCTGTGGGAGCAGTTGCTTTACCCTTAGGCCCAAGTTAATAACTGTTTTTAGCCAACAATAGGCTTGCACAAGGCTCCTAGAGATTACTCATGCCTGAGAAAAAAGTAGCACAGAATTTAAAGTAACTCTAGACTTCTAACACAAAACAAAATTAAGAAGAAGAAGAGGAAGGGAAAAGGAGGAGAGATGGAGGAAAAGGGTTCCGGGGTAAAATACACAAGAAAAGTCCTTCACAATTTGATATTTGGAAGAGTTCTTGGCTAATCATCCGTATTGGCTGCCTGGAAACACAACTCTGTCCACTTATCTACTGTCAGTTATCAAGGGAGAGACCACTGGGGAAATGGGCCTACACAATTGGACAGAAAACCTGTCTCATCTCCTTGTGTTAACATATCATCCATCATTGATGGATATGAATAGATAACAGCTCATCAGACACAGGAGGAAAGCAAAACATGTGAAATGCAAGATTAAAGTTGAAATGATAATTGATTCTGGAGAAAATATAATTCAGGGAACAGAAGAGAATTTTTAAAAATTCTAAGTACTATCCCCAGAGATATTTAAGAAAATATTGCATCCATCAAACAAAACCAGGCTGCCATAAAAGGAGAAAGCAGAGTTGAAGAGAGAATACACAGAAATTAAAAACGGAATGGCAAAATTAAAAAAACTGTACGGACTAGCTGAATTACAAAATTGATGGGGAAAAAGATCGAGTTGATAATCTAAAAGATAAAATGCGTTCATCAGAATTAAGAGCTGAAGAGAAAAAGAGAGAGATGGTGTCTTGCTTCCTTAAATAAAATTTAAAAAACAATAATTAACTCATTTCTGTGAATTTAAGACTCAACAGAATTCCAAGTAAGAAAACAAACAAAACAAAAGCAAATGAGAAAACAACATTCTAATCTGTTTTGTTCACAGCTGTATCACTTGTACTTTTGTATTACTTGTTCGGGAAAATTTTGTTAAATGAATAAACAGATGAAAATATCTCATGCAGCCTCGAAATTCTAAAGAAAAGGAGAAAAATCTCACATATGACCAGAGAGAAAAGAAGACTAGCTTCCTTAAATGAATAAACATTTGACTGTTAGTAGATGTCTCTTCAACAACTGTGGGTACTGATGACACAAGCAATAGCAGCCACATTTTGAGGGAAAAGAATTTGTACCTAGAATTCATTACAAGCAGAATTATCATTCTGGTATGAAGGAAAAACAGACATTTCCAGTACATGCAAAAGAAAGACATCTTCTTCCATCTGAAAAAATTACCCAAGGATATTCACTAGGAAAAAAAAAAAAAAGAAAACTTAAGAGGAACATACGGAATCCAGAAACAGTAAAGTCAGGAGTTCAATGTAAAGCAATTATAGGATGACAGTTCCATAGAGGCTTAGAAAGAATAGTTCCCAATGGAGAGGAAGACAGAGGCTCTGTAAGGCATATCTTTAAAAGAAAATTATATCCATAACTTGTGTGGTTAAAAATGCAGGGCATCTTAATGTTATGAAAGCATATTGCTCTTCAGTTGTCAAATAGTAAAAGGAAGACAATTAGAAGGTAAGAAGCTTTATGCCATACATGGTCCAGATAGAGACTGAAGCAAGTTCATCCCTTCTTCTGGCTTATCAGGCACATCTAGATAGTTCTTCATGCTCCCATCTTGGTTGGAAATGAGGTTTTCTCATTGTGTTACTGTCATCCCACAAAGTATTAAAGTCTCCAGAGGTTGACGAGCATTACTGCAACCTGGATACTCATGATGATTAGTGGTGAATGCAATTCTTGGATGAAAACTGAGTGACAGCTTGGGTTGAATCACATTCAGCTCCGTTCTTTTATTGAAGTGAAAGGGTCTTCCGCCCCCCCCCCCCCGCCTGCCTTTTTGAATATTGTCCTGTTCTTCCTCACCTTTCTGTTTGGTCCCTTTCCTTTTTTTTCACCCTCCTCCCCATCCCAATCTCATCTAGTTTCTGGGAGTAGAAACACCACAAACACACATCTGAATCTTTATAACTGGATGGCGGCTTCAGTGTTTACTCCTTGAGGATTACAATTTTTACAGTGGCTTCCAAAGTGGGTAACTCATTTCTGTTATAACAAGATGTAGAATGAAAATTTTCTTATTGGCTCAGAATTTTGCTTAAACTCTCAAAGCAGAGGAAAATGGTTAAGAATCTCCACATTCTAAAGAGAGGTATTAGGGGTATTGTCATTTGCTGAGGATTTGCCTAGCGGTAGTGAGATGGGTACAGTAATCATTACCCCAGCAGTCTATGTAAGAGAAGGCTTCCTGTGGGAGAGTACAGATGTCTGTGATGACCCATGGGAATTTCCTCTCCCATAATCAAGACTAGAACCTAGCATCTTTGACTGATGCTCTCAACTATGAGATCAGCTCCATGGGATCGGAGCAGTTCGGTGCGAGAGATCTTGGGAGAACTTGCCTGTGCTTTCTGGAGTTTGAGATTATGGATGACTCCAGAGACGGGTACTCATTTCTTACAATGAGAATTTTGAAGACCAGAAGATGCTGGCTGATGTTTTCTATAGAAGCAGAGAGCAGCAGTGGGAGCAAGCTACACTTCCATCATTCAGAGGACAAAAGTACCTGAGTTATTGTGGGCCATGTGAATGCTGTGGAGGTCGCCAGGCTCCAGTCATCTTGAAGGAACTGCCTGCAGGACTGGGGAGGCATCAAAAGAAAGAAGCTACAGGGTATGATGCCAAAGGGGAGAGTTGAGGAAGGGTGGTGCTGTGATGTCAGCTGAAGGGTGAATTAAATCAGGAAATGGTACAGTTTGGGGATCCTCGTAGTTTTGTGTATGGTTTTTGCTTATTCATTCTCCCTTTGAGCACCTGCCACAACAGAGGGTATGGGCAGCTAGTGTTGCCCAAAGAACAACCACCAATATGGTCTAGGCAAGAATTCCTTTGCTCCTTTCTCGTCTAATACTTCCTTTTCCTTCCCTTGCCCCTGGACCATCCAGCAGCAGGAAGAGAGAAGTGAAAGAGCAAGATCATTCTGCCTTTCTCCACTGCTGCCCTGGGCTGGGCCAGGCCTGAACAGGAGCAAGGGGGAAAGCTTTAAGATGGCTGAGAGGTGAAAATTTTGGTTGAAACTGGAGTAATCTTTCAACGTCTGAAAACAAAGCTTTTCTAATACAAGTGGCTGGAAAGCCATGAGATCTGTTTGAGATATTGGTTAAACTATGAAGAGGGCAAATCTGATGAAACATTCTTTTAGAATGTAAGTTTTATTATTATTATTAAAATATGGCAAGGCAAACAGATCAGGAGATGATTGCCAATGAAAAGATAGTTTGTTATACTTAGAGACCCCAAGAAGAGGGGCCCTGCAGTACCATGGGGGGCAGAGAAGGACAGAGTCCATCAGGAGACAGAGGAGGGGGGAAAATGTGGGCAGAGCCTCTACTGTGGTGTCTGTGGGAAGGGAGAGGAATGACAAGTAGGTTCAGAATTGGCTAGTTTTAATAATTTCTTTAATTTTTTCAGTTTTATTGAGATATAATTGACACATAACATTGTGTAAGTTTAAGGTGTAAAATGTGATGATTTGATACACTTGCATATTTTGAAATGATTACCACAACAGAGTTAAATAATACTTCCCAAGCCTCACGTAATTACATTTCTTTTCTTGTGGTAAGAGCCTTTAAGATCTACTCTCTCAGCAAATTTCAAGTATATAATACAGCATTGTTAACTATAGTCACCATTCTGTACACTAGATCCCCAGAACTTATTCATCTTATAACTGGAAGTTTGTTTGACATCACCCTAAAACCTCAGCCTTCAGCCCCTGGTAACCGCCATTCTGCTCTCTGTTTCTGTAAGTCTGATGTTTTTAGATTGTACATGTGAGTGAGACCGTATAGTACTTACCTTCCTCTGTCTGAGATATTTCACTTTGCACAATGTCTTCTAGGTTCGTCCTTGTCACAAATGGCAGGATTTTCTTCTTCCTCAGGGCTGGATAATAAGCCATTGTGTATATCCACTGCATGTTCTTAATCCACTGGTCTGTTAATAGACACTTAGGTTCTTTCCATTTTTTGGCTTTTGTGAATATGGGAGTGCAGCTATCTCCACAAGATCCTGGTTTCATTTCTTTTGGGTCTATTCCCAGAAGTGGGATTGCTGGGTCATGTGGGATTTCTATTTGTACTGTTTTGAGGAACCTGCATACTAGTTTTCATAGTGACTGTACCAAATTACATTCCCACCAACAATGCACATCCTTCATCTCTTGCCTTTCTTCTGATAGCCATTCTAACAGCCGTGAGGTAGTATCTCATTGTGGGTATCTTGTTTCTGTGATGATTAGTGATGTTAAGCATCTTTTCAGGTACCTGTTGGCCATTTGTATGCCTTCTCTGGAAAAGTGTCTATTCGGGTCCTCCCATTTTTAATAGGACTATTTAGTTTTTGGCTATTGAGTTGTAGGAGTTCCTTATATATTTTGGGTATTAACCCCTTAAAAGATATATGACTTGGAAATATGTTTTCCAATTCCATAGATTGCATTTTCATTTTGTCAATCATTTCTTTTGCTGTAAGAAGCTTTGTAGTTTGGTCTAGTCCCACTTGTTTGTTTTTGCTTTTGTTGCTTGTGCTTTCAGAGTCAGATCCAAAAAGTTATTGCCAAGATCAGTGTCAAGGACATTTTTCCCAATTTTTTTCTTGTAGGAATTTTATGGTTTCAGGTGTTATGTTTAAGTCTTTATTCCATTTCAAGTTAATTTTTGTGAGTGATGCAAGATTGGGGTTCAATTCTCATTTTTTTGCATGTGATTAACCAGTTTTTCCAACACCGTTTATTGAAGGGAGTATCCTTTTGTCAATGAGCACACTTGGCTCCCTTGTCAAATAATAGTTGACCATATATGTAAGGATTTATTTCTGTGTTCTCTATTCTGTTCAATTTGTCTATATGTTCATTTTTATACTAGTACCATCCTGTTTTAATTACTATAGCTTTGTGATAGACTTTGAAATGAGAAAGCGTGATGCCTCCAGCTTTGTTCGTCTTTTCAGGTTGTTTTGGCTATTTGGGGTCTTTTGTGGTTCCATATAAATTTAAAAATTTTTGTTCTATTTCTGTGAAAAATACCACTGAAATTTTGATAGGGATCATATTGAATCTAGAGATGGCTTTGGGGCATATGGACATTTTAACAATATTAATTCTTCTAATCCATGAACGTAAGATATTTTTCCATTAATTTGTGCTTCATTAATTTCTCTCATCAAAGTCTTACAGTTTTCAGTGTATAGATCTTTCACCTCGGTTAAATTTATTCCCAAGTTTTTTTTTTTTTTTTTTTTTTGGTGCTATTGTGAATGGAACTGTTTTCTTTATTTCTTTTTCAGATATTTCATTGTAAGTATATAGAAACACAACTGATTTCTATATGTTCATTTTGTCTCCTGCAACTTTACTGAATTTGTTTGTTAGCTTTAACTTTTTTTTTTTTTGGTGGAGTCTTTAGGATTTTCTATATATAAGATCATATCATATAGAAACAGAGACAATTTTGCTTCTTCCTTTCTGATTTGGATGCCTGTTATTTCTTTTTCTTGCCTAATTGCTCTGGTTATGACTTCCAGTACTATGTTGATTAGGAGTGGTGAGAGTGGACACATTTGTCTTGTTCCTGATCTTAGAGGAAAAGCTTTCAACCTTTCACTGTTGGGTCAAACAGTAGTTGAGGGCTTCCCATATATGACCTTTATTATGTTGAGGTCCTTTTCCCCTATACCCAATTTGTTGAGAGTTTTTCTCGTAAGTGTTTGTTGAATTTTGGCAAATGCTTTTTCTGCATCTTTTGAGATGATCATGAGTTTTCTCTCTCATTCTATTAACATCTTGTATCACATTTATTGATTTGCATATTTTGAACCACTCTTGTATCCCAGGGATAAATCCCACTTGATCATGCCGTAGCTCTTTTTAATATGCTGTTGAATTTGGTTTGCTAATATTTTGTTGAGAATTTTTGCACCTATATTCATCAGGGATATTGGCCTGCAGTTTTCTTTTCTTGTACGATCCTTATCTGGCTTTGGTGTTAGGGTATTCCTGGTCTCATAAATGAGTTTGGGAATGTTTCCTGCTCTTCAATTTTTGGGGAAGAGTTTGAGAAGGACTGGTGTAAAATCTTTAAATGTTTGGTAGAATTACACCGGTGAAACCATCTGGTCTTGAGTTTTTCTTTGTTGGGAGGTTTTTGATTATTGGTACAACTTCCTTACTTGGTATTGGTCTGTTCAGATTTTCCATCTCTTCATGATTCAGTCTTGGTAGGTTGTATGTTTCTAGGAAGTTATCCATTTTTTTTGGTAGATTATCCAATATGTTGGTATATAATTGTTTATAATAGTCTGTGATGATCCCCCATATTTCTGTGGTATCAGTTGTAATGTTTCCTCTTTCATTTCTAATTTAACTGAGTTTGCCAAAGCTTGCTGTCATTACTGTTGTGAGCATACAGAGGGAGTTGACCACAGGTGTGTGTGTGTGTGTGTGTGTGTGTGTGTGTGTGTATGTGCGCACGCACACGTGTGTGTGAGATACATGGGGGTGCTGGTTGGGAAGATCTGAAGGCAAGGGGTTCCCAGGGGCTTGTGGGTGGGCTTCTTGATAGAGTCTGTGACATGGTTATTAGGATCTGCTTCTCTTTAATGCCCTCAAGAGTCCCATCTACTTCTTTCCCAGTCACTCTTTGCCCCCCAGTCATGCAGTTCATAACTCAACTTGATTGGTGTGGGAGAGGGGGGCCTTATTGGCAGCATCCTGCATATCTGGGGAAGCCAGGTGCTTACTTACACATGCTCACCTCACTACCCCACCCCTTGCAGAAAAATCACTCTCTTGGCTCTAAGCTGTCTTGCCTTGGGCTGGGGAAGGAGAGTGCTGACAAAGTCAAACTATTCTTCTTAAGCTCTCCAATGTATCCAAACTTGGATTTTTTTTTTTTTCTCCAGTGCCCCAATCTGGAACATGTCTGCTAGAAAATTGGACTTCCACAAAGATCTCTCATTTGTGGGTGATTGTTTAAAAGTGTGTTTTCCAGCCGCTCCCAGACCACAGCCAAGAGAGACAGAGCCTAGAGCAGGTTCATGGTCCACTTTAGGGTCCACTGCTGGAACCAAGTATGCCTGTTACTCATAGCATAGAGGTGGATGCGGGATGTGGCAAGACTCTCTCTGGATCCCTTGGCATATGGTACTGAGTCTCACAGCTCCAACAAAGGCAATTTTGGGAGCCAAAGACACTGTGTATGGATGCCAAATTGTTGAGGTGGGGAGGTGCTAGTGGAGATGTCTTATTTGGTCATCTTGCTGGTCTTACTCCTAGTTTGAATAATTTGGGGGAGCTCTGGGGCATGGGGGATAGTGGCTTTAAGTGTGACAGTTGGATAAAGGAGGTGGTTGGGGTATGTGCTGTGGATTGGTTGCTTTGCTTATGAAAGGTGTGCTTGCAGACTAGTTGTTGGCTATTTTAGAAATTACCTAACCCTGAGAGGGGCAGTTCAAACATGTTTGAAGGCAACAGAAGAATTAAAAAAAACCATTCTCTTATTTTGCCCAATTGGATTTATCCTATTTAGTAAACTGAATTCATATGGTGTCATTTAGGTAGTGGGCCTGGGTTGGGGAGGGAAGATAGACCTTAATTTTTCCTTTTACACTTTTTTTTACACTTTTATCATATTATCATATTCATGTATTCCTTTTATAAATTGACAAGTATCATATCCAGAGGAAAGAAAATACTAAAAATGAAGTATAAGAAAGAAAAATAAAGGTTGTAGAGTGCATATTTTGGGGTTTTGCAATGCAAAAGACTACAAAAATTGCTGCTGCATGTATCTGGTGAAAATTTTGCATTTGCTCTTTCACTACTGTTTAATTTACCATTGATCAGAGTCTCTGCAGGGTGGGAAATAGATTGTTTTCTTCCTCCTTTCTTTCATTGTCAGTTATTTTTCATATAAGCAGCTTTTCAATGATCTGAGTACCATTGGAAATAGATCTATCATAACTGCAGTGATAGTTAAGGTTATCTTCTTAACCAGGACACATTTGAATGTGAAAGTGAGTGCTACTAATAATTACACTGGGACCACAAGCATAAACTGAAACTGGAACATAAACTTGGTCAAACTGGGAAATATGTTCACTCCCAGCAAAGCTCTTCTTCATTAGATCCCCCTTACGTGAGGGATACATGTCAAACTCTTCAGAAAGGAACCCAGCCCTATATGATCTGGACCCAGCTCCCTCTCACAGAACCCCATGCTCCCTTGTATACTTGGGCAGCATGTAACTGTGTGTGGAGCCACCCCCTCCTGCAAGCTCCACTCAACCCTATGCTCGCTTCTAGGACTTCGTCCATGCTGCCATCCAGCCAGAATAAACTCTCTCTCCCACAGATGATGCTTATCCCTACTTTAAGGTTTTAAAATTTTCCTTCACAAAGCCTTGCATGCCCTCCTGTGTAACCCTGGGCTAGCATGTGCTTATTTTTATTATCCTCTGCCACATTGTTTATATTTACCTTTTTAGTTGTCCGTCCCTCCACTCGAGTATGAGCTCTTCCAGGGAGCAAGAGCTGGCTTTGTCTGCTTCTGACACACTATCAGACACTTAGGTATTTGTGGAATGAATGAGCGAGTGAGAGAATAATACACTTCAGATCCACCTTCTTAAAAGCACTGAGAGTCTTTAGATGGTAGAATGACTTATTCTTGGCCAGAAACTCAGTGTATCTACCTAGACCATCCTTTTTACTTTTTGTTTTGATCTTAGTGATATCATTAATGTAAAACATGCTATTCAGATTAAATAATTAATTTGAGATGATGGGGTTTGGAAGCATTGTGGTTTGAGTCTCAGTTTTGAAGTTCAAGTTCAGTTCTTTCTCTTATATATCTGTGTTCTTTACTGGTTTCATTTTTTCTGAAACCCCTTCAGACAGGGTGACTCAGGGCTGCAGTTTTGAGTTTTAGTTAGGTATTATTATTTTTTTTTCCTGACATCTGGCAGTTGGAGTTGCAATCTACTATCCAGAATTTGAGTTAGCTATGTATAGATATGTGGACACTTCCTGGATTTAGAAATAGGCTTACTGATTCTGGAATTGCTTATGGAAAATGTGAAGACAGGAAAGAAATTATCATAAGAATGATAGAAATATGTTCTATCAGTTTATAGTAGAGGAATATTGCCAGATTGCCCAGCTTTTAATTTTATTACTCAAAAGGAATTTAGAATTTTTCTGATTTGTTAGAGTACATAGCCTCTAGAAAGGGAAACAACCTAAATATCCATCAGTAAGGTGCTAGCTAATAAATTACAGCAAATCCATACAGAGGACTATAATGTAGCCGTTAAAATTAATAAGCCAGACCTGTAAGTGCTAACATGGAAATAGGTACAAAATATATTAAATGGAAAAATGTAGGATAATATGTAAGGTATGCCACTATTTTTTGTTAAAAATAAGTAAGTATGACAAGTTAGAAGCATTCAACTGTTTGAATTTTTTTTAAAAAGAATTTTATTTATTTGAGAGAATGCAGAGAGAGAGAGCATGAGTGGGGGTGGTAGTGGTGGGGGTTGGGGAAGGGGTATGGGCAGAGGGAGAGGGAGAAGCAGGTTCTCCGTTGAGCAGGGACCCCTATGTGGGGCTCAATCTCAGGACCTCAGGATCATGACCTGAGCCAATGGCAGATGCTTAACCAACTGAGCCACCTAGGTACGCATGAATTATTTTTTTAACTTTAAATTTTTAAGTAACTGGAGTCTCATGCAGTTGTAAGAAATAAGAGAGAAACCCCTATATGCCCTTCACCCAGTTTTTCCCAAGGGTAACATTTTGTATGAGTATAGTACAATATTGCAAACATGAAGTTGACCTCAATATAATTCATTGACCTTATTCAGATCAAACTATTTTGTTTTATTTTTTAAAAGATTTTATTTATTTATTTGACAGAGAGAGAGAACGATCACAAGCAGGGGAAGTGGCAGGTAGAAGGAAAGAGAGTTGCAGGTGGGGCTCAGTCCCAGGACCCTGGGATCATGACCTGAGGTGAAGGCAGATGCTTAACTGACTGAGCCACCCAGCCACCCCAGATCAGACTATTTTAAATTAATTTTATTTTTATGAAAATTATGCATATACATGTTAAAAATTTAGTACTAAGGACTTATTACTTTTGAGGACTGAAAGACTTAGTCTCCAATTAGCTACTGCTGTATAACAAACTATTCCAATATGTATGTATTAGGTTAAACCAACAATAATTTTATTAAGTCTTGAGATTTTGTAGATCAGGAATTCAAGCAAGGCTTGGCTGGGTGATTTTTCTCTTCTATGTAGCATTACCTGGGTGTATTCACCTGGTGTCTGGTCTGGTCTGGTGGTACAAAGACAGCTTCATTCACACGTCTGCTGTCCTGGGGAGGTGGCTAGAAGGTTGGGCTCAGCTAGTTATTTCTCTCTTAATGCAGTCTAAAGGCCTCTCCGTGTGGTCTCTCAAGGGAGGTGGTTGGTCTTTTTACATGTTGGTTCAGGGATTCATGAGACCACAGGGGAAGCTTCCAATCTCTAAAAAGCTAGTACTGGAAATGGCAGAGTGTCATGTCCACTGGGACGTTATTGGTAAGCAGTTATAGGTCAACCCAAATTCATTCTTTTGGGTTGAGGGGAAATAGACCCTACTGTGGGAAGAGTGTCAAACAATTTGTGGCCATCTTTAATCCACCATAGCTAATTATGAAAAGAAGAAGCCCCTTGCCTTTACCTCTCCTGATACCTGTTCCCCAGAGGCTACCACTTTCAACTTTTAGTTTGTTTTTACTGGTATTTAACTCCATCTCTTTGAACAATGTACTTACACTGTCATTTCCCTGGATTTAACAATCTTACACAGTATTTTTTGGTTTCTTTTCAGGGTAAATGAAGTCTTATCTCAATCTCTTTCTCCCCCCCTCCACACACACATTTTCCCTTCTCTGATTACCCCAGTGGAGCAATGTCACAATTAGGACAGTTTTAGATACTTCACTAATTCTATCTCATTATTCCCCTGCAGATAAGCTCTTCTTTCTAGAGCTTTCTGTCCTCCTGCTTCTATTTGCACTGGTTGCTCTAGGTCTGCTGCTATTCTTTATTATTCTGGGAAATTTCTTTGCCTCTCTCCTGTGTTAGAGCCTCTGTTTTACTGAAGCCTAAATTTTTTCTTTTTTGGTTAACCAACTTATTTTACTTGAGTCAATCTCTTTTGTCCCCAAAACTCATCTTGGGTTTGTGTTTTCTTTTTGGGATTTATAGAAGTCATTTATCTTATTTGGGAATAGGAGGAAAGTTGTAGTGAATGTTTGCACAACCTTTTCCAGCATGGAAAACAAAGTTGTCTCTTCCCTTCCATGGGTCGGAAATCTGGAAATATATTTCTGGAGAAAAGTCTTCCTGCTTTTGAGGAAAAGGAACCAATGCTATGGGATCCTGGTTTAATGGATAATCTTGGCTCTACCTATTAGCTCTTAACAGCTTATTGTATTAGAAAAAGAGAAAAGATAACTTTTTTTTTTTTTTGGTAGTGGCAATGGAGAAGAGGGACACAGGTTTAATTGGGAGAGGTTGATGATAGGAGCAGTAGTGTGTATGGTAATGTAGAGATGAAGACAAGGGCTGAGAGAGAAGGGTCACTTCCAGAGAAGTTCAAAGTCACACCATTGATGGTTCAGGTACTTACTGGGAAATTTGTATTAGTCTTCAAGTATCCTGCCAATAAATCATACAGTCACTGTGGGTATGGAAGTAATACCCACCTAAGTTTCCTTTCCTTGGTTCTACACCAAATAGAGGAAGCTACTCTTTTACTTGTACCCCACCTTTGCCTCCAGGACAATTATAAGCCAAAGGAATCTTTGGATACCTAGTGTGGAGGTTTGTGAATTGAACTGAGCTTACCTGAGGATCTCAAACTAGAACAATGAAAGTGGACACTTAGCTATACACAACAGAGTAGGGTCAAAATTGAAACAATCCAAATTGTGTATTTCTGTAACTGATCCCATGTTCCTTTGGAGCTACTTAAATTCCTGGTGATTGTAGAAAGTCATTATTTAAAGCTTACTATTAGAAGGTAATTTCATCTGTTTTATTTTATAGTTTCATTTTTATGGTTGTATATATTTAAGCAATTTAAAATTCATAAGATAAGCCCCACCAGAGTTGTTTCTCTTCTGAAGATTCTTCCTTCCTTTTCCTTGTGTCCAAGATGGCATCTAGGTGCAAGGAGGAGTTTATTTATCCTCATAGTTTTGGAAAGTGTTCCTTGGCCAAGTGATATCATTCTCTGTTGAGGTACATACTCACCTCTGCAGTGAGTGACTTTTGTCCTCACTGAGTCCACTGCTGAAATGTCCAGTCTTGTCCTCAATTGGCTCTCTGCCCTACCCTGTCTAGCCTATGGCCTTTGTTGTCATCTCACCTTTCTCTATAGTAACTCAAAGGTAAGCTCTCTGGCTCTTGACTCTTGGCTGGCTTCCATGACCTTCTCCAGGAACAAGTATAGGAACTCCTATATCTTTTCCAATTGCATGGGAAAGTATGGGGTGCTTGAGGCTATTCTCCCTAACAACTCATGATTATTTCTCAGTAGCTGCAGACACCCATGTTGGCTGAGGTCAGCAGACGCTTTATGAGATGGTCTGCTCATGTGTTCCAAATAGAAACTGTAGCGTACAAGACTTTTTCTACACGGGGCACAATTTACCAGTCTGAGGCTTGTCTTTCTTCTCTACCTGATTTCAGTTTCCACAATCAGCCCTTTAACTGGCTAAATCTTAGGGGTATGGAGTGTGAGCACTGAAATCCAAGAGAACCTGGGTGGGATGTGCATATTGTTTCTTCTTAAGCTTTCCCACTGCTCAGTAAAGAGCATGTATTTTTCCTAATCTAGGGTGGAATCTTTTCTCATCATGTTTTCACTGAGGACTTTTGTTTTAGGTGGTATCTGCCATGTCCTTCTCTTGGGTGATTAAGCCTTAATGGTGGATAACTTCAAGGAAAAACAATTCTGGATTACTGAAAAGGAAAATGTTCTGGGAAGCAGTGATTTCTCTCATTACCTCTTTGAAAATGATTTTTCTCATTACATGTTTTAAACCCATACTATAGGTCCAGTCCTATACCTGTTCTGTTGAAATCTTGGGCCAGTCCCATACTATTTTGGGTCACTCTTCAATAGTTATAAAGCCCTATCTTCACAAGAACAGTCTCATATCAACAATAAAAATATGCAGGCTAGTGTAATCAAGGCCTCATACGCTTATCTAATTGTCATATAGGTTTCGGCTCAAAAATCATCTCCCAGAAAGACTTTCTTTGACCATCCTATTTATTAAAAGTAGCCTCAAGGTCCTCCTAGCCATTTTTTCTATTGTATCACGTTAGTGTAATTGATTTTAACATATACATATTGAGGGCTAACTATGTGCCATCCAGAATTATCCCAGGCACTGGAGATATTACAAAAAACAAGATAGACCAGGTCCTTTATCTAGTGGGAGGGAACGGACAATAGACAAATACACTCAGGTGAGTAAAAAAAGTATCACTTAGTGATACGTGCTGTGCAGAATTAAAACAGAATGTTATGGTAGAGTGACTGGGTGACTAATTTGCATTGTGTGGTCAGGAAATGTCTCTCTGAGGAGGTGACATTTAAGCTGAAATCAGAATAACAACCTTTTATTTGTTGCATACTATGTAATCAACAGAGGCAAGAGCTTTTAGGATTGTACGTCATGCAGCATAACTCCTAGATGAG
Source organism: Ursus americanus (assembly GCF_024610735.1). Taxonomy (NCBI): domain Eukaryota; kingdom Metazoa; phylum Chordata; class Mammalia; order Carnivora; family Ursidae; genus Ursus; species Ursus americanus. The sequence goes on along the minus strand of NC_142139.1, from coordinate 36,464,970 downwards.
AGTACTCGAGCGTAACCACACAACGTTCCCTGGAGTGCTGGGGCAACCTGGTGGAATGCTGTGTGATCCCAAGCATGGTCAGAAATTATACCGTTATTTTTCCTGAACCAATTCACGGTTCAGTAGCATATTAAGTTCCCATGACCCTTCTACTTTTTGATTGAAGGAGATTCTGGGTGCTGGGCTGATGACAAAAGTGGATGACTGTACCGACTAACCAAGCCCAAGGAGTTGTGCAATTTGTAACGCAATTGCTGAGTATCTGCAGTTGACGTAGCATCTGAGAAACAGAGGGTCAACATGGAGGAAGTCATGAACTCTGGCTGCCTTCTGCCTGATGAATTTTAGGCCCAAGTATATTTGGAAATGGAGACTCAGTTGAAGGGGAAGAGTTGGAAAACAGTCTACCATTTTATAGATTCTCTATGGACACACAGAGGCAGGGAAGGGAAGAGAAGCATGTTGGACGGCTTTAGGGCTTACTCTCCACGAGCTGCTACACTGACAGATAGATTAGGAACAGGGAGAAAGACTCTTTAATGTGGAATAGCTCGAGATTGGGAGATGTTTATAAAATAAAGGCTTTAAGGCATAGTTATGTAGATAGTATGCATCTCCAGCTTATTGGGAATTTATGTACCCTTATAGGTTCTATAAGAAAACGTGAACAAGTAATGAAATGATTTTGGTTTTTCTTGTGTATTTATTGTATAACTGTGATGATCAATTTTATGTGTCAATTTTATTTTCACTTTTCTGGGCGAAGAGATGCTCAGCTGATAAAACATTATTTCTGGGTGTTGCTATGAGAATGTCTCTGGAGGAGATTAGCGTTTGAATGAACAAAGTCTTCTCTGAGTCCCTCTACTTAGAAGCTGACCAAAGTGAAGAGTTCATTCATACAGGTGCACTTGGTATCTTTCCAGGTTGTTCTTGTAAGGTATGACTTAAAAAATGACACTCTTCTACCTACGGTACAAACAGGCTCTGTTCTTGTCTGTAAGCCCAAAACATAGACAAAGGATATTCATAGGTTGGAAGATGTACAGTGTAGCCTTGTTTGTGGTAGCAAAGGACTGAATAAATTAGATGTAAGATGATAGGAAATCATATGCCTGAAGAAAGATGCTATTGATTAACCAGTAAGGAAGAATCTTCCTCCTTCCCTCCCTTCCTTCCATCCCTTCTTGCCTCCCTCCCTCCCTTCCTTTTTCTTTCATTTGCATATAGTTGACATACAAACCTTTTTAGTTTCAAATATTTCCTTCTATTAAAGGCTGCCATATCTGACTCTTATCTTCTCTGGGAGTTTGATCCATCAATTACCTTCTTTTTTTTTCAGCCATCCATGATCTCTTCCTTCCACTGGCCTCAATTCTTCCATCTTAAAAATGGTGAGGTGGTTTTTCTCTTAAAACAAAAGCCTTTTCTTTGACCCTGCTGTTTCTTCAAGCTGCCATCCTAGCTCTCTGGGACTCTCATTGTCCAACCCTTTGAAAGAGTAGTCTTTGCTTGCTACCTGCACTTCCCAACCTGGAGTTTACTAATCTCATTAACTCTCTCGTTGATTTCCAGCTTCATAAATGACTGACACTTTCATTTGGCAGACACTTGGGAGAGGCTGGTTCTTGTAAGGGTAAGTACACTTGCATTCCATTAGAAGTAATGTTAGATACACAAAAAACCTTTGAGCTTGCAGTGGAGCTCCTAGAGTGGTCTGTGTGAGCACCCAACAGAAAGCATGCCCTTTTACAGCGAATGGGACCGAAGTTGAGGGTGAGGAAGTTTGGATCACCACTTAGTGAAGAGATTGCATACACCCTAAGGTGCCCCAGATAGAGAAATTGAAAGAGTAGTTTCAAATATGAGCCCCAATTCAGTATGCTAAAGAATCTAATATGTTCATTGTTGGAATTTGCCAATCACATTTAGCAGTGAAATAAAAAGTGTGCTGTCTTTGGTCAGATTCCTCCAAAAGCAGTCCTTGAGCCAAGGATTTGGGTGTAAGTGGTTTGTTAATGCCCAGCCCCAGAAGAAGAACCAGTAAAGGAGTAGAAGTAGCAGACTGGGGAGAGGGAAGAACCCAAGGTGAGCTTTCAGGTAAAGTTGCAGACTCAGGCCCTCTCCTGGGGTGCTGGGTGTTAACCCCACCTGAGGCACGAGAGCTGGGCTTTTGTACTCTCACACCAGGAAGTCATTGTCCACAGGTCATGATGGGGGTGGTAGGCGGACATAAAATTCCCTGTCACTTCCTCTGCTCCTTTTAAGCTAGGGGGCTCCCGTGTCCAAGGGCAGGTGCAAATAGTAGCAAAAACCATGAAGCTAGGGGTGGGTGAACAGAGCCGGTACAACGGATCCAGAAGGATCTGGTCAGGTCTCCAACAGCATCTGTACGTATGCCTAAAGGTATATGCTCCCCCACACTGGTGTACAGTGGAGCAGCTGCAAGGCACCCGGAGCCCTGAAATAATAATGGCTCCACTCACAGCTGGGGGGGGACAGTCTGGCAGGATGTAAGGACAGTAACTGAGCAAAATCCCTATGACGAAGCAGCTATCCTACTCCTCTTTAATTGTCCCGGGGAAATCACACAATTCTCCACGAAGACTTGTATGAAGATGTGCAGTGGAGCCTTGTTTGTAGTAGCAAAGGACTAGATAAAATAAATGTAAATTATATGTAAATATAAGTATGTAAATATAAGGTAAATAATATATGCACATATATTTACATATACATCTTACGTTATATTTGAAGTCTCATGTATAAAGATCCCCCCCCCCCCGAATACATGGATCATTCATTAATTATTGTTTTGTTCTGAAAGGGCTTTAAATATATTACAGATCTATTTTGTATATGATTTTTATAATTTGAAGAGCAAAACTTCTTTTGAAAGAAAGTATTAAAAATTGAAGAATTAATTAAGCTAAAAATGTGAAAAAGCAGCAGAAATCAGGAGGAGCAGGATATATGGACGATATCCTCAAAGATGAAGAAAGGAAGTGGTGCAGCTGTTCTCGTTTCCCCTTTCTAAGGCCGTGTGGGGTTTCCTTTGGGAAGTCACCCTTCCCCGCATCCCACCCCCAGTTGGCCCTGTTTGGCCTAAACTGATCAGCAGAAATCCATCCCTCCCAACAAGATCTTGATTGCGAGTGAAGAGCAGCGATCCAGGCCTAAACCCAGTAGGCTTCATAAAATAGGGAAAAGACTGGATCAAAGAGATCAGTTTTGCATTAGGCACAAATGTATGCCTGAAAAGCCTAAAAGGGCCCATATGTTCCCTTCACCTGATCACATTTAGTAGATTTTCTCATTTCAAGATACTTTAAAAAACCTAAGCATTGAACTGCAGTTACTCTCAATGGTCACGCTTTGAGAGAAATAAAGAGCTAATGTTCATAGAGAAATGGCTTTTTCTGTGAAAACTTGAGTAAGTGGGGTGAGTCGGGGCTGTGTCTTGTAGGTGCCGGGGCCTGTGATTTGGCTGATTATATGATACTTCGCAGTCTGGGCAGCGTGCGTTACTGTCTCCCGTCTGGGACGAATCTGTCACACAACACCAGACAGTTGTACCTATCATCATAGAATCCAATTCAAATAAAAGATGGTCAGTTCCACGTAGATAAATTAGGAAAGAGGACTGTGGTTTAAGGCCAGAAAGGAAAAATTTGTGGAATACTCTATATTCCCTCAGGAGATTCCATGACTCTTCTTACTATATCTAGGTTTGGCAATGCTGTTCCTAATTTATTACCTCCTAGGAAGAAACAAGGAAATCTACTGACTAATACTGATGCTAAGAGCTTGGGAAACCGTGAGATATTAGGCCTCCTGGCTTCATCAAATCAAAACTGATCCATGCTAGTTTGCTTCAGGGGGAAAGCCTAGCTTTGCTGTTACAATGTTATTTTTGGTTCTTGATTATTTCCTGGTTCTAAGAACTGTGGCCTCTCCTTTCAGTTTTAGAAACAAAAAAGTCAGAGTATCAGTGCTGACCAAATATAGACACTGGTTTGTCTTTGTAAGTACTTAGAGGAAAATGTGACAGAAGCTTCTCCAAATGTAAGATTATTAAAAAAACAAAAAACAAAAAACATGGGGTGGTTTTCAATATGAAGACCCCACTGGAATTTCAGAGACAACTGCATATGGTGGGCTTGTGCCCTGATTTAACTTCGTTTGTTTGAGGTATGGAGAAAAATAAATCAGTAGACTGCTGTTCTAGATGATATTACAAATGAAGGAATCATAGTCTCAGAATTTTAGGCTTGAGAATACTGGTAGTGCATTTCCTTCACTCCACACCTATATTCTTTAAAACTATGTTATGGACTAGTAATACTATTAAAAATAATGATAGAGATAATAGACTAGCAAACGATTCATATTTGTCTTGGCTCTTTCCTGGACTTAATCTCCAATTTGTTTCATTACCTTAGTAATTTTAAATGCACTGATATTAGGTTTATTTTTGAATGGATAATAACATGTATTTACAGGCTTAAAAAAGCTCATAACGTACAGACAACAGTCTATTGCTTTTTATTATGCCATTTTCCTGGCAGTGACGTATTTTTGCATTAAAATAAGAATCATAGAAGCAAGAACTCTCACACTGTTGTTTGTTCACTAATGTCACCAGCTGAAGTTTAAAGAATGTTGACTACTTTGTCTTTGTGCCTTTACCGGACCCAATGCTGACATCTACTGAGTCATCACTAAGCACTTCAGTGTATTTATTTATTTATACATCTGGTTTTGCATTCCCAGTAACTCACACAGCGTAATAATGGAGGATGTTCACTATATTTGTATTGGGTGAAAAGATAAATCAAGAGGGAAAAGGAAGGAAGGAAGAAAAGGTAGAGCATATTTTAGGGCAGTGAAACTATTCTGAATGATCCTATAATGGTGGCTAACTGTCACTATACATTTATCAAAATCCATACAATGTACAATATAGTGAACCCCAATGTAAACTATGCACTTTAGTTAATAATATTGTATCAATATTGGTTCATCAAGTATACCACACTAACACAAAAGGAAATAATAGGGAGAACTCTTTGTTTTTTAAGATTTTATTTATTTATTTGAGAGAAAGAGAGAGATCACTCGTAAGAGAGCACAAGAAGAGGGAGCAGCAGACGGAGAGGGAGAAGAAGACTCCCTGCTGAGCAGGGAGCCCGACCTGGTGTAGGGCTCGATGCCAGGACCCTGGGATCATGCCCTGAGCTGAAGGCAGATGCTTAACCGACTGAGCCACCCAGATGACCCGGGAGAATTCTTTGTAGGGAAAGGGGAAAAGAGGGCATGTGGAAATTGTCTGTATTTTCCAATCAACTCTAAATCTCTAAAAAACATAAAGTCTCTGAATTTAAGCAATAAGAAAAAACAAATCAAGATAATTTAGATGAGATGTTCTTAGAATGTTTGTGTTATAAGCAACAAAACCCCAAATTTAATTAGCATAGGCACAAAGGTAAGTATGTTGGTTTGCTTACTCAAGCCATGGGAATACATCAGGGAAAACTGGCACCAGGAACTTCTCTGCCCTCTTCCATCTTTGTAACACTCTAGGTTGACTTTCCTCATAATGCCCAAAGCATGGTGGCCAGCAGCTCTGAGGCTCATGACCTACTAGGTGTACCACAATGGGAAAGGGCCCGTTCCTACTTTAGTTGTTATTGAGGATGCTGGTCAAGTTAGCTTGAAAATCCCTTTAGACCGTTTATGGGGGTTGAGAGACAGGCTCCAATTAGGGTATAATGTTTACAAGGCTGGAAACAAGTAGGCATGATAGGAGCCTATTGTAGTTACTCAAGCAAGAGGCGGTGGTGGCTCAGAAAAGGGATGTAGAGGCAGAGAGAGAGGTGGTCAAATTAGGAATGAATATATATATATGTGTGTGTGTGTATATGTATATGTATTTAACAATTTTATTTATTTGAGGGGGGGAGAGAGAGTGAGAGAGAGCACAAGCTGAGCGGGGGTGGCAGGGAGAGGGAGAGGGAGAAGCAGACTCCCCTCAGAGCAGGGAGCCTGATGTGGGGCTCAATCCCAGGCCCCAGAGATCATGACCTGAGCCGAAGGCAGACGCTTAACCAACTGAGCCACCTAGGTGCCCCAGGAATATATTTTGAAGATAGGGCTCTCAGGATGTATTTGAGGCATTGAGTATAAGATATAAGAGGAAGAATGGGCAATGACTTCAAGGTTTTTATCCTGACAGCTCAAAGGATGGCGCTGTCTTTAACTGAGCTGTGATGGTTAATGTTACCTGTCAACTTGACTGGGCCAAGAGACACCCAGAAATCTAGTAAGATATTGCTTCTGGGTATGCCTGTGAGGGTATTTCCAGAAGAGATTAACATTTGAATCGGGAGGCTGAGTAAAGCAAGTCTGCTCTCACCCGTGTGGGCAGGCATCATCCATCTGTAGAGGGCCTGAAAAGAACAAAACGGTGGAGGAAGGGTGAACTCTCTGTCTTTTCTTGAACTCTCTGTCTTTTCTTGACATGGGACATCCATCATCTCCTGGCTTGGACTTCAGTGCTCCTGGTTCCTCAGCCTTTGGACTCTGAGACTTCTACCAGCAGGCTTCCCCATGGTTCCCAAGCTTTTGGCCTCAGACTGGGAGTTATACCATCAGCTCCCATCTTTTTCAGGCCTTTGGACTTGGGACTGAATTACATCACTGGCTTCCCTGGTTCTCCAGCTTATAGATGGCAGGTAATGGCATATTTCAGCCTCCATAATCATGTAAGCCAATTCCCGTAATAAATTTCCTCTTCTATTTATCCACCTAGCTAGTTAGCTATCATCTATCCATCTATATGTGCTATTGCTTCTGTTTCTCTGGAGAACACTGAGTAATACATGAGCAGAGGAATATTAAGGCAGCACAGGTTGGAGACATAGGAGTAGTTTAGTTTTAGACATAGTATGTCTGTTAGCCATTCAATTGGAGATGTAAAATAAGCACTTGGATATATACGAGTCTCTTCCTCCAGGTATCCTCCTGATGCATTGTTTATTGTCCAACACCCTTTTCTAGAATGTGAGCTCCACGAGAGCAGGAACTCTGCCTGTTTTGTTCACTGCTATGTCCCCAATACCTAGAAGAATGACTGGGGCAAAGTAGATGCTTAGTAAAATATACTGGGAAGGCGAATGAAGGAATGGATGAAAGAGTTAAGTGTTCAGTATGACAAAGTAGGTTGCGAATAAGATACAGTTAGGAAGTATCTGTTTGAAAGTAAAATTGCTTGCTGGGCTATTACTAGGGAGAGGTTAGCAATAGGCATCATGTAATCAGCATTTTATACGTAGAACTATGTAAAAATGAAGAGACACTTGCAAGGCTTCTGTAAACTTTATTTTATACTTATGGGCCACTGCCAATGCAGGGGCCTTGGCTTCTGGCTCATTTCTAGAGTTTTTCTTGGAAAGGTGTGATAAAGGTAGAAATTGGAAATATTCCTTCTAGTAAACCATGGCTACTTACTGGTCCATAAACAAAATGCACATTGAAGCTGCTGTGTTATTCAGAAATCTATGACTTTCTGAACTTATGACATGTATTTTTTCATACGCAAGAGAAAAAACATCTTAAAGACAATCATCTAAACAAAATGCCGTGAACTATGGCTTATATTATAGGTATATATCACTGCACCAGTGATGCACCAGTAAGTTATGGAATTTGATTGTTAACACGTAAAGGAGCCCTGTGATTGGATCAACCGAAGCCTGATATCATTTTATACACGACTATGCTAAAATATAGCCCAACAAGTCAGCGTAGCTAATTTATCATCAGCAATCTGTCTGGTGAGGTCTGATAGGAAACATCAGACCTCTTGTCAGTCTCATTAGCATACTGAGTTGAGGAACCAGGACAATATAATACTTCAATATTTAATGACTTTTGCTCTAGCACAGGAAAAAGCACAATCCCAAGTGCTGTTTTATCAAACCAACCCACCAACCAGCTAAACAAACACTATTGCTAACCCATGGTTCGTCCCCACTCATGCTGCCTCCCATATTCCCTTTGTAATGGTGACACGTTCACAAGAATTATGGACACAGATAGATTAAAACTGACTAAGACCAGTGGTCACGATGAGCAACCACTTAGATTCCACTCAGAGTGTGTGCTGTGTTACGACTACGGGGCAGTATTATTAGATTACATGAAATCCATACATACCGTCACACACATGCATATATCACACACACAAGTACATTCCATAAAGACAATCACAGAAAAATTGGCTAAAAGAAATGCACAGTTGTTTATATATATTTATATACACACAGTAAAAGATTTTCTGCTGTACTCACAGTCTGTAAACATCATGGAACATGCCCAGCAAAAGTCACTGTGGGCCCTTTGAAATGGTGACCATGTGAGGAGTGGGGGTGGGGGAGGTGTTTAGATTCATTTGGAAACCCAGAAGTTTCGATACTGGAAACTCTTAAGTTCATGGTGGCATTTGGGGGTAATTTTATTTCACTGACATGATAAACTCAGTTGGCCACTTTGAAATGGTTTCTTCTATGGAAAAAGGAATGACCAAAAAAGTCTTACTGACATTTACCATTTTAAGAGAAATCAAGAGACTATGAGGTGGTATGTATAACATATATGTGTGTGTGTGTGTATACACATGTATATACACATATATATGCATATACACACATACATGTTACTATTACCAAAAAAAAAAACCTTAATGGAAATTTCCAAATCTTCTAAAAACATTCAGTCTTTTTCTACTAGTTGTGCTTTGGACGTCAATACATTCCACTGAAAGTCTTGGGTATGGTTGAATGATATGCACATTTAAATTTTGGTACATGATATTGATTTTACATAAAATATCTATATTAGAAATGACTGGACTTGTGAAAAATAGAACTATTTGATTCAAGCATTATTTTAAAATTTAACATAAAAATTTGCTCCAGATCTCCTGTAATGAAACACCATTACAAAAGAAAATATAGGTTCTTAAAAATTCTTTGAATAGCAGCTATTAAACTGCCACATGTGGATATCAGTCTGTGCTTTAAGTGCCTGTATTTGCTGCAGCTTGAGAATTGATGTTTTAAAAATAAAAAAGTGACATGAAAAACATTAACCTAATTTCTCACCTTACTGCGTCTGGCCAATTTAAAAAAATAGAAAATCCTGTCATAATCGCTAAATTTTCCTGGTGACCAGTTCTCACTGAACATTCCACAGAACTGCCATGGGAGCTGTTATGTACTTGAAGACTCTATTTTCATGCAAAAGTAGTAAATATCCCTCTGATTTAAACAGTCTCCTTTCCCCTTGCCAACTCCCACCATCTTTTAGTGCGGAATATAACATGCAGAATATGTAAATTAGATAAATTAAAGAAGTAAGATTCATTGAATTTGTGACCATAAACCACTCCACACTCCGATGTTTCAGAAAGCATTTTTCTGGGTTTGAGGCTGAGTCGTGGGAGAAGGATTGGAGAAAAGATTTCTGGAAACACAGTTGCTGTGTGATTTTTTTTCTCCAATAGAATTTGAAGGATTATTGATTAGTATCTCTTAAGATGTTTAGTTAATACTGTCCTTATGGCTGCTCCTCTCTGTGTTGTGGTTGTTTTGTTCATGGTTCTTCCACTGTATGCTTGTTCCATTCATGGGGACCGAGGTCATCAGACTTTTGGACTGGTAACAGCAGCAGCAGAGGCAAGACTGCGAGAAAGAACAGATTCTAAATAAATGAGCCTACCAACCCATTCCTAGCAGAACACAGAAGCCTTGGGTTCCTACCAACAAAATGTGAGGACAGAATGTGAGCCTGAACAGTAATCTAGAGTATGGAGCCTGTAATCTCTAGGTAGAAGTTTGACTGTCTATTCTAGTGAAGAGAAATAGATCCCTTGTTTCTTGTAATTTATTCACCAAATTGAAGTGGAAGGGAAGGCAGTGTTGGCCGAGGGAGTGTGCCTTATGACTTGGGGTGGGCATGGGTGGAGAAGGGTCCGGAGGGGCCTGACATTTCTGCAGTGTGCATCACCTGCATGGCTCTCTCCTTTGGGCACCTCATCGGATGCTCTTCACAGCCTTAGGTGGTAGGTGCTATTTTCCCCATTTTATTAATGGGGACAAGGAGGCTTAGAGGGGAAATAGGCAGAACTGGAATTAGAACCCAGGACTCTCTAGTTTAAGCTCTTTCTCCTGCATATGCTGCCTTTGTATGAAGATCAGTCAAAAGATAAGTTTAATTTCTGAGAGTTTGTACCTTGATTTTCCCTTCCCCTCTAATTAATATGTAAATTAATTAAAATGATATTAACTCCAGATTATATATGGATTAATTATGACCAGCATTTTAGTCAATCCTTCCTTGGGTAGCATCTTTCTTAGAGCACTTCATGACTTGTAAACATTGTCAAGTAGACTTCAAAAAGGTAGCAGCTAGAACTTCCATACCAATATTCATCTGTTCGTAAGATTCTTTGGGAAATATATGTCTATCTCCTTCTAGATGGTCCATTCCATGAGGGCAGTCACTGTGTTTTTCCTCTCTTCTCTGTCCCTAATAATAAAAAACTCCTCCTGAGAGCTTATTATTGTCCCAAGTGCTTAACATATATTAACCCACTGAATCCTACCCCTGAGATAGATACAGTGATCATCTGATTTTACACATGATCAAACTGAGGAGGCAGGAGGGGTACCACCTGGACCCGGGTTAGACAGTTAGCAAGTACAGAGCTGTGATTGCTTGCTGCCAGATCCTGCACCCTTGACCTCTAGACTACTCTTCCTAATATGTGCCATAAACTGAAGGGAAACATCCTGGCCAAAGAGAATGTCAGATTGACGCCATGCTAATCGTCTCCGGAAGTGGAGATTGATACCCCAGGAGGAGGTACATGGAGCTTCTGGGAGACAAGGGTTGGCTTAGCTGCAAGGAAGTTTGAAAAACAGAAGGAAATTGATTTCAAATTAAATTACATTAGTTCAGATTGCCAGGGCAATAAGCATTTCCTTTCCTTGAAGAGGCTATTATTAAATATCCTATTATTTAGCAAGATCTTTTTAACAGCAGACTTCATGTTTTGTTGAGGCTGTGGTTAACATCTAAGATAACGTGAGGCATGTATTCTCGGGAGCCCGGAGCTCACAGGTGAGCATTTCTTTTTAAAGCAGCATACTAAACTAACATGTCTCTAAGTTAGTTCTTTATATTCGAACACTTGAATACTTTGTTGTCTGAATTGGTATTGCTTTTCGGACAATTTTTCTGATAATATTGCTTTATGCTGACAATATGTCCCTCTTTCTGGGTAACAATATAGGATTTTCACTTCTCTACTGGAACTTAGCCATGCTTGCTGACTACTTCATGTGCTCACTTGGTTGTCCTTAAAAGATATGTGCAAAACAGTCTTACCTGGAAACAATTTTTAAATTTCTTGCTCACAAAGTATAGAGCTATGGGGTTTATACATGAATTCATGGTTGCCAAGTTAATGCCGATGTAATCCATGAGCAGCAAGAAACTAGAACAGAAGAAAATAGTAGAATAATTAGAAGATACTGTTTTTCAGTCTCCTAACTAGCATTTATCCCTAGAATAAGCATTTTTCTTGCCCAGGAGCCATTTCTTATAGGTGGCAGTCAGAACTTTTGTTAAGTCCTTGTTTAAGTGGCAGTTCAGTTTTGCAGAACCATTTACAGATATACCTGCCACTTGGTTAGCTCAAACCATGACGCACAGCCCTGGGAGGGGAGCCACAAAATTACAGAGATGGCCTGCCCAAACTCTGGGATCAGTCACGGGCTATGTCAGCGAAAGAAAAATAATCAGCTTTGCAGTTTTAATTTTCAGGGCTAACGAGACTGTAGACTAGATGGTTTTGTAAAGGTACTATAAGCGTGGCAATCGGAGAAACTCGCATTTCCTAATGAGTACACGGGACCGTACCTAAGTAATTCACATCGGTTCTTGTCCATCTCATCGTACACGGTTTTCTTCAAAATACGGCTCAAGTGAAGAGGGAACCAGCAAAGAGCAAAAATTACAACCAAGCAGAAAACTGTTTTTGCCACTTCTCGACGCTAAAGGAAAGCAAGGGGGAAAAATGAAATAAGTTAGTGTTTTTGTGCTAGAGGAAAGAGCGACACAAAGGAAGCAGTCGATAGCGGAGGAAGAATGACTTTACAAAGAGCCAGAACAGCAGGCCTCACGGTGCCTCCATCTTGTCGAGATTTGGACTCTAACTTTCTAATCAAGGAGTTGCTAATGATTCTTTTGGGCAGCTGCCAGGAAGGATGGTGGCCTCAAGCTGGTTATTAGGGTCAGGACAGAAGTTCGATGTCAGGGAAATGGGAACTGGCTAGAGCTGAGCCAACGCTGGAGCTGAGTGTGTGTGTGTGTGTGTATGTGACTATATGGGGGAAAGGGTTAACTAAGAGCCTCAGTCATGGGTAACTAGCATTAATGACAGCATGGCAGTCAAGGTGACTTAACCTAGCATAATAAAGAATGAACAAATCTACGAAGATATTTGGAAAACAGAAGTAGGGAATAGAAGAGAAAAAGCTAATAGCAATGTGTTTTCTTCATTTCTTGATGTTGAAGAAAGCTAGCATTGGGAGTCTTTTGCTTTTAAAATTCTTTTATTAATGACATGTAGCTTCCAAAGACCTCTTGTTTGCAAAGAGAGGGATGAGGGTAAAGGATTATCAGCAATGATGATTAGAACAACTGGGACATGTTGACCCTGGACCGACTTCAGTTTGAAGGTTTACATACTTTAGAGTGTGTGTAGGACCAGAAAAATCAGAGGTTAGGAATTATCTGCAACCAGACATTTGTATGCATCATGCTTGAGTATTACAATGCATGCATTTGAAAGCCTAACTAGGAACATAAAATGCAACTTGTCTGTAACTGGGATCAGTTAATGTCAAAATAAAATTGATTGAAAACAGGATTTGGAAGGGCAATGCTGGTTCAACTCAAAACATATAGCATTAAGTATGGGAAGCCTACAATAAACCCACATGATTAATAGAGCCATTTAAAAAGATTTCAAGGCAGTTGTCACAAATTGCTGCTCTAGCCCAAAGGACTGGCGTTCTTTAATCTTTCAGAGTTATTGGGTGGGAGAGCTGGGCTATGGCTTCACAGAACACATAAGCTGAGCAATGATTGAGAAGATAAAGAGTTCCAATCTGTAGGGATAGGGGCTCATTTTAAAGGGTCCTTTTGTGTACACAGAAAGTCAGTGTGACCAGAAAAAGAGAAAAGGAGGGTACTGGGGGGAGAGGTTATCTCCCTTGAGTACATCCTCAAAGAGGACGATCCTTCAAACTGTCATAGTAATACGCTCCCATGGCAGTCTGGTATTTGCTTAACCAGTATCTACTCTCCTGTTTTCCTTACTATCAGTGAGATCCTTGATTTTCCTGCTGTGGCAGGAGAGCTTGGGCGAATCATCTGCAAAGCCACCTGACACAGTCTGACCACTGAGATCAAGTAGAAATCACTGTGTGAGGTTTCCGGAAAAACTACTAAAAAGTGTAGGCTCCTCCTCTGATGCATACACACTAATGTGATCTATATTCTTTCCCTTTTTGCTGCCTGGAAATCTTCTAAGGGCAGAGCTGGAGCTACTGTCTTCTACAGGAAAAGTCAGCAAAAGAGCAGCGCTCTGGCTTCTGAGACCCTCGAGCTTGGAACCAGTGACATCTAATTTTTTTGCTGTGGGAGAAAGAAGAAACCTTCCCTTTTTTTACTCCATGTTATTTTGGGTTTTCTGCTACCAGCATCCAAACATAATCCCTAACCGATAAAAGTTGTTGTCAGAATAATGAAGAGAAATTCGAGAAAACCATGTGGGAAACAAAACCGGGAGCCATATAGAATACTAGTCAAAGGGTGACAGGGTCTTTCACTGTGAGCTTAGCTCCCCAGAGCCCCAGTGGAAGGCCTTCCAGCCAGGCTTGCTTTCCTGCTGTTAGAACCTGCTACAGCTTTGGGTGTGATACTAGGCCATTCCTCGTAGGACTGAGACTTCAGTTTTAATCTCCATCTGGATGAGCCAGTCTCATAATCAACTGTATAAGGACGTCTCCGGCCTATATCATGGGGTGCTTGGAGGAATCAAATAAGCAAATAACATGCTCTTTGGAAATGTAAAGAATGCTATGGAAATGTGAAGCAGCATCCTATTATTCTCGTGACCAATCCCTATTCAATTATTTCCAGAGCAGGTACCATTCCTAACTTAAACAGGCTCAATCATGGTACTAATGAAAAATTAGACATTGAAAAACACCACGTTTTTGGTTTTTGTTTTATACAAATCTATTCTAATTAATTACCTCCATTGCAGGAGTGAGAGGCATGAATTGCTTGATATATTTCACATCTGGAGCCCTTGAAACATTCATGTCTGAACAAAGCCATATTCAATATACTTTTTCTGTTAAATTTTACTAAAAGATAATAGCTACCATTTGTATGCATGTTAGATTTTACAAAGTACATGTATGCACTTAATTCCTTTGATTTCTGTAGTGATATTAATTCAAATACGATTATGGCCAATTTACAGATAAGAAGCTGAAGCTCAGAAAAATCAGTACAGGAGTGGAAAGGAGTCGCTGATGAAGAATGGCGCTTGTGTAAGGCAGTTATATAGGGCCGATTTACAGGCTCCATCAACAACCCGTTACCTTTGGTGTGGTTGGGTGTTCTTATATACATCTCTGCTGAGACTGAGAACTTACCTGTAGCCCAAGTTTTACTCTTTGAATTAATATGTATCAAACATTTTCTGGGTATTTACTATGAGTTGAGCTCTATTAGACATTGTATATGCTTTAGGTAATCCCCTTGATGTAGTATTATATCCATTTTATTTAACTTTTTAAGACTTAAAATTGAATTAATATTTGTACAGAAAGATGCAGATTCTTGAGGTTCTTATATATATTTTGTGAAGAACTAGGGGTTCAAAGAGATGAAGCAATTTGCCCAACAGCACAGAGTCAGCAAGTATGAGTATAAAGGTTTGCTCTCTAACACTACAGTTGTATCTGTGCTATTTGCTGCCTAGGGGTGAGGGGTGGGGGGGCCAACAGCAGCTCCTGTTGATATGTACAATTTCGGGGCTCTCCAAAATTTGACCTCTCTTTCTGTACTCAACCCCATATCCTATCATGAGTCTTACATTAAATGTTTCTCTAATGAGGTTCATCTCTTTTTCCCACTCCCCAAATGCGTGGTGCCTGCACCATGTTCTCACTGGACTCCTGTCCTCACACCTGAAATGCCCTCTGTCGTTTCCTTCCCCATCAAACCCATTTATCCTTTATGAACAGTTCAATCTCCCTCATTCATGACAAGTGTCTCTGTGACTTTGTCTGACATCCTCCTTGGCTTCCCACAACACAGTCTACTTCTACCATACCTTGTGATTCTGTTTTCCAGTGGTTTTATGTTTGTATTTTATTTCTGCACCAAGACTGCGAAGACTGCTGGGGGGGAGAAAGTCATCTGTGTCTTTGTGTCCTGGCACAGTTCCAAGCCCAGTTCAATTCACAGACACACAAACACACGTGTTGAATATACTCTTGGCAAACTAAATAAGAGCTCCTTCCTATTTGGCCCTGCCCCCAGGGCCACCTGTTCTACAGGCGGACTCCACATTCACAAAACAAAGTCCCAATATTATAACTATAAAGAAAACAGTTATAAGACACTGTTTTTATTTTTAGGAAATCAGGCTAAATCTGCTAAATACAGTATATAGGCTTTCTGTTGTATGGGAGAAATCAGTCATGGCCAAGTTTTCACACGCTTATGAGGTTTACCTGTTTAAGGTGCTCACTGAGGGCAATTCTCAAGCTGCCGTTCCTTCTGTTTAACATCTCACAGGTCATAAGGGTGTAAAAGATTGCAGTGCACACCAAGGGCATGCAGAAATAGAACCCGAAGAGCCACCAGTCCTTTACATCTTGGTAAAACTGTAAGGTGAAGAAAAGGGAGAGAAGAGGAGGGACATTATAATCTAAATTTACTGGGCAGTGCCTCTGGTAGCTTCAAAATCTTCACGCCTGCAGGCATGTTTCTATGCGCACCCTCTCTGGTGGTGGCAAAGGGCTTGGGGGTGATGCTCAAAACTCAATTAAAGTGGAAACTCCAAAAATCATCCTGGATTTATAAAAGCACATGAAGGAATGGCCCTCAAAAATAAATTATCCTGACAAAGATACTTTTTATGAACTGAAGTTGGTTTTAATGACACAATGGGAGAGCCCTAATCAAGAGGAATTCCCTTCCAAAGCTCATAAAGCACGATTCTGAGATATACAGAATATGCATCTATCTTTACTTATTGATGAGCCTCAAAATTTTGCTAGTGCCTGGTTTCCTTTTGCCTCTTGTGGTTAATGTGTACTTAACGTGAATCTTGTTTGGTAACAGCAAAGGTTATGAATGGCTTATCTGTGTAGCTTTGGTTACTGGGAGTTAACCCTTTGCCTGGTATGCTTGCTATGTGACCTCGCAGCCAGCCAGTTGGAGCCATCAACAACCATGCCCTTTCTCACTCTTTTAATACTTATCACCTGGAAACTATTGAGGCCGAGTATCTTTCTGAAGGCATAGTTAGCGTTATCTCCTTGTGGGCAGGATTTGTAAATACGAGGATTATACAGTTTTATGTCTTTTTAAAGGAGAAAATTTAGTACTCTATAAAAATGGAAATTAGAAAATTATATCTACATTCTTCCTCCCACTAAATTAATCACCAACTTAGAAATGCTTTTCCCTCTGCTCTTTCTCCAGCTTGTTTATTTACGGAGGATAATGCGGCCTCCTGTATCATCTCAGTTCCCACAGTAAAAAATAATCATGCTGCTCTGTGAAAAACTGGACAGTTGCTGAATATAGAAAGAGGCCCAGTAGGCTACATTTGTAACATGTCTATTAAAATAATCTATAAATGGTTCCTGAGGAAAAAAAGTTCTCAGCAGAGGTTCTTAACTGTTCTTATGCCATGGACCCCCTCGGATGTCTGGTAAAGACTGTAGTCCTTTCTGAGAATAACACTTCTACATGCATAAAATAAGATTACAGTGGTAACCAATTACATTGAAACACAGCTATTGAAATATTAAAAATTCTGAGATAGTAATATAGGTGTTTTTTAACAAATTAAGGGAAAAATCAAACAGTGATTCTAATAACTACCAGAAGTTGAAACGATGAACATAAGTGATATTTCAAGATTATCCAACTGTTATTGTGACATGAAAATATCTATTATTTCTATTAGTGGAAATATAATGGTTCTGTTAAATATGATTGTGGTTTGTTGCCCACATTCATAATAGAAGGAAATTTCAGTTAGAAGTTAGTGAAAATAAATATGTAATTTCTTTTCCATCTAAGTTCACAGACCCCTGCATTCTATCCTAAGGTTAGTGTAAACTATCAAAGGAGTTGGTTTATTCAGATGTGTTCATACAAATATCTCCCTCTGCACATCATACTGTAGAAAGATTTCAGTACTGAAGTCAAAAAACCAAAAAAAAAAAAAAAATCAGAACTCTTTGTTTAAGTGCACACAAACACTCCTTTGAGCACCCCCTTGACTTGTATCCCCGTCTTCCAGATGCATTGCTGACCAGCTGTAAATGCCCCAGGAACAGCTGCAGAGGGTCTGGAAGCTGACCCCTGAGGGGTCCGCACAGGGTCCCCTGCCCCCTCCAAGACCGATGCCTGTAGAGAAAGGGGTCACACATTTCTTTTGAACTAATGTCATCAGCCAGGGTATGGAGGGACCTCCCTCCAGTCTAGGTTAGAGCCAAGTCACAAACTGGGGAATAAAATGAGAAAAAAAGAACAGGAGGAGAAAAAGAATCAGAAAACCTCGGACTTGGAATGGAATCTAAAAATTGATCAGTTTAAACTCCTACCTTTTACTGAAACCCCCTAAGGTAGCCAGCCATTGCTTGCTCACTCTGTAAGGGAGACTCGGTCTTGGCAAAATAGCCCATTCCATTTTGTCTAGTTC
This sequence comes from Ursus americanus, assembly GCF_024610735.1. NCBI lineage: Eukaryota > Metazoa > Chordata > Mammalia > Carnivora > Ursidae > Ursus > Ursus americanus. Next base: position 36,446,879 of record NC_142139.1, on the reverse strand, counting down.
ACATCATTAGTAAGTGCCTCCTTATACTGAGCCTCTCCTCGCTAACACTTCAGTCAGGAGTATCTCCATTGCTTCTTCCCACTGGCCAAACTCTGATAACCCCCTGCCGTCTACTTTGTTTTTTCACTATGGAGATCGACTTAATAAAAAGGTCAGTAGATAAACAGAATACCTTCATTTTAACATGGCCAGTTTGGCAGTTTTCATGAGCACTTTAAAATTGAAAATAAGAATTTCCAAAGAGGAAAACTGGTCAACTGTAAAACCACTAATTTTGTGAATTTTCCGAGTTAGGAAAACATACCTGGAGATGTCTGTAAATGATTAAATGTGGAATCTGAGCTGCATGAAACCTACATCAAAGCACTAAATTATGCCGATTGAAGGGAAGTGTAGTTATCCTGTTGGTTTTTCTCCTCAGACCACATTTGACTAGTTTGGCAAAGGAAATATGCATTTTAAACATGTTTTCCAATACACTCAGTTACATAATTAAACTTTTGAGAGAAACATTAATGTGGTTAGGTGTATTAAATGATAATGGAATTTGTTAAACTAAAACACTTTTTAAAAAGTTGTGCAAATTTTGGAGGTTCCTCAAGATGTTAAAAATAGAGCTACCCTATGACCCAAATACCCAGTATTTCCCCCAAAGATACAGAGGTAATGAAAAGAAGGGGCACCTGCACCCCAATGTTCATAGCAGCAATGTCCACAATAGCCAAACTGTGGAAGAAGTCGAGATGCCCTTCAACAGACGAATGGATAAAGAAGATGTGGTCCATATATACAATGGAATATTACTCAGCTATCAGAAAGTATGAATACCCACCATTTGCATCGACATGGATGGAACTGGAGGGGATTATGCTAAGTGAAATAAGTCAAGCTAAGAAAGACAATTATCATATGGTTTCAGGATGGAACTGGAGGGGATTATGCTAAGTGAAATAAGTCAAGCTAAGAAAGACAATTATCATATGGTTTCACTTACGTGTGTAAAATAGGAATAGCATGGAGGACATTAGGAGAAGGAAGGGAAAAATGAAGGGGGGGAAATCAGATGGGGAGACGAACCATGAGAGATTATGGACTCCAGGAAACAATCTGAGGGTTTCAGAGGGGAGGTGTGTGGGGGGATGGGTTAGCCCGGTGATGGGTATTAAGGAGGGCACGTATTGCAATGAGCACTGGGTGTTATACGCAAACAATGAATCATGGAACACTGCATCAAAAACTAATGAAGTACTGTATGGTGACTAACATAACATAATAAAAAAATAAACATGCTACTAATTAAAAAAGATAAAAAACATTATGCAAATTTATATTAATGCAGAATTTGTATGAATATAAGTACATGTAAGTATGGCTTCCTACTTAAGTTAAAAAATCTATCTTTTAAAAAATATGAGCAATGTGCATTTGCCCAAGTAACATAAAATACCTACCAGCATGCCAGTCAGGTGGAAATTGTTGTGTTGTATTACTTATTATAAAAACAAATAGCACATCTATTTTTCTTTCTGAGTAAGTTTCTTTCAGTATATGTGCTACTGAAGTGAACACTGAGTAAGTTTGTTTCCGATTCTAAGTTGTTTGGTGTAGAACAACAGTTGTGTCTACAATTGTGCTATAAGAGTGAACACAAAACAGTTGTTCTGTTCAAGAAGCTAAACCCTCCCATAACGTGTACTTTTCATGCAGCTGAAGAGTATGTGACTGAAATAACAAAGTAAACTGCACTGGGCATTGTAGAAATATCAATAAGTCTTGGTGATGGTAAAGTATAAATGAAGACCTCCCCCCCCCAATTAATTCCCTTCATACTCTCCGTACCTCCATGAATTTTGACGTGGCATTGAGCATACAGGTTTTGTGCTGTTCACCCTTGTATTCAAAGGGCACCATGACGAAGCCAATAGCTTCAGGGATGGCCAGGATAAAAGAAAGGATCCAGATGGAGACTATCTCAATGGCAGTGATCAAGGGAATCCCAATTCCCTGGACGCGACTCCAGGAGGCAACTGCTCTGTACCTGAAAAAAAAAAAGGGGGTGGTGGTGGTGATGGAAAGCAGTCATGAGGAAATTTGAAATTTATTTCAATTAAAGAAATTAGAAATGCTGGAACGATCTTCCCCTTGGCCAGTGACCAATCATTGGCTTTTAGGAACTTTCTGTGAGTCCTGATGTGAAAAATAAGTGGGATCATTAAGAGTGCCACCCCTTTGGGAATCAGTTGCTCAGCAGGCCTAAGTCTGAGATCTTCATTTGGGGTTCAGCAAAATCTTGTGAGTTTATAAATGTGGCAGCATCAGATAGATTCGCCTGTGTTTTTTTACATGGGGTGGGGGAGAATTGGATGATGGAAGGAGTAGTGAAAGCTGCCAGTACTTGTTAAGATAGTATCTTATTCTTCTTTACACATTAAAAAAGAAACTTGAGGGAGGTGGGTGGGAGATGGGCTCAATGGGTGATGGGTATTAAGGAGGGCACTTGTGATGAGCACTAGGTGTTATATATAAGTGATGAGCCACCGAATTCTACTCCAGAAACCAACATTGCACTGTATGTTAACTAACTAGAATTTAAGTTAAAAAAAAAAACAAACCTTGAAACATTATTTACGAGGTAGATCTAGATATCCTTAAGTGAACAGTAGCCATGGATAGCCCATCATCTTCTCCTTTCCTCTACTCTCACTGCACACCTGGTACAGTGGCCTTGTACCACGTGACAGTTTTAGTAAGTATATATTTTTGGTAAATGTCAAAGAATGACTGTATCTTCCCCATTATGGTCCTATGCTAGAATAGATAAAATGGAGTTAAAGATACCTTGGTTCCTAATCTTTAGGGCTTACAATCTAATAGAAAAGAATGGTTCATACCAAAATATAGAACATAAATGTAACTGAACAATGATGTCAATCAAAAAACAAACTGGCATTAAGAAATTGTTTACCTTATTTTTTACTTCAATATTTTTGTGATAATAATCACATTTCGATGTTAAGTCTAGAGAAAGTTTGGTTTCAGAAATTGCTTTGACCTGATATGATGATCTGGTGTAAAGACTCTTAGACCTAGTGTTAAGATGGGACCTGTGACGTGGTATGGTATTTTTGTGGCTTCATTCTTGAAATGTTTTTTGCCGCTGTAATGGAAAGGAAACATTCTCTTTTTATAGCTTTCATTAGATAATGCCAGAAGAAGACTGTAAAACAGACCAGGGCATTGGGGACAGGTGGGTTTGTAGGACATGCGACTTTACGTCAAAGATTTTTCAGTAAAGCCAAGGCAAGCTACCCCTATCACTTATATTTAGTGTTCCGTCTCAGTACATCTATGAAAGCATAAGTCATAGGAATTATGCTACCTAGTTCTTCACTGCAGATTAGAACCTGTAGTTTTGGTATGCACGATGATGCCACATGGCATAGATGTAGCACGATTTACTGGAGAAATGTCTTTTGCAAAATATTTTTAGGGTAAATAAGATTGGCGTACAATATGAATCTTTAAAAAAGTCTGGATTAGTTCAGAAGAGAATGAAATACAGCTTTGCAAACAGACCCAGAAAATCCTTTCACGATATGAAGGTTGCGTTTTTAAATTTATGGTTATTTCCAGTGGGATAAAGACTGCTATTTATTTTGCTTTTCATTTCTGTTTACTTTTCTTTGTTGCCTTATTAGACTGGCAGCCTGGTGTCCAGTAAAAGCTAAAAGGAATGGAGACAGGATGTCTATATCCTGAGGCTGTCAGTGAGTTATATCTATTTCTTTTCCCCCTTCCCTTAGATCAGCTATCAGGAAAGGTGATTTAAATAAAATGCTTCATCTCCTAAGGGAGCAAGAAAGCCAGATTTCTTAGGCAGGAGTGGAGATAGAAGGTGGTTTGAGTAAGAAAATATGGTCAACATGTTACATTCATGTGTAATGTGATGAATACATTCACAGAGCAGCTTCATTTGGTAATGTGCCATGACTTCCCAGAATATTACACATCTATAATCTAATGTAAATTCAACATTTTTAAATAAATAGAAGTCATGTTTAGTGTGCAGTGTAGCAAACCCACATAACTGAGAATTAGATTATTTTTCATTTGTAATCACATTGATTTTGGTAATATTTCCATGAGATAAGAAAACAACCATGAGAGCAATGAGAAACAATCATTTGTGATGATGGAGGTAGGGAAAGGTGTGGAAAATTAGAAATACTGGATGCTCCAAAAATAATGTCTATTTGGAATACAATGAGACAACACACATATACACAAATATGTTCTCCTTACTAGGTGCAATTATAAACATCCCTCAGTGGAGCTGATATAAATATATGACATCTTCACTTGCCATAGAAAATCTGCAAGTGTATATTCAACCACTAACAATTGATATTCAAGAAATGATGTCTCCTTTTTGAAATGCTTTCTTCACTTGGCTTCTACTACATTCTTCTGGTTTTTTGCCAGCTGATAAGACTGGCCACTCCATCTCATCTCCTTGGCTGCAACCTGCTCAATTCTCAAACTCTTAGTGTTGGATTCCTTCTTAGTCCTTGGGCCTCTTTTCTACTCTATTGACACACTTTCTTCTAGTGATCCATCCAGGCTCATGGCTTTAGTATCATTTAAATTTTCTATTTACTGATAAATAATTCCCAAATTCATAAGTCTAGTCTAGAACCTCACCTCTAGCTCCAGACTTGTCCATCCAACTGCTTAACTGAGATGGCCATTCGATGTCCAGTAGGCATTGGAACTAACCCAAGCCAGACTCCTCATCCTCTTCCATGACCCCCACCCTATCCCCTCTCCAATCTTTACCATCTCAGGCCCAGAATTTGAAGTTAGCTTTCACTCCTCTTTTTCTCTTTGTTACCACACATCTGATTCTTTAGCAAACCCTGCAACTTCTTCCTTCACAATACATCCAAATGCAACCTCTCACCATCTCTCCTGTTACCATCCCGCCTGGATTACTGTAGTAGCTTCTGAACTGGTCTCCCTCCCTCCGCTCTGCCGTACTGTACTCTACCCAGTGTGAGTCTGTTAGCTCGGAAGTCCATCATGTCATCCCTCTGTTCAAATCCCCCAGTAGTTTCCCACCCCAGTGGGAATGCCTCCTGGTGTCCTCAGAGCTGCTGCTTCATCTCCTCCTTTGCTCAGTTATGTCTTTTCACAGGGTCCTTCCCTGAACATGTTCTTTGAAATTGCCAGGATCCCCTCCAGACTTTCCCTGACCTGCTCACCCTGATTTGTTTCTCCATAGCATTTACCACCATGTGACCAATCAAACATTCTATTTATCTTGTTTATTGCTCATGCCCACCCTTTTCTTTAAAATATAAGCTCCACGAGGGCAGACATTTTATATGTTGGTCATAATACCTAGGACAATAGGTGCCAAAGCAATATCCATTGAATTAAGTGTCTTTGTCTCCTGGCCGTGCATTTCTCTCTCCTGACTGAAGCCAATACAGCGCGCTGCATTCTGAGCATTTTCTTAGTTTCCAAGCCGTCCCTGCCTAAGCAACAGATAAAAAGCTAATACTTTTAGAATCCTAGAATCAGATAATTAAAAACACCACGAGGGACCCTTGGGCTGCTCTTTCTTGCCTTCCTGTTCTACTAGTTGGGAACCTGAGGATTGGAGCGTTACTACATCTTCTGCCTGGTCTCCTGTGAATGTGGGGAGCCTGGACCAGGGCTCTGCTCTGCCAACTCCCAGGGGAGTCTTTTCCCATGACATCACCTTGTACCCCGTCATGTGATGTACCCAAATAAAAGTATAAATTACGTGTTTTATTTATGTAAAGATGTTTGTTACTGTATATGTCTATAAATAGATTTTTACATGTTTTCAAGGCCAAAGGCCTTAAATGCCTGTTTTTGAATTTTTGAGGTATGCTCTGGGATGGTCACTAAATTTTAAAATATTTATTATTGGATGTGCTTTAAAACAATATAAAACAAATTCAAAAGATACTACTTCAACAAAATCTATTTTTATTTCCTCTTATTCTTTGTCCATTTCTCTTTGCATAAGCATAATCTAAATATATATTACAATCATATCAATTACAATTTTATTTTTAGTTTTGTCCACTTTTCATTATAAAAAATGCCCCTGGGGTACTGGGGTGGCTCAGTCAGTTGAGCATCTGACTCTTGATTTCAGCTCAGGTCATGGTCTTGGGTTCCTGGGATCGAGCCTGGAGTCAGGCTCTGCACATAGCGGGGAATCTGCTTGGGATTCTCTCCCTGTTCCTCTGCCCCTCCCTACCCTCTCTACACCCTTGCTCATTCCCTCTCTCTCTCAAATAAATAAATAAATCTTAAAAAAAAATGCCCTTAGGCTTCTACAGAAGCATGACATTTATTAATTTGATAGCTCCACAGTATAACTGGATATTGATACAGTTTACTTAAATATTTCTCCTAAGTTCACATCAATTCTAGTGTTTCATGGTTGTGAATAACACATCTATAAATATGTTCGTACGTATAGTTCTTTCTCTTTTTGAACGATTTTCCTGGATTAATTATCTTAAGTAGGATTGTTGAATCAAGAGAAGGAAAAGGTATCCGAAATACTTTAAAAAAGTTTTTATCAGGTGCCCGCCAATAGCTACCTACATTAGAATTGATTATTTTTCCTTCAATTCTGCCACTTCCATTAAGTAAAGCATCACTTCTATCCTCACCTATGCACACTTTTAACTAGTAGCAAATGCAATCATTTGTAATATTTGTTTATGATTTATGACTCTTAGGCAATAGACAAACCAACTGCCACATAGAGGTTTGGAGGCAAAATACCAGCAGGAAGAATTTTAAAGAGAAACCAGACATGGTGGATTAAAAGATAGCGGTGAGTACTTTCACACCTCAGCTGAGTCTTTCAATTGGGCTGGCCTGTGACTGCTTGGACCGGCTGGGTAGAGCTGGAAGGATGCTTTGTGGGTTGCAGGCCTGGCCTCTGAGCAGAGCCGCAACTCCACCCTGGAGCCCTGGGCCTGTCTCAGAGAACGTGTTGAGAGGTGCTAGACTACAGGCGAGGCAGTGGGGCTCCGCCGAGCTCAGACTTCCAGCTGTTCTTGCCAGTGGGCTAGTCATGTGTCTTGGACCCAAGAGACAGGCTTAACCACCAGCTGAAATCCACCAAAAGACCAAGGCCAAGTGACAAGTTGTGGAAGAATTGCCCAAATTCCTACCCCACCACTTGGTGAGATAATAATAAAATGGTGGTTGTTTAAAGCTGTTAAGTTTTGGGGGCAGATTGTTATCAAAGAAAAATAAGACAGCAGAATTAACCAGTCGCTTGGTCTTGTCAATAGAATTAAGATAAAAGGGCACATAACTATGTGCAACGGGCACAGACCTCAAAATGAGATCCAAAGTTGCCCTACAGTCAGCGTTTGGCTTTGTCTCTGTCCTGTCTCTGGGTTCTCTCTTCCGGCTCTGACTTTTCTTTCATGCCTTCCCTATTGTCATGCAGCGAAAGGAAATCATAACACCAGGAGAATAAGGAGAAATCAAGTCTGACTGTAAATAAAAATGCATTTTTCCAGAAAACCACTTTCATGTGTCTTGACTTAGGATAAACCTTCGAGAACATCAGCGAGACCACAGAGCAATGATTTGAAATGCTGGGATGGAGAACTGACATGGGTTTTTGAGTTTGAGGGTTATCAAACAAAACTGCCTTATTAATAGGTCTCTGCAACTTTACCAGGTATCTAATTATACACCATTCCTGGAGCAGTTGTTAAAAGAGTTTTATCTTTTTACAGGCTCCTTCCCCAGGCAATTTTTAACTACAAGTTAGATCTGTACCCAGACCTTTTTACTGGTCTGACCCTGTCATTTTCCACTTTAAACACGACCGTTAATTTTACAAAGAACAGCATTGAATTCCCCTTCCATTCTGCCCCATCTTTTTTAACCCCCAAACAAACTCAAAGTAACATCTGAAATTTGTCACTTATGGCATGCAAATATACCTATTTTAATTGTTGGTAATGGCTGGTTATTCCTATGTTGGGAAAAATTCATTCATGTTAGAGGTATATTGCCTTAGTATTAAAAGAATTTTCACTGATAGAGCTGAGTAGAGGTCAAAATTGTTCCTAAATTTCTTCTTTCTTTTCTGAAATCCCTGTTTTATCTTTTTTCTCAAGTGACTGAGGATGCAAAGCAAAAGTCAATAAAAGTTAGATTTGAGGAGGAATTAGTGAAAAGGCAGAGCTGAGACAGGTCTATAGTTGATATTAACAATGAAAGCTCATCTTTTCTAGGGGAAGTCATGGGCTTCTCCTCTTACTCTTGTTTACCTTATTCACATTAAAAGCTAATAGTGAGACAGCTAGATTTTTTTCTTTCATCTTTCTGTATTCCATATCTATTGAATAATCAATAAATAAAGAAATCGTAATAGTTTCTCTCATTATTTTCCTCTCAAAAATAACAACTCTGAAATGAGAGATAATTATATTTAAAATATATTTAAAAAAATCATGGGAACTCTTCCTGAACTATAATTTGATTCATTCAGCTCATAAGAGGAAGGCAGGGATTCCCAAACTGCAAATTGTTTTGTAATAGGTTCCAATTTCCCTCTTTTTATTTCTTGTTTTATTTTTTTAAATAGGGTTTTTTCTAAAAAAAAAAAAAAAGTAAACAGGGATTTTCTTACTTTTAGTAGAATATAATGCAACCAAATCAAGAAACTCAAAGCAAATGGTATCTTATCTTCTGGAATTAAGTGTGAATGATTCATTCTCTAGTGTGAAAGCTTTTGAAATAGAAATGCCAAAATAGATTCCCTACATTCAGGTCCCAAAGCTTAGAGTCAGTACCAAATGAAATGGGAAAATAATAAAGAAAGGACCCAGGGCACAAAGAATGTTGAGTTTATTACCGAGGAAAACCTCCTGGATTAAGGCAGATTTTTGTGGGAGTGGAATTTTAAAATGGTTTATCGTCTTGATCTAAAACTGAGCCCAAGTCTTAATGAAACAGACGCTTAATGCCATTTTTTTTCTTTCCTTTTTTTAACCAAGAACATGTCATTGGATATACAACTGATAATTTGTGATGGAGCATTTAGTTCATTTTTCTCCATGCATGAGATGGGAGCGAGGAGGATGTGGTAAGGTGAGGTGAGCCTACACCTGACATGGGACCTATGACTGAATCCCTGCATCCCTTCCACGCCCCACGCCACCCCACCTCACGACAGGTAGAGTTGCTACTGGGGAGAATGAAACTGTGCAAAATGGTTGCTTGAGATGCCCCCAAGGGAGAAAGAGAGGGCATAGCAATGCAGGGTTTTGATGATTCAGGTGATTTAGGCATCCCATAGCCTAAATACCATCATCATGTATTTCCTTCTCCCTTGTTCTCAGGACAGCAGTCCAGCCTTATTCTTCACGTCTGTCCATCATCCCCTTCCTGCCCGAGCCCCTGTGGAACTAAATTATGAATTATACTTCTCAACCTAGGGGTAATTTATTATACAGTATGTCACTAAAGGAATAAATGCCTTAAAATATTTTTTCAACAAAAAATGTACCTAGACTTATATAAAGTATAAAAGGGACCACTATAACCATGCCACATAATACAATTCACAAAATATACTCTAAATTTTCTCACAAGAAAATATATCACAAGGATGACAATTTGCCTACAGTGCTTGCCAAACCAAGCAAATTTTTTCTTCTCTCTTTTTAAAATATTTATTTATTTATTTGTATTGAGGTATAATTGACATAAAACATGATATTAGTTTCAGGTGTACAACATAATCATTTAGTATTTGTATACATTGTGAAATGATCACCACAATAAGTCTAATTAGCATCCCTCACCACACATAGTTACAGAATTTTGTGTGTGTGTGATGAGGACTTTTAAGATTTACTCCCTTAACAATTTTGAAATATGCATTACAGTATTAACTATAATCATCATATTGTACATTACATCCCATGATTTATTTATTTTATAACTGGAAGTTTGTACTTTTTGACACCCTACAGCCATTTCACCCCCAACGCCCTGCCCTTTGGCAACCACCGGTCTGTGCTCTGTATCTATGAGCTTGTTTTTTGCTTTGTTTTGCTTGTTTTGTTTTTTAGACTCTACATATAAATGGGATCATAAGTATTTGTCTTTTTCTGTCTCACTTATTTCACTTAACATAATGCCCTCAAAGACCACCCACGTTGTCACAAATGACAAGATCTATTCTTTTTTATGGCTGAATAATATTCCATTGTTTATGCATACCACATCTTCTTTATCCATTCATCCACAGATAGACACTTGAGTTGTTTCCACATCTTGGCTATTATGAATAATGTGGCAATAAACATAGGGTTGCATGTATCTTTTCAAATTAATGTTTTCATTTTCTTTGGATAAATACCCAGAAATGGAATTGCTAGATTATGTGGTAGTTCTATTCTTAATTTTTTGAGGAATTTCTGTACTGTTTTCCACAGTAGCCACACCAATTTACCTTCCCACCCACGGTGCACAAGTTTCCTTTTTCTCTGCATCCTCGCCAATACCTGTTGTCTCCTGCCTTTTTGATACTAGCCATTCTTACAGGTGTGAGATGATATTTCATCATGGTTTCGATTTGCATTTCCCTGATGATGACTTCTTCCTCTCTTTTGGCTTCTCTTTTTATCTATGCCTCTCAGGAGATTATACTTACATGTCTTAAAAAAGATTTTATTCTTTACAGAGAACAAGAATTGTCCTTCATTCTGTTTCTCATTCTTTTTTGTCACATGCTAATCTTGTCTGACTTTGGCTTTTGGTTGGATGTTTCCTCAGAGGTGTAGTTTTCCTTTAGGATGCTGGGTTCCTCTTTCCCAGCACTCATTATCATCCTGGTTTTTAAAGCCTTTAGGACAAAGTTTAATTTTTTAATAAAATGATATTTTCCCAAATACGACGGTTTCTGTAAAGGCAACAATAGGGATTGGAGCAGCTCTGGGCTGGGCACGTACATGTATGTCTCCATGTACAGAAGCTTCCGTGTTCGTGTTTATGTACCTATATGTGCTTGTGCGTTAGAGCTGCCTGCCCACAGAAATTTAGCCTTGATACAGAACACAGGTCATAGGAATGAGCTGCATAAATGATGAAATAAATGAAATGTATAAAATGGCATAGAGCAAATAAGGAAAATGGGTAACAGGTAATAAAAGTAAATACACTTTCAGAATTTTTTTTCTACTTCTAGAAGAACATTACAAACACCTGTCACCCCATCCCTAGACATAACTACTACTAATATTTGTCATGTTTCCTTCAAGGAATTTTATATTCATATACCTACACATGTTAGTTATAGTTAACCTCCTTATCCATTGGCCTAACATGGGGCAATAAGATTGCTATATTTTCCTGTAAATAATTTTACAAAGAACATTTTGGTGCATGAATTCTCTGTTCAAATTTTTTGGACTGTTTTCTTAGGATCGATCCTAAAAATTGTAATTACTAGGTCAGAAAGTGAAAGCATTTGTAGGATCTTACCTTCCTGAAGGGCTGTTTCAATCTATACTCCCACCAGATATTGAGAAATATGTTTTCTTAATTGGAATTTCTTTGATTACACGAATATTATTCATATGTTAATTAGTCATTTAAATGTCCTCTTTGGTATTTCTATATTCATGCTCTATTTATATGAAAGTCTTATGATTTTAATTACTATTTGTATGGCCTCCTTAATTACCAAGAATATTGACATGTTATAGATTTTATAACAGGTATTTGCTGCAAATATTTCCCCCAGCTTCTTGCTTTGTTTTTTACATTTATGAATGTTTGATCTTTATGTTTTAAAGTTTTATGTCCTGAAATCCTTTTATAACTATATTCAGAATTTCTACCATCCTTTTTAAGTTCAAAAAGTCCTCCTTTTCTAGTGATCAAAAAGATAGTAGCCTGTTTTCTTCTATATGTCTTGAGTTTTTACATGCTGGAGCATAGTGGTTAACAAGGAGGACCACTTATAATTGATTACTGGCTCCGATACTTGGTCAACAAATGGCCTTGGTTAACCTCTTCCAACCTCAGCTCCCTCATCTGTAAAGTGAGGGTGATTAGAGGACCATCACAAGGTGATGTTGTAGGGACTAAGGACAAGAACTTCTGTAAAGTATTTCTAACAGGGCCCACAATACTAATAGTCAATAAGTGGTAATTATTATAAATTTTGCTATTGATATATAGGAAAACATAAGTCTTTAACATGCTTTTTTCCCCAGATGGCTAAATAGCACCATTTTTCCTTCCCCCATTATACTCAAAGTGATTTCAGTCTATATTGCATTCTCATACACTGTAACACCTGTTTCTGGCTCTCCCATTTATTTCTCAGTATATTTGTATGTGTGTGCCACACTGGTTTTTTTTTTTTTTGTTGTTGTTGTTGTTTTTAGATTGGGGAGGAGGGAACAGAGGGTGGGCAGAGGGAAAGGGAGAGAGAGAATCCCAAGCAGGCTCCACGCCCACCGTGGAGCCCAACGCAAGGCTTGATCCCACAACCCTGAGACCATGACCTGAATCAAAATCAAGAGTCAGACGCTTAACCAACTGAGCCACCCAGGCACCCCTGTGCCATACTGTTTTAAATACTGTAGCTTTATAACATTTAACACTATTATATAGGAAGAATATGCCTGTAGAAAACATAATTCTTTCTTAAACTATTATGATTATTTTCTTATTTCTTTCCCCCACAGGGATTTTAGAGTTGTATTGTAATTAAAAATTTAATTGGATATTGTAATAAGAATACATAGCTACATCTCTACATATACAACCTGATAAATACAGGAAATGTTTTACACGTATTAGTAATGCCACCGATATAATTTAAATGCTTTAATTTGTAGATACTACAACACTTTGGATACAAGAGGAAATAGTGTTATTGCGATGCTAGGAGTAGGAACAGCAGAGTGAGAATTCATTAATGAATAAAATCCAGATTATAAGCGCTTAGTCAATTTCTTGGGCATGGCCACAAGTAACATAGTCTATTATTTCATCAAGTGGAAGTGATGCAGTGCCACCTACACTCTGGACACGTGTTAGTACAGAAGCCCTTAATGTCGGCTATGGTGCAGAAGAAAAGCACACAGACCTCAGGTTTTCCTGGGAGCTATGGAAAATCCAACTAGTAAGGGAGCAATGCTCTCTGATCGTTGTGTTTACCACTGCATCGGCAACATTTTTGTCAGCAGCATCAGGACATTTTAAAGTACTTAAAGGAATTTTTTGTGTGTTGTAATTTCAGCAATACATTTTTTGCAATACATTTATTTTTAATAACACTGCTAAACATTTTGTTTTGTTTCACAGTTATTATAGGCATACATTTATAACAGGGATGCCATGATAATTTTCATCTACTGATGGAATGAGTATTTTTATGTTTTAACAATAACGATTTGGTCCCCCAAAGTAATTGCAGATGACAGATAAGAGAATGTCTGTAAAGGCTTGAATATTCTTTAAGAAAGGGAGTCTTTTATTTCTATGAAGATGGGACTCAGGTGCTCTCACAGAATGATTGCCAGAGTGTGAGAGAGAAAAAATGGAAACCTCTTCTAAATTGTGGTAAATCAATTAAATAGGACATTAAAGAGTATTTACATAGGATAATATTCAATACAAAGGAACACCGTAGAGGGGCGCCTGGGTGGCACAGCGGTTAAGCGTCTGCCTTCGGCTCAGGGCGTGATCCCGGTGTTATGGGATCGAGCCCCACATCAGGCTCTTCCGCTATGAGCCTGCTTCTTCCTCTCCCACCCCCCCTGCTTGTGTTCCCTCTCTCGCTGGCTGTCTCTATCTCTGTCGAATCAATAAAATCTTTAAAAAAAAAAAAAAAAGGAACACCATAGAATGTGTTACAAAGTTCCTAACTTCATTCTTCATAATTACTGCTATGAAAGTTAGGAGGTGCAGAAAATACCATCTAGAAGGACTCCTTTAGAGAATTCGACATCCCTATTTGAGGAGAATTCCAGAAAGACTTAGAGATACCTGATGGGTTTTTCAGAATCTGATCAAGGAGTGCTTCTGTTGTTGCCCTCTTTTTAAAAATTGTGAAACATTTCAGGCATTCCAAGACACATAGAGAAGACTATAACAATATTATGTATTCATCACTCAGCTCGAGTAATCAAGTATTATACATATAATTGAATAGCATCTTCTTTTTTCTAATGAGAAAATCTACCATTGAAAATATAGCATTTGCATGTCCTAAAATCTCCTTTTCCAAGGTTCTTTCCATCTAATTTGTTCACTTTTTCCTTCGTTGCCATAGGGTGCCAAATGGCTATAGCTGGCAAAATGCTCTAGATATAAATTGCCTGAGCTAAAATGGCTAATGATCAGCAAATGTGTAAAGCAATTCTAAACAGTAGGGCTAGATTGTTGATATTTTAATTCATTTGAAACTAATTAACAACTGTCCAGGTCACCAACTCTCAAGTTTCCTTGACTTCTCTTTTTTTTGAGAAAAATGCCTTTTGAAACCTAACAAGAGTGGAGGGAGAGAACCATGTTACCTGTCAACACTGAGAGCGCAGAGATTGAGGACGGTGATCCCCACCGAGGACTTTTGCAAAAAGGGGAACAGCTTGCAAAGAAATACGCCAAAGTCATTGTGATCAAAAGGCCAGCGCCCCGCCAGAAGCTGAAAGAAGGAGACATCGTGGTAAGAAACACAGAGCTGGCGTGAAACATGTGGACACTTACATTTCTAATTATCCTCTGAACTTCTAAGTTGTATTGTTCCTTATGCTTTCCACTTAGCAGGGCAGCAATACAGCATTCTTATCATTTAAAAAAATAGTTTAAAGCCTTAGCCATTTTTTTAGTCTGGAAAAACGGAGAGAATGATAAATATCATAACAGAAGATATGAACCTTTGATCTTACGTGAAGTAGTCATACCGCCTACTTTTCAAAGAGCAGCAAAAGGTTAGGGTTTGGGTGCCAGCTTGACTGAGAAGCAGGCAGTCATTTTTTTTATCTATTTTTACTAAATCATAAGTAAAGCTAATTTTCAAGTAGCAGCATTGGAAAATTATATTATCTCCTGACAACCAGCACAGGCTCTGATTGCAAGGTGATGGAGAATCCTGGAAAAAGGAAGTGGCTTAGGTTGTACTGACTCGTCAGCGGCTTAACACCCTAAAGCCATTTTGAATTTAGCTCTTCCTCTGTGCTAATGGGGCTGACTCTGCTTCACCAGGTGTGTCTTAAGTGGCCTTCCTTAATTAAACCTCCCTTTATCATACAGAGAAACGAGGTTACTGTGATCTGTTGGTAGAATTTGCCAAAAGTCTATTCTTCCATGTTGACAATTCAAAACCTTTGTTGGAAGGAAAGGATGGATACCCGCTAGTGGCTACGGTAAGTAGCAAGGAAAGGATGGATACCCGCTAGTGGCTACGGTAAGTAGCAAGAACATAGTCTCCTGTGAGTTGCTGATATTTATTGAATTAGGTGTTATGGCAGGAGCATGGGCTCAGCTACCTAAAAGGGTAGTTCCTGCTGAATACATGATGCCTTTTCAAGAGTAAAAATGGTATTGATTTCCTTTCTAATTTTTGCTTAGTAACTCAGAATTGAAACTGACTCCACTCAGTTGGAAACACTGTCCTACTAACTTGACAGAACTGTCTTCTTTTTTGCAAAGTACCCATTGCCTTAGTAGCTCTGAGTTGAGCTTTGAATTTCTGATCTGACATATCTAAAAGATTATGTGAGGTTTAATTTCATGGTCAATGTGATCATTAACATAATCTTCATTTTGAGAATTTAGTAATGTAGGGCTCTCTAAAATTCTATTTTTATGGCCAAGACTTTGTATGATTTATTTCAGAAATCCTCTCTTTTTAGTCTTCAAACATATTTCCCTTTTATTTAAAACATTTTTATCAATTTAATTAATATATAGTGTATTATAAGTTTCAGGGGTAGAATTTAGTGATTCATCAGCTGCAGACAACACCCAGTGCTCATACCATCAAGTGCCATCTTTAATGACCAACAGGCAATTACCCCATTACTCCACCCACCTTCCTTTCAGCAACTTTCAGTTTGTTTCCTGTATATTTCCTGTTCTTTGGAATAGTTTTCTGAAAAGACCTCTGAATTGAGGAATCCAATTCTGCCTCTCATCTCTTTTTTTCCCCTTGCACTCTGATGAGTCTTGGTTAGTATCTTCTCAGAATTTCTGCATAAACTTTTGTCCAAGGACAATTGCTGGGCTCTTCACAGGAACAATCCCTAAACTCTTGACAGTCTAATGAAACTAACAAATAATTATATCATTGCTGAAGGCTGGTTGTTAATGCTTGATGCACGTAAAGATATAAAACACTATTTCTGAGATGAATCTCCCCCCATAAAGAGAAGAAAACCTGAAAACTACTTTTTATAGAATGAAAATTTAATATTTTGTCCCACCAATGTAATTCTCCACTAAAGACTACAGAGATGTAATTAATATGTGTAGGGATTGTTACAGGATATTCTCTGGAATGATTGAGTTGTTATGGCTGGTTCATTTCAGAAACAAAGTATCCTGAAATCCACATGGATGGATTTCCCAATTCACACATCCAATAATGAGAGAAAAGGATGTTTCTTGCTTAACAAGGGAGACTCTGAAGTCCTATGAGGGTCTAAATGACAAGTGCTAAGAAAAATAACCCAGAAAAAACCACAACTGAGTATGTATTGTTTCAGGCCCTTCCAATCTCAATTGAATTTTTTCCTTTTCATGCTTGCCAAAGCTTCAATTAGGGTTAGATGTAGAGGAGGGACTGAAGGGAAAGATATCACAGAATATTTAGCACCAAAAAGTTCACAGAATTGTCTTTCTTTGACATAAGTAGAGTTTTGTTATTTTTCCTTTCCCCAGGAGTAAGCATTGATTCTTCTTGGGAATTAAAGACAGGGGAAATGAAAGAAATCATTGGAGAGGGGCGCCTGGGTTGCTCGGTCAGTTCAGTGTTCGACTTTTGATTTTGGCTCAGGTCATGATCTCGGGGTCATGAGATCGAGCCCCAAGTCGAGTCGGGCTCCACGCTCAGCAGGCAGTGTGCTTAAGATTCTCTCTCTCCCTCTCCCTCTGCCCCTCCCACCACTCACACATTCTCTCTCTCTCTCTCTCTCAATCTCTCAAATAAATAAATAAATCTGAAAGAAAGAAAGAAAGAAAGAAAGAAAGAAAGAAAGAAAGAAAGAAAGAAAGAAAGAAAGAAAGAGAAAGAAATCATAAGAGGAAATTTCCAGACAATCACAGTGCAGATTTCTCTGGCCTATATCCACTTCATTCTGAAAGGATGTATGGATGGTAACTGTCCTAATGCAGCTGGGGGAAATTAGGCCACTGCCTGGGGTAACGTCTTCGCTTGCTGGTTAAAGGTGACTTCCTCAAAGAGGCCCCCGTTAGCTACCCGATCTCAGTAGGTTCTGCTTATTAATCTCTTTCTTCATGGAACCAGTGTGGGAGTAGTTTTACATTCCAAGTCTCAGCTCTTCCTGTTTTAGCAATAAAGCATATACAAAAGAAAGAGGGAATCAAAGAGGCTCACCTAATTTTCTCTTACTTAAGGAGGTATTTTAGAACTTCTGAAAGACTACTTACTGGGAATGCATCCCTTTTGTTATTTACTAACATTTAAAATTGAAAACACAACATTTAAAATGGTAAAAATGAAGCTGTATAAAAATATATAATGAAAAGCAAATCTCCCTTCCAGTCAAGGCCCCTAAACTCTCTGCCCAAAGGCAACCATTGTTAATTGTTACATGTTTTCTCCCAGAAAACTTCCTTTGTACATAAAAGCATATGCCCTTAAAAAAAAGCAGGAACATATGGAAATAATACCTTTTAACAGTCTTTTATGATCTTTTTTTTTTGCCTAGAGTACTTTTCTGGTAAGCGGTTCTATTGCCTAATTAAAAGGTTTTGATTTTTAAAAGCACATCAATGAAAGAATTCCGACTAGGAAGGGAAAAAAAAATAACTGTATAGGATAAATCTAGACCACAGCAAAGAAACTAGTTGATTTCATTCATGTTAACAGGCTACTATCAGTTCAGTGAAAGAAAAACCAAACTCCTCTGACAAACTGACAAGTTGGATTGGTTCAAAGGGTTAATCAGGAACAGGTAGTTGTAGCTTATTTTCGCCATACAAGGGCCTATGCTATTATGAACCATCATATTTATAACTTCCAAGGACATCACATAGTCCCTAGCACATAGTAGGTGCTGAATGAGTTAATAATCCCAACTCATTAATTCAGCAAAATATTTTCATATTTTAAAATTAGATAGTACCAATTTTGCCCTGAAAACATTCATCTTGTAATTTACTTTTTATTTAGATGTAGTTTATCAGTATCCCAGAGTCATATTTCCATTCCTTACATTGAAAGAAACCACGCACCTGCCAGCGAGTCGTTTGAGGAAGTGGGGGAATACTGTTCTATTTAAGACTTCAGGTTAAAGAGGAGCTGCCACCAACTCTTGGTCTGGAGACCTCGCAGTCTGGGCTGTGATGAGACTGTCCAGCTGATAAGAACCACAGAGCAGGCACGTGGACATGAAGCACATCCTGTGGTCTAACTGCATTCTCAAGTGCCTACAGAGACCAATTGCTGAGACAGTAGAGGCCAATCTGCTGAGTACAGATTTTACGGAAGGATACTTGCCTTGGTTCTAGCCTAGGGGATTTGTCTATAGTTGAAATACAAAGTTCCCGATCATCACCTGAAAACTAAAGTACCTCTAAATGGCAGATATTAATGTAGAGATTATGGATGTGTGTGGCTGATTTGGATGATGTCCAAACCAATATAAAATTGACAGGCTGCATTTTTTAACCTGCCAAAACCAGATTTACCTAAAGGACTTATCCCACATGGTATACTCATAAGCAACCTGTTTTTAGAATGACGAGATCCAAAAGCAGGATCTCTGTCCACCACTATGTTTAGTACAAAGCAATGTCTACTTGGTTGGAAGCTTTCAGCTATGTGCATTGTACCTGTTTATGTCAGTTTTCTGGAACATAATAACCAGAAAGGTAGCAAAAATGTAATGAGCCAATTGGTTGAGGTGAAATTTGTGCCCTAAAGCTCATGTGCTTTCCTTATGGGCAAACTGCCCGAATCTTCACCACAGGATGACTTACTCTTACTTTACACCCAATGCTATAAAGTTGAGCTTTTATTGTTCTTTAGTCCAGCGCACATCCAAAGCTGCTCATTACTAGGATCCCTCCCGAGTAATAGTTCTCAGTCTTGCCTGTACATTAGAATGATTTAGGGAGCTTTTAAGAAACCCAGTACCTGGACCATGCCCCTAGACAGTACTTCTCATCTTGGGGCAATTTGCCCCCCAGAGGACATCTGGCAATGTCTAGAGACATTTTTGGTTATCACAGTTGGGTTCGGGGACAGAAGCTACTAACGTCTAGGTGGTAGAGAATAGGCTTCCCCAGTGAATAATTATCCAGCCCAAAATGTCTATAGTGCTAAGGTTGGAAACCCTACCGTAGACCAATAAGCCAGAATCCTTGGGGTTGGATACAAGCCTCAGTAGCTTTGTAAGGCTCCCAGGTGATTCCAGTGTACAGCTGAGGTTGAGAATCATTGCTCCACTGGAGTGGGTCTCAAGCTTTCCGAGCATCAGAATCACCTGGAGGGCTCATTAAACCAGATTGCTGGGCTCCATTCCCAGAGTGTCTGATTTAGTAGATATGAGGTGGGGGCCTGAGAATTTGCATTTCTTTATTTTATTATTTTATTTTATTTATTTATTGTAGTATAGTTGACATGCAGCATTTGCATTTCTAACAGGTTCCCAGGTGATGCTGATAGTGCCGGGCCATCAACCACACACAACTAGAACCACTGCTCTAGAAGCACTATGATCAACAAAAATGATAGCTGACAGCCAGGTAGTGCAGGAGGAACAGAAGTGGTATAAAATACGAACATATGAAATCAAAACTCATAGTAGTTTAGGGCCTGCCTCCCACTACTCCCTCACCCCAGTAGTCCCTAAAGGCATCAGTCCATAAAGACACACTTCAGTACCAGGTGACTTCACTGTTCTGCAAGACCCGAATGTTGTGAACTCATAAGACTTAGGTTCGAGTCCAAGATCTACCTGTTACTGTGTGACCTTGGGTAAACCCCTCTAAGTCTCATTTCTGGATTTGTTAAATGGGGTGGTTCTCATGCCTCCAACAATGGTATGATGACCATCTGGGGGCTCAGTCAGAACAATGCATATGAAAGAATTCTGCAAACTGAATCTGTACCACACAAACATTAGTTATTTGGAATTGCTATAATTTGTAATCATAAATGGAAATGTACCGTTTATGCACAACTTAATGAAAACAAGGATAATAGAAACGCATTTACCCCTCTTTATCTATTCCAGATGTCATCTCCTGCCACTTAATGCTATTACTTGGGCACTACTTTTGTTATTGTCATGGCATCTTAATAATGGGATAAATAAAACCAGTGGCACATTTTTTTGTGTGCTAGTTTTCCTTCCGGCCCATCCGGTGCAGCTGAGGGATGCTCTTCCTCCCTTTGTGGCACTCCACCCATCTTAGACAGGAATGAGGGATTTATGAGCACAGTCGATAGTAGCTGAAAATCTCAAATTAAAGGTTCTCTTCTCCTCACCATGAATTCTGGTAGTGTCACTTGGAACTGAAGATGATGGACCCGGTACCAGGGTTCAAAAAGTGGGGTTCTAAGGTTTTCTTCCTTGCCGGGGGAGGGGCTGGGATGTAGAAGTTGAATAGTCAAATCAGTAGTAAACAAGAACATCTTCCAATAGCACAGACTGAGTTAATTATAATGCCTGTGATGCCCAGGACAGGCCTTTAATGGGAACATGCTCTCTGGCTGTTGCAAATCTCAAATCGGATACAATAAAATAAATCACTGTGCGTGACTGAAAATGGATTTTGCTTTTCCTTTATGTTTTAATTGCTTCAGGATTGAGGCAGAGATTTTTTTTTAAAGATTTTATTCATTTGAGAGACAGAGAGAGAAGAGCATGAGCAGGGGGAAGGGCAGAGTGAGAAGCAGGCTCCCTGCTAGCAGGGAGCCTGATGTGCGGCTTGATCCCAGGACCCTGGGATCATGCCCTGAGCTGAAGGCAGACACTGAACTGACTGAGCCATCCGGGCACCCTGAGGCAGGGTTTTCATAGAGATAAATGAAGTAAAAATCATAGCTTCGACTCTATCCACACACATTTTCCTTTGACAGGCCCCTTTTGCCTCCTGACCTGCCCCAAATTTGGAGTCTATGACAAATGCAGAGCAGAGCAGCAACTCCATAAACCTTCTCAATTCTGGTGCTGGGTGCCCTCAGAGACCTAGGGGGTTGGAGAAGCACTTCTTTTTCATTAAAGCAAGTGGCTTGGCATAGCAGTTAAGAGCGTGGGCCCCAAAGCTCTCCTCGGACTGTAGTCTCTGCTTTGTTCCTGTGTGACCTTGGCTTGTTGATTAACCTCATTGCTTTTCAGTTCCCTCCTCTAGAAAATGAAGACGGGGGTGGCAGCTACCGTGGAGGGTTACTGTAGGCAACAGGTGAGACAATCCAAACAGAGGGATTAGCAGAAGTAAGCATCTGGAAAAGTGAGCTATTTGTACAGCCGATTGTTATCAGTCTCTACTTTCTGTCCTGTTTTTCCATGAGAATGTGAAGAAGGACCATCCAAGTCACCAGGTGCAGGGTGGTAGAAGAGACCTCATTCTCAAGGAGATTACTACCTGGAAGATGAACAGACGTAACCGTCCCTAAAGAAGCTGTAAGCAACATTCCGTGGCCGCTCAACAGGAGGAGGAGGTGGCCTGGCACAATGGCAGAGAGAATAGGATCTGGAGTCTGCGATGTCCCCTGGCATCACTTAGACAAGTTAACTGTGCCTCAGAGAAAACTGGAGATAAGAAGAAGATCTATGCCCTCCGGTGGATGTGGGTATGAAATGAATTAATCCATGCAAAGCACTCAGAACACGGCCTGGCCCATCACATATCCTAAGTGTTAGTTCCCATGAGGCACTGCTCCTGATACTCTGCACTCCCTGGGAAACATGGAGTTGTTGCTACTCCTCGCCGTCCGTATCTTACACTATTGGATTGTCAGTGTTTCCATTTTTGCTGAGGTCTTAACTTTTTAGAATCTGAAATACATAGCTGTTAAGAACAACCAAGTGGGGATGCCTGGGTCGCTCAGTTGGTTAAGCATCTGCCTTGGGCTCAGGTCATGATCTCGGGGTCCTGGGATCAAGTCCCACATAGGGCTCCTTGCTCATCAAGGAGCCTGCTTCTCCCTCTGCCTGCCGCTCCCCCTGCTTGTGCTCTCTCTCTTTTTATCTCTCTCCGACAAATAAATAAAACCAAAAAAAAAAAAAAAAAAAAGAACAACCAAGTGGAAGAGCGGAAAGAAAAAGAGGAAAAATACTATTTGAAACCAGAGTTCCAAAGCCATGAAGCTTTCTTCCTTAGAAGAATGATGGTTCACCCAATATATGGGCTTATTATTCTCAACAGTCTCAGTTACCTGAGGGCTGGGAATGAAAAGGAATATCTCTTTCGAATAACTCTGTTTGCTGTAAGGATGCCAACTAGAAGCAGGGGACCTGAGACTTCTGCTTATTTTGCATGCAGAAAACCAAAGGATCATTGGGTGGAAAAGAATTAAACTTCTTTAAAGCAGAAACATTACAAGGACTCAATAACAAAATTACACAGGTCAGTGCCAAAGACATGTGTCAATACTCTAAGATTTCATTCATAACAGGGAGAAGATTTATGTTGGAAAAAATGAACCCTGGCTTTTCCTGAATGGAGAAAAGATTTTACATATGTGTCATGACTGGCGGCTTACATTTTCTTGTAACAAAGTGCAAGCATAGTTAATTATAGAAAATAAGTGCTCTGACCTGGACACACAATAAGGCCCAAAACCTAATGAAAACTTTACTTGTTTCTTTTAATCAGCAGTCTCTATGGTAGTACATGCTGGTACTTATTTAAAAGAAACCAACAGGCAAAACCAAAGCAGAACAAAGCAAAACAAAGGAAACTGGTAGAGATCCCTACACACAGATTTAGGGAATAGCTACAAAAGACTTACCAAGGATTGGTGATAAGTAGGAAAATGGAAAACCAATGGCCTAGTTAAAGGCATGCAGCTTATTTAACGATTTAATGTACAAAATCTTAGGAACTGGAGTTAGTTCTTCATTGTGAAAGTATGTCATGTGGTCACAGGAAATTAATTATCCCACGTAGTTAGAAACCATGACCCAACCAAGAAATGGTATGAAGCATGAAGAAATGGTACCGTATTTATCCAGGGGAGGGGATGGCAGGGAGAATACAATTGATGCTGAAGCCGACGTGTTATAGTACCTAAGGTTGAGGTGATTTTGAATACTTAATAACAGAAAGTCATTTGACAATAAAACTTCAAGATTTCCAATAGCCAAGACATAAAGTGAAACAGAAAAACATACCTAAGATGTCCGAATTACCAGTCATGTAATGAAACTTCACAGAAGAATGACATGCATTTTTACAATTCACCATTAAATTTTTGGAAGCCTGGCTATCTTCTGGGGAAGTGCTATGTGTGGTACAGACAGTATTAAAGCCGCGAGAGTTATATTTAATGGGAATGGAGAGGAGTGGAACATCCTGAGGGGGAAGTTGGAAATCCTGACTTCCAGCTCCAGTCCTGTCAGAAATCCTTGGGCCTTGCTTCCCTCCTCTGCCAAATAATCTAGTTCAGGCCCAACATTTCTTATCTCTAAATTCTTTACCAGCTCATAAATTGTGTGATTTCTTTTTCACATCAGAACTCCAGTTTGTAACTGGCTTCTCTGAAGCTATTCAACTCCATTTATCCCTAATCTTACCTCAATCCTTCCCTTCATTTTGTATGATTAATTTTTTTCCAATTTCTCTTTTATTTTTCCCATCTGTGACTCTTTTAGTCCTCTTTGCCCTTTTTTCTATCCAAAAAGATTAAAGATGTCAAAACCTGTGGGAATCCCATAGATTGAAGTGTTGAGACTATTTATTTACCTTGACTGAATCAGCAGTATTTTATTACTCTCCAGGAAAAAGCTAAAATATACAGTAAATTTGTCCAGTGAGTTATAAGCATCATATTTTTTTTAAAGATTTTATTTATTTATCTGACAGAGACAGCGAGAGAGGGAACACAAGCAAGGGGAGTGTGAGAGGAGAAGCAAGCTTCCTGCTGAGCAGGGAGCCTGATGCGGGGCTTGATCCCAGGACCCTGGGATCATGACCTGAGCTGAAGGTAGATGCTTAACGGCTGAGCCACCCAGGCGCCCCATAAGCATCATATTTTAAATATAATGCTGACAATATATAAAATGCAGGAAAAAATAGTAGATAAGTAGCTATTTGAATCTTCCAGTCAAGGGTCTATTAGTGTAATTATGTAAAATTAAGGTGTTTAAAAAAGTTTTGAAAATGAATTTGATATAACTGTCTTATTTATGGTTATTCAGAGATGACATAACATTAAATTGTACTACTCAAGACCAATAGGTTACTACTTAGTTTTGCCTCTAATCTTGCTATTTGATATGTACTGCATCTCTAGTGTAAGCACTTTGTTTATTTTTAGTGCTACCTAGAACAGAAAACATACAAATTTATTAGTCTACAGTAACACCAAGGTTCCTTTTCTAGATCCTCGATTATTTGGAGATACTTGTGCTTGTCTAAGGAATATTAACTGCCATGAAAATCAGCCATCAGCCATTTAATCAAATGTTATTAAGACAAGTTTGGTAAACAACATTTATCTTAGATTTTAAAAATAGTTTCAGACTTGGACAGGTGCTTAGAGATCATCTAGATCAGTGGTTCTTTTAAGTGTTGTATGTGACTCCTGAGGATCCCTGAGAACCTTTCATGGAGTCTGCAAGATCAAGATAACACTAGCAGATTACTGTCTTTTGCCCTGTTGGTACAAAAGCAATGGTGGGTAAAACCACTGATGCCTTAGCATGAACCAAGACAGTGGCACCAAACTGTTTTAATAGTCATTCTATTCTTCACCATCACACACAAGCAGAAAAAAAAAATCGTTGCTGCAAGAGTAATGGTGAGGGGTTCATCAGAGTCACAGAATACAAAAGCAAAATACAAATACCAGTTGCATTTCAATATAGCAGTAATGGAAAATCCAAAAATCCAAAAATGAAATTAAGAGACAACTTCCCTCAAAATAGTGTCAAATACTTAGGAATACATTTGACAAAAGAAGTGTATGATATGTACTGAGAGCTACAAAATACTGGAGAAATCAAAGATTTAAATACATGTTTATAGATTAGAAGACTTGATATTGTTAAGATGGCAGTTTTCTTCAAACTCACCTAAAGGGTCAATACAATTCCTATCTAAATTCAAGGAAATGAATAAGTTTATCTTAAAATTTATATATAAATGTAAAGAACCTAGGATAAGCAAAACAATTTTGAAAAAAGAAAGAACAAATTAGGACTTAAAATATCTGTTTAAAAATTTACTATAAACTAGAGTAATCAGGACAGAATGGTATTGGTGTAACAATAGACACATAGCTCGTTGGAACAGAAAAGAAGGTCCAGAAATAAACTCTTACATTGATCATCAAATGAGTTTTGACAAAGGTGCCAAGGCAATACAATGATAAGAGGGCAGTCTTTTCAAAAATGGTGTTGGAACAACTGGATATGCCTATGCAAAAAAAAAAAAAAAAAAAAACAACTTAGATGCTTACCCCATATTCTACACAAAAATTAATTGTGTTCATACATCTAAATGTAAGAGCTAAAACTATAAAACTGTTAGAGAAAACACTGGAGAATTTTTTGTGAAATTGGTTTAGGCAAAGATTTCATAGATATGACACAGAAACATGATCCATATAAGAACAATTTGATAAACTGTATTTAGTCAATATTAAAAACTTGTGTTCCTCAAAAGACACCATTAAGAAGATGAAAAGAAAAACTACAGAGTGGAAAAAATACTTGCAAATCATATATCTGATGAAGGACTTCCGTCTAGAGTACATAAAAAACTCCCACAATTAAAAAATATAAAGACAAATAACAAAAAGTATAAGAAATTTAAATAGACATTTCACCAAAGTAGATATACAAATAGCTAAGAACATGAAAATGTAAAATACTCAAAATCATGAGTCTGTTGGGAAATAGAAATTAAAACCACAATGAAATACCATTATACAACATTAGAATGGCTATAATGAAAAAGACTGATAATGGTAAGTGTTAGTGAACTTGTGGAAGAATTGGAACTGGCATACAATGTTGGTAGCACTGTAAACTGGTACTATCATTCTTTACATTAATATGATCCAGCAATATTATTCATATTCCTCCAATGTTACTCATTGGTTTGTATTTAGTTCTATGTAGTTTTAGGACATGTCAATATATGGAACAGGTCCTTCACCACAAGGATCCCTTATGATGTTCTTTTTTTTTTTTTTTTTTAAAGATTTTATTTATTTATTCAACAGAGATAGAGACAGCCAGCGAGAGAGGGAACACAAGTAGGGGGAGTGGGAGAGGAAGAAGCAGGCTCATAGCAGAGGAGCCTGATGTGGGACTCCATCCCACAACGCTGGGATCACGCCCTGAGCCGAAGGCAAACACCTAACTGCTGTGCCACCCAGGCGCCCCTATGATATTCTTTTATAATCACACTCCCTTTGCCGCCCCTTCCCCATTCCTAACTCCTGGTAACCACTGATCTGTCCTCAGTCTCTACAATTCTGTCATTTCAAGAATGTCATATAAATGGAATCATATAATATATAATCGTTAGAGTTTAGCTTTTTTCACTCAGCATGGTTCCCTTGTAGTTCATCCAAATTGTTGTATATCTCAATAGCTTGTTCCTTTTTAATCTTGAGTAGTACTGCATGAAATGGATGTAAATGTAAATGTAATGGTCTTCTGGACCATTTCCACAAACTATAAAATGTTTATCGTTTCATGAGAGTTAAGAGTTACTGTAAACAAGTAAAGAATTTCAAAACCACACTAGAGGTGGACCCTGGTCTATCAGCTGAGAGATTGCTTTTATTATATCAACCTGAAAGCAGGACCGATTTGAATTAGTACCTCTTTAAGATTATAAACAGCTCAGTGTTCTGGTTCACACAATTGGAACTAAAGATGTTGACTTCTCACATTCTGAGAGTCTGTGCTGCCTCTCTCCCTCCCTCCTTCCACCTCTTCTTTTCCTAAATATATATGAACTGTCTTCTGTGTACCTAATGAATTACATAGTGTCTAAGAGTTGATCCCCAAGGATGAATCCATCACCCAACTCTGTCTTCTTTCCTCCAACCCCTGTAGCACCTTCTTCTTTCCCCAACAACTGAGAAAGGACTGATACACACAGAGAATATCTGGTGCCACAAAATTACGTGTATGCGCGCACGTGCACGCACACACACACACACACACACATACACACACACAGTGTATAAAAAAGGAACACAGAGTATTTCTGATCCTTTCCCTACTTTCCCCTTTGTGACATGGCCCTTTGGTCCATTATCAAAGAAAAATTCCTTGGGGGCGCCTGGGTGGCACAGTGGTTAAGCGTCTGCCTTCGGCTCAGGGCGTGATCCCGGCGTTATGGGATCGAGCCCCACATCAGGCTCCTCCGCTATGAGCCTGCTTCTTCCTCTCCCACTCCCCCTGCTTGTGTTCCCTCTCTCGCTGGCTGTCTCTATCTCTGTCAAATAAATAAAATAAAATCTTTAAAAAAAAAAAGAAAAAAAAATTCCTTGAATTTTATAGCACAAAGATTAAAAAAAAGTCACTTATTTTAAATTGTGACCATGTAATTTAATTGGCTTATCAAAGAAATATAAAGTATAGTGATTTTCTGATAAAATAATTTCAAATATGGAAAGGTTTTGTCTTTAAGATCTTTAGCGAGTACCTTTTTTTGGTGTGAAATTTCTCTTTAGTAGATGGAAAAGTCTTCTTTACTTCTTTTTTTTCTTAACTGAAACATGAATGGCTGCCCAAAGATCTGGTCACCTGGTTTAGTGCTGCTCTTAATTGTTTGAAAGACAATATAATAAACATCTCTAAGTTCATGACAAAGAATTTAGAACTTCTTCAGTTTTGACCACAGATGCATGATTTGCCCAACAGGCTTCATGGATATCTGGTCACTAAGACCCTCAATGAGGCCAAAGTTCTGATGTGTGATAACTAAATGGGGAAGACAAAGAGACAATAACAGCCCTTAGCTGTTCTTCTAATTGATGTTAGTAGTCACCTCAGGAACACGCCTACTATGTGTTATTATGCCTAATGGGACTCCATGAGACGGGGGGGTCCTTCATTATTTTTTTCATATAAAAATAATTTCTTGAAAGATCAAGGGATTTATTCAAGATCAGTCACAAACCATTTAAAAAAAACATATTTTGATTTCTTGGGATGATGCCCATTTACTTTTTTGCGGCATTGAAGGCCTAAGCCACTCAAAATATCAAAGGTTAGGAAGATGCAGTAATATTTTTGAAGATCAGGTCTTGAGTTTGACCTGCTAGGGAACAAAATGAAGGAGAATGAGAGGCAAGGATGAAAAGCAGGGAGGAGGGTAGTTGGTGAGATGCCACAGGGGTTGAATAGGTTTGGTTTTTTTGTTTTTTTTTTTAATGGCCAGATAGCAAATATTTTAGCCTTTGCAGATCATATGGTATCTGTCAAAACTATTTATGTAAGTAATTGGGTATGGCTGCGTTCCAATAAAAATTCATTTACAAAAATAGGCATTGGGTGGGGTTTGGCCTGCTGGCTGTAGTTTGCCCACTTCTGGGTCAGAGACTCAGGAGAAAGCAGAAGTGGTGAGCACTCAGGGCTTGCAGATGACGTACTGGAATCTCCCTTTTAGTGTCTACTACCTTCCAGGTTCACTTCCCCTCCTTTATGGGAGCTGGAGGCAGCTTTAAGGTCACTCCATAAAACTAATGAAAATATTACTGTGAAGCTAACTATTTCCTTGGAACAAAAAGCAGGAAAAGGTTCAACACATCACCTGAGTTCAAATGCATTTTCACAAGATTACAAAACCCAGGGCTCTCACATTTCACTCACTTCTGAACACCTTTGGGGAGTATGTATTAACTGCATTGTAAGACCATCGTTAAGTTCCATTTGAAATCGAATTGGTGTTTTGGTGAATACAATTACTTTTTCGGGATGTTGCAATGCAAATTTTGTGGATGACGTTAAGAGGGATTTTATTCTGTCTTCGTAAATTACAATTTGCTAAATTTCTATAGCAACCCTCCCTTAACCAAAGAAGTAACCAGATTACAACTAAACCTCCAAGTTGTACCTAGCAACTGGCACACCCAAGATATGTCATGTAACAAAATTAACCTCAGAGAGATTGTGTGGAAAATTTCATCAACTCAACTTAAACTCTCGTAACATTTACTGTTTGCAATCATGGTTTTTAAATGTGTTTCATGGTATGTTTTCACGTTTTAAAATAAATAACCATTTATTATAGCCGTAATGGAAAATGCTGATGCCTAATTTTATTTCTGTTACTCTTGAAATTAATTTGACTAGTTTTGTTTTAGCTGCATATATTACTTTGGGAGAAGGAGAAATGACAGTGTTTCTGTTTTTTAAAGAAAATGTTAATAGGTGTTTCACATTCAAAATGTTTTTCATGTGTATGTGTTTGGTGGTCTCAAAAACTTCAACAAAACACCAAAGTATAAAATTACAGTGGCATTTGCACTAACTTGATTGTATGCATTTATATTCTCAAACAGAATGTGTGCCACTCAAAGTCATGGCTATCCTAGATTTGTGTTTTCTATAGACATTTAGCAAATGTGTGAGTTGATTTGGGGATTATCCATTATGGAGGCAGTTAACAGATTTGCTTGAAGGCAAAAAAGTATTACAATGAACAAAATTCACACATATACCACACAGGTCTTTAGAGCATCTAGAATTAGAAAAAAAAAAAATCTCCGTTTAGGAAATCCTGCCTAATTTCTAATACCATAACATGCCCTGGTAAGTTCTCAAAATTACTGATCAAAATTTATATTAAAGATTTATAATCAAGATATATATTTAATATATAGGTATATGTTGATATGTAAGTATTACCTATATATTTTGATATATACGTATGTAGGTCATGTGTGTGTGTGTATATTTCAGCATATGTATGCATACAAAGATGCATATGAGAACGTACATAGATGCACATTCTTATTAGCTCAAAATCAGAAACTATTTAAATGCCTACATATAATAGAGTGGATAAATGTGACATATTCAGACAAGGAAGTACTATGCAGTAATGAAAATGAATCAGCTACGACACAACAACATGGGTTACTCTCACCAACATAATGTTGAGCAAAAGAAGCCATACAGAGAAGAATATATATCATATGGTTCCATTTATATAAAATACAAAAACAGGCAAATTCATGCCATTAGAAGTTGGGAAAGTGGTTGCCTTGGGAATTAGGGTGGTTAGTGACTGAGGGACTTCTGGGGGCAGGTAATGTTGTTTCTTGATCCTGGTTACACAGATATGTTCATTTTGTAAAAATTCATGGAGTGGACACATACATTTTTCTGGATGTATATTATATTTCAATAAAAATTTAAAAAAGTTTACACAGTATTATGGCTCTTAAATTATGTAACATTTCGCTAATTTTCCTAGGTTTTAGCTTCTATAAGAAAATCAGATTTGGGGAAACAGTGGAAATAGGCCAAGAAACAGTGTTTATGACATAAATGACATTATTTTAAAGGAGAAATTTTGGAGTGTCTTAGACATTTTTATTTTATGGAACTAAGTTAAAGGTTCACAGCAGAGATTTGTTTTTTCTTTCTTGGTACAGACATTCTGCAGAATTGCTTCACCAGACAGAAAACTCATGTGGGATGGGGCGTAGTATAGCGCTCAGGACTTGGCAGAGCTGTGAGCCCACTACCTTTCATGCTTTGACAGTCAACGACTGTGGACACGTTTAACATGTTCAGTAAGTATTTGCTTTACTTGTTGCTTTTATAATTAGGGCTATTAAAGTTCCTTACTTAGGTATTTATGTATGTATGTATTTTTGAGAGAGAGAGAGAGAAAGAGAGAGTGCAGCGGGGAGGGGCAGAGGCAGAGGGAGAGAGAGAATCTTAAGCAGGTTCCACGTCCAGTGTGGAGCCTAATGTAGGACTCGATCTAACGACCCCGAGATCATGACCTGAGCTAAAATGAAGAGTTGGACGCTTAACTGACTGAGCCACCCAGGCACCCCTAAATAGTTTTAGAGTCCATGGAATCACTTCACAAAACACGTGGTTCTTATGTCAATTTTTTAAATTGAGGATTTCTGACTTCCTTTTAAACATCAGTTGAGACCTATTCCCAAACATCATCCATTGTGTTTCACATTCCCCTTTTAATTCTTGTGCATCTGCAAAACCTAGGAAGGAAAGTCTAGGAATGCAGCATTGAGTTTCATCAGTAAAATCTGATGTTTCCAGCCCAAATAAAACTATGGGCTAGCCACAGACACTCATTTTCTGTCTCACGTTCACAGAAAAATTGCCCAGCCTTCCCATCAAGAACTGGGTGAGACACCTATTTGGCAAAATGTGTCCCTCTGAGCAGATAAGCAGATGCATGTTTCTAGACCAGCAGCTCATCAATGACTCAAACTTTCTTTTCAGTTTATTATTTTGCTTGCTGCCTCCTTTCTGTCAGTTGACCTCCCCAACATGACAGTGAGTATGGAATACAAAAATCTGTTTAGCAGACGTGCCAGTGCAATCAGCAAGATTTACAACATAGCTGCTATTCTGGAGAGCCTCTCTGTATCACACATATTTTCCTTTATGATGTGTTACTTCTGTCTTAAATAAGCAACTAAAGAAGCTGTTGGGTTCAATGGAGGAGAGAAAAGGGTCTGACTTCATTTTTGAAGACAGTCTTTGAAATTATATTTCTGTACAAAGGATGGCATGTGGAGGACTATGAAGTTTGCCTTATGAGGTATGTGGGAGAGAAGCAGTGTGGCTGCTCAGAGACAGCATGGTCTCTGAGATGAGACTGGATCCAAATCCAGCTCTGCCACTTGCTGGCTGTGTAACCCTGAGAAAATTCCTTAAGCGCCGCATCTCAGTTTCTACATTTTCGGGCCACAGTAGTGCATCGTAGCTTGTTGTGAGGATCAAATGAGTGAGCCTGGCACAAAGCAAACACAGGTTGAGCCACAGGTAACAGTATTCTCTTGTTGTACATTGGTATACGTAACGTATTTTAAGATTGTATATTTTACCTTCATTGATTCAGGAAGTGCTCCTCAACCCACTAGCGAGAATGTTCTTGTTAAGATATAAACCAAATCATGTCACTCATCTGCTCTTAGGCTTCTAAAAGCTTTCCATCTTGGGGTGCCTGGGTGGCTCAGTTGGTTAAGCATCTGCCTTCAGCTCAGGTCATGATCCCAGGGTACTGGGATCGAGCCCCACATTGGGCTCTTGCTCGGTGGGGAGTCTGCTTCCCCCTGCCCTGCTGTCCCTCTCCCTGCTCATACTCTCTCTCTCTGTCTCTCTCAAATGAATAAATAAAATCTTTAAAAAAAAAAAATAAAAGCTTTCCGGGGCGCCTGGGTGGCACAGCGGTTAAGCGTCTGGCTTCGGCTCAGGGCGTGATCCCGGCGTTATGGGATCGAGCCCCACATCAGGCTCTTCTGCTATGAGCCTGCTTCTTCCTTTCCCACTACCCCTGCTTGTGTTCCCTCTGTCGCTGGCTGTCTCTATCTCTGTCGAATAAATAAAATATTTTAAAAATAAATAAATAAATAAAAGCTTTCCATCTCA
Source organism: Ursus americanus (assembly GCF_024610735.1). Classification (NCBI taxonomy): domain Eukaryota; kingdom Metazoa; phylum Chordata; class Mammalia; order Carnivora; family Ursidae; genus Ursus; species Ursus americanus. The sequence goes on along the minus strand of NC_142139.1, from coordinate 36,413,817 downwards.
CTCCGAGGAAAAGTCTAAAGGCTTTATAAAGATGTACAGGTGGGGTGACTATGTTTCCTGGTATTTTTAGGACAATCTGGGTTTATGCCTATTGTCCAGATGTAATTATTGACGGTGTCTCCTTTCACTCTCAAACTATCCTGGTTTGGATGCTAAAATATATGGTTACCCTATTATTAGGCAGGCCCTATGTTATCTGCTTCCCCCCATCACATACTTTACCTGCCTATCCCTGTGACCTCATGTTACTACTCTCTCCCTTCCACTCACTACTATGGCCTCCTTGCTGGTCCTTTAACCCTCCAGGCACATTCCTGCCTCCAGGCCTTTGCACTCGCCCTTTCCTCTGGCGGGAATGCTCTTACCGTAGACAGTGGCATGGTTTGCTCCTTTTATGTTTTAAGTTTTTATTCAACTGTCACCTTGTATTGAGGCATTCTTTGGCCACCCACTCTAAAATTAATATCTTCTTCCCCTTCTTTCTATTCCTCTTTCCCATTTTACTTTTCTCCTTAGCAGTTATCTCATATGCTATATATTTACGTATTTCACTTGCTTGTGTCTTGTTCTTCGGCTAGGATGTAAGCTCCATGAGGGCAAGGATGAGTGTTTTTCTTCATTGCTATTTCCCCAATGACTGGTATATAGTAGGAGCTCAATAAATATCTATTGAATGAATAAAGGAAGAACATTTAGAGAAGAAAGATCTGATATCATTGAGTAACCAAAGGGTCAATCCATTGCCATCCTCATTATCTTCTAGTATAAAATTTGATCTAAAATGATAGGGATCCTATGTTTAGGATTAGCATTATGAGAAGCACGATTTGACTGGATTCCATTACTGATGCTCTTTTCTAAGTAAGTTGTTTTAAAAGTTGAGATGGCAAACTGTCTATGAAACTCATAGAGATGCTTATACTCTAAAAGTAACTTCTATGTGCCCATCTAAAACTAGTATTAAATCTTCCTGAGGGCACACTTAATCTTTGCGTCCTGAGTCCAGAAACACTGGACTTCAAATGTTCCAAAATTTAAGTAAACATTTCAGAGCACATGGTTTTGTAAAATTTTTGATGTTCAAGTTTAAAAATAAGGCTACCAAAAGTTAATACTGAATGATACTTACATTTAGTCCTCTTATTGAATTCAATTGCAACCATTAACTTTGTAATGTAGGAAAGTTATTCCAAGAAAAACTAGACCTAGTTAAAAATAAAATTGTAGCTATAGAAAGCAGTTATTCTAACTGCCAGGAGAGTATGGCAGCTCCAGAAAGCAGTTGTAGAATTTCTGGCAGTATATCAAATTTATTTTGACAGAATTTCTTAGAACAGTCCTTATTTAATCACTCTAGTCTTAGAATCAACTTCAGAGACAGTAAAGTTGATTCCCCATCCTCTTTCATTTTAGTGCGCATACTCTACCAACTGCATAAACTTGTGTGATAATAAAGAAATAACACTCATATCCTAGCAACTCATGAGATGAAGACACCATAGAAATATTTTGGGATGAAACAGCCTGAACATCTGCTTTTATTGATCTGAGTATTTGAAGGAGCGCAACATTTACATACACACTCTCACACACACTCACACACGCACAGCGTATCTTGTGAAAATTGTTTTCTCAAAAGTCAAGTTTTATGCATCTCTATTTTAGACCACAGCAGCCTCTTCTAGGAGCTGAAGTGTTTGATGGAGGAATATCATCAGCCATGATGCCTTTTACATCTCAACACCTTCCTAATAAGAACAGGACTGAAACCATCTCTCCCTCCTCAGCCATGGGAACAATCTCGCGGTTATGGACGGGTTCCATCCCCCATCCCCCATCCCCCTGAAGTAGGAATAACTGTGCTGTGAGCCAAATGCTGAGGGTTAGCGGAGTAACCCCACATGAGAATAATTACTTAACATGACCATGAGAGAAAGCAATGAGGTTCCCAGACACAGGAAACGAAAAGTCAGAATGGGAGGTAGAGTTGGAGAGGGCTCTGAAGCCTTTCCAGACAGCAACTTCCTTGTAACAAACAGCAAATTGGGTAATAAATTTATCACTCTGTCATTTTAAGTGTACAGATATTCTGAAATCAGCTAGTGACCATAATGAACTTTTGCAATGCGCATGTGTCTTAGCAATGCCAGAAACTCGACCTATTTCCTGTTCTCTGAAGAGCAAATACAATCTTGAATAACATGAATGTTCTTTTGATATTCCAAATCACTTGTAGGTTTAATATTTCAATCCCAATCCCAATACCAAGTGTGCTCAAAGAGTGCATATTGCACAGAAACCTTGAAAAAACTCTTCAATTGACTGTACATACCAGAGAGAGGAAGGTAAACGACACAATGCCCAGACAAAGGCAAAGGGGGAAAATGATCCTGTTATGTCCTGCTCTGCTTTGCATACATATCTCACGGACTTATGGACCCTGAGACATTCCTGGTTTGCAGGAAAAGAGGAGAAATTCAAAAAGTCAAAAGCACTTCAGCTCTTAGATCTGGAATTGTGTGGGAGGAAAAACATCCTTAGAGAAGCAAATACAGTACATTTTCTTATTTTACTCATCCATCAAATATTTTTTAAGTTGTGTACCATGCTGGATGCAGGAGATACACTGATAAATGAGCAGGATGGCAGCTTGCCTCAAGGAACCTGCAGTCTGGTGGGGCAGAGAGGCAGATGAACTGGCAAATACAATCATCGAGTATATGTTAAATGCTATTTTAGAGTTAATAGAGGGCATCACAGGAGCCCATGAGAAAGCAATAACCCAATTTGGGACATAAATACTTGCCAGACAAAGAGATAAATGTTTAAGCTGAGATCTGAAGAATCAGGTAGAATAAACTGGAGGAGGCATGAGGGAAAACTATGGCAGGTAGAAAGAGCATTGGGTATTCTCAGACAGGCCAGGTTAGCTGCAGTCAATGGAGGTAGAGGAAAGTAGCGTGCAGAGGAGTCACCAGGAGGGAAGGCAGGGTCAGAACTACCCCACAGGAAACATTTAGCTGGGACGCAATGCACCAACCTGGGGCAGAGATCTTGGTCAAGGGACGCACTTTTTTTTCGCGAAATTCGGGGAATACTAATTTTGTGATTATAGCACTATTACTGGAGTACATGAGAAAGATCTGTTTCTATTTGCTTGATGAAGAGTGAAAGGGAAACACCACCATTATCACATATGCAATAATGTGGTGGGTAATTTGATCAACTTGGGGAAATAGGATGTGCAGACACAGGTAATAACTTGTGTCTTGTACATAAATGGAGAGGCCCTCCGACAAGCTGGGTGATCATCACCACCATCACCACCAATATTTTACCTTGAAGATATCCAAGAAAGTGGATGAGAAGTGAATTTTAACAGTAAAGACCCTCATCAACTCAAATCATACTGATAAGCACTTACTGAACAACTATTATGTTTGAGACCCACAATCTATAAGTTGTGGCAATTTAACTTTGAGGCAGAAGTTGCCCTGGTGATTTGATGTGTCAGGAAACAACTTGTGTATGGCTGTCCCAACAACGGGATGGATTCCAGTTGCACAAGATGTCAAAGGCTGTGTGAATACGGAGATAACTGGCTCCAAGCGAACGTCTTTGGTTTCCACATTGCTCAGATCCTCTGCCAGAGCAACATATTGAGTCTCAGTTTTCCATTGCAAAATATTCCTGATAATTTCAAACAGAAATTGTATTTGTTTATTTTTCATTGTTGTCCTCAATTAGAGGTGGATGTTCAGAGTGGACCAAATTAGTAACCGACAATCGGTTATGGGATTCTGTCACTGGGTGGGTAGCCTGTTCTCACAAATCCGCTTTTACCCCCCATGCTGAATGGAGACATTATTCGCCTCCAGTATGATCCACGACAGCACTGGTTTCAACTCCCAGCGACGCATGTTAGCGAATTCTACGCTACGCCATTGGACTCAACTTCTTTCCTCTTCCCTTGGCCACCATTCTAATCCCCTTCAATCTACTTCTGTCATGCACTATTTCCCACATTCCTGTTTCTACCGAATAGGCTGAGGTACGGTGGTTTAGGGGCATGTCTGTGGGCACGTATGGGTGAGCTGTTATCCTGCAGGAACGTGATGCCCAACTTTGGCTTATGCATGCACACATCATTTGTAGGGTTTCTCCTCTATTCAAAATTATAACCCACCTCCCTATAGACAATACTCCAGGGCATTAACATCATCTCATGGAATCATTAAGGAGTACAATTATTAGATTCTGTACTTCCAACCGATATTGGCATTTAGTAGTTGGGAGGTTATTTGTGACCCTAAACCTGGATAAAATGTTTCACTTGTTTTGCCATTGTAATGAATGTAAACAATTTATATAACAGATTAATTTACTGGCTAAATTTGTGCATTTCTTGAAAATTCACTTACCAGATAATGTAATTTCTTGACAATTCAAATCCATCATCAGTTTAGGTGACAAGTGTGGATATTTGAAAGGGTCTGTAACTCCTTTCCCTTCCTCTTTCCTGCTTTTGTCAGTCTTCTCTTGTAATTATTGATATTCTGCTTTTTGCATAATTAAAAATTAGAGTAATCCTTTGATAAACTTAGTAATAACTTTTCTTTGACATTGCCATTTGCAAGGCCCTTGTATGCTCAAAAACCAAGAAGGAAACTGGCCTTTATATGCTTCCTTTGCGTCCTTCTGCTTTATATTTTATTGTCTCAGACTGTCTGATTTTATCGCCCCGTAGCATGTCTGTGTGTGTGAGTACAAGCCAGGGCCATTGGAGTCTCTCTCCACTTTTTGGCTTATTTCTTCTCCCTGCAACATATATAACTCCAGACTCATTTTTTCAATTTAGGGTCTGTAAATGCTTCAACAGCAATCATACAGTGACTAGATCTAGCCTCTCTGAGAAAATCATTTACTTAGGGGTGGTGATGGCATTTTGACCAGAGCTGTGTAAATGCATGCAGGGAGCTGGTAAGAAGCAGGTGAAATATGGTCAAAGGAGGGATGATCTTGACTACTAAACATGGGAGCCCCTGGGTGTTTTTTTATTAAAGCAACGCTCAGTAGGTAGAAGTGAAGATCAGTAGAGACTGGAGGAAAGAACCTCTGAAGATAGAGATCACTAGGAAACTTCTGGAAATCAGGTGTAGAATGACCTGCTCCCTCTTCCATGCTCACAGACCATCAAGAGCCACTCAGTACTAAACAAAATGGTAAAGTGAGATGGACAGCTGCTACTTGGCCCTGCAACTCAGGGCAGCTTGCCAAGGTCAGAGGAGTCCACAGGTCAGATATGTGAGACACCAAAGCACTGGACTCCTACAGCAGGAGGCAGCTGCAGACAAAAGGCAAGAGGGCCCAGAGCTCACATTGCTTGGAAGGATTTCTCTTGACTCTCCTGGGCAGAAATCGGGGAAATTGCACATCTTATGGTCTCCTAGCCTAGAGAAGAGGGCTGACAGAATAGAGCAGAAATAACCTCTAAATATTGTGAGGCTTCTTAGCTTACTCAAATGTTTTCTTCTTTTCCTCTGGAAGGAGATTAAAATAACTCAAGTGTATATATATTTTTTTTACCCAAAAGGTTTACTTTCTAAAATGAATGTTGGTTAAATGACTCATTACATGAGTTTTAGAAAAAACAGAAGTTACACAAATGTACTCCTGTGATATAAAAACATGTCAAACTGTCCACATTATTTAGAACTACAATAAGGTATATAAAGTCTTGGATTCCCAAGAGGGAAGAATCAGATGGTAAATGAGGACATGTAAATTATTATCCATTGTTAAATGAATGTAAAACAAAGTTTTATTTGAATTTTCACCAATTGGAGATATCCCAGATGATCTGACTTCAAATGCTGCTATGGAATAGAAATGATGTTTAGTCTGGTGATTGGCAGGTAGCACCTCAAAGAGATAAGCAAGTCTCCTTCCCAGCAGTTGCAGATACGGATTTTCCAAAGAGCTTCTTTGCAAATGGTCAAATGGGAATAATTAACTCAGAAATAATTATTCTCCTGAGCCCTGATGGATTGGTTAACTAGAGTGTAAGTATGAATAATCAATGTTTAATACTCTATAATGTGACTACTGGAGTAAAATTTTGAATAAGAGTCATATAAACATTTTAAACCTATTATTAAAGAAAGATGTCATGGGAAAGTCAAGTGTTTACACATAATATTTCATAAAGAGAAAATTAATAACCTTTTAAAAAATTAAAGTTCCACAGCATGTGCTAAACATTTTAAGTTAACTGCACATTTTAAGTTTTGCATTGTAGTTCAGTTCTAAAATCCCATTTTAAGTTCAAATAGAAAACATATGTTTTCATGCTATTCTGTGAAAAGAGATGGTGTATTTTTAAAAATCATTTGTTGTCTAATTTCCCCAATTTTGCGAACAGTATATTGGAGTAATTCTGAAATGGTTCTTATTTGTAACATTCAAGATGGTAATCACTGTTTTCAGCTTTATTGTTAGCACTTCATTGTACCGCGGCTTTTCCTGGTAGGCGAGGATAATTTTGCCACCATTTAAGTGTATCTATTGGAAGCCGAGAGATTTACTTAAACTTTATCATGTCTACAAACAAAAACTTGCCATTTAAAGTCATATTGCAGAATATTACTGCTCAGAATAGCTTTGTTTTTATGGATAATTTCATAGGAGAAAAAAATAAAGGCTGAGGGAAGCACTTCTCTGGGCTTAGAATAAAGACATTCCATAACATCCGGCACAGACCACGTGATTTCACTTGAATTTTAGGTCATTTGGATTCTTGCAGCAATTTCCCCTCACAACCACTAGACCAAGTATGAAATATCTAATTCTTTTTGGCTTTAGTTTGTTTCGATACTAACCCGTCCCTGAAGTGAGGTGATAGAGTGACAGTGGGTTAGTTAGTTATCTTCCTCTGGGTTGAGGCACCAACTTTGTCTTATTTGTCTTGGGATCCTTATTCCTCGCTCAGGGGTGGGCACACAGTGGGTCCTCCATAAATGAAAACTCCTTAGACCAAAGAAATGAAGGAGGCGACAGTAAACTGATGCCTATTTTAAACAGCTTTAGTGACACTGTTCGACAAGTTTAGCATTGGCCCAGGATCCTGTGGACCCCACTGTCTCTACGTCACCCAGATCAGTGAGGGAAGCCAAGTCCCTCCATCATCAATCCAGACAGTCAAAATAAAATAGGTACTTTTCATTTCAAGACGTACTGTGGGTACATGGCTGCTGAAAGGCAGCACCTTGAAAAGGCAATGGAAACCGAGGAGATGCTAATTTTAAGTACTCTTTGGGCTCAACAGATCTCACCCTGCAAACTGAATCTCAGAAAAATCCAGTTGCTTCCCAACATGGCCCATCCACTCAGCAAGCTCAGGGCTGGCATGAGAATCTGCTTCGTTAAAGACCATGACTTTGAATAGTCATCCCAGAAATACAATTTTGTTAACAATGAAGTTAGCAAGTAAGTGTAACATTTAACAAATAATAAAATTTTTAAATGCCACCGAGTTTGAAGGCTGCAGAAATCACTTCTAGTAAAAACACGGACTAAAATTCCAAAGGTCGGCAGCAACTCTCTTACTCTGGAATCAGAGCACATGTTCAAACCTGCAAATACATTTGTGGTTACTTCCTACCTTAAACACATTGATGGGGAGATCAATGACCACATAGATAAGGTCTCCAAGGGCAAGGCTGGCTATCAGCGCGTTGGGGCCATTCCTCATACACTTGTTCTGGTAAATGATCCTGAGCAGAGTTGCATTCCCCACCATTCCCACGATGAAAATAGTACAAGATATCACAGTGTTAATGTATTTGAAAGCTGAAGTAATCTTAGTCTGCTGTGGGCAATAGTTGTGCATTGAGCCATTGCTAGGTAGGGCCAAATTAGTGGGCTGATGAGTGGTAACTGGGAAGTTGAGTTCTGTCCCATGAAAAATGGTGAAGTCATCCACCGGAGTGCTCAGGTTTGTGCTGTAGCTCTCAGGATGATCACTGATTACAAATCCCACCAGCGCTACCCAAAAGGCCACCTTGAGGCAAAAGGTTTCCATCGTGATGCAAATTTGAGGAAATGTCTCTTATCGCGTTGCCTTTAGACCCTTGCTTTTTTTTTTTTTTTCCTCACCTGGAAAAGAAAGGAGGAAAAATAAATTTGGTTACAAAATTCAGCTGCCAATGAAATTGTAGTCAATGATTATTTACTACTTCAAGTAAAAAGTAGTATATATTTGGTAATTAGATAAGATAATCTGTGTCAGGTTATCCCATGGCAGGAAAAAAAAAGGAGACCAAAGCTCCATTATGGCAAATTCTCTATCTCTGTGTCTGTCTCTCTCTATGCCTCTCTGCCTCCTCTTTCCCTCTCTCATCTCCGTCCATAGCGATCCTTATATCTGAATTATAGTATGGATGAGGATATGCCGGTTTTTCCTTTAGTAGATAAAAAGTTACTTTTTTCTATTATACCTAGGCTGATAAGAACCTAAATTACAAAAATCTTCAAGAGTTGAGATACAAAATTTTATTTGTTAGTGGAAGAGAAAAGGCATTATTTGCCAAGTAGGAGTTACATGGTATTAATTCTAAAAATCACCCAATTCTGTAATTCAATATTCCAAAATGTGTTGTTTTGCACATGGTAAATAATGAATGTGGGAATAAAATGTAGCACAGGTAGCTATTTAAAGTGTTATAAAACGCTCTTTTAAAATCAGAACTCTGGTGAACACCATCGATACATTTAACAATCTTCTTTTCAATTAAAAATTATATAATGGATAAAGACAAAATATTTATTTTATTGAAAATCTTGATGATTAATGGGTACAATCCACCTCTCTGACAGGAACTCTGGTTCTTTTCCATTCCTCAGAAATTATTATCACAATATTGGCCAATGAGTGAAACTGGGAGTAATGGCTTTCTCAGGCCAGGCACAGTATTTGGCTTTTCAAGGGACATCTATCCCAAACTCTTTAAACATCCTATACAGCTACATTTCTAACGCCCACGGCACTGAGCGCTTCACATGCATGGTACCATCTAATGCGGACCCTGCTCCTGCGAAGCCAATACATAGTTCCATCACAAACCCAGGGAACCAGGGGCTCGGTAAGGGCAAGTAGCCTGCCAAGTCCACAGGTGGTAGTGGAAGCGTTGATGGTAAGGCAGGTTAGTCTGACTCCGAGCCTGAGCTCTTAACCACTAGACCACACTATCTCTCATTCTTTTGCCTTCTTAGCGCTAAAATGTTTCAATGGAGTCTCCAGAGTTTTGATGAAGCAATAGACTCGGGAGGGGGATGACATGTTTTCAAAAGATCTTTTGTCGTTTCTGCTTAAGTGACTTGCAGGGAACAAGTGGTCCTTCTTGCTCAGAAAGTCTAGGTTTCTACTTTAATCCTTAAAGGAAGGATGTTGGGGAAAATGAGGGGGTTGGTGGTAACACAGTAATCAAAGGTAAATAAAAAAATGGCTCATCCCATTTAAATTTTTTGTAAATTTTCTTCTCTGTAAGTTTTTAATGATTCTTTAAATGAAGATCCATTAGCTCATTAATGCAGAGGCATGTGTCTATGATTTATATGCCCAGGTCATAATTTAATTTTTTAAAAATTGTGTCCTTCTGCTTGGTCTGTTTACAGTTGGTATTAACCACTTTTAGGAATTTTGATAGTTATCTTGGGAAATCAATAGAGCTTAGGTTTAGACAATATATAGATGAAATAAGATTTATTCAGGTTGTACAGAAGGTCTTAAGTAAGTACAAGGTGCAAATACCATATACTTTTGCCTTCCCCTTAGATTTTTTTCCTCCAGGAACCTGAAACACTAATGACCTCATATGTATATTAATAATTTATGCATCTGACTTGAGCTTCACAACTCTAGGTAGGCAGGGGCAATATTCCCATTTTAATTGCGGAAGTGAGTCTTGAAGAAGTTAAGGCTGCATGGCCAAGAAGAGGCAGGACAGGTATGATGCCTCACTTTGCTTTGCTTAATTATAAGTAGTTTGCCATTGTTTCCTGCTTTTTACGGTTTGGAGTGAATATTTGACCAAATGTTGACAGACCTACAAAATGCCACTACTTGCATTCCACAGTGGAGACCAGGCCTCTAAGAACAAAGCAGATTGTCATTCTCCTCTTTAGATCATAGATATGGAAGAAAGAAATCCTGCAATACTTTGTGCTATTTGATGGCTAAAGCCTCCCACTTTCCCAATTGGAATGGACCCTTCAGTAATGTTTCCTTAAAAATAAGAGAGAGAAGGCCTTTCCTGGAAATGGAGTGCCTCTTTGCCCAGTAGAGTCCAGTAGGAGGATATTTAGTAAACTGACCTGGCTATCAGGGGTGATTATGACACTCAGGAAAGGTACCACTACTGAGTCTGAACATTAGCATGCTGCTTTGCTTGGTCAGCTGATAATGCGGGAGGTAAGGAGGCTAAGGCTGTGGGTTCTTAACAAGGTGTGAGCTAGCTACCACCAAAACCACTTTCCTCCTCCAACAATGATACCACCACATCATTTCTGATGACGTCTCCATCAGCTCTCTGCATGTATTAAGCTGCAGAGCTAAGGGATATTTGGCAAAGGTATGTGCGCATCATATCATCATTGGGTGAAAAATATAAAACCAAACAAAAAAAGCCTCTCAAATGCATGTTCCTCCAAGGATGAATCTGTAGCCCTTTTCCATGGATCTAAGTCATGCTGTGCTTGGAACTCTCAGTCATAATCAGACCTAGCTCTCTAGTGAAGCATCTCAGGTTCAGCCCAAAGTTTATAGATACGACATTCTTCATATTTGGGGGCTAAGAATTTGGTGGAGTTCAAAAGCTATTACTAAGGAAGAAGACTGAATCATTAGCCTTACACTATAAGCATTTAACATCTTGGATTCTCAGGATTAAAGTTCACCTATATAATTAGTAATTTGGAAATTCCAACCTTACTGAAATGGCATAAAGTTAAAGCAGGTAATTTACTGAAATGACTGCCAAGGTGTTTCTCACTTAGTTAACACTAAACACAGAAGTGAGTACGAGGTGCGTGTGCGTGTGTGTGTGTGGGGGGGGTGGAAGCCATGAACAGCTGCAGGAGGAGAGGGGAGAGAAACAAAAAAAAAAAACCTAAACAAATAAACTAGAAACTTTTACTAGTTTTCCGTGGGTTTTGCTGTCTGGGTAATAAATTAGCAACTGCTCTTACTGACGACGCCTGATTTTAATATGCGTCCCACCCCACCCCCTCCGCCGCCAACTCTATCCGGGAACTCCATTAGGATGGTGTAAACAGAGGCTGATTATCTAGAAACAGCCCTTGTTTTCCGCACGTGAAACGCAACAAGTGTCCTTTAAAGGACAGCACAGAACAAAACGCCCAGACCTCTGCAGGCAGGTTTCCAAACTAGCTGCACTGGGGGTTTTCCAAAACCCATCAGTCCCTCACACCGAGTGCCCTTGGCTACCCTTGGCATACCCCGGGTGTGCGGGGAGGAGAAGCAGGCGAGTCAAACGGCTGCGAGGCAAACTTCACAAGTAGGCTTTGGAGCCGCCGACAAGGGCGTGATGTTCCACAAAGTTCTCGCATGCTTGGGGGAAAAGGGAGACAGACCCAGGGAGAACCGTTGGTTTTCCTCTGACTAAAAAGCCGAATCCCGCCTGGGGAGGCTGGGGGCTTTCGCTCAGGCCCCCAACCCTCAAACGTTTCCGGAGCGCGCGGTTCCTGGGAAGGCGCCCGCCCCGCCACGCGCCCTTGGGCAGGTGGGTGGCAGCCCCTGGGCGGAGGGTCGCCAAGCTGCAGGGCGCCGGGCGACCGGGCGCCCGGCTCGCCTCTCCTCCCAGCGGAGGGGCCGGGGCGGCACCCCCCGCACCCCCTCCCGGCTCCCTGAGAGGAAAGAGTTGCACCGACCGTGGAGCTTGGCGGGCTCAGACAGCTGCCCGGTCCGCGCGCCGCACCCGCGCGGGAGGAAGCGGAGCCGGCGACGGTGGGTGGTGGACGTCCCCGGCTCCCGCGCCGCGGCGGCCCCGCAGGCGCAGCTCCCTCCGCTGCAGGAAGCTTCCCCCGCACGGCTTCTCCCGGGAGGTCTTCCCGAGCCTCCAGCCTCTGGCCGCCGGGTGGGACGGAGTCTCTCCACCTCCTGCCCGCCGTCGCCAGACCAAAGGGATGACTGTACGCGCGCGCGCGAAGGCTCGCAAGAAAAAGAAAACTCCAGGGGAACACGCCTCCCGTCTGTCCTCCCCTGCTCCTCGAAGCACTCCCAGACCTTCCACTCCACTCTGGGACAGCAAGAGCGTCCCAACCTTCCAACCCTCCCAAGGCAGCCGCTATAAAGCGCAGAGCTGCCGCCCCCTCCCAAGCCCTGAAGGGCAAGAGTCGTTTAACTCTTTCCTTCCCGAAATGAAGGAGGTTTGGCAATCGAAGGAGGAGCGTTTCACAGATAAGACTCAGGACTGAGGAAGGCCTTGCTGAAAAACCCATTCCCTTCACAGTAAGTGTAGGCAGATTCTATCCGTGAGGGAAGGGACAACAGCTAGAGCCAGGGTCCAGAGGGGAGGGGGTCTCCTCTGCATTCCCTGCCTCTTGGCTTGGTTTGTATGCCCCCTTTTAAGCTTATTGCAAGTGAAAGAGCCATCTTAGACAGCAGTTGACTGGATCCAAGTTTTGTTTCTATGTCGTCTCTAGAAGCCTGCACCCCAAGGCTCCATACCACTCCAGGGCAAGACAGGAGAGTCTGTGGAAGGGTCCAGTGTGTGGCTCAGAGAAATCTGCGATTCCTCAAGAAATCCAAACACTGAGGGTGCACACACTGCAGAAGGTGGGTCTCAGCATCTTTCTATGTTAAGAGTTTTATCCTAAATTGGGGAGTGGGAGAAGAGGTGAGAGACAAAGGCCATTGCCTGTGACATATGAGAAAAAATTGAGGGCTCTTTAGAGAAAGTTCTCCCTTGGAGTCCTTTGAGGCACTACTGGTGTGAGACATATTGTGGAAAGGTGAGTTTGGAGCACTGGTAACATTATATTATGACTGTTCTGGTTATCTATTGCAGCTAAAGAAAATCGCCCTAAAACAGTAGTGGCTTAAAACAACAGCAGTGATTTACTTTACTCATCATTCTGCAATTTGAGCAGGGCTTGGCTGGGACAGGCTCCACTTCCAAGACAGTTCACTCACTTGGTGATGAGTGTTGGTTTTTCTCCATGTGTGTCTCTCTACAAAGTGGTTTAGGCGTCCTCACAGCATGGTGGCTCCGTTCCAAGAAGGAGTGTCCAAAGAGTCGGGAGTGGAAGCTGCCAGTTTCTTAAGGTCTGGGCCTGGAAACTAGCACAGTGTCACTTCTGCAGAATTCTATTATGAAGCTGTCACTGATCCCAGATTCAAGGTGAGGGGATGTTGCCTCCACCTGTCAATGCAAAGAGTGCAAAGAATTTTTAGGCGGTATCTTTAAAATCAAAGAGATGCACGGTATATCACCGTTGAGTGGGGCCTTAATAGTCATCTAGTCTGGTTGGACTAAGTATTATCCTGTGTATTAATCTACTCTATCTACAGCTTTCCCATGACAGAGGGTCAGTCAGCCACGGTAACCAATAGCTTCCATAAATAAGTGCCTTAGTTTGCATTGAAAAAAAAAGGTACCTCTTCAAGCACATGGCTTGGCAAGCTGGCAATGTTTCCAGGGAAGAAAAAGTTATTGCTTTCTCCCAGAAGAGGCAGTTCTACACCAGGGTTCACACCTTGGAATGTGAAACATGTGCTGGGTTTTACTCCCTACTCCCCCTGTGACCAGACACATTTGGACAGTGCACGACTTGCATAACTGAGCATATTAGTCTATCCAGTCTTTCGTAGAGCACATCTGTCAGCCCCTACATCCTGGGAACCGCTCATCCCAGTGTGGCACAAGTCTAGTTATTAAAAATTCCTCCTCCAGAGGTGCCTGGGTGGCTCAGTCGGTTAAGCATCTGCCTTCAGCTCAGGTCATGATCTCAGGGTCCTAGAATCAAGCCTCTTGTTGGGCTCCCTGCACAGCAGGAGTTTGCTTCTCCCTCTCCCTCTGCCCACACCGCCTTCCCTGGCTTCCACGTGTATGCACACACTCTTTCTCTCAAATAAATAAATAAAATCTTTAAAAAAATTCCTCCTTTGCATGCATTAAGACGGCTGTTATCAAAAAGCAGAGAACAGCAAGTGTTGACAAGGATGTCTAGAAATTGGAGCCCTTGTGCGTTACAGGTAGGCATGTAAAATAGTGCAGTAGCTGTGGAAAACAGTATGGTGATTCCTCGGACAATTAAACATAAAATTACTGTATGATCCAACAATTCTATTTCTGGGTATATACCCAATATAATTGAAACCAGGGGCTCAAACAAATATATGTATACCCATGTTCAGATCAACATTATTCACAATAGCCAAAAGATGGAAATAACCCAAATGTCCATCTATGGATGAACGGATAAACAAAATGTGCACACATACACACACACATACACTGAAATATTATGTAGCCTTAAAAAGGAGTAAAATTCTGATACATGCTACAATGTAGATGAAACTTAAAGACCTTATGCTAAGTGAAATATGCCAGATGCAAAAGGACAACTGTTGTATGATTCCCCTTATGTGAAGTGCTTGGAGTAGTAATCAAAATCAGAGACAGAAAGTGGTACGGGGGCGCCTGGGTAGCGCAGTCGTTAAAGCGTCTGCCTTCGACTCAGGGCGTGATCCCGGCGTTTCGGGATCGAGTCCCACATCAGGCTCCTCCGCTGGGAGCCTGCTTCTTCCTCTCCCACTCCCCTGCTGTGTTCCCTCTCTCGCTGGCTGTCTCTCTGTCACATAAATAAATAAAATCTTTAACAAAAAAAAAAAAAAGAAAGTGGTACGGTGGTTAGCCAGGGCCTGGGGTTGGGGGAGGAATGAGGATATGCTGTTTAATATACTTCAGAATATCAGTTTGGGATGGCAATGTTCTGGAGTTGGAGTGTGGTGATGGTTGCACAACAGTGTGAATGTACGTAATGCCCCAACCGTACACTTAAAAATGGCTAAGATGATAAATTTATATTACATGTATTTTGCCACACAAAAAAATTCTTCCTGACATTAAGATGAAATCTGCCTCTGTATCTTACCTGTTGATCTGCTGTACATGTTGCTAAAATAAATTTACTGCTTCTTCTAAGAAAGATCTTCAAATATAAATAATTCTGTTTTCTGTAGATCACCAGCATAGATCTGCTTTTGTAAGGGATTGGGATTGCCTCATCTAGGTGAGAACAACACAAAATTCCTTAGTTGTTGATTCGTATTCTTGTCTTTTCTGCTTTACCTTGGGGAAAATGACTTCAGTAGATTTAAATCTGTTTTCATTTAAATTAACTACTTCCACTAACCCCTCTCCCCATATACAGGACTTTATAAACTCACCCCACTTCTATATTCCCTGCTTTGTACTTTTTTTCTTTTTTAAATATTTATTTATTTATTAGAGAGAGAATGCACGCGTGCTCCCACGCACGGGGCGGGGTATGGACAGAAGGAGAGGGAGAGAGAATCTCAAGCTGACTCCCTGCTGAGCACAGAGTCTGACGTGGGACAATCTCAGGACCCTGAGATCATGAGTGGAAACCAAGAGTCAGACGCTTACCCAACTGAGCCACCCAGGCACACCCCTGCTTTGTACTTTTAATGAACATATAATTAATATATTTGACTAAGTTTCTCCACTTGACTTCCAAGGATTATTTCTTTCCCCTGGAAGGTAGGTTGAATGCAGATTTGTGGGTGTTCAGAATTTCCAGGAGACTTTCTTAATCACACTTGACTTCTGGTTCAAGCAGCTCGTAAGTGGAGCATTACTGTAATGGTAGTTACATTGACTTTTCTCAGCATCGTATCATCATTATTGATTTCCTGAATAATAATTGCTGAAGATTAAGAAGTACTCAAGATAGCACTTAAAAGCCAAGTTCTCATGTGCCCTTGGGATAAAAGTTCTTATGAATTTAAGTTTCTTGATTTAAACTTGCAAATCAATTTCACATTTCCTAATTCTTAAAATCCTCAAACTTGACGTGCAATAAAAGATTTACGTCTCACAGTATTTGCTAAAAATGTTGTGTTCACTTCAGGGCCCCCTGCAGGAAAGCAAACACGAAGGGGTCAGAGAAGAACCACAATGATAAAGAAAGTCTGGAAAGTTGGTTGTGAGAGGAGAAGGGGGAAGCTGGGGACATGTACATCAGAGACCTGGACCCGGTCACCATAGCCTTCATTCACCCTGGGCAGTGCCAGGGTCGAGGCTCGCTGTTGACAGTGTACCTGGAGAAGAAAAAGCAAGCCTGGTGAGTTTAAGTTCCATTTTAAATTGAAATTCACTATAGGCAGTTTGTTTTTTTAAAAGGAAGTATTCCCAAACGTTAGCTTATTTTGTGCTGCTGAGGATTCTAAAGTGTTTTCTCACTGCAGTAATGTTGCCCATGGTGGTCAAGACTGCAGGTTACCTCATCCAAACATAAGGCCTAAGGCAGCTGATGTTTTGCAAACCACTGGTGGCCTCATTGGAGGGCTGAAAAATCATTCTATCTTAACATCACTAATGATCAGGCAAGCAGATATTAGTTGTCCTCTGATGACATATTCTGTCTGGCCACAAATGTTTAACTTAAGCCTTTAGCTATTCTAGTTTCCAGGAAAGATAGAGATAGTTCTACAAGTTAGACAAATGCCATGAGGAAACAAATAGACAAATCCTGAAAGTGTGACATTTTACAGGACTGCTAGCCCCATCTCCTCAACAAGCCAGTCAATGAAAAAGGGTATTTTTCTAGATTAAAAGAGACTTAAAGGAGCGTGGCAACACCAGCTGCACTGTCTTGAGGGTTCAAGATGTTGCTAGTGAGGACTAGAGGCCAAGATGGGTGCATGAGGACATCATTATGACTCTGACCCTTAAACGTTCCTTTAGGTTGGTGTGGGCTTGGGAACTGTGGGTTGCACTTGTAATACAAGATGACAAACAAGATATGTGTAAGCTTGAATAAAGAGACTTAATCAAAAGAGGTGACAGCAGGTGTCCTATGGACTAACCTCAGAGCAGGAGAGGTAAGGACAATCAGCTTACAGTTTGTTCTTTAGATACGTCAGGGTGACATACTATAGATTTTGAAATTGGCAGAAAAGATCCCTAGGTATCCTGTCTAGTGCATTTTTCTGTGTTATCTGTGCCTTCCATCACCTTTGAGCTCTTTTACGACTCTGTAAGTTGTAGAAAACTGATAGCAATACACGAGATTCTTGAGCATAGAAATAACAAGTAATTTTGATTGGTAGAGATGCAAGCAATTCTTGCTTTGTGGATGTTGACCACTCGTCTTAGCTCAGGCTGCTCTAGTAAAATACCACAGACTGGGCAGTTTAAACAACGGAAATTTCATTTTCTCACAGTTTTGGAGGCTGGAAGTCCAAGATCCAGGCACCAGCATGCTCAGTTTCTGGTGAGAGCTCTCTTCCTGGCTTCTCGCCGGGTCCTCACATGGCAAATGGAAAGAAAGTGAGAGAGAGATTGTAAGGGTAGGATTCCATCGTGAAGGCACCACCCTCATGACCTAATTACCTCCCAAAACCCTGTCTCCAAATACCATCACATTGGAGGTTAAAGCTTCGTGGGTTCTAATCAACACTTTTAATGTGTGGAG
This sequence comes from Ursus americanus, assembly GCF_024610735.1. Lineage (NCBI taxonomy): Eukaryota > Metazoa > Chordata > Mammalia > Carnivora > Ursidae > Ursus > Ursus americanus. Next base: position 36,396,078 of record NC_142139.1, on the reverse strand, counting down.
CGGTATATTGGAGGGAGCGGTTTTCCACACCACCGAGTAGTTCTCCAACATCAGCTGCATGTTCTACAGTTCAACTCAACGCTACCTCTGTCTTCCCAGATACAGCATCAGACTCTCCAAGTGAAGGGTTCAGTCCCAAGTGATGGCACTCCACTTACGAAGCCACTCACAAACCCGGGTTGTTGTCTGTGCTTCTGACGGACTGGCTGTAAATCAGAGGTTCACACACCCTCCTCCTTGGGTTTGATTAATTTGCTAGAGTGGCTCACAGAACTCAGGAAAGTTGTTACTGATTTATGACAAAGGATCTCAAAGGATACTAATCCATAGCCCAATAGAAAGATACATAGGGTGAGGTCCTGAACAAATAAGCTTTTGTCTTTATGGAGTTTGGGGCCCAGCATGGTGGTATGTGGGAGCCAACTGATTCTGCAACATGGAGGCTCTCTGAACCCTATCGTTTTTGTTTTTTGTGGCGGCTTCATTACGTAGGCATCATTGATTAAATCATTGGCCATTGATCAATAATTCAGTCTCAAGAAATCAGGCATGGACTGAAAGTTCCAAACCTCTATTCATGCTTGGTTTCCCTGACAATTAGCCCCCATCCTTAGTTTTTTTCCAAAAGTCACCTCATTTACATAGCCCAGTTGTGTTGGAAAGGGGCTTGCCATGAATAACAAGACCCTCATTTCACCTTTATGGATCTGAAGGGTTTTTTTGGCATTGAGGTCAAGAGACCAAATATTATAACAAAAGATGCTGTTATTGCTCAGGAAATTCCAAGGGTGTTGGGAGCTGTGAGCCAGGAATTGTTGGTGAAGACTAAATACATGAGAGACATATGCTTTGGTCATCTGAATAACCAAATATATATGTATATATATGTGTATGTATATATGTATAACCAAATATATATAAATCACAATATCACAGGGTTTCAATATATGAATTCAAGGGAGAAACAAACATTCAGTTTAGAACACTTTTCCCCTAGACTCCTTAAATTCATGTCTTTTCTCGCATGCAAAATACATTCATTCTAGCCTACAGCCCCCCAAAGTCTTAATTAATTCCAGCATTAACTCTAAAGTCTTAGGTCCAAAGTCTCATCTAAATATAATCTAAATCAGATATAGGTGAGACTAGAGGTATGATTCTTCCCTAAGGCAAAATTCCTCTCCAGCTGTGAACCTGTAAAAACCATGCTGCTAAAATATAATGGTGGGACGTGCAGAGTAGACAGTTTGCTCATCTATAAAAGGAAGTTGTAAGATCACATCATCTATAGGCTTTTTACGCTTTATAAATCTACCCATTTCTTGTGGATCTTACAATTTACCTATCTTTTTTTTTTTTTAGATTTTATTTATTTATTTGACAGAGAGAGAGCTTGAGCAGGGGAAGTGGTAGACGGAGAGGGAAGGGCAGGCTCCCCGCTGAGTCGGGAGCCTGATGCTGAGCAGGGAGCCTGATGGGTCTAGGTGAGGCCTTCAGGCTTGAATGAAGGTAGTAATGAGTAATTGAAGCCCTGAGTTGGAAGCATTTCACTTGGAGACTGAATGTGAAAAGCAAAAGGGCCAAGAAGCCAGGATGAGCCTTGTAGAAAGCATTCAGTTAGGGTAAGCAACAATCAGAAGCTTGTCAAACAGAGAGAGAGAAGCATCAGAGAAAAAACCCAGTGAAGGGCCATGTCTGTGCCTGGAAGAAAGAAGAGAGTTGGAAGGAGTGGGTGGTCAAGAGGGGTCAAAGGGAATGAAGAATGAGAATGGGGTGGGGGGATGGGCAATAAGGGGGATATTGTTCTAAGGATGTGAAGCTGGGCCTTTAGGCAAACTCCTCTGCTTTATGCACATTCAAAATAACTTAGAAACAGTGCAAAAAGACATGCAGGGACATTGCTAAGTAGTGAGTATAAATCTTTCTGCTAAATTTATTTTTGTAATATGTGGAAGAAAAGTCAACACCATCTACAATTAGCATGTACTACATTGGGCTTTTTTTCAAAACTCGGTAAGTTTGGAAAAGGAATTTTATTGGGGAAACGATTCTACTTATATTTTTTTATGTAGAGGCGAACAAGAGACAAGGAAGCTTGTACGTAAGGTAAAGTTTGAAGCAAAGCCTCTTCCTAATTTCTTAATTTATATTCTTCAAATGCTGCTAAGATATTTTTCATGACCTCATCTGAATTCTGAGTTAAGGAAAAATGATTGAGACTCCCAGCTTTTCATGTATTTTTACCGATTAGATTTAAATAGTGTTTAATGCAGTGTGTTCTGTAGCAAAGCGTTCCAAATTTTTTCATCTTAATTTGTCAACCAGAGCTTTAAGGCTGCTATTCTGAAATCGATATCCAAAACTGTCTGATGGGTTTTGTGCTGTAAAGAATTTAGAACTGAGATTTCACACTTCCATTCTCAGCGTGCACGGCCAACAACAGTCATCTCCCATGCTATCAGGTACTCTTACCCCTCGCCTGGGAGACATACAGGTGGCTTTGCCCAAAGGATGATGGACAGATTGGGCTGCATCTCAAGGATCTTTGTTTGCAGCTTTCTGATTTGAATATATCTGGGAGGACATCTGTATTTGTTTGCTAGGACTATCATAACCAAATACCACCACCTGGGTGGCTCAAACAACAGAAACTTATTTTTCACAGTTCTGGAAGCCAGAAGTCTGAGATCAGGGTGTCAGCAGGGTTGGTTTCTTCCAAGGACTCTCTCCTTGCCTTGCAGATGGCAGCCTTCTTGCTGTGTCTTCACATGGTCTCTCCTCTGCATAAGTGGGTTGGGTTCGTGTGTGTCCTAATCTTATAAAGTCACATTGGATTAGGGCCCACCATATGATCTCGTTTTGCCTTAATTACTTTTTTAAAGGCCCTATTTCCAAATACCGTTAGATTCTGAGGTACTGGTGGTTAGTGCTTCAGCATATGAATTTTAGGGGGGAACATAATTCCGCCCACGACGTTTAATATTTGCACCGTGTGGCTTGAAATGCCTCAATTTTGTGGGTATATTTAGCACACCCCACTACACTCCAGGCTCCATAGCTCCACTCCAACTTGCCACTTCATGTACTGACCTTTGGGTTTGCACAGCTTGAAGAAAGTGTTCAGTTTGCTTTATGCGCTTTATAAATGTACATATTTCTGTGGAAGTGTTTTAAAGTAGGTTATGGACATTATAGCATTCACTTCTAAATATTTGATTATCTCTAAAATAGAAGAACATCTTCCTATTGAATTTATTTATGATTTTATTAAATGTTGATTTTTCGTTGAATTTATTTGTGATTTCCTTAAGTGTTTATTTCTTCTCAAGCATATGAATTCAATTTTGATGTTTTCCCGAAGCACTTATTTTTTTGCTGTCCTCTTTTAATCAAGTTTGCATAATATCTTCTTTCAAAATGTTGGTGTTCCAGGGTGCCTGGGTGGCTCAGTCAGTTAAGCATCTGCCTTTGGCTCAGGTCATGATCCCAAGGTCCTGGGATTGAGTCCTGCATCGGGATCCTTGCTCGGTGGGGAGCCTGCTTCTGCTTCTGCCTCTCCTCTCCACTCGAGCTCTATCTCTTGTCTCTCTTTCTCTCTCTCTCAAACAAATAAATAAAATCTTAAAAAAAAAAATGTTGGTGGGACACCTGGGTAGCTCAGTCTGTTAAGCGTTGCCTTCAGCTCAGGGCATGATCTCAGGGTCCTGGGATTGAGTCCTGCATCAGGCTCCTTGCTTGGCAGGGAACATGCTTCTCCCTCTGCCTGCAGCTCCCCTGTTTGTGCTCTCTCTCCGACAAATAAATAAATAAATAAAATCTGAAAAAATAAAATAAAAATTTAAAAAATGTTGGTGTTCCATGAACATTTTATAATTCATAAAGCATCCTCTGGTTATGTAACATTAGGAAATGCTGATGTAGGTTTCTCAAGGATGTGGTTATGTGTCATTATTCCTCATTTTAATAATACTATGTTGATATTAGTCACTACAGGTAAAGTTTATTCATGCTATAGTTTTGTAATTTCTATCTATTGAGACTTAGAAAAAAATCATGCCTTGAGTATATTAAGTTTTAGAGATTGTTTTTAATAACATTTTAAGCCCTTTTACTTTGAGCCCTTACCTACTTTATTCTTTGGAAATGTTCTATAATGTTCTTCTTTTCATTTCTGGTCTGTGGTAATATTTCTCCAGAACATTTCTTTTCCTTATCCTTAATGGCTGCTGGAACTAACTTGAGTTCCTATGAAAGACTTCACCTCATCCCCTCCTTCTATCTTTATTGGGAGCCAGTTCTAGAATGCTGAGAACCACTGTGTCTGCTTGCATCTACACTCCCATCCCAGGACCCTGAAAGGATCCTCACTGTCTTCCACCCCGAACTACAGGAAACTGAAACTCCTGAGGGTCTTGTCTCTCCATCGGCATTGCGAAAGGAATCCTACTAGTCTGTATTTACCATCTGTTACAGGCAAGGCCCTACTTTTGAGCCTACATGCTCTCGGGGGGTTAGTCAGACAAATACATTTGACCGCTCTCAAGCAAGGGCTATCCATCGAGCCTTCTGTATGCGCCACTCACTCTGACCAGAGTACCCCCCCAGCTCCTTTTCAGGAATGCCTCTTACCCTTCCATCACAGCCTCTGACGCATCTAGCTTGGTGAGCGCTTGCCAGACTTGGCCAGCTGAGTCCACTTACACTTATCACTCCGGGGTTAGAATGCATCCATTTTCTCTTTTAGATTACTTAAATGCTTGTTTAATTTTATTCATTTTTAAAATCGTTCTTATTTAGGCCTTACGATGGAAGAGAATATAATAGATGTAGTCCTTGGTCCCACAAATTTTTAAAAGCTAAAAGGAGGACCATACATGGTAATCATGCTGCCCGCCCTAGGATAGAATATTTCCATGATAAGAACTGGATTTGGGGGTGGGGGGGGCGTAACAGTTTGCATTTAATTCACTTAACTTTTTCAAATTGCATTTATAGCCAACATTTTTTTAAGCTTCCAGGGAAAGGTAGGGCAGGTACAGGCAAATCTCATTTTCTTATCAGTCTCTCTGGAAGTTGCATCATAAGGTAAATCGTTGTAAGGAGATCCTGTTTTCCCCAAAGGAAAAATTTTAATTTGAGGGTTACATACCTTATTAAAGGTTCTCACTTACCTTAGAGCTATTCTAAAAAGTGTAGCTGTTCAATTAAAAACCTGAAAAAATGCTTTCACATTTTTTCCTCACTGGCAGTGTTCTTAAAAAATTAAAAAACCAAGTTTCACCTTTACTGTCTTTAGCATCCTCAATTTGCCCAAAGTTATGAATGTGGTTTCTTGATACCAGATATTTGAAAGATGTTGGACTTCCAAACACTTTGTTGACAGATATTAGATATCAGGATTCCTCACACTTCATTGCTATCTATAAATATTGTTACCAAAATCAGAATTTTAAAAATGGAGCATTATCACAGTAGTGCTGCAACTAGAATAAGATAGGATCTTAATTTTTTTTTTAAGATTTTACTTATTTATTTGACAGTGAGAGAGACAGCCAGGGAGAGAGGGAACACAAGCAGGGGGAGTGGGAGAGGAAGAAGCAAGCTCCCAGCGGAGGATTCCGATGTGGGGCTCGATCCCAGAATGCCAGGATCAGGCCCTGAGCCAAAGGCAGACGCTTAATGACTGAGCCACCCAGACGCCCCAGATAGGATCTTAATTTAAGTACATATACTGTGGATGGTGGCAACTATGAATTACTAAAGGCTATAAAATTAATGTGTGTATTAATTATCATTACATGAATATAGCTAGCAGCAGGGAGGGATTGCTCATTGGAACAGGAAAGAAGGTTGAATATAGAGGTACAGGAGCCCCCCTTGCTCCTGTGGTTTTGTTTTCCAGGTGTTTCCAGTTACTGTGGTCCACCGGAAGCAGCTGATCCTCCTTCTGATGAATCATCAGGAGGTCACCGGTAGCCCAAAGCTACGTCACAACGCCTGCGCCTTTCACCTCACTGCATCTCATCACTCAGGCATTTTGTCATCTCACATCATCACGGGAAGAAGGCTGAGTGCAGTACAATAAGATATGTTGAAAAGGAGACAGAGACCACATTCACATACCTTTTCTTACAGCATATTGTTTTAATTGTTCTATTTTATTATTAGCTACTGTTAATCTCTTACAGTGCCTAATTTATCAGTTAAACTTTATCATAGTTGTATGTACAGGAAAAAACACTATACACAGGGTTTAGTACTATCCACAGTTTCGGGTGGTTACTGGGGGTCTTGGAACGCATCCCCACGGATAAGGAGGGACTAATGTGCAGCCACATGAATGCTGGTAGAATTTGTGGTAAAAAGGTGAGATAGCTATTTTCAGACTGCCTCTATTTGCTCAGTGAAATAGGAAGTAAAGCCATTAGTTAAAAGTGACAATAGAGAGAATAAAATGGAGTATGCTTTGTTAACAGGGTTATTTAAAATGGAGTTGGGCAGACATTATAAGGATGTGGGGCTTATGCACGTCTTCAGTCTCAAATTCTCAGAATTTTTGCTGAACTCAGCTGAAAGCCAAGGCATCTGTTATATGTTAAGATGGACACAAATGAACTTTCTGCCTAACACTAGCCTAGCAACCAATCACATATAGATTAGTGTAACTATACTAGCACCAATCACATTTTGTTTGAAACAACTTACGTACATTCCCTCTTTCCTCTTTAGAAGCTCGAACTTCCTTTGTCTCTCTGGAGCATGCTTTTGATTTTGGTGGGGTCTGTGTCCCCCAACTGCAATCTCTAAGACCCTAAAGAAATGCACATATTTTATTTTGGAACTACAGTTTCGCCTTTTGGTAGTTGACAAAGGTGAGGACTGAGGATGAATTGTTGGAGGTTTGAGAAGAATGGAGGGGATGAAATTATGGTCTCTTCTCCTAGACTCTAGGGGAGTGACGGACTAGGGTATGACGCAGAAATGCTAGGTAACACAGAAGGCCCGCCAGAGCTTTGGGTTAGCAATATCAAAATGGGACTGCACACTATTGAGTGCTCTTCAAGCCCAGAGGAGACAGAGGCTGGATTTCAATTGTTTGCAGTAGTGGGTGTCAGCCCCAGGCAATTTTGCCCCCAAGGAGACATTTGGCAGTGTCTGGAGACATTTTTGGTCATCACAGCTGAGAAGGTGTGTGTGTGGGCACAATTCTACTATCATCTAAGGTTGGAGGTCTGTGTGGCGCATACTTCTGGCAGCCACAGACAGTAGAGAATTTGGATTTCATTGTAAGTTGATGGGAAGTCATTGGAGAATTTTGAATAAGGGAAAGAGATGATCCAATTTCTTTATAAAAATGTCACTCTGGCCTAACTAGAAGCCAGGGATGCTGCTAAACATCTTACAACACACAGGGAAATGCTCCACAACTGAGGATTAGATACCTCCAGATTCCAAAAGCTCAGATGAGAAATTCTGGCCCCTAGGTTCATAGGCAAGCATTTTCTTTGACCCTTGATACTAGGTCATCATTCTTGTGTTTCTGTAGAACAAAGCCAACTGTGACCCAGGATTAAAAATTAAATGCTCATCCTTAACCAGATTATTACTATTAAGAGTATATGTAAAACTACTTACAGATTACAGGCATTTTGTCTTTATAAATACTGTACAGTGCTCTTAAAGTGTTTGTGAACTGCACAATTTCATAGATGTTTAGCTTCAAATGGTTACTCTGGCTGATGGTGGGGCACTAAGGATGCAAAACTCAGGAAGACTCATTTATTTCCTTCTTTCATATATTTCCTTCACTCTTGTTGATTCTGGATGTACCCTGGAGGTGTGTGTGTGTGTGTGTGTGTGTGTGTGTGTGTGTCTATATGTATCTATATCTATGTGTATGTCTATGAATCTATATTTTTTATGTGAATTCTGTTTTAATTAACATGGCTTTATAGTTTGTTTTGATATTTGCCAGGAGGAAAAATTCTTATTATTTTTTTAATTTTTAAGCCCCTTTTCTGGGCATATTCATGATTACCAGTAAACTTTGGAATCAATTTTTCAAATTCCATTGAAAATAGTTTGGATTTTTGTCAGAATCACATTCAACTTGTAGCTATCAGGTTGGCAAAAACTGATAGCTTTACCAATGGAATCTTCCTGTATAAAAAAGAATAATATATTTTGATACTGACTCAGGTTTTTATAAAGGCTCTTCTAAAATATTTAATAATTTTCTTACACTTTTCTGGTTTGATTATTTAAAAATATATGTATATACAAAAATTTTAATTGTTACAAATATGATTTTTATTGGATTTAATGGGTCTTTTTTTTTTTTTAGTAATGTCATTATTTTGGTATACTTACCTTGTAATCTTGATCTTCCAGAAAACTCATTAGTTCTAAAAATTTTCCATTGATTATCTTGAGCTATAACTATTCAAAACATTGTCTATTGTCATTCTAATATTTATACTTCCTTTGGTTTCTTGTCTTATTACATTACTTAGGAACTAAGAATAATTTTTAATAATAGTGATTTGTCTTTTTTCTTAATTCTTTCTTACCTTTTACCCTTAAGAATGTCATTTGCTCTAGGTTTTAGATATATTCTCTTTGTCAAATTAAGGAAGTATTCTTCTATTCTTAGCTTACTAAGAGTTACAAAAGAGGGGCGCCTGGGTGGCTCAGTTGTTAAGTGTCTGCCTTCAACTCAGGGTGTGATCCCAGGGTCCTGGGATCGAGCCCTGCCTTGAGCCCTGCCTTGAGCCCTGCCTTGAGCCCTGCCTTGAGCCCTGCATTGGGCTCCCTGCTCTGCTGGGAGCCTGCTTCTTCCTCTCCCACTCCCCCTGCTTGTGTTCCCTCTCTCGCTGGCTGTCTCTCTCTCTGTCAAAAAAAAAACAAAAACAAAAACAAAAACAAAAAACTTAAAAAAAAAAGAGTTACAAAAGAATCAGGAATGGATGTAAAATTTTCTCTGTGTGTATGTGTGTGTGTGTCCATCTATCAAATGGTTCTTTAATATATTAATATAGTGAATTTTGTGAATTACTTTTCTGATGATAAACCAGTCCCTGCCTAAGCTCTATTTAGTTATAATGCTTTGTTCTTTTATTCTATGCTAGATTTGATTTGCTAATATTTTGGTAAGAATTTTAAAATTCACATTCGCAAGTGAAACTGGTCTATGGTAAGAACTGTGAACTCACATGCCTAAAGGAGTCAAATTTGTTTAAAAAAAATCAAGTAGAGTAGATGAGGCTTGTAAAGAAAGAAAGAGAGACTGTGATAATAGAGAATGGATGTTGGGTCTCATAATACTTATATTTAACATTAGAAAATGCTATGTACGCATAATCATTGGAAAGGTAGGTGTGGTCCATAGCACCAGCTTGTAGCATTTGGTAAGGTGTATGTGTTTGTGATAGCCTCATAGAAGGAGCAGGGAGATTTTTTTGTCTTTTTTAAATATCTAGGGACAATTTAAATAACTAGAGATTATTGGTTTTATTGACACAAATTCACCCATGAAACAGTCTGGGTCCTTTGCCTTTTGGAGCATACATTTACTCCCCCCTCCCCCGTGCATTTATTTTATCCTATGGTTATTATCCAGTTTTGGCTTACAGCTTTTTCTGGAGCTGTGAATATTTATGTTTTCTAGGGACATAACATTTTGTCTAGAATTTAAAATTTTCTGTGTAAGAAGACATGCTTTTTTTTAGAGTATGTTAGCTAGGAGCAGTTGTGCAAGCTGAGAGACCCCCAGGATTGCCATTACGGGAATGTTTGGGCGTGAAAGTTGATTCTTTGTGTGTGTGTGTGTGTGTGTGTGTGTGTGTGTGTGTGTGTGTGTCTGTCCATTGCGGATGTCTGGAGCCACCTCAGACTCTGCTGTGCTTCCATTTACCCTGCCTAGTTAAATCCCTTGGAAGCAAATATTCCAGCCAAAAGATTTCCATAGACAGAAAGAAGGGACACAGCTGGCTCAGCTGTTTTATAGATATTTCCTTAATTTATTATCTTCCATTCCACCTTCCACGTTTGTAGATTCAGAGCTTACAGTTTCTCTCTTATGGAGTCCTCAGAGATGGACGTCTCTCACGGCTGCTTTCCCACACCTATTTTGTGTTCTAGTTTTCTCTGGTTTGCATTTTCCATCCCTCTGATTTCATCTGCTTTTTATTTCCTCAAAATTTCTGGTCTACTGATTGTACTTTTTCTTGTTTCCGATGCTGTTAGTGATTTATTCCTCAAATATATATATTTATTTACTTACATAAATATATATATTTATTCCAAATGGGGTTTGGGAAGGAACGAAAAGTAAACATAAATGCTCAGTCTGACCTTGAACTGAAAACTTTATGGGTTCTGTATAGCAATGGTTATTACTTTGCTAGAGTCTTGCTCAGTCTCCTTTCTAACAAACATACTATTTCCTTCTCTGTTGATGAGTTAATATTAGATAGAGTTGTTTTTTTTTTAAATAACATTATGGAATTAACACAGTATTGGTGAGAAATATTTTTTAAACATTTCTAAATCTTTAGACTCCTTATTATGTTGGAACCATGAGTTTATTTGAGCATTGAAAGGTTTTGGGTTTTTGTTTTTTAGTAAAAATTCTGTGGTGCTTTTGATAGTCGATTCAGTAAGGCCAGTCTAGAATTCAATCACTAAGTCAACTGAGAAAGGATTGATGTATAACCTCTTGGAAATGAACAGTATTGGCCGATCCATTGTCTTCTGCTCCGATACTCAAATGGGACCTAAGTAATGTCATGAGAGGGCCTTTGGGTTTGGAGTTTGTTTTGTTTTTAGCACTTACTAGCTATTGGACCTTGAGCAAGTCCCTTAAATTTCTGAGTCTCATATGCAAAATGGCAGTGATAATACCTTCCGAGCCCTATCTCACAGATGTTGAGAGAATAAATGTGAAGGTCCTTTAAGAAACCAAGCTTAGGTAAGTATAAGTTAACATTAAGTATTCTCATACTTTCTCAATGACTATCTTCAAAGATTGGATTTAATTATTTATTTTCCTTTTTAAAAGGTTTTGCTTATTTATTTGAGAGAGAGAGCACGAGAGCATGTATGAGCAGTGGAAGGGGGTCAGAGGGAGAAGCAGGGTCCCTGCTGAGCAGGGAGTCCAACACAGGACTCTATCCCAGGACCCAGAGATCATGACCTGAGCCAAAGACAGACACTCAACCAACTGAGCCACTCAGGCTTCCCCAAAGATTAGATTAAAAGAATGAATAGAATTCTTGACTTCCTTAGATGACATCTTGAATTTAAATGTTTATTATTTTTTTATTATTAAAATGAGAACTTTTTGTATGAGGAAAAGACAAATGCAGAATAATAGGTTCTTTGCTTAATAAAGTAGAACAATTCATTAGATCTGATGAAAAATAGAGGTCTGTTTTCATCAATGTTTCAAAATTATGCTTCCCAAAAGGAACCAATTTAGAGATGTTTTCATAGAAACATCTGGATAGTGGGTTAGAAATGTTTAGAATGTCCTGGTCTAAGTATTTAATTTACTTTGGCTGGCTAAGCCTTTTCTCTAGAATAGATACTTAGGACTCACCTTTCCTTGGTTGGTTCCAACAGTAACCACTGTCAGCTGAAGAGACTCATTCTTTTATTTAGAATGCCCAATCCAGCAGTCTGTGTGAGTCAGTCTTAAGTTGAAGAATTCTGCCAGGCAGGGAAGTGTAAAAGAAAAAATTTTGAAGTCAGGCCATGAAAACTCAGAATTCATTTGTGTCCAGATAATTCACCAGGGAAAATAACCTGGGGTATATTTATTGCAGAAGAAAATCAAGCATTCTAATGATCAGGATTAAGCCTTTGGAAAAAGAGAAGGATTCATTAACAAAAAGTCCTTCCCATAACTGAAGTTATGGGAACAGAATATGCCAAAGAACAAATACTGTTGAAAGTTTGTTTGTAACGGTTGCAGGGGAATGGCATTCCACAGACGTGGAACAGAATAAGAAGTGCTGAATGGGGGGCGCCTGGGTGGCACAGGGGTTAAGCGTCTGCCTTCGGCTCAGGGCGTGATCCCGGCATTGCGGGATCGAGCCCCACATCAGGCTCCTCCGCTATGAGCCTGCTTCTTCCTCTCCCACTCCCCCTGCTTGTGTTCCCTCTCTCGCTGGCTGTCTCTGTCTCTGTCGAATAAATAAATAAAATCTTTAAAAAAAAAAAAAAAAGAAGTGCTGAATGGAAGGTTCACGACTGTTCTGTGTTTTGGTGGCTAAAACGTTAAAAATTTAAAAACTGATTCTATTGGTCTAAATATACTTCCTAATTTGCCAAACTCTTTGGGATGATAAATAGATAACATATGTGCACATTCAAATGTAGACCGTAACAGATTAAAAATGTGAATTAACTACAAACATTTTAAGGCTTTTTTTGAGCATCGCCAGCTCTCAGTTTTCTTCTTTGTGATACTTTCAATGTATTGGGGGAGTATTTTTTTTCAAAAAGGAAAATAGATAGGAAAACTACTTTACTGACTGTTCAGAGCGAATGCAATAATCATTTTTGTCTTCACCCACCCCCACACTAGTCATGCCCTGACATTTATGTTCCCATTTATAAAATTACTTGAAAGAATTGTCTATACTCGTCATCTCCAACTTCTTTTTTCCCGTTCTCATTTAAGTCCACTTAACGTGAACTAGCCCCTACTAATTGACCATGTATGACTTTTCGGTACATACTGGTAGGCACCAAGACAGACAAGTAGGGGTTTGCTGTTCTTCTACCATCTCACTACCAGGTTATAACAAAAGCTAGTCCCAGAGCAAATTCTCATCTGCGTATAACATTTATTAGCAAGTAGCCACAAAAAGTATGTAAAAATCTCAAATCTTTGTCCTTTTAGGTGTTCTGATCACAGCTTGTTTGGAAATGTCATATAAAACATCACAATATCTTAGAAGTACAATTCAGACAACTGGAATGCCTTGAATTTAAAGCTGGACATGGAACTGATTCGAGATCTTGGCTAGGATGCCATCTGGAAGTGTACCGGCTATAGGGCTTAGCAGACTTTTATACCATCTTCAAGCAAAATGGGAGCAAAATATTTTAGGCAATCCACATTGTGGTGACTCTCATGAATTTCACCTATGAAAATCTTCAAATCTTCATAATAATTCAAATCTTCATAATGATTATAAGCAAGTTCTCTCGTGTTCATCAGGGATAAAAGTCACTGAAATGATCTTAGTAGCTCCCTTTGTAGAGTAGACTTTATTGTTTTAGTTGTACCAGAATCAAGAGAGGATTTGTTAAAATATGCATTGGTAAGCCCCACCTCCAGAATTTCTACTTCAGTTGGTATGAGTGGGGGCTTGAGAATTTGCATTTCTAACAAGTACCCACATGATGTTATTTCTGGTCTGGGGTTCTCTATTTGAAAACTTTTTTTTTTTTAAGATTTTATTTATTTATTCGACAGAGATAGAGACAGCCAGCGAGAGAGGGAACACAAGCAGGGGAAGTGGGAGAGGAAGAAGCAGGCTCACAGTGGAGGAGCCTGATGTGGGGCTCGATCCCACAACGCCGGGATCATGCCCTGAGCCGAAGGCAGACGCTTAACCGCTGTGCCACCCAGGTGCCCCTCTGTTTGAAAACTTTTGATATTATGATTGCAAATTTATTCTGTTCAGTATTTCTTCTAGAGTTAATTTTGATAAATTTAGAAAATAGAATATTTCACCTATGTTTAGAACCTCAATTCATTAATTTTTAATCCTGACCTTTTCTAGTGTACATATTTAAGATTATAATTGCCCCCTTAAGTCTTGCTTAATTGGCATCATTCAAGTTTTATATGTAGTATTTTTATTGACATTCACTTCTGAGGACTTTATAATTTCCAGTATAATATTTATTTCTTCCATGAATTACTGAGAAGTATGGTTTTTAGTTTCTAACTATATTTTTTTGACGGACTTTTGTTATTGCTCTCTGTTTTTGTTGCATTGCTGTCAGAGAATACTATCTGTATAATATTAATCCTTTGGTAGTAGATGAAACTTCCCTTGTAGCATAGGGCAAGATTAATAAGATTTCCATAGGGTGGCTGGAAACATTTTAAGGTCTCCAGACATCCTTTTCGTTACTTAGGTCCTTTCCTTCCATCCATTCTCTAAGATTCTCGACCAGTGGCTCTCAGACTGATCACCACCGCCTAGAGGACTTGTTAGAACACACATTGCTGGGCCCCACTACCGGAGTTCTAGAATCAGTAGGTCAGGTGAGGATGAGAGATTTTGCATTGTTAAGTTTCCAGATGATGCTAAAGTGGTTGGTCCGGGGAATCACGCTCACAGAACTGCTGGTGCAATTAGGCCTCCTCTATTTCTCATGACTTTGTTGTCTAATGCCCCTGGTTTTGACTTAAGACCCATTTCTGTACTTTGCTATCCTAACACCTCTACACGTTTGCTGGAGTTGTTTCATGCAAGAAACTGAGTGTTCTTCTATAACCTGATTCTAACTTCTAATTGTTCCATTTCCTTTTTTTTCCAGACATTGAGCTTCACCTCTGTTGATCAATCACAGTATTGGTTAGTAATTTCCCAAACCTTATTTCACAATAGGAAGACCTGTGGAGGTTTTCAGACGTACATGTTGATGACCCTCCGCTAGAGGTTCTGGGGTATGAAGTGGCCACGTGTGGATTTAAATGCTGTGTAATTGATTCTACTGTATAGCAAGGACCAAGATCTATTGACCATATGGGTTAGTAGTAAAGGTTGCCTTTTTAGCTTTGTTGCCTGCTCTGCCATTACTTCACTTATTTGAGAACATACTAATATGAGATGCTGGATGTATCTCCAAGCGGAAGCCTTAACACAGTAGAGTAGATACTGAACTCAGGAGATAGGCTGGATGTAGATATGGAATTAAGGATTGTGAACGTACAAATTAATATTGAAACTATAAGAATGGATGCACTGACTATAGGGAACAGGATGGGGAAGAAGAAAAGAACATCAAGGACTAAGCCTTGGGAAATACAAAAAATGGATTGTCAGAGAAAGAAGTAATAGAGTGAAGGATCATTTGTAAGGAAAACCAAAAACTTGGGAAATATGATCAATTTAACTCACTGTTGTCTGTAAAATCAACATTCCAATTTCTTTCAATAGTGATATCATATTGCTGTTTGTCCAGGGTCAGAGCCATCTTTGAATCTTCATTTTTTTTCTGACCCCTCAGGCAAATTCAGTGACGGAGATGACACTCCTTTTTGTAATGTTTCTCAGTCATCTCTTCCTTCCCCTTTACTACTACTTGTTTGAGCCTCTGTATCTGCAAATCTCACTTGTCATGAAGGTCTATAACTAGTCCTCTATTCAAAACCATCATGCACATTATTGTCAGATTCATTTTCCTAAAATGTCATTTTGATATGTCTATTTCTTGCTTAAAAATCTCGGTGGTTCTGTTGTCATTGTTACCAATAGCCAATCTTTCCAATCTTGTATTTTTCTACTCCAGGCAAACTGATTTTTCTCACCTTTTTGCTTTTGCTCTTACTTTTTCCCACTAATCTCCTCTGCCTTTAGTGAAATCTTGTCCTTCAAGACCCAGATTAAATCTCACTTCTTTGGTCATCCTTTGGGTTCATACTCTGTAGCTGGAATGTATGGATTCAAATCTCAGCTCTGCTACTTACTAATTGTGTGATGTTGGATAAATCACTTAACCTTTTTGAGCTCCAATTTACTCCTCTGTAAATGAGGATACTATTACCTATTCACAGATTGTTGTAAAAATTAAGTGAGCTAACGGATATCCTGTGGCACATGATAAGCACTTTATACATGTTAGATATATTGGTGGTAGTGGTGGTGATGTCGACGATGATGATGATGATGATGTAGATGGAGGTCTTTCCTGACCATTTTACATCCCTCCTCTCAACTCAGCATTTATTCACTAAGTTACTCCTTTTGTAACTGGTGTAATGATGTCTTTTCTTGTGTTGGTAATTATCTTTTTAAACCATTTAAGTATCATCTCCTCTTTTAGGTGCTTAACTTCTTCAGAATAAGTAAATCTGTCTGACGTTTCTCTCTGTAAGGATTTAAAAGAGCCTGAAAACATCTTATAGCTAGTGTTTGCAGATTGAAATTAGATTGACGGTAGGAACCAAGTGAAAGGTCAAGAAATCTAGTTAAACAATAGAACCAAGTATCTCCGCCATTTTCCTAAGATGAAGTCACTTCAGTAGATGTTGTGCCATATACTGATGTAAAAAATAAACATAAACCAAAATCCCATTCCAAGTGTCTTTTAGTTATTTGGACTTTGAAACAGTGAAAAGAACTAAAACATATTCTTATACTCTCTATAAATATTCAACAATAGGCTTCATTGGCTGGAACACATAATTTTTTCCTCAGAAACAAAGGTTTTTTTTTTTTCCTTTGAGAAATACTCTTTCTGGCTTCAGTTTTAAAATAATAACAAGGTTATAGGGCACTGAAAAGGATCTTTGTGATTATAGCTTCTAGAATTTGGCTAGAACAAGAGAAACACTATCAAGAAGCACTGGCAGCCAAGAACTAATGATTCTGGAATTAATTGACATGTCTGGGCTAAATTATCTTCAGAGACAGTGGTTAAAGTAACAAAGAGGTAATAATTATTTACTCCAAAGGACTACATGCTCAGTCTTGGCAGTCTTATAATGAATAAAATGTTCAATAGGTTCGTTAGGTTTATATTTAAGTAGAATATGACACAGTGTTCATTAAATTTAGGAGAAAAAGTGTTCAAGTGACAAGGCCAAAAGCAAGTAAAATAGTGAGGTTATACATTTTGGAAATGTAAGTCAGCTAAGACTAATGCTTATCCCCTACTTATGGCCATAAATAAATCAGCCAACCTTGTCTGACATTACTTTTCTTTTCTAAAATAACCATTATTTTTAATATTTTTTCCAGATAAGAGATCTGTTGTATACTTGCAGTGTGACTTTGAGTTAATATGATTTTGGGCCTCAGTTCAGCTACTTATAAGTTGGAGCTGAATTCCATAATCTCTAAGGGGCATTTCTACTCTCATACATCTAATAGTATATAAGAGCATGGGCTTCCTCCCCTAATTTATTTAGCTATTTATATTTCTCTGAAGCCTAAGTAGGGATTTATTTTTTCCTTCTTTCTCCCTCCCACCTTCCTACCTTCTTTCACTCACTCTCTGTCCCCCCTCCCCAGTCTCTATAAATGCATCAATAATCTTTGTGGAAGGCACTGTGCTAAGTGTTGTTCAAATTATTCCATTTACCCTTCCTTACAATTCTGTTTTTACTCTTATTTTACAAATGCGGAAACTGAGTCTTGGAGACGTTTTGTAACTTGTCATATCACAGAGTCAGTGAGTGGTGAAAAGCACTACACATCCACGTGAGCCCATCTCCAAATCCAAGCTCTGTTTGTCTGTGTTTCTCATCTTGTCTCTTTCTTTTCTTTCTTATTTTTGTACCTATAGTATCACCTATAGTATCTCTTTTCTTTCCATTTTGATTGGCTATGGCAGTAATAGTCACAAAGCTTGAAATCCTTAAATGAATGTAATTCCTGTTCTTTTATAACATAAGCTTCATATGTTATATATTTCAGAATCATACACCTTAAACTCTAAGTAAGTCCTTGGATCTCCAGAATTTCTGTTGTCTCTAAAAGTTGTTTTTCTTATTTGTTCTTGAGTTCTGCTTTTAAAGCAGGATTTTCAGCAATTTTCAATAGTTTCTTTCTAAAATTCACCTTTTCCTGGAAAATCCACCTGGATCTCTTTCTCTTGACCTTCATAAATGCCTTTTGGCACCTTTTCCCTTGATATCTGCATTCGCTTGTTTTGTGTCTTGGTATAATCCTGTATCTTTCACTTCTTAATCTTTTCTCTAGCCTTTTCTCTCGTGCCTGTGTTATGCTTTTATAGAGACTCTTCTCTCCATCATTCCAAGGAAGAGGAGTAAATCCATTCCCCTACTTCTGACATTAAAATAGAAATAGACCCACTGCACTCCAGAAAGCTTTGACTACAGTAAAATATCCAAGCTATCTTAAATTCCCATTGGCACTATTCTTTTTTTTTTTTTTTTAAGATTTTTTATTTATTCATTTTAGGGAGAAAGTGGGGAGAGGAGCAGAAGGAGAGAATCTTCAAGCAGACTCTCTGCTAAGTGCAGAGCCCTACACAGTGTTCAAACTCACGACCCATGAGGTCACAACCTGAGCTGAAACCAAGAGTTGGATGCTCAACCGACTGAGCCACCCAGGTGCCCCCATGGGCCTATTCTTATTCCATTATCCCATTCTTTGGAGAATACGCACTTATATATGAAGATATAGTTCTTTATATCCCATAGTAAATTTGAGGATGAAAACCAGTTCTGCTGGATGCCACCATGGACTGGCATCTGGCTTTGATTAAAATGGTAAAGTTCGCTTATGAATAACTGACAGAAAGTTAGGACTTCAGCATATTGTCCACGTTCTTATACATTTTTCTGTAAGAGTACAAATGTAGCATCACCAGTATGCATATTAACCTCTCATAGGTAAGAATTGAATGATACGTTTATGCCAAGATAAAAAATAGCAACCTTTGAGAAGTACAAAGGCAAGCTCCTTCCACAAGAGCTCAAATGTTATCAATTATTGTTTAATCTAGTGATGAATGCTTTTTGGAAAATTTATTAGCAGAAACAAAGGTTTTCCCCCTTGAAGCATGTGTATGCTTTCTTTCATTGGCATTATATAACTCACTGTGTTTTCCTTTTGGTCTTGACTGCCAAGAAGCTTGGGGCCAAGCATGGAGCTCAGTCACAATAACTGTATTATCCTTTGTGGTTAAGCATTTGTTTCTTCTTTTCTGGTTTTAATTTCTATTCTGACAGTATTTATGCCCAACTTTAACAAAAAGCTACATCAAATTCCCTCTTTGTCTCTCTTTCAAATAGGCAAGAAGTAATAATAAATAAACCATAATGGATTTGTTGCTTCGGATAAAATACAATTCATTTTAATTTTTTTCAAAGTCAAAAATTTGCTTTTAGGTTCTACCTATTTGAAGTAATTTAGAACTTGATTTGACTTTGCATTAAAATACACACCTGCACAAACACCGTATACAACAACCCTGTAACTAAGTCTTTAATTTCTTCCTCTTTATCAGAAAGGATGTAGTGGTTTTTTCTGTTTGGCTCTTTTAATTAGCTATGGCCTACAGCTTTCCAAGGGCTCCTCTTCCAAATCAAAGGGCTCGGCTCCTTCCTGCTTCACTTCCTAGTGGCTGACATCTGGGGGTGGTGGGTGTGGGAGTGCAGCAGATGAGATTCCACTTCCACTAGTTCCCTATATCAGTCTTCTTGCATAGCAACCTGTTCATTTATTCTTCTCATCAATTCATTTCTTTAGCTAAATTATTATTCTATTTTGCCCAGTGAAGCCAAAGTTCATTCACAACCTGCTTAAGATCTCTTTTTGCCAGTATTCTTAAAGAAAAGTGTATATATACATATATAAAAGTAGATATAGATGTACTTTTATGTTTTTATTATATGATATATAAAATATATAATATATGTGCATTTTTACATATCATATATTATATATATTACACACATACACATATATATTCACATGTACATATTCCAAACAATATTAGAATTATCTAACCTTAAAAAGTGTTCATAGTCCCACTGTCTCAATAAATTACACATTTTAATATTTCATTTTTTAAAAGCCAAACTTTTTGTATATTGTAAACCTACTGAAGCAAAATGGAACAATATTTAAAATAAATGTATGAAATGGTACTCTTACAACCTAGGTTAAAAAATAAAAATCTTTTTTATGATGAGCAGATATTCACATTTGCAAAGTCTTGTTTTTTTCCCCCTCTTCCTCTCAGTTTTCACTGATTTCTTTCCATCATTTTGTTTGGTTTTCTCTTTTCCCTTCAACCTTAGGGATTGCTTGGGTTCTTCATCCAGTTTATCTTCAGCATTATAGAAATCTTACATAGACTGGGGCGCCTGGGTGGCACAGCGGTTAAGCTTCTGCCTTCAGCTCAGGGCGTGATCCCGGCGTTATGGGATCGAGCCCCACATCAGGCTCCTCCGCTATGAGCCTGCTTCTTCCTCTCCCACTCCCCCTGCCTGTGTTCCCTCTCTCGCTGGCTGTCTCTATCTCTGTCGAATAAATAAATAAAATCTTAAAAAAAAATAAAAAAATAAAAGTGGGAATTAAAAAAAAGAAATCTTACATAGAAATAACGTTATTTTGTCTTTTGTTAGCAGATGTATCATTTACATCTGTTAATGTTGGCTTAATGTATGTTCCCCCCTTTCCGTTTTCATACCAGATGCCAGAGTCAAAAAGGTTTTATGAACAACCTCACCTTGCATTTTGGAACAGCTTTTTTTTTTCTTTTTTTCCCAGCCTGTCATTTGCATATAGCCATGGTATTTGGGTAATTCTCATAAAGTGTCACAACACTGAATTAGGCATACTTGTCAGCAAATCTCATCCATGAAAAGTGGCTGCTGCCTATGGCAGAACTTCCTAGGCTTTGGTCAAGGACATACTTGCACTTTCTCTCAAGATCAAATGTCTCAAGACTGTGTATTTTGAGAACTCAAAAGACTCTGCCTTTTTCTTCTTCTGGAGAAATGGACAGTCCCTTCCTCCCAGCTTGATGGACCAATGGCTCCTGAGTGGGTTCTGGAAGCTCCGTCATTCCTGAATGCCAGCGTGGAGTCCTTTACTTTTACCTAACTTGGAGAATCATAATTACTGATTCTCTCTCCATTGTCTTAAATGGGCAAATTTCCTGCTTCTCGGGGAAAAGATTCCATGGAAACCTGAATTTCCCTGACACGATACATCCAACACTCAGGGCTCGCTCTCTCCCCGCTTCCCCCACTGCTTGCCTGAGCTCTCTCTGCTTCTACGTCTGGAGCTACTTTCTGCACTCCCAACCTCAACCCCAGAATGTCTGGAGTGGAAATAGTGAATGGCAGTTGAGGCTTGGAAATCTCACTCTTGCAAAAGCGGGAGTGTGGCCAGCACTGCCACTTCTAAATGCAGAATCAAAAACACCTGAGCTCCAGCTCCAGCTCTACCACAGACTGTCTAGGTGACCCTAGGAAAACGATTTAATTTCTGACATTCCTTTTCTTCATCTATAAAGTGAGATAAAACTACCCTGCCTACCTCACAGGATATATAAGAATGGAATGTGCTGATGTATATGGAGGAGCTTTGAGCATAACTTACTCTTTTATTAGAGTAAGCAGTGGAGGGAGCGTCAGTTTACCGCTTTGCACTTGGCTAGGAAGGGTGCAGTGGCAGAGTTAGACTCTTCTTGCAAGAATGGGAAGTTTGAGGCGACTCTGGGAGGAGCACATGCTGGTACTTGCTAAAGTGTCTCCTCAACTCCTATCCCTTTCTACTTCTCTATGTCATTTCTCTAAGGACATTTCTCCCCTGCCTTTGGGGTCCTGTGGGCTAAAGTCATGGTGCCACGTTACAGAATCACGGCTTTCAGAAAAGCTGTATTAGCAGCTGAACCTGGGCATCTGAAACTGTCCCTCTTTGGAGCTACTTCCATCCCCTTCCATCCCATTTCATTTAAACATATATTTGGTGTGTTCGGTGCTGGGAGAGGAACATGACACACAGTAAATTTCTGAGTCAGAGCTCACAAGTAACGAGAAAGATACACAAGCAAAAACTAACGTGACATGTGATGAAGGCTCTGATTCTGGTAAAGGCAATGTATTCTGAAAGTACAGAGGAGGAGAGATTGATTCTAAGTGATTAGCTCTGAGGAGGATTATCGAAGACAGGGGATTTGGTGATAAGTACCTAGCAGATAGATTTTGGTGGGTCTATAAATGGAAATAGGTTGGATTAATTCAAAAGGAGGGATGAATTTGAGAAGGGCCATGCAAGACAGGGGAGGTCAGGGTAGCAGAATATAAGTCTAGAATGTGAAAAGGTGGATGGGGAGCAAACTGTAGAGTGGGGCGTGTTCTCATATGAATGAATTTACTAGTGTCATTTCCTGAATTTACATTGACTCTTGGAACTAAGTCACTTTAATTATACACAATTCTTATACTTCCTATGAAACCCAATTATGATGGGATTTCATCCATGAAATCTTTTGAAGTCTGGATCAAGATTGGACATAAACCAATACTTTTGTGGATTTCAGTAACTGCAGTTTTTATAATATTTTCTCCTCAACAGCTGAGAGTAACTGGTAATCATGGAGCTTAGTGGTGTCTTGTGGAATAAACAGACACAGAGAGTGTGGCTTGTAATATTATAAGCTAGGACTCAGTTTCTGACTGAGTGCTTAGAAAAAGTGCCCCAAGAACTATGGCAAGGTGAAGGCAAAAAGCTGAAGTTGGATATTAGCGCCTGTGACTCACAAAGTTTATGGTTAGACTTTGAAATAAGTGATAAAGGAAATCATCCAAAAACCTGCTGCCTGAATATCTAATATCATTGGGAGGAGGAAGGATTTCTATGGATTTATAACTTAATTTCTTCTTGCTCAGAAAACACCACTGCACGCTATATATTCATCAGTTATGAATGTAAAATCAGAAATAGTTAAGGGCAGAAGGAACTTCCTAGTGGAAGTATAAACTTAATATCTTTCATAAACCATGAAGCCCATGGTCTGGAAGAATTTTTTTTTTTTTCCCCTGGAAGTCAAGCAAATTTCCTTCTCTTCTGCATACCAAACTCACAGAAAAATTCAAGCTGGGTTTAGAAGTCTGGAAAGGGTATTATTATTATTATTATTATTATTATTATTATTATTATTAATTATTTACTTTTTAAAAAGATTTTATTTACTTATTTGCGAGAGAGAGAGCACGAGCATGTGGAGGGTAGAGGCAGAGGGACAAGCAGATTACCTGCTGAGTGCAGAGCCCCAAGTGGCACTTGATGTGGGGATTTGATCCCAGGACCCTGAAATCATGACCTGAGCCCAAGTCAGGTGCTTAACTGCCTGAGCCACCCAGGTGCCCCCAGAAAGCCTTTTTTAATGAAAACTGTTTTTCCCTCCAGCTGAGCTTATTTCCTGAGATGCTCAAAGTAGTTGACCAATGTCTCGTTTATTTTCCGGTTTTCCCAAGTGGTCATATAATCTGCAAAATGTAATTCCAAGTTTTGTTGTCTTGGATAGGCTTTGGCAGGGGGCAGTTTGGGGAAAAGAGAAAGGCTAGTGTTTCTGCTACCTCACCTCTTAGAGCAATCCTCAGTGTTGACATCAGGTGTCCTGTTCTGAAAGCTCATGGAGACTTTGCTCTTGCCATAAACTGATGTGTGACAGGTGACCAGTGGCCATCACAGCCAGGTCTGCCTTTATTACAGCCTCTCTAAAGGTACGGTCTCCACCAGTGATGCTGTTGAGCTTGAGGAAAGTAGCCAGAGAGGGAGCTGGAGCTAAAGATTTCAATCTCCATCCCCTTGTGATGGTTAACTGTGCCACGTTGGCTAGGTTATGGGTACCCAGTTGTTTGGTCAAACACCAGTCTAGATATTGCTATGGAGGTACTTTTTTAGATATGATTCAGATATGATCAACATTTACACCAGTAGACTTTGAGTAAAGCAGAGTGCCCTCCATAATGTAGATGAGCCTCTCAAATCCGTTGATAGTCTAAAAGTCTTAGGCTTCCAAAGGAAGAAGGAATTTTGCCTTCATCCTCAAAACCACATAAGCTCTTCCTTGAATTTCCAGCCTTCTGGCCTGCATTGCACATTCAGACATGCCAGCCCTCGCAGTCACATGAGCCAATTCCTTAAGTAAATCTCTATCTGTCTGTCTGTCTGTCTGTCTAATCCCTGACTGATACATCCTCTTGTTTCTTTGTTTCATTTGTGGTGCTTGTTGCTTTTGTCGCAGAGTCAGAGTTGAGTATTCCGGATAGAGCTGCGTGTGACACGGTGCTCCACACCACCTATGCTTCTGTCTCACTGGTATGAGCTCCCGCGTCAGGTCAAGAGATTGACTGATGGAAGTTCGGGGTAATGACTACGGCTGCGGGATGAAGCATGCCGAGCACAGGGCCTGTTCTGGTTAGCTTCAGCGGCTCTGTTACCCGTCTTTCCCTTTCCGTTCCTTAATGTCATGTTCCATTTGAGGTTAAGCTGTACTGTGCTTTGCTGGGGAGAAGGAATGTAAGCTTTTTATTAATGGATATCATGTTGTCCTGACCTATCCTTGCTGTTTTTTTTTTTTTTTTTTTTTTTTTTTTTTTTAGCAGACATGGCTGGAGTTTTACCAATGGCAGTTCAAGATTTCACTTTTTGATTTGTTTGGAAGTAGAGTCAACCTTCTGTTCTTTACATTTTTGTTTGGTAACTGAACCATCTCCAGCTCAGTGCTGTTCACTAGAAATTTCTACGATAATGGAAATGTTGTTCCACGCTCTCTGTTATGGTAGCCGCTAGCCACATATGGCTATTGAGCACTTCAAAGGTGGCTAATGTAACTGAGAAATTAAATTTTAGATTTTTCATTTAAATTTAGAGAGCCACCCAAGGCTAGAAGTGATCATATTGCACATTACAAATTGAACTGAGTCACCAAACCTCCATTTACAGTTTGTTTTTACTCAAGTGGATTAGTTAGGGTTCTCTAGAGAAACAGAACCAAAAGGATCTATACACATGTATAGAAGAGGAGATTTTTATAGGAATTGGCTCAAGTGGTTATGGAGGTTGAGGAGTCTCATGCTCTGCTGTCTGCAAGCTGGAGAACCAGGAAAGCTAGTGGTGTAATTCAGTCCAAGTCCAAAGGCCTGAGAATCAGCGGGGCCAATGGTATAGTCCCCACCTGAGTCTAAAAGCCTGAGACCCAGGAGAGCTGAGAGTCTGAGAGGAGGAGAAGGTAGGTGTCTGAGCTTCAGTAGAGAGAGTGAATTTGCTCTTCTCCACTTCTCGTTCTACTCAGGCCCTCAAGGATGAATGTTGCCCCCCCTGCAGTGGTGAGGATGACCTTCTTCACTCAGCCTACTGATTGAAATGATAATTTCTTCTGGAAAAATCCCCACAGACACACCCAGAAGTAATGTGTCACTAGCTATCAGGACATCCCTCAGTCAAGTCAAGTCATACAATTAACCATTGTACTGAGTGAAGGCAAATTTCTTCACAGATCAACTTACTGATAAAACATATAATAAAAGCCCTTACTACTTGTAATTGAGGTCCTCCTGCCAGTAGCAGTAGCATCGTCTAGGAGCTTCTTACATGAATAAAATTTGAGACCCCATCCTAGACCTGCTGAATTAGAGTCTGCATTTTAAAGAGATCCTCAGTTCATGTGCTCATTAAAATTTGAAAATCACCAATATAAACCAACCATACAGTCTTCATGCATAGGTGCGGGTAAGGGAAAGCAGGGAGGATTTTGTTCGGATTGCTCATGTGACTTCTGAGTACCTTCCCCACACCCCTCCTACCCTGGCTCTGGCATCACCTTTTTAAGGGACGTATTAGAATCTCTCAGTGCATGTTTTTGATTTTTCAAGATGCTATACCTGCTCACAAACTTCTAATTTTTTTTCTTTGTTGGAATAGAGAGTAGCATGTCTGAATATTAGGGTTTTCTCAAAGTGAAAAACAATCGTTCCTGAATAAGTATATAGTTGAGCTTTGTGATACTTTATGTGATATAGTTCATTGACAAAGACACAAAGTACAAATCAACATCTACCTTGGGTTCCTGTTCATTATCAATCCAATCAAATATATCATATTACTAGCATTAAATACAATAAATGCTGACTGCTACGATATTTGTGACTACCATATATCCAGCACTGTTCTACCATTAATTGGGGGGGAACTGAAACTTGCAGTATATGATAGAGACGAGGGGTGGTAAATTGAACATTTACTCGATTCTAAATTACATCTTTAGTCCCTCTAGGCATTGGTCACCCTAGCCAGTATGATGGAAAAATCAGATAACTGCAGTTATGTCTCTCAAGGTTTTTTAGTTCGCAATCTGTGGTCATGTATGCATTGGTTCTAAAGCCGGTTCTAAATTACTAGACTTTCCTGCTGCCATGATGGGTGTCCTGTAAAAGCCACCTGCTGCAGAGCTGTCCTGTCTCTTTAGGACATAACTGGGTAGAAAATAATAATACTGACTTAGAGTTGTATTGGCACAACTCGAAAATGCTGTTTATGTTTATTAAAGAACTAATACCAAGTGCGTAGAAGGACATTGTGATCTGTGATTTTGTGTTAGCCTCGATGTCAGCACCTTTTTGTGTCCCTACCATTGTATTCACTTTTCTTTCTCACCTACTTCTCGTTCATATTATCTTCCTACACTTTATGCATCTTTGTAAGCTACTTTTTGGTAACAAAATGGGGATATAAATTAAAAAATAATAGTTTGGATTAAAAGTCAAGATTTAGTTAATTTGGATCAAGATTAGGAATTGCCATCAGATCCATGGATTCATCCATTTGGTTACTTATTTAAGCACACATTATATGCAAATGTTGGGGGGGCACCTGGGTGGCTCAGTTGGTTAAGCCTACGACTCTGGGTTTCTGCTCAGGTCATGATCTGAGGGTTGTGAGATTGAGCCCCTAATAGGGCTTCCTGATCAACAGGGAGGCTACTTTCCCTCTACCTCTCCACATACCCCCCCCACTCACTCACTCTCTCTCTCTCTAAAATATATGAATAAATCTTTATTATATGCAAATATTGGTACACTGCTCTCCCCCCCATAGAGGATAGATGGGGAGAAGATGGAATTCTTCACATTCATAGGCCACAGGTTAAAATTTACCCTGACTCTCTCAGAAAGCAGATGCCTCCTGTGCTCCTTCTAGAAGGTGGCTTTGGCAGGTTGGAAGTACCTGGAGTGGGGGCAGAGAAAAAAGAAAACAAAAAAGAAAAGAAGCCCTTGGAATGTAAGATTCTGATTACTGAAGCCACATTCAAGGTGTGATGTTATGATTTTGGGGAGATCCAGCCCCAGATGTTTCTTTTTAATTAATTTTTTAATTTAAATTCCATTTAATTAACATATAGTGTATTATTAATTTCAGAGGTAGAATTTAGCAGTTCATCACTTGCATATAATACCCAGTGCTCATTCCATCAAGTGCCCTCCTTAATGCCCATCACCCAGTTACCCCAAACCCCCACTCATCTCTCCTCCAACAACCCTCCGTTTGTTTCCTAGAGTTAAGAGTCTCTTATGGTTTGTCTCCCCCTCTGTTTTTGTCTTATTTTTCCTTCCTTTCCCCTCTGTTCATCTGTTTTGTTTCTTAAATTCCACATATGAGTGAAATCGTATGATATTTGTCTTTCTCTGACTTATTTCATTTAGGTTTATACCCTCTTGTTTCATCCACATTGTTGCAAATGGCAAGATTTCATTCTTTTTGGTGGCTGAGTAATATTCCAGTGTGTGTGTGTGTGTGTGTGTGTGTGTGTGTGTGTGTGTATACACACACCACATCTTCTTCTTCCTTTTTTTTTTTTTAAGAGAGAGAGAGTGCACATGAGAGAGCGAGAGAGCATAAGCAGGGGGAGTGGCAGGCAGAGGGAGAGGGAGAAGCAGGCTCTCCGCTGAGCAGGTAGCCCAATGTCAGACTCGATCTGGGATCATGACCTGAGCCAAAGGCAGACGCTTAACTGGCTGAGCCACCCAGGCGCCCCTCTACCACATCTTCTTTATCCATTCATCTGTTGATGGACATTTGGGCTCTCTCCATAGTTTGGCTGTTGTGGGTATTGCTGCCATAAACATTGGGGTGCACGTGCCCCTTTGAATCACTACATTTGTATCCTTTGGATAAATACCTAATAGTGCAATTGCTGGGTCATAGGGTAGTTCTATTTTTAACTTCTTGAGGAACCTCCATACTATTTTTCGGAATTGCTGCACCAGCTTGCATTCCCACCAACAGTGTAAGAGGCTTTCCCTTTCTCCACATCCTCACCAACATCTGTTGTTTCCTGAGTTGTTAAATTTAGCCATCCTGACCAGTGTGACGTGCTTTCTCGTTGTGGTTTTGATTTGTATTTCCCTGAGGCCGAGTGATGTGGAGCATTTTTTTCATGTCTGTTGCTGGCCCCAAATGTTTTATATGTTTCATATAAACACATATTAGTGGCAGGTGCTGTGGTTGATATTCTTTCATAGGTTCAATTTCAAATGGACTTACACGCTGAAGAAGCTTCAAGAGATTCTCATGTGCTCTGGCTGAAGAGTCAGCCTGTATCCGACTCCCCTGAAGTACCTACAGCTTTGTGAGGTCCTTTTCTTGAGCACTGCAGGAGTGTGAGTTCTGTGCTGTGGTTCGAATCATACTCAGCAACGCTCTGACCCTTCAGTGTGCCATGATTCACGTGTGCAGTAGCTCTCCAGACCAAGACATGGGGTAGAGATCGTGACTTGTATGCCCCTTCGTATCAACCGATTTCAACATGGACTCGTCCTAGGCACTTGACAACTGTCCAGTAGAAAATTAAAGTTACCTAAAATGCCACTCCTCAGAGATAATGGTTTAAATTTTCATGTATTAAATTTCAGGAGTTTTTTTGGGAGGGCACATTTGCACATTCATTCACACATATTCATTTGCACATGGATTGTATTGGTATTTACCAATAATCTGCCTTTTAAGTAATAGGAGAAATAAAGTAGTAGAGAATAGTGAATATTATTAAATATTTTATGAAAACAGGATTTTTACCAGCTATATTCTTTCCAATTATACAGATGTTGCATTACCCACTGAACCATTTTCTTGTTGTTGAACTTAGGGTTTTTTCAATTTGTTGTGTTATAAATAGGATGTCATTGCTACTGTTACAGATAATATTAATTATTTTTTATGTGTAATTTTATTTTATTTTATTTTTTGCTCATTTCTTTATTTTACTATTTTTTTAAATTTTTTCATCATGATAAGTGTACTCTTTAATTTCCATCACCTATTTCACCCATCCCCTCTGGTAACCATCAGGTTGTTCTCTATAGTTAAGAGTCTGTTTCTTGATTTCTGTCTCTCTTTTCCTTTTTTTCCCTTTGCTCATCTGTTTTGTTTCTTAAATTCCATGTATGAGTGAGATCATATGGTATTTGTCTTTTTCTGACTGACTCATTTCGCTTAACATTATACTCTCTAGCTCCACCCATGTTGTTGCAAATGGCAAGATTTCATTCTTTTTTGTTGCTGAATAATATTCCATTGTGTATATAAACCACATCTCTCTCCATTCATCTATCAATGGACACTTGGGCTTCTTCCATAGTTTGGCTATTATACATAATGCTGCTATAAACATAGGGGTGCATATATCCCTTTGAATTAGTGTGTTTGTATTTTTTGGGGGGGGATAAATACCCAGTAGTGTGATTGCTGGATTGTAAAGTAATTCTATTTTAATTTTTTTGAGGAACCTCCATACTGTTTTCCAGAGTGGCTGCACCAGTTTGCATTCCCACCAACAGCATACGAGGGTTTCTTTGTCTTCACATCCTTGCCAACACATGTTGTGATATTAATTCTTTCTTAATACAATATGTGTGTAGGCTTTTTATGTTCCCAGTGGCAGTGGCTGAAAATATGTATCTCTCAAGACTCTTGTAAGCACTGAGAATTAACATTTAAAAGATGCCCATTTGATGAGAAAAATTTTCTTAACTTGTAATTTAATTAGCTTTTAATTTGTACTTTTTTGTGTTTTAATTGAGGTATAATTGACACATAACATTATATTAGTTTCAGGTGTACAACACAATGGTTAGCTATTTGTATATTTGTATATATTGCAAAAAGATCACCACAGTAAGTCTAGTTAACATGTCGCCATATTTAGTTACAAAGTAATTTGTACTTTTTTATATGATCATGTAGGACTATTCTGCAAATTTTAAAATCTATTTTATAGTGTTTAAATATTGAAATGTTAAGGTGTTTCTTTTAAAAAGAGTTACATATTTTCCATACTCAGAGTTGTAAGCTCTCATTGCAAAAAATCAGAAAATGCATAAAAATATACGGAAAAAAAGTCATTCATAATCCTATCACTCAGGAGTAACTACAGTTGATAGTGTAAACTTAGAAGAAGTCCCTCCATATTCTCTCCTATGCCTACATAAACACATGCCACACAACCACCCACACTTTCTTTTCTGTTACCAAAATGGAAACACATATTGTTTTCATAATCTGATCTTTCTCAACTAAAAATATATTGTGGGAAAAGCAGACAGCATGATGTTGTGGTTGGGAGCATGGCCTTGGATGTTAGGCTTCCCGGGTTTGTAGCCCAGCTCTACCACTTATTAACCTTGAGCAATTGTTCAATTCCTCTGCACTCATTTTCCTCATTTGTAAGGAAATGGGAATAATTGAGAAAAAGAATAAATGAGAAAAGTTTGTGATCCATTCACAGAGCTGTTGTGAATAGCAAATGAAATAAAGCACGTAAAACACTAAGAACAATGCATGACACATAGTGACACCCAACAAAAGTGAACTTTATCTTCTCATATCAACATGGATTTATATTGTTGGGAGGATAATTGCATTTTATTCTATTATTAGTGGTAGTTTATTGTATCATCTGTTGTATCTATTTGTAACATAATTTACTAAAACAAATCCCTTTGAATACTTTCCAGTTACTTTACTAAGATGAATGGTCAGTGGGGTAGCACAGAGTTTAAGAATGTTCTCTTAAAATTATTAGCTATGTCCCTGTGAATCCTGGCTTTGCTACTTACCAGATAGACTACTTAACTAAGTCTAGGATTCCTTATGTGTAAATTAGATGTAACAAAACTCTCTTAGGATTGTCTTTTAGTTATCTATTGCTGCAAAACAAATTAGCCCTAAACTTAGTGGTTTAAAACAACCATTTTATGGTTCACTTATGGTTCATGAGTCTGTTAGCTCAACATATGGGGCTGGGCTCAGCTTGGTGGGTCTTCTGCTTCTCTCATCTGGGGTCACTCATGTGGCTAACATCATCTGAGAGCTCAACTATGGCTGGGTTGTCTAAATAAGTCACCTTCCCCTGTCTGATGCTTGATGCCAACTGTTGACGGACCTTGAGTCTTAGCAGGCTAGGGGTTCTTAACATTGTGGCAAGATTTCAAAAGCAGAAAGAGAAAGGGAAATCCTCTATTTGTGACATTTGCTTATATCTCATTGGACAAAACAAGTGACATGGCCAAACCCAGAGTCACTGTGGGAGGAAACTATGCTAGGGTACAGATACAGGGAGGAATGATTCATTGGAGGAGGCCATTACTATAATAAATGTTCTAGTAGTTACAAAGATTGTAACTTAATTTTATCTTCCTTAAAATATAGATGAGGATAATAGTATATACCTTACAGAATTATCATCAGAGTCAAATGATCTAATACATTTGTACTATTATCCACACATTGTAAGTGTTCAATAAATGTTAGCTTTATTGAGTACTTGCTTGCTTATTTCCTTGGGAAATGAATTGAGGTATGTACTTGATAAAGACATTAGATGCCAGTGGCAAATTACATCTTTTCCCACACCTTTTTAGAAACATTAGACATTGTCACTTTTGAAAATCATTGTCATTCTGATGGGTGAAAAATAACCATCATTCACATTTCTTTGTTTACTTGTTTGTTCATAATTTCCACAGATTTTGACCATCTGCATTTTTTTAGTGATTTGCCTATTCATTCTCCTTGCCCATCTGAAAGAAAATAAATGTTTATTTGGGAATCACTTTAGGTTTATAGAAGAATTACAAAGATCATTATGGAAAGTTCTCGTCTATCCTACATAATATTTTGCATTACTGTGGTATATTTGTCACAACCAAGAAACCAACATTAGTGCATTGCTGTTAACTAAACTTCAGATTCTAGGTTTCAGTAGTTTTTCCACTATTACCCTTTTTCTGTCCTGGAATCTAGCCCAGAGTACCACATTGCATTTAATCTTCATGTTTCCTTAGTCTCCCCTGGTATGGGATAGTTTTTCAGTCTTTGTTTTTTATGACCTTGGACAGTTTTGAGGAGTACTGGTCAGATATTTGTGGAATATCTCTCACTTTGGATTTGTCTGATGTTTTCTCCTGGTTTGACTGGGATGTTGGGTTTTTGGGAAGAATACCACAGAGGTAGAATGCCTTTCCCATCATATCCTATTTGTGGGGAGGGGGGCACATGTTGTCAACATGACTTAGCACAGATGATATTAACCTTGATCATTTTGTTCTGGTGGTGTTTGCCAGGTTTCTCCACTATAAATTTATTATTCTTCACTTTCCATACTCTGTTCTTTAGAAGTGTGTCACTAAGTTGAGCCCATACTCAATATGGGGGTGGGAGTAAAGTGCCACCTCTGAAAAAGGAGGGTATTAATTTGCTAGTACTGCCTTAACAAAATCCCATAGGTCAAGATGCTGGAGTTACAGCCATAAATAAAACAAAGGCCTTGCCTTTCATGGTGCTTATGCTCTAGAGAAGGTAATCAGTCAATGAACAAGTTGGGAAGTGAAAACAATAATATAATGTCATACCATAAGACCTATGAAGACAAATAAAGCAGGGTAAGTGCTAGAGAGCAAGAGGGATGACAATCTTAAGCTAGCTATGGAAGGCTTCTTGGATTAGGTGACATTTGAGTGGAGATCTAAATGAAGAGAGAAAGTAAGCTCTGAAGATGGCTGAGGAGTAGAGCATTGTAGGTAGAAGAAATAGGGAGTGCAAAGGCCCTGAGGTGAGTGTATGCTGGCTATATTGTAGGAATAGCAGAGAGGCCAGTCCAGAGGGAGAGGAATAAGGGAGGCAGTAATAAAAGATGACATCCGAGGTTGTGAGGGGCTGGATCATGTGGGGCATCATAGGTCATGATAAGAACTTTGGCTTTATTCTGACTGTGATGGGGAGCCATGAAAGGGTTCTGACCAGAGTTGTGACATAATCAGATTTGTATTTTAAAAGATGTACCTTTGCGGATCATGTGAACATTTGGCTAGACAGAGCTGAGAGTGGAAGCAGGCATCCCAGGTAAGAGGCTGCTGTAGTAATCCATATGGGAGGGGTGTGGGTTAGACCAGGTTCATAATAGTGGAGATAGAGAGAAGCTGTAGGATTTAGGATACATTCTGAAGTAGAACCAACAAAATTTATTGACTAGATGTGAGGTAAAAGAAGGAAAGGAATCAAGAATAACTTTAAGATTTGCACCTTAGCCATTGAGTGAATTAAAGATTCTTTTTATTGAAAAGGAAAACTCTGAAGAGAACCAGGTTCTCTTTTGGACATTGGATGCATATTGATATCAGAGGGGAGACGTCCAATTGGCATATGGAAAAATGAGTCTGGCATTCAGCAGGGGAGGTCAAAGTGGGAAAAATAAATTTGGAAGTCAGTCATGCGTATACACTCACACATACGCACACACACATTCACACTGACAGTTTTAGAGATTACGCAAGGTTTAAATATGCACATCTAATTTATATGTAATATTAGCCAATAGTTCTGAAGTTAACACTATCAGGGCCTTTTTAGCTTATTATTTTATTTTTTATTTTATTATATTTTTTAATTTATTTCAGAAAGAGAGAGAGGGAGTGGAGGAAGTGGCAGAGGAGGAGGGAGAGAGACAAGCTGACTCCGTGCTGGGTTGTAGAGCCCAACACGGGGCTCAATCCCATGACACTGAGATCATGACCTGAGCCGAGATCATGACCTGAGCCGAATTCAAGATTTGGAAACTTAAATGACTGAGCCACCCAGGTGCCTCTTTATTATTTTAATTAACCCAAAATTGCAATTTTTCTATATCTTGAGTTTCATTTCACATGGTTAGTATATGAAAAATCATGGATTTTATCTATTTTTTTAAGAGAAAGGGTACAATTTCACGTTTCCATACTTTCTCAACAATTAAAAGAAGATTAAAAGAACTAAGAAGGACACTTGGGTATCAATGACATTGTAATGTCCACTGTATTAGTTAGGACTGTATGCTGCAAGTGACCAAAAATCCCATACAACCAAATATACAAGGGAATATTTCGGTTTACTTAACTGGGACCTTCAAGTAGTAGGTTTAGTTTCAGTCATAGTTGAATCCAGGAGTTCAAACAGTCTTACCTGCTTTCTGTCTCTCCATTGCTATCTCTATTCACTGTCTTTGTCTCTCTTTGTCTTTCAGTATTGCTTACCACTATTTTGTCTCTCTCTATGGCAACATATCCCTGGTGGACACAAGCACAGAAATCCTTACAGTTTGGGATGAAAGCACAAAAGAGACATCTTCCTCAGAAAGAACTTGGATGAACACTTCTTGCATTTTTATATCGGTATGATGAATTATTCTCATTGGACAGCCTGAGTGATGTGTCTACAGGGGATAAAGAGCTTTTTGATGGATGGGCTCAATAGAATCTCATGGAAAGTAGGAGGCATTTACCAAAAGAAAACCAGGCCACACTGGCTGCCTGCCCACAGCTATAAAAGTGTCCATTAGAGAAGAGACTGGCTGATATTTGTAATTTAGATGGCAAGGGTAGAGAGTTGAGTTGAGTTGAGTGAGATGATTTTTAGATCCCCAGAGTAAGTCTAAAGTCCCAGGATTTTTCATTATTCAGTCAATTTGCTTTAGTAAATACTGAAGTATTTTTATACCTAGATAGGATTTTTTTTTTTTTTTTGCTTAAAATATCTCCATGAAGTAAACATACAGAGAGAGAGAGAGAGAGAGAGAGAGAGAGAGAGAGAAATAAAGAGACTTATCAAAGTCCAGAGAGAGTGGCAGAGGGAGGACTAGAAAAGAAACCTTCTTCCTGGCCCTTTGCTCTTATCCCTAGAGGAGAGCTAACCCCAAGGACCAGGGAGCGGTCAGTCACATTTAAACACTGGATACAAAACTGCCTGGTGAATTCAAGCCTCAGGAACCACGAGGACTCCTTCAGAAGTGAAGACTAGAGACCTAAGCAAACTGTGTGTTTAGGGAGGCAGGAAGAGAGAGTGACCAAGGACTAAAGTGGTTTCTGAGCACTTCGCTTTGCCTAAAAGCATCTCCTAGAGGTCACGTTGGTTCAGAAATCAGGTAACAAGGAACCCTGGAATGTCTCAAGTTACACGATGCTAAGTTCAGGATAGTGGTTCAGTGGGTAGGCCCTGGGTCAGGGTAATTTTGTTCATTTCCTACATTTACTCGTCCTGTGAGTTCTGTCCAATTACTTAACCTCACAAAGTCCTAGTTCCTTTATCATTCCAATGGTGAACAATAATCATATTGACCTCAGAAGGTTGTGGAGAGTGTAATACACATCAAGTGCATGGTACAGTGCCTGGACCACAGTAAATGCTCAATGACTGTTAGCATTTCTTGCTATTATTTCTATTACTACTGCTGCTGTGTTACTACTCTACACCATCATGGTTGTAAGAACACTTGGGTCATTTAGGCCTCAGTCTGTTTCAGAATTACAGCATTTCTTCTAAGCAGAGCTTATGATTTAGGACCTTGGATTTTTTTTTTTTGCTTGTTTTAGGAAGTGTGACTCAGTGACGCTCGGAGGCCAGTGCTTTGGATTTCTTGCATCTGTTAGACCGTGGTATATAGCTCTGAGCTCTCATATTTCTTGGTTGGATACAGAATACAATCATGACAACTGTTCTAAAATCATATAGATGCACAGTGGACAGTCAAATCTCGGCAGTCAGGGCTAAATGCCTCCTACTCACCAGCCGGCTGTCAGGAAGGGCTGGCTCAAGAAACTTATGAGGGGCGCCTGGGTGGCACAGCGGTTAAGCGTCTGCCTTCGGCTCAGGGCGTGATCCCGGCGATCTGGGATGGAGCCCCACATCAGGCTCTTCCGCTATGAGCCTGCTTCTTCCTCTCCCACTCCCCCTGCTTGTGCTCCCTCTCTCGCTGGCTGTCTCTATCTCTGTCGAATAAATAAATAAAATCTTTAAAAAAAAAAAAAAGGAAACTTATGAAATAAATTTCCAAAAATTTCAGAATAAGAGACCCCAGCTTTGATATATGTTGAAGAAGGGAATAATATCTTCCTGCCTTATGTTCGAATCATGCCCATCATGGTTTCTAGGTATTATAGAAAAACAAAATTTTAAGCAGCAATAGGCTTTCAAAGGAACTTAGGGACAAATTGTAGCAGGTAATAATTATGAGCTAGAATTCTCATGGTCACGTAATGACAAGATACTGGGACTCAACGGCCTATGCTTTCACAGAAGGACATAGAGTTCATGCCCAGAGAAAACACTGTTGGGCCCCAAATCGCCTCCTATGCTGAGTTTTCAGGTGAAATAAGATCTGTGTTTCCAGAATGCTGGCTTTCTGTAAGAAAGGTCCCTCTTCTGTATAGACCACTTCAGCCTGAAATGTGTACTCAGAATTCAGGGTGCCTAGCAGAAATCCTTCAGGAGACAGGAATTTAAGGGTTTTGGGGAGAGTTGTCCTCCCATGTAGTGCTAGTAAAGAACTACTTCCTGTCAATTCTTTTGGAAAATGATGGGCCCATATGTGCTGCAAGGAATTTGCCCGACTACCCAAAGTAGCTGTTTGTCCACCCCTCCCCCCAACATGGCTTCAGTTCAATACTTATACCTTGAATGGAGATGAGTCATTTCTTCCCTCTCTTACTCTTTCTTACTCTCTCTCTTTAAAAAAAATATTTTTAACAATTTTTACAATTAAAGCACAATTGCAAAGTTAGTACAGAGTTCCCATAGTCTTCACCCAGCTTCCTGTTTTATTAGCACCAGATAAAACTGAGATACAGTTTGCAAAACTAAGAAATTATGCAGATACAGTATTCTTTTTTTTATTTTATTTTATTTATTTATTTATTTATTTATTTATTTATTTATTTATTTGACAGAGATAGAGACAGCCAGCGAGACAGGGAACATAAGCAGGGGGAGTAGGAGAGGAAGAGGCAGGCTCATAGCAGAAGAGCCTGATGTGGGGCTCAATCCCATAACTCCGGGATCACGCCCTGAGCTGAAGGCAGACGCTTAACCGCTGTGCCACCCAGGCGCCCCAAGATACAGTATTCTTAAGTGAACTAAAGACTTTATTATAATTTCTAGCTTTCCAAGAGTATCCTTTTTTTTGTTTCAGGATCCAACCCAGGATTGCACATTACATTTGGTTGTCATTCCTCCGTAGTCTCCTCAAATCTGTGACAGTTCCTCTGTCTCTCCTTGTCTTGTGTGACCTTGAAACTTTTCAAGAGTACTGGTATTTTTGTAGGACTCTCAAATGTGTAGGCTCTTCAACTTGAATTTTTTTGATGTTTCTCATGGTTAGATTAAAATTATGGATATTTCACTCCTTTTTTTTAAACTACATTGTTCCTGGCTACTTTTTCAGAAATACTGATGTTGAATATTGCAAAATTAACTAATAAGTTAAAGATAAGTTGTAATTGTGTCTTCTTGCAGAAGGAGAATGAATTAGGTTGGAAAGAAGCTAAATTTCTTTTTTTTTTTTTTTAAGCTTTTTAAGGATGGAAAGCTCTCCTTAGAGAGAATCAGCAGTTACCTTTAGGTCAAAACATAATTTTGAAGGTGTTTTCAATGTTCCCTTTGTAAGAATATTTGGTTATTGAAGGGCAAGCAGGCCTGTGAGAAATTAAGGTTAACTACTATTGCAAGCAATAATAGCTCAGACAAAGGAGGTTTGTGAAGCCATCATGTTTAAGGCTTTTCAGAAAATGTAACTAAATGTTGGTTAACAATAGGCATATTATGACATCTGTTATTTTTATTTAAGGCAACATTACATTTATGCAATAGCCATTGATTCCCCATTTCTCTTCATTCTAGGCACGGTGTTAATCTAGCTCATGGTGCATTTAATGTAATATTTGTGGAAAGCATGACTGAATTGTTTATACAGTCTATTCTCATTATTCATGCTAGTGACGGTCTATGAAGTTGCCATGAAGAATGAATAGCAAATACTCAACCATTGTTCCTAGGAGAAATACAGGTTTCGGTTCCTGTGAGTCTCTGGTCGCAAAATTTTTGTCAACTAATCAATATGGCATTTTGTTTTCTGTGTGTTCCTGTTTAAAGACACCTTATTTAACATATAGTGTTGAGTCATTAACTTTGAACTCACACCCAACAGCACTAGAACTTATGCCTGAATGAAACTTACCCAACACATGTATTTTTCTCGTAAGGCACATCACAGCCTTTTTGTACTTAGGGACACTAGACAGCACTAGTAACACTCTAGGTAGCCATTTTAAACAGTGAAATCACTAACAAAGAGTACAAAAATGTGAAAAACATGGCATTAAATAGACCATGAAAAGAACACTTGTTTACTTTGTGAGAACTGAAACAAAGCAGAGTATCACTTATTCAAACTTAGCTGGAAACATGTGGGTTATGTCTCAAAATATTCCCTGCTCTAAGCATATTGGTAAGTGATCATGAAAGCACTGTATTGATTTTGAGGTTACAAATACATTTTAGCAGATAGGCAAATTCACAAATATGGAATCCATGAATAATAAGAATCAACTGATTTCTACATCCGCACTGTGTGAAGTAAGAGTTGTCCTTATTTCACAAATTAAAAATCCCTAAGTTTAAAAAATACTGAGTCACTTCCCTAAGGCTAGCGAGCTAGTTAGCGGGAGAGATAGAAAGTAAATGATGTTCTTCTAATTCCAAAGGCAAGGCTTCCATATTTTTACTATGTATCTCACTGCATTTGAGAAAGCTAAGCTATCTCTTAGCAAATTCTGGAGTCAGTCAGGTGTTGTTCCCTTACCCATATTAAATTGTGATAAGGTGAGACATCTCCACTTAGATGTTTGTCCCTACACTGACCTCAAACAGGATTTAAAGTCTATTTAATCATGTGTCTGTTAGCCATTTGTATGTCTTCATTGGAAAAGTGTCTGTTCATATCTTCTGCCCATTTTATGATTTGTTTGTTTCTTGTGTATTGCGTTTGAGAAGTTCTTTGTAGATCTTGGATACCAGTCTTTTATCTGTAGTGTCATTCACAAATATCTTCTCCCATTCTGTGGGCTGCCTCTTAGTTTTTTTGGCTGTGCAGAAGGTTTTATCTTATGAAGTCCCACAAGTTCATTTTATCTTTTGTTTCTCTTGCCTTTGGAGATGTGTCATGAAAAATGTTGCTGTGGCCTATGTCGTAGAGGTTGCTGCCTATGCTCTCCTCTAGGATTTTGATGGATTCCTGTCTCACATCAAGGTCTTTCATCCATTTGGAGTTTATCTTTGTGCATGGTGTGAGAGAGTGGTCAAGTTTCATTCTTTTGCATATAGCTGTCCAATTTTCCCAGCACCATTTATTGAAGAGACTGTCTTTTTTCCACCAGATGTTTTTTCATGCTTTATCAAAGATTAGTTGCCCAAAGAGCCGAGGGTCCATTTCTGGGTTCTCTATTCTGTTCTATTGGTCTGAAATTCAATTCAAAACCACACTGAGATACCACCTTACACCAGTTAGAATGGCAAAAATTGACAAGGCAAGGAACAACAATTGTTGGGGAGGATGTGGAGAAAGGGAATCCCACCTACATTGTTGGTGGGAATGCAAGTTGGTACAGCCACTCTGGAAAACAGTGTGGAGGTCCCTTAAAAAGTTAAAAATTGAGCTACCTTATGATCCAGCCATTGCACTACTAGGTATTTACCCCAAAGATACAGACGTAGTAAAGAGAAGGGCCATATGCACCCCAATGTTCACAGCAGCATTGTCCACAATAGCTAAATCGTGGAAGGAGCCAAGATGCCCTTTAACAGATGACTGGATTAAGAAGATGTGGTCAATATATACAATGGAATATTACTCAGCTATCAAAAAGAACGATTTCTCAACATTTGCTGCAACATGGACGGCACTGGAGGAGATAATGCTAAGTGAAATAAGTCAAGCAGAGAAAGACAGTTATCATATGGTTTCTCTCATCTATGGAACATAAGAACTAGGAAGATTGGTAGGAGAAGAAAGGGATAAAGAAAGGGGGGTAATCAGAAGGGGGAATGAAGCATGAGAGACTATGGACTCTGAGAAACAAACTGAGGGCTTCAGAGGGGAGGGGGGTGGGAGAATGGGATAGGCTGGTGATGGGTAGTAAGGAGGGCACGTATTGCATGGTGCACTGTGTGTTATACGCAACTAATGAATCATCGAACTTTACATTAAAAACCAGGGATGTACTGTATGGTGACTAACATAATATAATAAAAAATATTATTATAAAAAAATAAAGTCTATTTAATCAAATACCACTCCTTCTGAAACATATATTGTATTTCAAATAGTCTCAGTGTATGGATCTTGTAACTCTTACAGGAGTTACAAATCAGTATTCTAGGAGAATGGTTACTATATCATCTTTATATGACCTCTTTTTTTGGAGGTTTTTCCCTAAAAAGTTTATTTTCCCTCATTGTTAAAGTAATTCATGCTCTTTTAGTGAATTTTGAAAGTACAAAAAAGCCCCCAAAATAAAATTCAAATAATCCATATTCCTTACACACAAAAAAATAATCATTATTAACACTGGGTGTGCCTTCTTTCCATTTTTTCCTGTCTTGTTTTCTGCATGTATATATATTTATTCAAATACATATACATATAGTAAGGACTGGGGTCATATTCTATTTGCTATTTTTCACTTTTTCATGAAGTAACATTTTAGACATTTTTAAATGTTATTATATGGATATGCCATTAGTTATTGAAGTATTTAGATTGTTTTCAATTTATAGCTAATTCAAAGGCATTTTTAATTGAGCATTAAGATGAATATTAGCGCATATTCCTAATTACTATATGGAAATAGAATTGTTGCATCAAAATGTACAGACATCATAAAGACTTTTTGATAATTATTGCTAAATTGCTTTCAGGAAGGTTATAGCATTTTAATTTTCCCACTAGCCTGTCTCCCTGTCTTCTTGTAAACAGCATGATTTAGAGACTTTATCTTAAGTTGCTTTATTTTAGGTATCTAAATGCCTTTGAAATTATATGAGCTTATATTTTATTTTAAAAGTAAGATTGAAGTTTCTAGAATGTTCTCTAACTAAAAGGTTGAAATTGTTCAGAGTCCCTTCCTCCTTGTAGTGGGCTCTGTGCACCATATAGTGAGAGGAGATGGGCATTGAGGTGGCACCCCTGGGAACACCTAGAGTTTAAGTGGGGAGCACAGGGGAAGAAAAACCTATGAAGGGACAGGGAGAGGCCCAAAGAACCTGGGGAACAGGGTATCACCAGAACTGGGATGAGGCAGCTTCATAAAGCTGTGAAGTTTCCATTACACAACAGTGTAAATGCTTCAGAAAGTATTCAGAAAGTCAAGTAAGACAAGAGCTAAAAATTGTCCACTGAATTGAGCAAAAAGGGAGGACAGAAATCTGGATTACTGTGGGCTGAGGTGCATGCGTCAGAGACCTGTTTTTTACATGTGCCTGTTTCTGTTTAGTTCCTGTGGATTCTTTTTGGAGTATGTGTGTGGGGAGTGAACGCACAAACATGGATTATTCTGGAAGCAGCTGGCACAGTTTGCTCCAGGCCACCTGCTTTGGGGGAGCAGCAATTCCATAAATGCAAAGAAGCAAATAATTGCAGATACTATCTGTCTGCTTTTGAATCACCATAAAAGGCCAATTCCAATTTTGTTCTAAAAATGGGCAAAAGTTTGCAACTGACCCATCATTGATGAAACATCTTAAAGATGAATTTTTAATCGCTGCAGTAGCAATTAAACTCTTAGCAGGAGGCAGTCAGTTATCGTAGCAATGGGTCCGCCCCTGACTTGTGGCACCCATTGTAATGGCATTTTTTGTTTCAGCAAGTGCGCAGGTTTACATTTGGGGTTGACTGCTATTTTCCCAGGGCAGCTTTGAGAGAACTACAGAGGCTGTGTCTGAGCAATTATACAGCAGACGTGCCAAGGTTAAGAGGGATGCACTGAAGCCTGGGATGCCTGGGGGCAGGGACACTTTTTGGTGAAAGGAACAACTTACATGCTGAAGTGGCCCTTGGGACTCACCTGGGAAGAGCTGACTGAGATATGAGAAGTTCCCATTCTGAGTTTTTTTCTCACTTTGCCTAAGAAGAGACTGTGAGATGATGGAGCAAAATAACAGTACTAATGATACTCCTGCTATTACCAGCTAATACTCACTGAGAAGTTACTCTGTTCTAGGCTATTGTGTTATCTAATGCAGTCCTCCCCTCAGTCTTATGACATGTGAGCTATTAGATTTTACAAATGAGAAAAGTGAGGTGCAGAGCAGTTAAGAGGCTTGGTGAAGTCACTTGGCTGGTGAGAGGGGACATTGAACATCAAACCTTGGTCTCCCTGACCCCAGGACCCTTCTCTCCTCCATTGCTACTTTGTATGTGTGTATAGTGCCAGTATGGTGCCTGGCACACAGCAGGCACTCACCAGATGTTCATTTCCTTCTTTTCTGAGTGGTGGTGGGCCAGGACAGCAGGCCTGTTATCTCGTTGGATAGGATGGCCACACACCAGGACACTGCCTGGACACTCATGAGTCTAGGCTGGAATGACAAGCATGAGGAGGGCAAAGGTTTCAGGGCTTTCTGGACCCTCTGGGGGATTTGAGCACGTTATATAACCTTCTGAGTCATTCTTTGTCATTGAGCAGTAATTCTTGCTCACATTTTTAGCAGTGGTTCATGATTTTTGCTACTAATGAAGTCTTAAAGTTTTTGTTTTTGTTTTTTTAAACCTGGGTTTTCTCCATCAGTTGAAGATTGATTGTAGTTTTGCAGGGATGAGGAGGTGTTTGGAAGGAATGTTCTTTTGCATCTGAAATCCTAAGATAATGCTGTGAGGTTAGTGGAGGAGTTTCTATCAGTTGGGAGCTGAGGAGCTGCCGATGAGGAACCAAGTTTCGAGTTGCAGAGGTAGAGGAGAAACTGGCTCTTTTTCTCTTTACACAGAGACGTGAAATTTCATTGCTGCTTCTGGTGCTGGGAGGCCTTAGGGAAAACGGAGAGGGTCCAGAGAGGAGGGCTAAAGATTATGGTTTCCCACTTTTCTGCTAAGACTTGCCTCTGCTTCTGGGGGTGGTTGATGGAGACTCCAGTGTGTCCCAGCCAAATCCTTGCTGGTTGGAGGGGCGGAATGGGGCCTCCTACAGGCCTCTGAGGGAGTGGCATATCAGGTAGTAGGAAGCCACCTTGGGCAGCCTGGATCCTGGCCTTTGCCATCCCCTTACCCACCCAGCTGGATGGAGGGTACTTGGCCCTTCCTGAGAGTGGAAGTGCATTCAGGGGCACATATATAACAACAGTCCTTTTATTTTACTTTTATTTTTTAAGAGATTTTGTTTATTTATTTGAGAGAGAGAACACAAGCAGAGGGAGCAGGATAGGGAGAAGCAGGCCCGAGGTGGGGCTCCATCCTAGGACCCTGGGATCATGACCTGAGCTGAAGGCAGATGCTTAACTGACTGCGCCACCCAGGTGTCCCAACAGCAGTCCTTTTAAAACGAAGAGCTAAAAGCCGAATCACACTTTTGTGTGTGATTTTAAATACAGCATGGGTGCCTAATTTTGAACTTATGTGTTATAATTAAGTTACACTACCTAACTTTATTTCTATAAGGCTTACAGGACTCCAACCATTTTGGGGTACAGCCTGGCAACCACAGAAAAAAAAATGAACTCTGGAGTCAGACTGACTGGGTGTGAATCACAGCTCCAGTATTAACTGGTCGTAGACCTTGGACAAGTCACTCGAGATTTTAGTGCCAGCACCCTCATTTGCAAAATGGAGCTAACAATACTACCTCATAGAGTTGTAGTGAGGGTTAAATGAATAATAATAATAATAATAATAATAATAATAATTCTATTATTAGGCAATAAGCACTATGTAAGTGTTAGCTATTATTATTTTTATTATTGTCATAGTTAAATGTTAAAAAATGGCAAATCCTTGGGACTCCTTACCAAGGCAGCAACAAAAATTATTTGTAAAGGAAATTAGTTGGTGGATTTCTCTGTGTTTAAGCTTTGTGTCACAGTAATGGAAAGTCCACAGTGAGATACCTACCACTTCACATCCACTAGGATGACTATAAATGAAAGCAAAAAACAAAATGGAAAAGAACAAGTGTTGGCAAGGATGTGGAGAAATTGGAAGCCTCTTATTGGTGGTGCGGATGTAAAATGGTTCAGCTGCTGTGAAAAGTAGGTGGTGTTTTCTCAAAAAGTTAAACGTAGAATTACCGTATCACCCAGCAATTCTACTTCTAGTTTTATATCCAAAAGAATCAAAAGCAGTTACTCAAACAAGAACTTGTGTACCATGTTCACAACAGCATTATTGACAATAGCCAAAAGATGGAAACCATCCAAATGTCCATCAATTGATGAACAGGTAAACAAAAGATGGTATGTACACACAATGGAATATTTTTCAGCCATAAAAAGGCATTTGGTACTGGGGCGCCTGGCTGCCTCAGTTGGGAAAGCATATGACTCTTGACTGTGGGGTCGTAAATTCAAGCCTTGCATAGGGTGTAGAGCTTACTTAAAAATAAAATCTTAAAATAAAAAAAGAATTAGGTATTGATCTGTGCTGCACTATGGATGAACTTTGAAAACATTATGCTAAGTGAAATAAGCCGGACACAAAATTGTACATATCATATGA
The DNA here is from genome assembly GCF_024610735.1 of Ursus americanus. NCBI lineage: Eukaryota > Metazoa > Chordata > Mammalia > Carnivora > Ursidae > Ursus > Ursus americanus. The sequence continues at coordinate 36,351,282 of NC_142139.1, read as the reverse complement.
TTCCATTTATATGAAATATCTAGAATGTGTAAATCCATAGAGACATAAAGTAGATTGGTGGTTGCTGAGAGCTGGGGGGAGGGGAGAATAGGGAGTAACTGCTTAATGAGTACAGGGTTTTGTTTTGGGATGATGATAATTTTTTGGAAGTAGATGGTACAACATTGTGAACGTACTAAATGACACCTTAAAATGGTTAATTTTATGTTATATAAGTTTTGCCTCAATTTAAAAAAAACGCAATGAGATAATCTGTTTCTGATTACAGAAAATAATTATTTTGTCTACACTATTTTTGAAGTTGTTACTAAAATTTCTTTCTATGATATCTTTTAGAATTCTACTTTATTGCATTATAATTTACTTATAATGAACTGATTTTAGTTCAGTGAGTTTTAACAAATGTATTTGTACATGTAACTATTAGTTGAACCAAGAAATATGATATTCCCATCACCTTAGGGAGTTTACTTATACCCTATTCAAATAATTATTCTAATTTTGATTACCAAAGAATAGAAGTGTCATTCTAGAGATAGAATCTATCAATGGAATCGATATTATGTACTCTTTGGTATCTGGCTTTCTTCACTCATTATAGTGTTTTTGAGATTCATTCATATAGTTCTGTGTGTTAATAGTTCATAATGTTTCATTGCTCGAGGTATTCCATTGTAATATTATCTGATGATTTATATGATTTGTTTATCCATTTGTTTATCCATTCACTTGTTGGTGAACATTTGGATTATTTCCAATTTTTGGCTATTATGAAAAACCTATTATAAATATTCTTGTATAATTCCTTTTGTAAAAATATGCTTTCTTTTTTCTTGGGTAAAAATTTAGGAGTGAAAGTGCTGGGTTAAAAAGTTAAGTGTTTACTGACTTTTAACAATTGTCTATTTTCCCAAATGTACCATGTTGCACTGCCAGACATACTGTATTTCTGATTGTCTCCTAACCTTGTCAACAGTTGGTGTTGTTAGTCTTTTTAATTTAAGCTATTTTGGTCGGAATGAAGTAATATCTCCTTCGTGGCTTTAATTTGCATTTCCCTTATTACTAAGGATACTGAGTATTTTTTGCAGGTACTAATTGACCACTTATATAACTTAATTTTTTTTATTCTTCAAGTATAGTTCACATATAATGTTATATTTGTTTCTTGTACAATATAGTGATTTGACAATTCAATACATTACCACCATGGTAAGTATCGTTACCATCAGTCACCATTTTATGTTATTACAATATTATTGACTATATTCCCTGTGCTGCACTTTTCATCTCTGTGACTAATTTATTTTATAACTATAAGGAGATTGTATCTCTTAATCCCCTTTCCTTATTTCACCTATCCTTCCATTCTTCTCCCCTGTAGTGACCACCGGTTTGTTCTCTGTATTTATAAGTCTCTTTCAATTTTGTTTGCTTGTTTGTTTGTTCCTTTGTCCATTCATTTATAGATGGACACGTAGGCTATTTCCGTATCTTGACTATTGTAGATAATGCTGTAATAACATAGGAGTGCATGTATCTTTTCAAATTAGTGTTTTTGTTTGATTTGGGTAAAATACCCAGTAGTGGAATAACTGGATCGTGTGGTATTTCTAGTTTTAATTTTTTGAAAAAACTCCATATTGTTTTCCACAGTGGTTATTACATCAATTTACATTGTAGATATATCTTATTTGATGTCTTCTTTTCAAATATTTGAGGATTTTCTATTATCTTATTTTTGTTGATTTCTAATTCAGTTCCACTGCAGTTAGAGAACAATGTTTTGAAATTTCTTGAAATATGTTAGTGAATGTGCCACGTGCACTTTAAAGAGATATGTGTTCTGTTGTTGGGTATAGTACTATATAATTGCCAGTTTGGTGATATTGGTCAAATATTTACATTCTGAGTTTTTTCCCTACTTTTATCAATTATGAAAGATGGGCAGTAAAATCTCTAACTATAATTGTAATTTTTCCCCATATTTCCTTTGTTCTTTGTTCCTTTGTTATTCTTTGTTATTGTCTTCTTTTTGGTTAATTGAGAATATTTTATTTTTCTGCTTCATCTTTTCTTTTTGTTTTTTAGCTATACTTCCTTATTAATTTTTAATTTTTGAAGACTACTCAAATGATTAAAATATGTCATTTATCCTATCACGTTCTTCCTTGAATTGATATAATAATTATTATAATGAAAATAATTCCTGTTACACTCTCACCATCTGTTCTAATGTTGTCATACATTTATTTAGTTTTACATTTAGTATACACCCCATGAGAGACTGAAAAAGGCAAGCCACAGAATGAGTGAAGATATTTGTAAAGTTTACAACCAATAAAAGGCTAGTATCCAGTGTACTTAAAAAAATTACAAATCAATAAAAATGCAGACAACCTAGCATAAAAAGATCTGAAAGGAGAATTAAAAAAAATTTAAATTTCCAATAAGAGTATAAGAAAGTGATCAATATCATTAATAATCAGGGAAATGCCATTAAAATCACAATGAGAGAGCATTACACACCCAACAGATTGTTTAAAATGAAAAACAACAAAACAAAACTTCTCATACACAGCTGGTGGGGATGTAATTAGTACAACCATTTTGCAAAATAGATAGGCAGCATTTTCTTAAATTGAAGATAGTATGATCTCTATGACTTAATGGTTCCACTTCTATTGAAATGCAGGCATATGTACCCCTCAATACATGTCCAAGAATGTGCTCATAGTAGCTGGATTCATTATAGCCCCAACAAGAGGAAGCATTCCAAGTTCCTGTTAACAGAAGAAAGGACACAGAAATAGTGCATATTTGTGCAGTGTGATATTATTCATTAAAGAAAGTAGAAGGACTATTGCTGAATGGGACATCATGAACAAATCATACCAACAGTAACTGCAGAATCTATACTCACAAAAGAATACATACTATATGATGCCATTCTTATGAAGTTCAAAAACTATGGTATTTAGGGATGTATACCAGTTGTTAAGGCCTTAAAGTAAAGTAAGAAAATGATTACCATAAAAATCAGGAAAATGTTTCCTTTAGGTGAATGGTAGAATTGATTTGGAATGGTATTTTTTGACCTGTGAGGTAGATATGCAGGTTTGCTGAATAATGATTTATTAAGTTTTTGTTTTATGCACTTTTCTGTATGTGTATTATATTTTACAAAATAAAGTAAAAAACAAACTTGGCTAGGCTGTTGTCTGAAGGATAACAGTGAAACTTTTCCATCCCCTATTGAATAGATGCCTTACTTCATAAACTTATTAGCCAATAGATACAAATATAGGCTTCTTCCCAGTGTATATTAAAGAGATCTATTTTGAAACCCAAGCAGTGAACCTTTTCTAAGACATAATGTTCATCTGAAGAATTTTGGGGTTTGTCCCAGTGCAAAAAATTTTGTTGTCTGGATAAATGAATTAACAAAGGGGAGAGTGACCAAGTAAAAAAATACAGAATGAAGAGAAAGAAGAGAGTAGAATGTGTGATGAGTTGCTAATACTTTGTTTCTTTCATTCGGGATAATTAGAATTCCATGCTGTCTACTTCAATTTTCCCTACTCTGTGTTTAGAAAAGTAGTTAGAAAATTTCAAAAAGAATTGACTGGCAAAAAGTTGACCAGCCAAGTCACATTGCTGTATACCTTACAGTACTGCCGTTGAGGTGGTTCATTTCTTCTTTTGACAGCTTTTGATATTTCCATATTCTTTTTGACAAATAGCTATGGTCTGTCCTCAGACGTTTTCTTTTCTTTCTTTCTTTCTTTTTTTTTTTTAAAGATTTTACTTATTTATTTGACAGAGAGAGAGGGAGACAACCAGCGAGAGAGGGAACACAAGCAGGGGGAGTGGGAGAGGAAGAAGCAGGCTCATAGCAGAGGAGCCTGATGTGGGGCCCAATCCCGTAACGCCGGGATCACGCCCTGAGCCGAAGGCAGACGCTTAACTGCTGTGCCACCCAGGCGCCCCTATCCTCAGATTTTCAACCAAAAGCTGTTTTAAAGATAAAAGGAAGAAGCACCCTTATGATGAAAATGTATTTAGGAAAAGGTATAAGGCTTCTCTTTTAGCATTTTTTTAAATAAGCCCTCTGAATGTGAGGACCTTGAATAGCTTGCTCATCATTGGGTGAGCAACTGAAAATATCAAATACTCAATAGAGTTGAAGGACCAAATTCTTAACTTCAGTAGAAATATAGATTGTAACATTGATAGGTACCTTCCCGTTGTCCTAATTATCCTAATATTTTAGTAAAATCTGTAAGATTTAGTGGAGTGGCTTACCTGAGGGGCAAGGCTGATTTTGTATTTAAACACAGACACACACACACGTAAAGAAGTGGCAAGAGGCCAAACACGTTCCTCTAGGTTGAGTGCAGGTCGTCCCTACAGGAAAATGCAGCCAGGGTTACAGAGGCTCCCATCCTATTGCTCAGTCAAATTGAATTCAAGACAACAAATCCCCAACAACACACGCACACACGTAAACACATTCATATCCACCCCTTCCAAGCCACTGTGCCATCTAAACCCATAATGCAATGAGTGGTGACCTAAATAAATGGGCATTGTTGTGATGACCCGTCAGGAGGTTGGCGTGTTAGAGAGGAAGAACAGCCGTTACTTAACTCTTTTCTTTCTTAGCACCAAATTAAGTGACCTTGGATTAAATTCCAAAAAACAAACTTTCATGAAGTATTGAGAAGATTTTGCATATTATCCCTGTCAACTATATGTGTTTTTTTTTTCCCCGTTGGACATCTAGGTCTTTTTATTTTTTTATTTATTTTTTTATTTTAAAATTTTTTTTTATTATATTATGTTATCACCATGCAGTACATCCCTGGTTTTTGATGTAAAGTTCAATGATTCATCAGTTGCATATAACACCCAGTGCACCATGCAATACGTGCCCTCCTTACTACCCATCACCAGCCTATCCCATTCTTCCACCCCCCTCCCTTCTGAAGCCCTCAGTTTGTTTCTCAGAGTCCATAGTCTCTCATGCTTCATTCCCCCTTTCTGATTACACCCCCTTTCTTTATCCCTTTCTTCCCCTACCGATCTTCCTAGTTCTCATGTTCCATTGATGAGAGAAAATATATGATAACTGTCTTTCTCTGCTTGACTTATTTCACTTAGCATTATCTCCTCCAATGCTGTCCATGTTGCAACAAATGTTGAGAACTCATTCCTTCTGATAGCTGAGTAATATTCCATTGTATATATGGACCACAACTTCTTAATCCAGTCATCTGTTGAAGGGCATCTCGACTCCTTCCACGATTTAGCTATTGTGGACAATGCTGCTATGAACATTGGGGTGCATATGGCCCTTCTCTTCACTACGTCTGTATCTTTGGGGTAAATACCCAGTAGTGCAATGGCTGGGTCATAGAGTAGCTCAATTTTTAACTTTTTAAGGGACCTCCACACTGTTTTCCAGAGTGGCTGTACCAACTTGCATTCCCACCAACAGTGTAAGAGAGATCCCCTTTCTCTACTCAATAGAATGAGTATTCTTTGGTTCTGGGGTGTAGTATTCTATATATATCTATAAGGTCCAACTCATCGAGTATGGCATTCAAAGCCCTTGTTTCTTTGTCGATTTTTTGCATGGGTGTTCTGTCTATTTCTGATAGTGGAGTGTTGAGGTCCCAACTATTAACGTATTTTTATCTATATGTCTCTTTATTGTGGTTAAGAGTTGGCTTGTGTATCTTGCTGCTCCCCTGTTGGTGGCATATATATTTATAATTGTCATATCCACTTGTTGGATACATCCTTTAAGAATAATATAGTGCCCTTCTGTGTCTCTAACTATAGTCTTTAGTTTAAAATCCAATCTGTCTGATATGAGAATTGCTACCCCAGCTTTCTTTTGAGGTCCATTGGCATGAAAGATGGTAATCCATCCCTTTACTTTCAGTCTGAATGTATCTTTAGGTTCAAAATGAGTCTCTTGTAGACAGCAAATGGATGGGTCATGTCTTTTTATCCATTCTGCAATCCTGTGTTATTTATGGGAACATTTAAGCCATTTACATTGAGACTGATTATTGAGAGATATGATTTTAATGATGCCATGTTTCCAGTAAAGTCTTCGTTTCTATAGATTGTGACTTTCTGTTCTGTATCACTATTGGGGCCTTTTTACTTTTATAGAACCCCCCTTAATATCTTCTGTAGAGCTGGTTTCATGGTTATGAAATTGGTCAGTGACTGGTGATTCTGGAAGGTCTTTATTTCTCCATCAATTCTGAATGACAGCCTTGCTGGATAAAGGATCCTTGGTTGCATGTTTCTCTCTGAAAGAGCTTTAAAGATGCCCCCCCCAACCCTTTCTCTCATTCCAGGTCTGTGTAGACAGGTCTGACATAATTCTGATACCTTTGCCTTGGTACTTGAGAAATTTCTTTGCCCTGGCCGCTTTCAATACTGTATCCTTGGATCTAATATTTGCAAATTGCACTATGATGTGACATGGCGTAGGTTTGTCGTGGTTGAGCTTGGGAGGAGTCCTCTCTGCCCCTTGGACACGAATGTTTGTTTCCTTTGCTAGATTAGGGAAGTTTTCAGCTACAATTTGTTCAAATATCTCTTCTAGACCTCTGTTTTTCTCCACTCCCTCGGGGATGCCGATGATTCTGACATTGGAATGTTTCATTGAGTCAGTAATCTCCCGTAACCTACATTCTTGGGAATGGATTTTTTTGAGTCCAGATTCTATTTTAGCTTTCTCTTCTACTAACCCATCCTCCAATTCACTGATACATTCTTCGGCCTCATTCATCCTGGCCGTCAGAGCCTCTAGTTTTGACTGCATTTGGCTCATAGAATTTTTAATTTCTGCCAGGTTCGCTCTCATTTCCGCCCTTAGAGGTTCTATATTCTCATTAACATTTTCGTTAATACTTTTTTCAAATCTACACATCATCTTGACCATTGTTACTCTGAATTCCATTTCTGATAATTTGGTTATATCCATATCCATTAGTTCTGTGGCAGAGGCCACAGACTCATTGTCTTTTCTTTGCTGGGGGGGATTTCTCCTTCTCGTCATTCTGATGAGGAGAGGTTGCGGGGTTGTCCAGAGCCCAAATTATTGACCGGGACCCAGGCAGTGCGCCCTTGTTTTATAGGGATCTTAGGGATGTGGGCTTCTTGATTTTTCAGCCTGCCTTCTGGGGGAGGGGCCTGCCGCGCCGATACTCAGGCAACCCTGTTTGGGTAGAGTCTCCATGTCCCCTGCGAGGGGGGATGGGGATGGGCACACTGTGAGCCGGTATTTCCAGGCTTTTGTTCTCTGGCAGCTTTCCCTGGCGGTTTGCTGTGCCTCTTCTGAGAGTCAGAGCAGCAGTGGCCGAATCCCAGCCTGTCTCAGAACAGAGGGATTGCGGACCGTTCTCCACTGATGTTCTGGCCACTTTAACTCTGTTTCTGTTGGTGCTGCTCAACCCTGCAGCGTCCCGGGATGTGCCCCCCACACCTGGTGTCCCAGCCCTCACTTCCAGGGCCGGCGCGTCTCTGTCCTTTTTGTTTCTAACACCACCAGCCACAAGCCGCTCCACCCCGTGCTCCCGGAGCTCCCGGTCTCAGTCTGGTTCCAGTGAGTGCACCGGAGCTCCGTTTCCATCTGGTTGCGCGTTCCCTGGCTCACAGTCTCAGTCCGCTCTCTTGCGGGTGCCGGTCTGCAAGTCTGCCCCATCCCCCCCCGTGCAGGTGGCTACCGCTTCCCGGCACCCGAACACGGCGGCTCCCTCCCCCTTCCGTTTATCTTCCTATATCTGTGCGCGGTTTCATGGCTCCCCGCTTCGTACCTCAATAGTGCTGGAGATGTTCATTTGTAGAGATCCAGATGTATCTTCCTGCGTCTCAGGCTGATTCCGTGGATGTTCAGGATGGTCTGGTACCTATCCAGCATGCCTCAGGGGACTGGCTGAAAAAGGGGTCCCCTGCTCCTCCGCCATCTTAACTCCTAGCCAACTATATGTGTTTTAACTTTAGACCCTGAGCTCTCCCTTTAAAAAAACAATAATATAAATTATTGGGCACTTACTATTGGGCACTTGGGCATTTATTTGTAGCACAGTGTCCAAAAGCTCTTTTAACCAATGTTCTCTCCCTCTTCAGACAGGTAAACCTATAGTAAACTCTGAGTCCTGGCATTCGTAAAGAGAATGTTTAATTAGCAAAGAGTCACCCACTTGAAATATGTTTTGTTAATGCATTTCTGTTAAGGTGATGGCCAGGAAGCTTCACATTATTGTTAGCCTCAGTGATATTGAAATTATTCAAGAAAGTTTATTTTACTTGTGGAAATTTTTTTTGTTCTCTTTTTAGAGGCTAGTCAATAATAGAAGTTAATATCTTAGAAATTCTCCCTAGACTAGAGCCAAAAGCAATTTTTAGGGTTTTGTTCTCTGTTTTTCCTTTTTAGTGTCTTACTTTATGTAAATTCCCAGACAAGCATATATCAACAGTTAGTCTATACAGTAGTCCCCCCTTATTTGTGATTTCTCTTTCCCTGGTTTCAGTCACCTGTGGTCATCTGGTCCCAAAGCAGATGTTCCTTCTTCTTAAGTGTCCTCAGGTCCTTGTAAAGTGAATGTTAGTCTAAGGCTGTGTTGCAAAGCCTATGTTATTCTCCTCACTTCATCTCATCACATAGGCCTTTTATCATTTCACATAATCACAAGAAGAAGGATGAGTACAGTAAGATAATTTTGAGAGAGGCCATAGTCACATAACTTTTATTACAAGATATTGTTATAATTATTTTATTAGTATAGTTGCTAATCTCTTACTATGCCTAATTTATAAATTAAACAGTATCATATATATATATATATATATATATGAAAACACATAATATATATAGGGTTTGGTACTGTCTTTGGTTTTAGGCATCCACTGGGGGTCTGGGCACATATCCCCCACAGATGATGGGGAATGACTGTATAAGAGAAAAAACACATTATGGGATGGGAATCTCATTATTGCCACAAGTAGACCCCATCTGATATATTGTTAGACTAATATGACAGTGGCTGACCTAGTCTTAAAATATCTGTGTGCAATGGCTGACCTAGTCTTAAAATATCTGTGTGACGGTTGTACTTTTGAGTGAAAATAGGCACAGAAGAAGTTCTTGTGGTGGGGGGAGGGTCATCATGTCATTTTTTCAATACAATTTTTAAAGCAACAAAAACCCAGCTATATGCATTTGAGATTAGGTTGAAAAGGTCAGTCAGCACACATAGGCTTTTGCCTGCCAAAGGTTAAGGGTATTGGAAGATCAATTTGAGTCACCAAATTGCCTCATTTTATCTCAATATTAGCTTAGGGGCAGGTTATGGTATTAGGTTATAAATGGGGCATAAAGCACTTTGAAGCTGGAGAAATTCATTCTGTAGAGGAAATGCTAGGTACCTAGAATGTTGACTCCTTGCCCGTAGTATATATGTATATATTTTTTTAATCAATGTACTGGCTAAACTTTTTTCCATGTGGCAATTTGTCAAAATTGCCTAAATGTGAAGACATTTACATCAGTAGAAATTATTTCTCTTTTATTTATTTTATCACTATCGTTACTACTTGTTAAATGTTGGTCATTAAATCTTGAATGTTTTAAATTCTAGATAAAAAATTTTTTTAATTTTTAGTTGGTTATTTCCATGTGTTTTTAACATGGTAAATAAGCATTTTAGATAAATGGTAAATATTCGAAATTTTCTCTTCATAAAGCAGTGAAATGTATTATATATATGAATATAACAGTTTGATAGACAACAAAAATGATAATCAGCTTTTAATAGGATGACATGTCTGAATTATTAAATTTCTATGCATAGTATTAAATAAAAAAGAAATACTTTTGCCTTCATAAATTAAAAAAGGTGTCAGGCAGCCACTATGGGTGGCTTTTCCTTAGGCAAAAGAGACATCATTCTAGCTCAGTTTTCAAACATTATTTTATGTAACATGCTTGTTTTCTTTGTCTCTCTGACTGCAGAGATGACGCAAGATATGCCCATGCTATGGCCCACAGATCCTTCTTTTTATCCTTAACTTAAGCATATATTGTCAGAGAGAGAAAAAAGAGAGAGAAAAGGTTGGGGCAGAGGTAGAGGACAGAGGAAAGAGAGAGTACAAATGGAAATTTCCAGAAATTAATCAAGATTAAGTAGAACCAAAGAATGTGAACTGTGTACATTCAAATTTTATAAGTGGTAAACTGCACAAATAGTGTTTGGAATACATTAAATTGAGAAAACTCAGAATAGTTTGCTTAGGGAGAAATCTGTTTAACTATGAAGACAGAGAGTATAGTTTCTATATGATGGCTTTCTAGTTGCTGGCTTCTATTTAGGAATATCATCTTTTGGCACAAAGAGAGAAGCCCCGACATGGCAATAAAAAGAAGAATTTTCTCTTTTTCATTGTTTGGAATTTGTCTAAACATAAGGATGAATATCAAAGTAGAATCTTGTTCCCAAAGTTACTCACTTCCGCTGTAGGAGACTGCTGCTTTGTCATAACTCCTGGTTATGTTTAATGTTAGTGATTTGCTACAACTTTCATAAAAACCATTCATTCATTCTTTCATTCATTCAGATAGTTATTCATTTATTACTTTATTCATACAGCAAATATTCATTGAGTAGTCTGTTAGGCAAAGGTTCTGTTCTCTGGAGATATACTGGTAAACAAGACAGACAAGGACCTTGCTCTTAGGCTGCTTATATTAGATGGGGAGACAGACAGAAATCAGCTAAACAAACAAATGAATAAGCTACTTCAGATAGTGAAGAAAATAGAGCTGCAAAGCGAGAGGGATTGCCTCATCGTATGTGTGAGTTGAGAAGGGAGGGGTGACCTGGGAAAGCAGGTCTGAGGTCTGAGGGTGATGCATAAAGTGAGTCATGGGTGACAAGTACAAGCAAACCATGTGTCTAACCTGGGAGCTGAGTGTTCTAGGCAGAGGGAGCAGCAAGGTGCAGAGCCCCGACAGGAACAAGCTCGAGTTCTTTGAGGAACAGGAAGAAGGTTGGTGTGGTTGAAGAAAAGCCATCATATAAAGGAGTGCTAGGAGGCAAGGTCAAGAGGAAGACATGGCCTTATCACATGGGGTGTTGGAGGCTAGGCTTTATTTTATTTTGTCTACTTTGTGTTTGTCATCACATCAACATATAAACAGTTGTAGCATGAAAAATCTGCTGTGAATTGATTTTAAAAAATTACTTATCATGTAGGCAAAGCCTTTGGGTTTGCCTTATGCTGAAGAGCATAAGAAAAAAAAAATGAAGATATAAGTAGGAGCATAGAAGTATTTTAAATGTTAATGCAACACCACGAGGGAACAATAAGGCTAGAAGGTGGCTCTTCTTTAGCTCCACTGAACTTTAGGCATGCCCTTTAGCCAAGTCTACCTGGGCCAAATAAAACATAAGGCTTAGCACATCTTGCTCAAGAATATTGGAGAATCTGTAACTTTAACATGTGTGAGTCATATTCTCATGACAGAGTTGCCGTTAAACTTTGAGGCTAGTGAAATATGGACCAGAGCCCAAGAAAGCTCGAGTATGGGCCTGTCCCAAGAAAGCAAGTTCTCACTCGTCATAGAGAGAGAAGTTCAGAGGAGGAGCTGAGGTTAGCCTACTCTATGCTAATCAGTTAACAGCAGAAGTCGAGAGCTGATCAGGCGACAGGCTTTTGGATATAAAAAAGTACCTTATTTTTTATATAGAATCTTTTTGACTACAAGGTTTAGAGAGCAACGTGTGATTTTATTTGAGGGTGATGTGAAGTCTCATCTTCATTTTCCTCAAAGTAGCTTATAGTCCTCTTTTTTCTTTCTTGTTGATATTTCATGAAAAATACAGGTGGTCTGTAGGGTTTAGTTTTACTAAAGGATGTATCTCAAACCTTGAAGACAGGCAAAAGCAATCTTTTCCTAATAACCTTTTAGTTATTCCATTTAACTTTCCAATCACTTGATCAACAAATCATTTATTGTAAGTGACAAGCTCCGTAGCAGAATCCACCTGTAATCCTTCTTCTGAGAAGCATTGCTCTAGAATGTGTGGGGCAGAGAGCGTTCTGAGTTACAGTCCAACACGGCACACTCACGACCACGTTCCGCGTGAGGCGTTTTGGTGGATTCCATGTGGGAAGATGGCGAGGACTGGTGGCAGGTATACAGGCCCGCTCTCCGTGTGAGCTCAGATGAGTTCCTCACACTTGCTGAGAGGCCGCTGTTCTGACATGGGTAAAATGGTGACAATACCCATCCAAAAGGTTTTGTGAATTTAAATGAAGTTATGCGTGCATAGGGCCTGTAAACAGAAACTGCTTGTAAAAGGGCAGCTGTTACTACTATTCCATATGAACTTAATTAGTTGCCAATATTACTGCCTGAAATCTTGAGGTTTTTGGTAGGGAAAAATAACTTTTTTGTTTCTGATCTCCTTTTCTCTTTCTAAGGTAACATCTCTCTGCTTCTGTATCTTTTAAAAACTAATTTCACATTTTAAATGGGAGCCTCAGGCATATCTAACTTCTCACTGTAGTGGGTTTTCCAATCTAGTGCAAATCCGTCAAGACGTTTCTTAGGAATCGATCATGTAATTGACTAGTACTTTGTTTTATTACTTCTAAATTTGGCATCTCAAAGGTAGATATGATAATTAGTACACATAGTTTTCTGAAGAATCACATAAAAAATTTATTTAAAAAAAGTTTATCTCACAGGTAGAAGTGATGCATAAGGATCTGGAAACACTTCTCTCTCTAGGCCTGGGGCCAGTTTTCTCAGATAGATGTGGGAGGATCTTCCTCCTTCATTTTGAAAGATTACAGCAGCTCTACATGTGAAAGTCGTCTGATAAACCACCAGCTAAAGCTATGATCCTAGGAAAAATGGATGACTCTCTGAGGAACATAATCCAATTTACTACAGTGATTAAAAAGCATACAATAAAATATCCTTGCCCTAAGGATAAAGTCCAAATGTCAAACAGACCAAGCCTACCTCTTTCCAGTCTCATATTTCAGCACTGCTTTTTGTATACGCTGTTATCTTAGGTGTCTAGGATAGTGGGTGCTCTCCTCCTAATGTGCTATGAAAGTTTCCACCTTGGCCTTTTATGGACAATGGAGAGGAGGGAGTTCAAGTCACCATATCCTTGGTTTGTAGCAAAAAGTGGTCTGGGCTAGGCTGGAATCCAAACCCAGGAGGTCAATATGGCCTGAAACAGCAATGAGGGATATTTTAGGGGGATGGTTTCAGTTTCAATAGAGTTTGGGATTTTGAAGAAGGAACTCCAGTGGGTCCATGCAAAGGATTCCAAAGCGAGGCCCAGCCCCTGGGCTAGGTACAGTACCTGCCATCTGGTAGGCACTCAAAAGATGTTGGTGAAGAGATTTAAGTATTCACCTATGACCACAGCAGACCTTCTTCACTGCTCTCACCCTGATCTGAGCCACTCTCACCAGCACTCTAGAGTTCTGAGATAGTTCCCTGATTGGTCTTCCAATTTTCATATTTGCTTCTCTCGAGTCTGTTCCTGCACTTCTCTGCTTAAAACTTCTAATTGTTTCCCGTCTCACTGGGAGGAAAGCCCTCACAGTGGTTCACAAGGCCCTACGTGATCTGTCCTTTGTTTTCTCTCTCTCCATACAGTTCGACTTCCCCTCCATCCCAGCCACACTGGCCCTCACGCTGTGCCTTGAATAGGTCATTCCCCCAATGCACCATTCATACTCTAGCCCAAGCCCTTCCCTCAACTTGCCTGGTAGTCACCAGATTCACATGACTTGCCTCCTCCGGGGATCTGCTAAAATATTGCTTTCCTTAGGAGGTCTTCCTGAATATCCAACCTAAAATTGCACTTTTCCAGCACATGCCTGTCTTCTGTTGCTCTTGTTCTCCATGGCATTTTGTACTCTTTGACAGATACTTTAGTTTGTATTTACTTGTGGTCTGCTTTCTTCAGTAGAGCATAAGCTCCATGAGGGCGATCGTTCTGTTTTGCTTTCTTTAGGTCTTGCACATTGTAGGTCCTCCATCAATATTGAGTCAATTAATTCATGAAATTGTCACCAACCTTCCTAGTCCAAGTAATTTCTTTCTCCTTTATTTTCCCACAGCACCCTCTGTATTTTATTGAATATATCATATTCTAGGAGTATAGACTCAATCGGTATATTGCTAATCTCTCCTTCTAGGATGGGTGCCCAGTGCTGAATATTGCATATGCTTAGTACATCCTTTTACAAATTGAATTTATGCTCTTGGAGACATATTATTATCTCTTTACTTTTTTTCTGCTGACCTATTCTTCTCTCACATTAAAAATCAAACACTTCTTAGATACCCAGTAGTTGTATTCTCATTTTTATGTGAATGGCCCATCCAAATAGAGTTATTAACATTTATTTAAACTTCCATATTTTTAATTGCTCTTTTTAAATTGATGTATAGTTGACACACAATGTTGCACTAGTTTCAGGTATACAACACAGTGACTCGACAAGTTTGTATGTTATGCTGTGCTCACCACAAATATAGCTACCATATGTCAGCACACAAAGCTACTACAAGATTATTGACTACTCAGTCTTCCATATTTTTAAGTTAATTCTTTCTTTGGCCTTGGCTGATCTTCTTGTTGAGAGGCATAAAATGCTTGATGTTGCCCAGAACAATCTCAACTATCAGCAATGATGTAAGTTTAATGAAGAAGTTTGAGGCTCCAAAGTCTGTGTCATAACATTTAAAATTGACTTCACAATAAAGAAGAAACAAAAATGGGAAAGAGGATGGGGATGGGAAGGAACAGAGGAAGGAATACTCAAATTAGGTACTAGGTGCTACTCATTCAACAGATATTTATTTACCTACTTCTGCAGTAGGGACTGGAGAGTATTTCCCGGTTTCTTCTTCTAGGTAACTACTGTTTGCATTGCTCAGGTTGTACACTACACAATGGTGTCATAGCAATGGGAGTTGTATTCACATAAAGACATCCTTCTACTGAACTTTTAAAATTACTCTATCCTAACTGTTCACTCCAAAGAAGGATGATCCACCTATTTTATAAGACTTTTTTGACTTGTGACAGCAAGGAGTTTTGCTCTAGTAAAGTCAGCATAGTGTGATAGATTTCCAACAGATGGACATACAGTGTCTTATTACAACAGAGAAGACGTAGATAATTATGCTTTACCTTGTAAAAGAGGAATGAGCTTAATAATGAAAAAAAGTTTCTGATCCAATAACTTGGGCCTTTAAACAAGGAGCTTCTTATTGAATATCTTGGTGAAAATCTTAAAAAAAAAAAATCCCTTACTGGTTTTAGTACACTGACTTAATTGGGTATCATATGCTATAGTTCATACCATCTGCTATTTGTTTCCTGGACCAGAATTGTACTACTAAATTACCAATTAATCCACAAGTTCTTATATTATGATACAAATTACTATGTAATGATATAATTTCCATTAATAATCTACAAAGTATGTTTTGCATAGATACCAAATAGAGATTACCATGTAATAATTTGTTAATTATGTTATAGTATTGGTTTTTTTGTTGTTGTTACTATGGAAGTGTTGTTATAAAAATTAACCTCTTCAACTCTCGAGACATGTTCTATAATATTTTTAAATGTTACAAATTTTTGAAAAAGGTGCTATTTCCCCTTAGATGTTGAAAGGAAAATTTAAATAAATTATTAATATCAGTAAACAAATGATTGGGAAATTTTTGGAGAAGAAAATTAAAGAGAAAGTTTGGTTGGTTAAATGAATGTTCTAGAGAAACAGGTGGAATGACAGAATAAAAAAGAAAAGGACTTCAGAACCAGAATTTTCAGCAGAATGAAGCATAGCTATGTCAATAATAGAGCAGGATGTTAATTCCTCTTCAGTGTCAATTCTAAATGAATTTCAAGAACAACTTGAAGGGAAAAAACACAAAAGAATTTTATTAAACTGAATATTCTATTTGTAGATTCAGGTTCATGGTCATCTAATATGAATATGAAATAAATGGACATGCCACTCTTGTGGAAAAGCTTCCAATTCTTACAAGAAAGTATAACAGTCCAAAAGAAACTATAGTTAAGACTATTTCAGAAATGATTATACACAGATTCTTCCAAATGTTGAAAATGATTAGATTATGTTATTCTACCTCAAAAGATTTTTCATCTCCATTATAAATGCTTTGGGGATAGGAAAAAAATCCACTAATGAAAGAAAGTATGGAATGACTGTCAGCTTTTATTACATATTTTTAGTAAACATAAAAAAAGTAAAATGCACTTCAACAGTAATGGAAGTATTCAAAATTGAAATCTTACAGAAAAATTTTACAACTCCTGGTACTAACAGAGATTACTCAGAAAGAGAAAAATATCTGCATTCTATGATTGACCTCTTAGTCTGCAAGGTTCAGTTTTGGGGAAGGCTATGTCTAGCATCAGAGAATTATTCATGAAACTTAATGAGATGGTGGTGATTTGCTGTATTTTTTAGAAACTATAGTAGAAATAAAACCATGGAAGACATATGCACAGAATATAAACATTGGCAACATATCAAACTGCTTAGGGGATAGAATACAAAGCCAAAATTAAAAAATTGTAACATAATTATTTGGATAACAAGAAATGTAAAACATGACTTAATTATTTTAGGTACAATTCCTGATGTGTGCCAAATACAGTAAAGAGCAAATATTATTAAGTTCGTGGATTATAGAGATGCATATCTTTCCATACGTGAATTCCTGGGTTGGAATTTTGCCATGTAAGATAAATAACTAAGACTTATGTACATTTCTTGTGGACTAAGCAACTTTAAAAAAAATTTTAAAGACAAAAATAATTTAAGAATCTTCATAGACCTCTCTGGGATTAGCCTCATGTCTTAAGGACAAATAATATAAGTATATATAGAAAACAACAGATTGCACAACAGAACCTTTAATTCTTTTATCTGTGCAGTCTTTAAACTTGATAGTTAACAATACAGGTAAAAAATACCTTTGACACCACTAAATTTTAATTATTTTTCAAGAACTACCCAACTACTTTCTGACTTCAGCCAAACATTGAATTGTATTTAAAACACACTTACTAAATATAAAAAAACCCTTAAAAACCTTTGTCACATATGTAATGGAGAAGTCAACTGATAACATCATGTCACTAAAAACTATGTTAGAAGTAGAGTGTGATGCTCTTTTAGAGATTGCTGATGGTGTAATTAGAAATACCTAATATATAGTTAGATATATTAATGGCATAGACTTACAAAGAATAATAACATACAATATTAATGCTGCAGATATAGATCATAATAATAAAAAATATATAAGTAATATATAGCAATAATGTCATAATATAACCATTACTACTAATACATAATAATGATACAATAAGATTATCATTTAAAAAGCTTTTCAATATCTATCAAAAACTATCACAGATGAGCACCAATAATGTTGGTGCTCATCTGTGATAGTTTTTGATAGATATTGAAAAACTTTTTATATAGACATATATCTACAGATATAAATACATATATATATAGAATTATATAAACCTGAAACTAATATATAAACCTGAAACTAATATAACACTGTATGATAATTATACTAGAATTAAATTTTTTTTTTAAGATTTTATTTATTTATTTGACAGAGATAGAGACAGCCAGTGAGAGAGGGAACACAAGCAGGGGGAATGGGAGAGGAAGAAGCAGGCTCATAGTGGAGGAGCCTGATGTGGGGCTCGATCCCGGAACGCCGGGATCACGCCCTGAGCCGAAGGCAGACGCTTAACCGCTGTGCCACCCAGGCGCCCCTAGAATTAAAAATTTTTTAAAGTTAAAAAGTTAAAAAAAAAAAAAAAAGAAAAAAGACCATCACAACCTTTTTAGAGTTCTAGGTCAGGTGTTTGCAAAAAGGTTAGATAATAAATATTTTAAGCTTGTGGGCCGCATGGTCTCTGTTCAGTTAGTCAACTCCACCATTGTAGTATAAAAGCAGCCATAGCCCCACATAAGCAAATGAGCATGGCTGTGTTCCAATAAAATTTTATTTATGGATGCTGAAATTTTAGTTTCATAAAATTTTCATGTGTCATGCAATACTATTCTTTTAACATTGTTCTAATCATTTAAGAATGCAAGAGCCATTCTTAGCTCATGGGCTACACAAAAACAGATGGTGGGTCAGATTCAGCTTGTGAGCCATTGTTTGCTAACTTCTGTTCTAGATGACATATATACTTTGAAAAATTGTAGAAATGAGTTACTACAAGTACATACAAATTTACAATTGAAATTGACTGATGAACATAGTAAAGAGTAACAGATGGGATGTCATCGCACAGCCTTAATTCACTCCAAATACTTACCTGGTTCTCTGTTTATATTTAAGTCTGTCAGTGGCAGTGGAGAATTTATTCTCCAATCGAAAATTTATTACACGTGATTTAAGGCCTGCAGTATTGCAAAAAATATAGTCTCACCAAGTGGCCATTTTTATAGAATGAGACATAGTTAGAAATAAATGCTAGAATTGCTGCGATAAATGTGTTTGCCAAGAAAGCATGTTGTATAATTATTTTAAACAAAGTACTAAATTGAAATTAGTTAGCATTATTAATTTTTGCATTTACAATTTTGAATTTTATACTGTTTTACATTCAGTAGTTTGATTTGTGAATTTTATAAAGAACGACTTTACATTTGTTATAGTTCTATAACTGAGAAATACAGACTATACTGACTTAAAAACTTTTACATGAGGAAGAGATGTCTTTTTCTTATTTGAATGGAGGCCCTGTGTGGCCTGATGGCAACCAGTCCTTGTTGAAGGGGTGAAGAACCCCGTCCCTGACAGCCCTAAGGGATGAATGAGACTTGGCTTCTGGACTCGTCTGGAGCTGGATGCTTTGCAGTTCTAATATTTATTTAAAAGCAATACTCTGGTTATTGTTTTTTTCCCCCATTGTTTTGTGGCAGTGGCTTAATGCCCAGGATTTTGCTTTAAAACAGACAGCATTGTAAAAGAGGATGAAAAAGGGAAGCCACTCAGTCAGTATGCTGTAATGTGGAAATGCTACATGGTGAGTTTTTGATTGTTCATTCTACCTCCTATCTTTAGCAGCGTGCGGTAAAGTCAAGAAGCTTCACAGACCCTATCGGGATTAGCCTCCTGTTTTAAGGACAAAGATTAGTCAGGTTGACAACTTGTTATTTTTCACAGGACCTGTCAGTTCTGTGATCAGCAAAAATGTAAACTGAAGGTGTCTCTAGGTACAAACAAATTCCTCAAAGCCGAAGCTCATTGGCTTTTAGACAGAAATACAAAATCTTCTAGAATTGTATAGTCAAACAAAACTTAAAAAAAAAACAAAAAACTTTGAAACACGTGTAGACTGTTTGAAGATAAAAGAAGGGTTGTTTACCAGCCAATGATGAAAGTGTGTAAAGGGCCACAGGTATTTTGCAATAGACTTCTGGAGATCTCATTAGAATTTGAAAGCGCTGTGAGGAAAAGAAGTTCTTTAAAGTGAGAGAGGTTGGCTGAGCTTTAGTGAGGTGAGTCACATCTGGAAGCAAGGATCTGAGAGAAGTTCTTGCCCTGGTGGTGGTGTGTAGACTGATAGGAGTCAGTATTGAATGTCAATCTAGTTATTGGTTCTTATTATAAACCTTTTGAAAGCATGACTACATAAAAGGCAGAGACCCAATGTAACCACCTCTCTTCAAACTTTTCTGTGAACTCGGCATTTTTCTGTATATTTGAAATATATTTTTTTCTGTTTCATAATTTGAATGGTAAATAAGTCAGTGATAGACTATCTGGTCTGACAATTGTTTATTGATTTGTAGGTATCTTAGCTCCACCCTGGTAAATTCATTTTCATTTAATATGATGGACTTGCTGACTTTTTATAGGAGTAAAGAGCAATCTGTACTAAGCAAAGTAGATGTTATTTGGTTTCCTTCCTATAGAAATGGCATAAGCTATTCTTAAAATGTGTTCTTCTATAAAAAAAAAATCCATGTAGTTGCAAAAGAAGATGCTGAAATAAAGCTAAAGGATGGAATAAAATGGAAAATGAATAAACATTTAAGATAAAAAATAATGAATAAATTGAGTAAACTACTGCTAGGTTTATTTAAAAACTTGATCTAAATGAAAAGAGAAAATATTAGTTAAGATAAGGAATGCAAAAGATCATTTGAGGACATGTTTTAAATCATTTTTGTATTACCATTCCCAGTTTATATTAATAAATTTGGTACCAAGTTAAATGATTAATTATAAAATTGATAACAAACCAAATAAGCACAAGAAATAAGGAACATAAACTAGAGAGAAAGAAAACTGACAAATGACCCTGAATATTATAAAACTGTCAAATTCCAAATTTCTGAAATTTATGAATATATGTTCTTTGGAAAATATGCTTTTCTAAAATAAGTTACCTGATATATTTTTTTGAAATAAAACATATAGTGTTTTTAATTTTTAAAAAAGATTTTATTTATTTATTTGAGAGAGAGCATGACACGGGGTGGCAGAGGGAGAGTGAGAAGCAGACTCCCTGCTGAGGAGGAGGCCCAACATGGGGCTCCATCCCAGGACCCCGAGATCCTGACCTGAGCTGAAGGCAGCCGCTTAACCGACTGAGCCACTTAAAAACATACAGTTTTGAAAATAAAATATAGTTTAAATTTAAACCAATGAACACTATCAAATTATAAAAGAAAAAGGAAACTAACAGGCAAATGTTAAAGATAAAATAAAACTATAGGAAACTTAGCAAGCAAAGTTCAGTTATGTAGCGGATGAATAAAATCCCTATTCGAATAGAGGTATTGCATGAAAGTGAGGCTCCCGTGTCACAAAGATAACACTCATCAGATTAACAAGAGAGGAAAACAAAAGCCCACAATTTAAGCTCAATTGACTACAGGAAGGTATTCCATAAAATTTGCCATCTTTTCTTCATGAAGTTACTTAAGTGTATAAAATAGTTTTTAATAGTATGTATTTAGAGTGGAGAAATATTACATTCACTTCAGAAATACTAAAGCTGGGGGCACCTGGGTGGCTCAGTAGGTTAGCATCTGCCTTGGGCTCAGGTCATGATCCCAGGATCCCGTGGATCAAGTCCTGTGTTGGGCTCCCTGCTCAGCGGGGAGCCTGTTTTTCCTCTGCTGCTGCTCCCCCTGCTTGTGCTCTCTCTTCCTGTCAAATAATAATAAAAAAATAAATCCTTTGAACCAGGAGTCAGATGAGGATCTGTCCTGCCACCATTACTGTTTAGCATAACACTCATTTCACCTATTTCTAATATAGCTATTTGAAAAGAAAAACAGAATCACACATAAAAATAAGAAGAAAAATATTTCCAAAATAACTTTCTTAGAAAAACACTAAGGAATGCCCTTTTCCCTTCACCCTGCTGTGTCATTTTTGATCTGTCAATTTAATGAAATATGTCTGGTAATTTGAATATATATTTCTTTACTAGTGATTAAACATTTTTTCCTGTACATTGGCCATATTCTTTTGTGACTCATAACATGTGTCACATGTTATGTGACAACATAACACTTCCAACCAAATCATCTATTTTTTTCTGAAATGCCATGTTTATCAAAAATTAAATTTCTGTTAACGCTTGGGAACTTTCTGGACGTTGTATTTTGTTCCACTAATCAGACTGCTAGTTCCTTCTCCAGTTGTTCACTGTATTAATACATTCTGCCATGATAACTGTAAAATGTATTGGCTTTTCTCACACATCAATTCTTTCAAATGAACTTTCAAAATCCTTTATCAAGGTTGCCAGTTTAAGATCTACAAATGAACTGGGGGCATAATTGACATTTAAAAATACTGAGCCTTCCCATCCATGAACATGGGTGTCTTTCAATTTAGTAAAGTGTTTTTGTTTTAGGTTTCTCAAAAAGATTTTCATTTTGTAAGTCTTGTGTAGATCTGATTAAATTTATGCCTAAGTACAAAATATTTTTGTTGGTTTTGAGATAAGGTATTTTTTTTTTAAGATTTTAAATATTTGTCAGGTAGAGCGCACAAGCAGGAGGAGGGGCAGAAAGAGAAGCAGGCTCCCTGCTGAGCAAGGGCCTGATGCAGGACTCAATCCCAGGACTGAGACAATATGGGATCACGACCTGAGCCAAAGGCAGCCATTTAACTCACTGACCCACCCAGGCATCCCGAGATAACGGATTTTTAACTAGGTATTTAAATTGCTTACTGATGATATATATGAAAAGTAATAATTTTGTATATTTAGCATATAATAGGATACTTAAGTAGATTACCTTGTTAGATTTAATAGTTTTATAGTTGACTCTCCAAACAATCACCCTATCTGCAATTAAAGATGATTTGTCTTTACCTTAAAAAAAAGGAAAAAAAAAAGAAAAACACACATATAAGTTAGAAAAATTATAGAAATTATGGAATTAACCAACTAATCAAAGTAACAAATGAGTTTAGCAAATTTTCAGATTGTAAGGAAGATCTTGGAGTATTGCACATTACTATTTAGCTACGACTTATTTATATAGAGAAAGATAAGAAATTAAGTATGTGGGTATTAATTTTGGCACTTAAGGGATTTAAAAAATGATAAGCCCCAATGAGAAAAATAGCATCTGAACTGATGGTTTAAAGGCTAGGTTGTTTGTGTGGCCTGCAGTCCTAGCTCCTGAAACCCACTCACATAGGACTTCAGATCTTCTCTCCTTTTTTTGTTCTTTGTATTTCCCATATATTTCTTCCTAGTCATATAATCATATAATAGCACAAGTATGGAGGGATTGGCCATTGCTTGTTTCATATACTTCTTATAATATATAGTTTTATACAGTTCTATGCCTATATATATATATATATATATATATATATATATATATATGCTTACTTACTGCTCTATTTTCTTTTTTTATTTGAGTAGTTGGCCTACAATGTTACCTTAATTTCAGGGGTACAGCTTCGTGATTTGACACGTTTATACACTGTGCTATGTTCACCACAAATGTGCTACTGTCTATCCCATTACGTTGCTATTACAATACTGTTGACCATATTCCGTATGCTATTCCTTTATTCCCGTGACTTATTCGTTCCATAACTGGAAGCCTGTACCTCCCAGGCCCCTTCACCCATTCTGCCCAACCCCCCACCCCTTCCCCTTTGGCAGCCATCAGTTTGTTCTCTATATTTATACAGACCTTCTCTCGTTTTGAATTTCCAGCAATTTCAGTTTTTGATTCTGGGCTTCCTATTATAAATTAAAATTTCTAGATCTTATCTAACTAGAAATTCTTGGTAATTACAAGCACCGTTCTTATCTTTCTTTATTCTTTTCTCTGAAGAAAAATAGTAAGGGTCTGGCTTTCGGTCAGCTCTACTGCCTTTATGGGGCTTAGTCTACTTAAAGGTAGTAACTTCTTTCATAAAGAAAAACATTATGGTTTCCTTATTGGAAACAAAAACAAAAAAAAATTGTGAAGATACAAAAATTTCTATGGTTAGTATATAGAAACAGCTCATGTTTGTTCAAGTTTATGTGGTGTAATTTATGGGCAAAGTTACAAAAAATATTTTAAAAAGAGATAGCTATTCTTGATTTGCTACATATGATTTTTAAACCCAATATACAAAGTGACAGTTATTAGAACTTCATGTCAGTTTCATCTCCTATGTGTAAAGAGCCTGGAAGTTTTCATTATACAACGAGAAAAAGCTGAACAAATTGAAAATCAATGATAGAACTGAGGTCGCAGGGCAAACCACCATGTCCAAATCTCGAGGGACAGAAGAATTCACAATCCCAGCTAAGATCTGCCCACCTAGAGCAGAGGCCACTGGAGGCATGAACTTAAAAAGTAATTCTAATGAATTGCCGAAGGCTGAGTCTGCAATAGCTTGAGAGTGGGGAACTCGTGGGGCCACAAGGGTTTTACCTTTGGGATGCCACCTAGTTTTTATACTGAGCGACCAAGAAAGTCACCCTGTGGCTCTGGTGGGGAAAGGTAACAGTAAACATTGTGAAATGCCTATACCCCAAAGGAAAGATTTACATGGTGCCTTATCTCACCTGGGGCAAGGGCATTTCTCCTACTCTACCCCTGGGTAGCCTCCTTTTCCCCTCCTTTATGCTGATATAAATAAGTAATTGAATTAATACATAAATGGAAGAAAAGAGACAAATCTCCCACACAGAAGAATACCAAATAACTTATCTATAAACGGTGCCCTCAGAGAGGTGGAGTATAATTCCTCACTCCTTCAGTGTGGGTTGTACATAGTGATTTCCTCTCCAAAAGTACAGTGTGCAAAAAGGGGGAAAAAGATTACTGTGGAGAAATCTGACACTGCTCCATCCAGGTGATCCCTTAAGGTCAACATCAACAGTGATGAGCCACGTTGATCGTATGCACTCTTGATATGATACAAGGAAAATGGCCCTTTACCTCCATGATTTTCCTCCCTAAAACCCAAAACACCAGTCTAATCATGAGAAAAAACATCAGACAAATCCCAGTTGAGGGATATATTAGTCAGCTTGCGTTGCTGTAACAAGATACCATAGACTGGGAAGCTAAAACAACAGAAATTTATTTTCTCACAGTTCTGGAGGCTGGAAGTCTGGGATCAGGGCGCCAGCATGGTCAAGTTCTGGGGGAGCTCTCTTCCTGGTTTGCAGATGGTGCCTTCTTTCTGTGTCTTCGTATAGCGGAGAGAGAGCTTGGTGTCTCTTCCTATTTCTATCAGAGGGCCAGCCTAAACAGATCAGAACTTCACTCTTATTGGGACACCTGGGTGGTTCAGTCGCTTAAGGGTCTGCCTTGGGCTTGGGTCGTGATCCCAGGGTCTTAAATCTTCAAGGAAAAAAAAAAGAACTACCCTCTTATGACCTTATTTAATCTTTACCAGTTCCTCCCTGCCTTATCTCCAAATATAGTCACATGGGCGGTTGGACTTCAACATATGCATTTTGGGTAGGTGTAACTCAGTTCTTAGTAAGGGACACTCTGTAACATACCTGACTAATACTCCTCAAAAATATTGAGGTCATCAAAAAAAGGCAAGTCTGAGAAACTATTCCAGTCAAAGAGAAGCTTAAGGAGACGTGATGACTGAATGTAATCTGGTACCCGAGATGGCATCGTGGGATAGAAAAAAGAACATTAGGGAAAATTTTGAGAAATCTAAAATAAGCATGGATTTTAGTTAATAATAATGGATCAATATTGGTTCACTAATTACAACAAATGGACCCTATTAATGTAATATTTTAGTAATAGGCGAAACTGGATAGGGGTATACGGCATATTGTAATTTTCTATCTTTGTAATTTTCTGTGCAAATTTCTGACAAATAAGGCATATTATAAAAAGTCATGTCTTTTGACTAAAAAGAGAAAACATGATTATACTGAAATCTCAGAAGAATTTTATAAACTATTTTAGGAGAATGAAAGGTGACAGATAAGAAACACTAGAACAGAGAGAATGGCATCACACTAACCACTAAATATAGCAGGGACAACTGGCAATTGGTATAGAGAACTGAGTGACTGATAAATGTACCACATATTGCAATAAAAAATTCCAGATTTATCAAAAAGTAAAGCACTGAAAGACAAAAAGACGCTCCACACTTATGCTAAGTGTTCTTCTTTACCTGACCTCGATGTTTTACATCCATTTATATTTTCCCTTGTTCTAACTTCCTAGTTTTATTTCTATTTTGACATTATTATATCGTGGGTATTCCTCTGTAAACTTTTTGTACTACCTTTCAGAACAAGATAGGAAATTCATAATTAGAAAATAAATTCCTAACCATCGAAGAAACCCAAGAATATTATCATAGATAAGATGGAAAGTTCTGATGTGGTCCTCCCTTTTTTTCTGACCTATTCCAAAGATTTTTTTTTTTTTTTGTCCTGACACACCACATAATAGCCCACACAGAGGTAAGAACTAGTGACAGTGCAATTCATCTCAGGCTGGCCCAGACGGCTCCCAGTTTGATCGACCGCTGAACCCTCAACAAAAGGATGACAAAATAATAGATAAAATTTGTTGCAAAATATATATGCTATGTATAAGAATAAAACAAAGTAATTTAAAATAATACCAGAGTTATAAACATACTACACAAGTTCATATAAATGTGTCCTACCAATACTAAAAGCCAATTCAGTGTGAAAATGAGAAGATAGTATATATATACTCACAAGAAAATAAAAATAAAGAGAAAACAAATCAGCCTGTGACAAAATTGAGGGTGTGGATTTGCTCTAAATTGAGGGTATGGATTCTAAAACAGTATTTAGGTACCATTTTATACCTATTTAAATACCACAAATCAATAATTATAGCAAAACACAATGGCGGTTGGTGGGCTTGAGAAAGGCACAATTATCAAGAGCTACCAGCGTCCTAAATTGCTTTAGTCCTTTTGAGAGTAGTCTGGGAAATTTGAAGAAAAAACAAGAAAAAGCTTTAACCCTGTTCCTCCATCTTGATGTGGTCATTCCACTTCTGGGAGTATCCATGGCATTGATGTTCAGAACAGGCTCTAAGGAGTCCTGGCGGAAAAGAATGTGGGTAAGGTTAGGGTTTAGAGTTTTTCCTTTGCGTCACTTATGGGTGCGCGTGCGCGTGTGTGGTAAATGAGACTCTCAATTAAAATTTTACAAGAAGCTAAAATTTAGTTGAAGCTAGTGCTCTATGGAAGTATTCTTAAAGAGAAAAGTGTAAATTATACAAAGATATTAAAAATAGCTCAGTTTAAAATAGGAGAAAAGAAGGCAACCCCAAAAGTCAAGAAAGGGGGTGGTGGTGAATAGCGATAGTATCGCAAAGGAGCACCGTAACTATTCAATGACACAAAAAAGGCAAGTGTGAGGTTTACTTAGGTAAAAAGGGTATTAAATAAAGTGAAGAAAAAGTGGAGTACAAAAAACTGAATACATGATACAATGATATAAAAATGTACTTATGTATGCACAGTGACGAAAATTGGAAGATCATTTAGAGAAATATAAATATAACAATGTTCTTTAGTCCCTTTTTTTCTATGAAAATGATTAAGGACCATTTCTTTACACACTCTGTAAAAATATTCTTTACATACAGAGCAGAATATGGGTTATTTGGACCACTTTCTTAGATGAGTGATCCAATTAAAACTATCCATTTATTTATGAACAAGAGCACTATACCTGTTTTGGTACATTTGTATAAAATTAGTTAAAGGCCTCTGACCATGTTGACTGAATTAGGTGGCATTGGAAACCAGTTTCTCCAGGCATTCACAAGCATATGTTTGTGTGCTCAGATATATAAACTACAAAACGATGAATCTTTTCCATGTGGTGGTGTTTTAGCATTTCAAAGTCAACATCCAAAGAAATACACAGATGTATATGCAGCTGGAGAACAGTCTTTTCTTTTTTTTTTTCCTCTCCCCATTCTGGTAATGACATTTTAATTCTCAGTTTTTGTCTGGATTGGGTTATGGATTCTAGCATGGTTTTGATGAACCAAGATGTTAAGTTCTCTAGAAGGGTCTACATGGTGACAAATTAATCTGACATTTGAAAATGATGAAACACAGTGGGAAAAAACTCTTAAGATAAAATAGTGAAAGTTCTGATAAGATGACAGAATAATGGTGATGGGGGTAAAGTTAAGAGGGCCGTTTTTTAAACTGAAAAAGTCTAAAAGCTGCAGAGGACAAGATGATTTGGCAAGTGGCCAGGTTAGGAGACAAATCTAGGTTCCTTCTTAGAAAGAAATCAAGGTATAGTCTGAGGACTTCATTCCCAGATCCAGGCCAGTGGCCTGCTGGAGAGGAAAGAATCAGTCAGAGTTGCTGGCAGAGACTGTGGACTTAGTGGAGAAGGGAGCGATGTTCATTCATTCACTTACTTTCTAGCTCTATGATTCATGGCTGATTACCTAACTTCTCTGTGCCTTAGTTTCCTCGTTTGTAAAGGACAAAATGATTGCACCTGTCTCACAGAGTTGTGAGGATTAAATGAGATTGCACATGGCAGTTAGAACAGAGTATGTTCCTACAAATGTTAGCTATTGTTATGATTGGTAGAAATGGGGATTGTGGGACTTTGCTAAAGACTGGAAAATTCCGTCATAAAACTGAGAGCTCTCCAGATAATCTGGGTTACAGAAAATCTTGCAGCCTGACGAGTGGGTGCTACATTTCTACTTATTAGGGCATGCAAGAGATTTGTGGAACACAGCAAAACGGTTTAGCCGAATTGCTGAAGTCACGTTCACAGAGATGCAAAGGCTGGCTGTAGGCTTAGTCCACCTCATGTCGCGTCTAAAAATCTTCTTTGACGTGGCTTATGAGGGTGCTGGTTTGGTTTTGGTTCTGACCCCTGAGTCTTGAAATAAAAATTAACACAAAGTACAGGGCCGGTCATTAGATCTGCCGATGGTGCTATTTTCTTAAAACTGGGAAGGAGGGTTGCAGGAGATGAGGAAAAGAGAATTTGCTATTATTTCTTACTTGACTTTGGATAAAAAGCAAAACAACATAGAGAAATAGCACCCAAAGATAAAGAAATCCTAAATGAAAATGAAATTAAAATAGGAAGTACATTTTTTTTTTGGCTGGCAGTTTAAATTTCACCTCAAAGGTTCTGCCCAGGGGCGCCTGGGTAGCGCAGTCGTTAAGCATCTGCCTTCAGCTCAGGGCATGATCCTGGCATTCAGGGATCGAGCCCCACATCAGGCTCCTCTGCTGGGAGCCTGCTTCTTCCTCTCCCACTCCCCTGCTGTGTTCCCTCTCTCCCTGGCTGTCTCTCTGTCAAATAAATAAATAAAATCTTTAAAAAAAAAAAAAGTTTCTGCCCACATTGTGTTCTTGGACAGTGAATTTGACAGCTGGGAAATTCACAGCCAGCCCAGTGATCGATACCTAGATTGAGCTCAGTAGAATAATTCTCTGATAACTGGATTCTCATTAGCATTATTTCTTCTTGTGATCATCTTTATCCAGAGTCCTTTATCTGGCAATGTTGAGACTCTCCTTAATATGATTTTTCTCACCTTGTTTCTCATAGTTTTCAGTTTTCCTCTTCCCATGCCCTATGCTCCAGTGACTCCAGAAATTATTGTTCCTCTTATATACACTGAAATGTTCTACTTAGGTGCTTTAATTTTTTTTTTTCACTGTCAGGAATATCCAGCCCTTCTGCCTCCTCTTGCAACATCCAAATACAAACAGTCCCACAGATGTCACTTCCTGCATGGAGCCTTTCACATACCACCTCTGATCCTCCCCCAGCTGAAAGGAATAGCTGCTGTCCTCAGAACTCCCTTGAGTGACTAAACCCAACTAGCTCTATGGCATTAACCTCTTTCATATGTGTCTTAAATTCTTTACTTTGTCTACTCTCCTTCACTACGCTATGAAGCAATCTGAGGTTAAGGTTCATGCTTTATTTAACAATAGTCCATGAATGAATAAATATTCACCTAAGGAGCACCTAAATTATACTTACTGTACAAGGTGGTGTGTAAAGTAAGAGAAATGAACATGATACCATGTGTATAAATGCTCAGGCCCCTATAAGTCCCAGATCCTTCCATTGTATACAAATGTCAAGAGCTACAGAATAACATTTTATGATTGAGGGGAAATGTATCCCTACAGATTTTGTCAATATACATAAGGAAAAACTAATACTATATTTTGATTTCGATTTTCCATTTATAATTTTTCTTTATTCAAAAAGAGACTGGGAAGTTGTATAATATGCTTCATAATTTCTGTCTTTCTTAGTTGCATCATCTTGGGTAATTGATAATAACAGCTCAATCTATTCTGTACAGAAAATCCAGTCACTTCTCTCCAGCTCTGCTTGTCTGCGCCACGACCATCTTAATGGAACGCAGCAGGCACAGCCTAGGGTCTCCCAGCTCCTACCATTGCCCACTTATGCTTTATTTCCTAGCACAGCCGCTAGAGCGATTTTTGCCTTGTCACAGGTCATGTCACACTGCTCAGGTCCCAGCAATGGCTCTTTGTTGCACTCTAAGTAAAGCCAAAGTCCTGCTCATGCTTTCAAGGTTCTTCATGACTTCACAGGTTCCATTTCCCCTTTGACCTAATCTCCTGCTACTCTCCCTTCACTGCTCCATCCACATGTGCTTCCTGGCTCTTTCCTGAACACGGGATGTGCATGGCGACTTAGACATCTGGAGCTGGCTGTTCCTTGGCTTTCAAATGCTTTTCCCCAAATACATGAATGGTTTACCTCCCTACTCCTTCAAGTCTTTGTTCAAAAATCACCTTCTCATGAGGCGTTTCTTGACCAACTTATTTAAAATTGCAGGTACTAACCTTCCTCTCCTTCCCAGCAGTCTGGGTGCCCCCTCACCTGTATGGTTTTATTCCATGGCGCATGTCACCTGTCACTTTTTCATGCACTAATTTGTTTGGTAGTATTTTATTGTTTCTTGTCTGTATCTCCCCACTAATTCTAGTAAGCTCCGTGAGTGCAGGAATCTTTTATCTTCACTGATATATCCTAAATGTCTACAACTGTGCTCGATACATAGTAGACCCTCTACATTGTATTCAGTGAACAGAAGAGTGCTTATAATGCACCAGGCACTGCTAATCACCATAACCCCCATTTTAATTTGAGAGGACTGAGGTTCATAGAATTAAAATGCCCAAGGTCGCATAATTAGTCGGGGGGCAAAACTAGAATGTGAATCAAGATGCTGTCACTTCAGATTCTGTCCTATCACATTTCATAGCTGGGCTGGGTCTCAGCCTCTTCCACATTTATTTTAATCAACGTTATTATTGTCCTTGCTTTTAAGAGTCAAAAGCCCTACAAAATTAGTGATGAAAAACTATTTCCCATTCCCTCACCCTCCAACTTCCCCTTCCCTAGAAGAAAACACTTCAGCTGAGTTTTGGTTTTGATATTTCCACCCATATTTCTTTCTTTCTTATTTTAAAAAGATTTATTAGAGAGAAAGAGAGAGCGAGTTCACAAGGGAGAGGGGCAGAAGGAGAAGGAGAGAATCTCAAGCAGACTCCCCTGCTGAGCCAGGAGCCCTGGGATCATGACCTGAGCCAAAATTAAGAGTCAGACACAACTGACTGAGCCGCCCAGACACCTCTCTCACATATATCTGAATAAAATGTTACTATTTCCATTCCTTGATTTCTGTTCTCCAGTTTTGTACATTGTCTGTTGACTTCTTACATTTGAAGGTGAGGATTTTAGCCCTCTTTCCTCCCCTTTCTACACAGATACACACACAGACACACACACACACACACACACACACACACACACACACACACACACACCCTCCTTGCATCCTTCCTTCCTATCACCCTGACCTTCCAGTAGTTCTATTACACTTTTGGTTAGATCAACAAAAAGGTGTGTATTGTTATTATCTCTGTACTTTTTTTTTTTTAATAAAGATTATTTATTTGAGAGAGAAAGAGAGAGAACGAGAGGGAGAAGCAGGCTCCCCACTGAGCAGGGAGCCTGACGTGGGGCTCAATTCTGGGACCCTGAGATCATGACCTGAGCTGAAGGCCGATGCTTAACTGACTGAGCCACCCAGGCGCCCCTTTGTACTTTATTAATACATGAATGATGTGCATATGCTATTTTTTTCCTTCACTGCATAACTTTCTATATTCCCTGCAGTTGTCATGTTTTAAATTTGCTTATTTATTATCGTATTTATCACTCTTGATGCCTAAGGCCTTCACCATGTTTCCAAAATTTTTTGAGTCCTGAAAACCTGAAAATACCTGTATTCTGCTCTGACACTTGAATGATTGTTTGGCTGCTTATAGAAATTTAGGGTGGAAATAATTTTCCTTCTGAGTTTTGAAGGCATTACTCCATTAATTTCTAAGTAGCTTTTGTGTCATTCAAAACTATTTTACTTTCTGATTCCTCCATATATGACTTTTCCCCCTCTCTGGAATTGTGCCCGCTCTTCCGTTTGTACCCAGAGCTCTGAAATTTCCCAGTGACATGCTTGGGTGTGGCTCTATTCTCATCCATCATGCTGAATACTCAGACCCATGTTCTTCAGTTCTAGGACAGTCTCTTGAATTTTTAAATTGATTTCTTCCTATTTTCTTTGCCCTTTTCTTCAGAAAACTTGGTATTTAGATTTTCAGAACAAGTATTCTCACTGTCCTATCTTTTTCCCTTGTATCTTCCATCCTTTCCTTTTTTCTTTCCTTTTGCTCTGCTTTCTGAAGGATTTCCTCAACCTTATCATCTGATCTTTCTTGATGTATTTATTTTTAATTTTTATTTTTTTAATTTATCATCTTATTTCTCTACTGAGTTTTTAATTTCCACTCTGGCCAGAACAGATATTCTTCTACTTACCTGGGAAGGAAGTTTAGAATATTTTTCTAGAAAAAGTAGGCAGTTGGCTTCCTGAAGGAAGTGCTTGGATTTTAGCTCTAAAGTGGACATGTAGTAGGTATACAATAAAATATAAGGAGAAAGCTGCCCACAAGAGCAAGGCCAAGGCAAGGTAAATATAACTGGAACTATAAGCCAGAGCAGGTCTAGGAATAAGCTTACCTGGAAGGCATATCTTCTTAAGATACTCAACTGGACCTCCCTCAGTTTCTTCTGACTAATTATTATATTGGATCCAGATTCTGAGGGAGGGTTCAATCTGGAAATAAAGTTAAGTGGCCTTAACTTTGAGTAAAGAAAGTTGTAGGCACTGGGAGCCTGGAGGATCATTAAAATGTTAAATTTCTTTGAAATGGACATAACCGCTTCAGATTGTTCCTCTCCACTCCCCCCGCCCCAAGTTTTAGAGACACCAGTGGGATTGCTATTAAATATCTGCAATATATTTTTCCTAGTTGCTTCAAGTTTTGTCCCCCACCCCTCCCATATTTCTAGTAAAATATAGCAGCTCACTAAAATGATGGAGTTCAGCTGCCAATAAAATGGAAGAAGTCTGTAGACCCCAAGAAAGTAGCTAGTAAATATTTACATGTGCAGCCGAATCTTCTAAGTGTCATGTGCCCTTGATCTTTGTGGAATGCTACAACTTTTTGCTAACAGTTTAGCATGCTATGGAGATGTGAAAGCAGGCAGATGTTTAGTTCCTAAGAAGGATCCTTGCTGCTGGGCCTCCTGCCAGTTATGGATGATGGGTTGTGTCTCAGCCCTGATTTCTGTCCCATGGCTGACTCTTGTTTTTTGGGTGTTTTGTTTTGTTTTGTTTTGTTTTGTTTTGTTGTTGTTCTGTTTTTTCTTTAAAGCTCTAGAGATTTGGATTGGTTCTTTCCCCCCTAGGACTCGCTGCTGAGTAAGATGGTATCTTCCCATCTCCCTCTTTACTTGTCACTAAAAATAAGCACTCAGGTTCTTTCTATTTAAGGGTTTTCTTGCTGATGCCTTCTTGTCTTGGGGATCAATCTACCAAGCCAGTTGGTAATAGACTCGGTAGCTCATTTATAGTTACAAGATTAATAAGCACCATGTGGATTGATGTTTGCTAAGTAAATGAAAGCATTCATAAAATTCATAATTGTTAGGATAGCTAAAGATTTTCCCCAGAGGCTTCCTCCAGTTGTCTCTTTCATCTTTCCTTAAAATCTCTTTGACTTGAGCCCCTTGAAAAATGGATTGTTTCCCTGGTTTCTATCTTCTTGTCCTCTTAGGTTTGTTGGTAACACTTTTTCTAGGGCAGTGCTTCTCAGACTTGAACGTGGAAAGAATCACCTGAAGAGCTGGTAGACTCGCAGCCTCCTGGGCCCCACCCCCACTGACTCAAAGTCAGAGGGTCTGGGGTGATACTGATGCTGTTGGGCCAGAGTCCATGCTTCGGATTGCACTGGTCTAGAATGTTAAGAACCTGGGTTCTAATGCTGGATAGACTTGGGCTCCTTCACCAGTTGTCTGAGCTACTGCTTGGGCCCAATCTTCTCAAGTCCTTATGGCCCCAATGCAGTGTGTTTGTGGTACAACTTTCTCTCCAACAGTACAGCCAGACCTTTGATTCCCTTAATGAAGGGAAGGGAAGAAAGCGATTTGTTATGGACGATAGAATCTGTGCAGGCACCGAGCTACATACAGTCATGTGTTTACTTCTCTGAATGTTTGCAACAGTCTAATGGCAGTAGGACAGCTGGTCTCATCTCATAGAGAAGTTCAATAACTTACC
This sequence comes from Ursus americanus, assembly GCF_024610735.1. Lineage (NCBI taxonomy): Eukaryota > Metazoa > Chordata > Mammalia > Carnivora > Ursidae > Ursus > Ursus americanus. Next base: position 36,316,956 of record NC_142139.1, on the reverse strand, counting down.
CAGTGTCGTCAAGCTAGTAATCAGGGAAGCAAAATGTAACCCAAGCTCTGTATTTGTCACCACCAGGTACTACCCTTCTGCCCCAAAACCACTTGCTTTGGGATGAACCTCCCTAAAAGGTTCTCATGCAACTCAAAGGAATACCTCCCTGGAGACCAATAACTGCTGCCCTGAAACTCTTGAACAACTTCCTGTTCAGGCAGAGCGCTCTGCCTACCTCCTAAGAGTCTCTGTGATTCACTCAGTTGTCCTTCTCTGCTCTGCAAATGCTCTGTAGAATTATAAATCAGCAATGCCAGCCATAACTTGCTACAAAAAAAAAAGTTACAATTTCTACCAACAGAAGATTTTTGAATATCAAGAGAAATTAGGTTAAATCTAAGAAAAATCAAGAGATAGGTCTAATGAAATGTGCTCTATTTTACTTTTTCCTACTAATTCTGGCTTTATTTCCTTTACATTAGATGATCCTTTGAGGATGAATTTGTATTTGTTTATAAAATTTAAGTGCATATAATTGCTGTTATTATTTTGGCATAAGAGATTAATATTCAAATAAGTATAAGAGATATATTATTACAACTGTTTAAGTCTGGTATGAGTTATGATTCATTTGGGGCTTGTCCATGTCCTGACACGGTAAGCAGTGGGCTGACACTGTCTAGGAATGGAGTGTGGTGGCCTTCTGTTTCCCAACTTCTTTAGCTGCCAGGATGTCTTTTTGATTCGGGTAGATAGATAATAGTCTTCACAGTCTTCTCTGTTTCAGTTATTACAAGGGGCCTGAAGAAGATGCTATTTGATCCTCTCATTCTTTTCCATCCCTTGCAAGTCCTCTCCTTGCCCTTGAGTCAAATATAAATTTCATCATGCTCACATCATCATAAATTATTGCCACCTCATGGAGTGAGGTGAGTCACTTCTCTTCACTAGGTCTTACTATTGTTATCTATAAGGCGAGGGGCTTGTACCAAGCTATTTCTAAGATTTAAAGTTCCCTTCAAATAAAATTGCTATAGAGAAATTTAAATTTCATTTTGAATACGCTATTCATTTAAACTATAACAACTTTCAGGTAAATGCCTAAAAGAATTTTTCCTAGACTATTGACAGATCATCAACTTCAAAATCAACTTAAAAAAAAAAAGCTTTAAAGATAGTTAACTGAGGTGTTCTGGCCTGTCCTTTAATTAAGTGTTTAGGCAGAATAATGGAATGATGGACAAATTGATTCTTATATTTCACACTTAAAAAGCATTGCTTTTAGGATGTGAAAACTGTGCTGTTCGCTGGTGGTGAGAAAAAATGTCAAGCAATTTCTTCAAATCACAATCTAAAGTGTCAGCGAGTCAGAACACACGACAAGTCAGTGGCTCAGCTGGGCCTTCAGGCACCACTTCCTGAAGAGAATCTGCAGATGAAGGCAAAGGGAGCTCTGAATTTGGGGTAAAAAAGACTGGGAAAAGGAAAAATAAACCACATGTCTGATTTCTATCTTTCCATGAGATCAGATAAGCTCTTAGGACTTTTCCTTTTTCTAAGCATTCCAAACAGGGCCATTAAGTAAATGATTGCTGTTGGAGAGGTGCTTCATGGGCCTACTTGAGTATGGTGGGCAGATGGGGGCACCCTTGATGCTGGGGACCAGATAGTGTTGCTGTGAACTTCCCAGCATTCTGTACTGTAACCTGCATCCTGAGGGACAAGGGGGTCCAGTCTGCAGGGAAAACCCACTAGTATCTCGGTCAGTTTAATGGCTGAGAAAAGGGCTAGGTGCTCTCTAGTGTGTGTCTCCATCTATTTCACATGTCATTTAGATACAGGTGACTGCCACAAGATCAAGCGTTTCTTGAGGAGCCTGCTTGGTTTCGATCAGAGCCCCAACCTTGGTTCTAACTTAACATCTTCTGGGAGAAGACTGAGGTTTGGATTAGAAACAATGGAAACTTGGCAGAGTCTGGGAGTGTGCTGGTCAAGGATGGCAGAATGTGCTCAGGTGTTAGATTTGTATGAGATCCAGGGGCAGGGTTTTTGATCAGTGGACATTCCAAAGAGAGCACTTGATGTTATTTTAAGAAGGGCCAGAAATTCAAAGCCAAGTTACTGTACAGATGGGGAAGTACAACTCTGAGTCAATGGGGTGAAAGCAGAGGACACAGAAATTAGTCAAAGATCACTGACAGGAAAAAGGAGGAGGAGGCATAGGAGATTCACCGGAAGGTTTGTGCTCTCTCAGTTGGGTTTATAGACCTGCCCACACATCCAGCAGCTCTGGAAACTACCTTTGGGGGGGTATTTTTGAAAAAAGCTTTATGGGCATATAATTCACATGCTATACATTTCACTTATTTAAAATGTATGATTCAATGATTTTTGTTATATTCACAGAATTGTGCAACTATCACTACAATCTAAGTTTAGAATATTTTCATCACCTAGAAAGGAAACCCTCCCTATACCTATCAGCAGTGACTTTCTGCTTCCCCTCCCATCCTCCATCCCCCGGCCCTAGGCAATCACTAATCTACTTTTTGTTTCTGTAGATTTGCCTATCCTGAACATTTCATATAAATGGAAATATATCGTCTTTTGTGATTGGCTTCTTTCACTGTTAGGGTCATTGAAATTCTATTTTCTCTGCAGAATTTACTTTGCTATTAAAAGTATTGTGCATATATGTATGTGTTTTATTACTGAATAAAGACTACTTTTCCCACTTATACAGTATATGTATATATATATGTGTGTGTATATATATACTGTAATATATATACTATAATATATATACACACTATGTAGTATATTATATATAATATATATATATAATATATATATTGACATGTCCTTGTTAAGAAAATGTTATGGCAGAGAGTTAGATTGATCTCTAGTTTAAAAAGTTTTCAAAGAAATTATAGTACACATACCATTAAAGTGAATTTGTTCTTCCTTTATTGGTTCATGCCATGAAAAGCCTCAATATCATTATGATTGAACATACATGCCATTATTGAGTATCATAGGTATATAAGAAGTAGGTGATTAGTGATTAGTGAAAAATATATTTATGCTGGGACCTACTCTAAAAGGTAGAAAAACAACAATAAAACACAACAAAAATAAAACCCCAAGTCTCTAATATGCATTTATTTGTTTTGTCTCTTTTTTACTAAGGTAAAATATAGAGAAAAATTCCAGTTATCTGAATTTTTGGTTGTTTGAATTCTGGAAAGAGGCATTATAGTAATTTAGGGAAAAGGAATCTGAAAATGATTTGTAAAAAAAGATAAAAATATTGGCCATTCTATCAGCTGGATCTTTGGGTGTGGATTTTTGAGTTGGATGAATACTATTTCCTGTTTCTTGCATCCATCTGTCTCCTCAAACAGAAATCATATCTCAAGTTGAATCTTTTTTTTTCTTTTAGAAATGTAGAGGGAAGGGACGGTAAGTATAGGAACTATGCTGGAGAAAAATCATTCGGCATGTTGAGAAATATGCCAATTAACTCATGCCAATTAATATATGTTCAAGGAAACAAATATATAGTCAAACAAAACGAATCTTGTTTTGGCAGAAAATGGTTACTTGGTATATTAAAGCCATTTAACTAATGAATTTCTAGCTACAGGAAACACTAGCATGAAAAAAGTAAAATATCAGGATAGTGATGGGCATTGACACCCAAATGATCCTGAGATGTGGCTTGGTACCAGAATGTATAAAAGAGAAGATGTAAATAGCAAGACAGTCATTGTCGCATGGGATCAATCCCATACATATAAGCCGTAACTTTCTTGGTAAGCTTTTCATTCCTTTACATCCTTGAGAGATAAATCATGCCTTTGTTGTTAACAAGAGTAGCTTGACTCCTGTGACTAAGCCTGCAGGAAACATTGTTGATATTGGACTATCATTTCCTGCAGGGAGTAGAGTGGTTTATGTGGTGAATCTTCTTTCTTATATACATTTGTTAAAATGCTGCCTGTTCATGCATTTTGCAAATAATTCCCATGAGAATTACTTAATGTGGTATTTTGGGTTTTTCTGCAGATTCTCACCATGAACATTTGCATGTGATCATATTTTACTGATAAATGCCTAGGGTGAGCTGATGAACATGGAGGAAAAATAAGAACAAGTTCAGAATGGGCCAAGAATGACAACCCAATCTGGAAGATAGTGTTTTTTAATCTCATTAGCTAAATTTCCTAAAAGAGTTTTTAGGTCTTTTATGAACAATGCTTATAATCCAATTACTGTTGTTCAGGATGGAATCTTTCATTTCTTAATTGAAGATTTAGCTGTGTAGCATCTCTTGCAATTTCAGTGATGCTGAAACAGAAAGTGCCTTCCCTGAACCCTTTCCAATTCTCAATCAATCCACTGTTTTCTTGATATACTTTGTTCACATTACCATATATACAAGTCAGCTGCCAGATGCTGACTCGCCCAGGGTCCTGGCAACATTACCCCCCACCCCTGTTTTGATCTTTGTTAACTGTTTGTACAATTTTAAACTTGAGTTTCATGAACCTTCTCTTTCCTGGCTCTATGATGCCCTTTCTTCTACCTCACCCTTCTCCCACCATTCTTGTCCGTCACCCTGACTGCTTATCTAGTTGGAATTTATTTCTCTTTCTCTTCCCCTTGTCCTATGGGAAAGCTCAAGGCAAGGCTCCCTTAAACATTTATGGACTTAGTTTATGCACTTTTAGTCCCTTTGGATAATTTGAGCTTGACCCCGTCACGTATCTTTTAAATAAGATTTGCTCTGAGGGCTTTAGTATCAAGCATGTAACATATTCTTCGGGTTGTAGGGCTATGGATTATCCTCAAGTTGCAGAACAAAGACATGACATAAATACCACCCTTTCCATGTTCAGAGTCTAATGGGAAAAAGAATCAGGTGAAGACTATATCTCAACTTTTATAGTGAATGTGATTTTGATTATAATCCACATCATCATTACTATTCTCACCATTCCTCACCCTTCAACCCAGAGAATAGGAAGGGAGACAAAAGTGAAAGAAAAGGAAGAGCAAGGGGAAATAGTTTGGGGTGTTTGCTACTGAAATACTATATGAACTCTAGTTTGGGGCTTAATCAATAACTCTTAAGACACCCTCCGCCTTTAGTATTGTGCATCTGATTCTATATTTCTAGGGATACACTATGTTTACTTGGTCACACATCTTGGTTTTCTCTACAACTGCTGATATTTATTCTCTTGGAATACGTACTGATTTTTGTGACTGATCACAGTGTATCTTGGCAGTCGTAGGAAGCTCTTTGTTATGGACTTTATTTATTTATTTTTTTTAACAGTTCAGGCAATGAAGAATGAGTCTCTAATACTGCTAAGCATTTTAGGGGTGGGATAGAGAGTGAAGAGGGGGGTTAATAAAAGGCCAGCTATCTCTAGACTTGCAGAGCGCAGAAGCAAAAAGGGGAAAAGTTTCCTATTTCATAGAGAAATTTTGGACTGTGTTTGAACAGGGAATAAGCAAAAATACCCAAATGTAATTTTATAGCCAACTTCCCATGTCTTCATGTCTGCAGGATAACTTAAAATCTTTTCATTATATTTTCCTTGCAATTCAATTTGCTGATGTTCCAAGAGAAATAAGAGGAGGGGTGGGAAAATTCCTCTTTATGGTTGGAATACACAAAGTTTATTGTGCCTTTTAAAATTGCAGTCCATTTACACAATAGCGATACCTATGATGATATTGTTTGATGTCCTTATCTGGGTGAATGAAACATAAATGTCACAAGCAGAATTTCTGGGTGTGCATGTGATGGTGCATCCAGCAAAGAATTCTGCTCATAGTATGCCACTAGAAAGGCATAGTCCAGTGGTACAAACTCCCCAAGTCAGGCTGCCACCTAACTGCCTCAAGATACAGAGTAAGATGGTAGTGGGCAGAGACAATTAAAAGCCAGTTGTCTGGGCATTTGGAAGTGAGTGGATAAGGACAGCCTAAAGCTGTTCAGTGGCATCTTCTCACCTGCCTGCCACCTTCATCTCCTGTTGTCCCTGTATTCTGGCATCTCTTTTGCTTCCCCCCAAATAGGATTGTAATGGAAAGGATGCCCTGGGGCGTGTTTTTCCCCTCAATCCTAGGACAACACTCCTAGGTCTGCCCTAACACCCAGGATCCACACTGATGGTGACCACGTTTTTCTAAGAACAAATCAGACTCGAACTGTGACAGATGAAAATGTGCTTGTGGGCAGCCAAAGAGGGGAATGAGGCCACACAGAAACAGGATTAAATGAAAATCTCCCTTTTGACTGTGAGATTCCCCTGATTCACTGCCTGGCCTGCTCCCAGGACACTGGCAGGGAAGTAGGGGGAAAAGCTGTTGGCAATGGATGGCCCAGGTGTCTGCCAGGCAGCCTACAGTGGAGCTCATCACTTGACAAATCAGGCACTGGAGCTTCCAATAAGGATTTGGTGACTGGCCTTTAAATACAAAATGTTAACCAAAAGGAGAGATTGTAATTTGAAAACAGGAACCAAAACAAACAAACAGGAAAAAAAAAAATCATAGGAAGAAATTCAATCCAGGGATCACAAAGAAATGTAAAAGAGAATTAATATCCTCAGAAAAGGAGGATAATTTATATACATAGAACAAAAATACGAGTCGTTAAAAAAACATTTATTATGGAATTAAAAACAATTATCAAGGAACCAAGGCTTACGGGAAATAACATGGCAGATAAAAGCAATTCAAGAGAAGATTTAGAGGATAAGTTACAGGACTTCTGGAAGGTGGAACAAAAGTCAGGAGTGAAAAATGGGAGAGAAAGATAAAGAAATTAGGAGGTAATGGGACTCTAACATCTAAGTAATAGGCGTTCCAGAAAGAGAAAACAAGCAAATGGAGGGGAAATATTATCAAAGACTTGTACAAAAATTTTGGAATTGAAAGACATGAATTTCTATATACAAAAGACCACTAAATACCTAATATGATGATTGGAAAAAAGAACTATTCAGGGGCATATGATCATGAAATTTCAGAAATATGGATATATAAAGAGCACATTCTAAGAGCTTCCAGAGAGAAAAAACAATAGAGACAAATCACAGAGGGGGATCTGAACTAAAAGTGGCATGCCAGCCTTTTAATGACAATACGGGAAGCTAGAAGGTACTGGCTCAATGCTTCAGATTTCTGAAAAGAATGACTTCCAGCTTGGAAATTTATACCTCATGAAATGACCAATACAGTGTGAAGTTAACCTAAAGGCATTCTCAAATAGGTGAGTTTTTTTTTTTTTTAATTATTTTTAGATCTGCCACATAACTTTCTCAGCAAGCTATAGAAAGATATTTTTGTATAAAGCAAGGGATTAAATCAAGAAAAAGGAAGCCAGCATCTAGGACATAAGGGTTCAGCCCTTATGGGGAAGAGGAAAAGGGAAATCCTGCAGATCTGGATCATTTTGTACAGGATGCTGGAGTACTTGGGGAGGAATATTTCCTCCCAAAATGGGAACTAATAGACATACAGGACAGTTTTGACCACATAGAAAATTGAATGCAGAGTTGTTGAAGAATATGGGAAGATTTAGCCAGAGCCTCAAAAAGAGAAATGTAAGTGAAAAAGAAGCAACTTATTCCAAGAATAACATACAATTATTCAAGGGAGGGAGATACAGTCATAATACACTACTTGACTCAGTGATGAATAATTGTTGTAGAGTCATAATAAAAACATGAAGTATTGATTTGTCCAAAAGTAATTAAACTGTATTCTGGAAATAGGAAGGCAAATATCTGTCTGAGGTATGGTCTAAGGAGTTAAATTCACATAAACTAGGAAAAAATATCTAAAATAGAAAAAAAGGAAGTACAATATTGTCATGTTATTTAGATACATAAAGGCAAATAACCCAAAGAAATAGTTAATGTAGTAAAATGTGGCTGCTTCGCAAGAGTGGAAGAGATGGGGCAGGAGACTGATAACTTGTCACTGTAAACCTTGCAGTCCTGCAGCAATCCTGAGGCTGACTGAAGGGTGGAAACTGCTGAGAGAGCTCCTCTGGGGTGGGGGTGGGGGTCCTCCAGAGCCACCTTACTCCATTGACATTTTCTGGCTGCCTACATTATTATAGCAAGCCCTACTGTCAAATAATAGGTAGTGTTTGTGGTCACATGCGGGAATCTGGGAGAGGTCATCGGACTAGGAGATGGGCGGGAAGGGAACAATACAAAATGCCCTTCGAGAGGCTGGACCCTGAAGATGGACATCTTTGGCAGGTGGCAGTGTGGTAAACAATACTTGCCACTCACAACCTTCCCTCCTTCTCTTCTTCCCTCTTTTCCTTTCTCCCTGCTCTTTCTTTTCTTCTCTCCCTCTTTTTTTCTCCAATGAGTATTCTCCCTACATGTCTATCTCTGGATCTCTGGATCTAATCTATCATCTGTCGGTACCCGTCATGTTTTTCCCAAGAAACAGACGAATAGGATACATGTATGTATATATATGAGGGGATTTATTATAGGAATTGGCTCACTCAGTTATGGAGGCTGAGAAGTTCCAGTCTGCTGTCAGCAAGCTGGAGAACCAAGGAAGCTGGTAGTATAATTCAGGTGGAGTCTTAAAGCCCAAGAATTGGGAGAATTGAAAGGGTGGAGCCCTGATGATGTAAATCCCAGTCTGAGTCTGAAGGCCCAAGAATCAAGAGAACATCACAGTGGTGAGGGGAATCTTCTTTACTCACTCTCCCAATTCAAATGCTAACATCCTCATAGACACACCCCAAATAATATATTTTTAAAGATTTTATTTATTTATTTCAGAAGAATAACTCAAAATGGAAAAGATTAAAAGAATGAAAGATAAAATAGGAAAACCTTAGCATAGGCCAGGTTTCAGACAATGTTCTAAAATGTTTTAGAGACAGAAGGAAGCCTGTGGGACAGTTACAGTCCCTGGTGTTGTGGATTATCGAGAGCAAGAAAGGGGTTCTGAAATAGATTAAGAATGAGGTATCCCAGTGGCATTTTGTGAATGTCCACCATAAAGATTTCAATTGCTTTCCAATTTTACTTTTAGGCAATGTTGGATGAATATTCGTATGAATTTGAAAGCATGTCAAGAACGGCTTCCCAGTACTTCTCTGTGGGACCTGTGAGGAACCAGGCACCAACATTTGCCTGTTTCATATGATTTAATGGTGGTTCTTTTGATTTAGCTGTTTTTTGTTTGTTTTGTTTTTCTTGGTTCTGGTTACTGAACAGATAGGTGGAGAGATTGCTCTTTGATTAGATTATCATATTAAGTGGACAGTGCAAGACACAGCTGGCTCTTTGTGTCATCTTGTTCACTGCTGACTCAAAGGTCACAGGATTATTAATACATACTATTTTTCATTTCCCATTGAGCATGGTTCCTCCACATCCCTCCTGATTTTTTTTTTCTCTCTCTCTCTCTCTTTTTTCTTTTTCCTTTGGTGCTGCTGCTGCCCTCTTATATAGATATGCCTTGGGCCTTGTCAAGTCTAGAAATTTCATCACCTATGACATCTCAAAATTACATAGTTTCAAAAAAATATTCCTGGCTCATTTGCGTAAGAGCCCCCTCTACAGGACATCTGTCTGATCAGCAAAGCCTGTTGGCTCTTCAAGTCCTCAGTCTGAAAACTGTTCACTGTCTTCACTGCTAACACATGCGTTGAAGTCACCCTTTGCTCTATTTATACTAACTGGCTCCCCAACTTCCACTCTTACTTCCCTAGGGCTTCTTGCTTATAGCAACCAGAATCATCCTTTGCAACGTAAATCAGATCATTTGACATCCCTATTTAAAAATCTTCCCACAGTTTTCTCAAGCCATTGGAATTAATCCAAACCTTACAATAAGTATAGCCTATAAACCTCTGTCTGATCTAACAGTTGGTTTCCTGCCCAAATTCACTATTCTCTACTAGCCCCCTTGCCCATTATCCAAATTTCTGAGAAGAAATTTGCTTTCCTTAGACTGGAGGATGACAAATAATGGCCTATGGCCAAATCTGGCCCATTGCCTGTTTTTGTAAATAAAGTTTTATTGGATGATAGCCATACATGTTCACTTCTAAGTTGTATCTGGCTGGTTTTGCACTGTGATGGCAGAGTTGAGTAGTTGTAACAGAGATCTAATGATCCTCAAAGCCTAAATATTGATCATATAACCCTTTACACAAAAAGTTTACCAACTCCTGCCTTAAACGCATCAAACCCATATCTCCCTTGCAGTTGCTGTTTTTCCTGCTTCAAGCACAACTTCCCCATATAATTCAAATATCTCCGTCTTCTCACTTCATGCCTTTATTTAAATTTCACCTCCACCAACACCCTCACTGATTATCCTGTTTAAAGAGCAGTCCTTATCACTCTTAGTTTTTCATTCTGTTTACTTTATAACTTATAATTTTTTAAGATTTTATTTACTTGACAGAGGGAGAGAGCCAGAGAGCACAAGCAGAGGGAATGGCAGAGGGAGAGGGAGAAGCAGCCTCCTCACTGTGCAGGCAGCCCGATGTGGGGCTCGATACCCAGTCCCTGGGATCATGACCCAAGCCGAAAGCAAATGCTTAACCATCTGAGCCACCCAGGTGCCCCCATACTGATTTACTTTAAATCCATCTGAAATTTTGTGTCTCTTTTCGTAGATGTGGTGGAGATAGTTAGTGAACCACCAAAGATCCATGCTTCTCTTCCATAGTGTAGCGTTGTTTCTGGAAGCAGCTGCTCAGCTCACATCATATTTCCCAGCCCCCTTATTTCCAGGTGGGATCATTTGACTACTTCTGACCAATGGAGTATGAGCACAAGTGGTGTATGTCCCTTCCGGGCAGAGATGATAAAACATCTGAGACACCAACTGCTCACTCTCTCAATCTTCCTCAGAAATCTTGGAGGTCATATGTTGATGATGACATCACAAGATAGAAGGAGTCTGGATCCTTGAGCTACTCCCTGGAGGAAAGCTGCCAGACCAGAAACATTTAGTATTTTTTTTGTATTGTGAGTCTGTTGCTAACACATTCATGACTGAGTTGATTGGCTCTCAGCCAAATTAATGGTCTTAGACTAGCTAAGCTACAAAATACGCCACTACTTTTGTCTTTTAGGTACATGCTCTGCCTGAGCGTTGGCATGTGGTGCAGTCTTGGTATTAGAGCTGCAAGGCCTCTTACAGCTCACAGGGCCAGCCCAGATTCAAAGGAAGGAGAAATATATTCCACGTCTTAATGAGAAAATGGCAAAGTCACATTCTAAAGTATTGGCATGCAGGGATGGGGAGGAATTGTTATGGCCATCACTGGCAGCGGTCTACTCAAGCCCATTACACTGTCCCTTTAGAGAAGCACTTTCTCTGAGTTACTTCGTATGTGTGTATGTATGTATGTGTGTCTTACTTAGTTCAGGCTGCCATAAGAAAATGCCATAAACTGGGTGGCTTATAAACTACAGAAACTTATTTCTCACAAATCTGGAGGATGGAAGTCTGAGATCAGGGTGCCAGTAAGGTTGGGTTCTGGTGAGAGCTCTTTTCTGGTTTGCAGCTTGCTAAGTTCTCTTTGTATCCTCCTGTGGTGGGAAAAGGGCAAGAGAGCTCTCAGGAGTCTCTTTTATAAGTGCACTGATCTAATTTCTGAGGGCCCATCAGAAATTGGGGGGGTAGGATTTCAACATACGAATTTTAAGAGGAAACAAACATTTTGTTTACTGCAAAGTATGTGAATGTGTGTGTGTGTGTGTGTGTGTGTGTGTTACAACTCAGAAATGTTATGTATGTGTATACATAGCATATTTATAGTGTATACAGAAATAATTTACTAGTATGTTGGTATATACAGTAGTCCTCCCTTATCTGAGGTTTTGCTTTCTGCTGTTTTTGTCACCCTTGGTCAACCACAGTGCAAAGCACATGATCCTCCTTCTGACATATCCTCATAAGGTCCTTAGTAGCCTAATGCTATATCACAATGCCTGTATCAGCCACCTCACTTCATCTCATCATGTAGGCGTTCTATCTTCTCCCATCATCATGGGAAGGATGAGTACAGTACAATAAGATATTTTGAGAAAAAAGATGCCACATTCACATAACTTTATTACAGTGTTTTGTTACAGTTGTTCTATTTTATTATTATTATTAATTTCTTTCTGTGCCTAATTTAAAAATTAAATTTTATTATAGGTATGTATGTATGTATAGGAAAAAACATAGGATATATAGGCCTCACTATCTGCAGTTTCAGGCATCCACTGGGGTCTTAGAACGTATCCCCTGTAGATAAGTGGGGAAGACTTGTATTAGTGAACATATAAACAACATCTGGGTAGGAGTTACTTGTGGATTGTCTATTATGTTGTCCACAGTCATTTGTAGAAGGATCTATGCAAACAATCTTGCTTAGAAGATGTGCAATTCCTAAGTAAATAATATATATTTTTTGTTCAGATAAGAAATAAAATTCATCATTGGCCTTTGTTTAGTTTGGCTTCTAAAAAGCTCAGAGTTGAACCTAATGTCATTGCTTATTTTTGATATTAGTATAATTGTTTTCCACTTCTTAGAATTAGTTTTCTCTTTCATTTTTGACCCAACCAAGAGTCAGACATCTCTGTTTAGACCAAGAGAAAAATTAAAGAAATAAAATTGTCAGGTGCACATCTAAATCTCTTCAGTTCTGTTTTTACTCCCTACCTCATAGAGTTGAAAATAAGAAATCTCATAGTCACAGATTTTTTTGCTCTGCATTTTATGGTGTCAAATAGTGGCCTTCACAGAATGGGCAGTGGGGCTGACAACGTAGTAGGGGTGGTTATTTACTCCCTTGATTGACAGCCTCCTCGTGAAGAGTAACACCCTTCTCCAAGTATACTGGGGACTCCATTCATTCAGTTATTCATTCAACATGTATTTATTATGCATAGGCCAAATAAAAATAAAAGTAGGTAGTAAGCATTAGACCAGGCCCTGGGAGGAGAGCAAAGAACAAAACGATGTGCGCTGCCCTCAAGAAGATTACAATCCAACGGAGTACAGGGCAGTCGATGACTATATAGTTATTTAGGATACCGTGTCTGAAGGAAAAATAAAGGATGGCTGCGTGAAGTAAAAAATGAATTCCTTGAAGTGACTTTTAAAGTGCCACCTGGCGGATAGGTAGGTGCTAATCAAAGGTAGAGGAAGGGAGGAAAAGGTAGAGAAGCCCAGCAAAGATTCCAGGTTAGGAGGTGGACAGCATTTGATAAACATATCAAAAGTCAGGGTGGCATTTTGTAGATTTATGTTGTTGTTCATGTACCCCTATTACCTCTGTTATGTTTTGTTGATTATGACTTTTTTTTTTCTTTTTAAATGGTAGGCCGCACAAAAATATTTTTTCCCTCCTTTTCTTTAAATTGAGGTATAATTGACTTCACATTTGATCCTTGCCATTACTTCTGTCAAAGTATCCTTTTGACAAGACATTCGTTACTTAGAAAGAAGTAAACTGAGGCAACCTCAAATTAGCTGAAACTGAGTTTATTCGGCAACAGCAAAGGAGTTGCAGTTTGGGAATCGCAGGCTACAGCAAACACAGACGAAGCCTTGAAGCGGTTTGGGTGGGTCGTATTTATGCGCAGGGAGTGCAAAGAGGGGAGGTCCAGCCAGAGCCCAAGCGTTAAGTTCATTGGCTTGTGCGGGAGAGGGGTTCTTGGCGGATGTTCATTGGTCAGGAGATGAGGCTCCAATCCTCAGGTCTTCTCCGCGCGCGCATGCGTGAGATTCCCGGTTTCACAGCTTCCAGTTTCGTTTTTAGATCGAGATCTTTTCAGGTTCTCAGGTATGTTTTTTTGAATTATTAACTCCCGACTCATAGTCCTGGTGCATAATGTTTTTCTTTGATTTCCTTTTCTTTCCAAAAGAATCCAAATATATTTCCCTATGTAACATTTGCATTTGTACTTAAACTTGCATTTGTCTTGCCTCTTTTAGAATGGAAGTGCAAACAATTCAAATGGGTATGGGGGTGTGGTACTCTGATTTATAATAAGAAATATAAATTCGGTCTTACTGGCATACGGCTCCTAAAACCATTGTAATTTCCTAAGTTATAAGAGCATGGTCGCTCTTTTTTGCTTGAATATTTGGTCTCTGTCCTCCAATCCTCAGCGCCAGATAAAGGTGAAATGAGTCTCTTGTTTCTCACCGCAAGCTCCCTTCAGCCTGAGTTTATGTTAATGAGGTGATTTTTGGAAAGCCCTTTAGTGACTGTGGAATGGGGGCTGGTTGTCCGGGGAATCAACAAGGTGATGAGAGAGTTGGAACTTGACCCCTCGGGAGGTGGGAAGGACTGGAGGTTGAATTAGTCATCAGTGGCCACTGATTTAATCAATTATGCCTAAGTTAGGAAGTCTCTATAAGAATCCCTAAAAATACGGGGTTCTGGCAGCTTCCGGGGTGGTGAACGGTGGAGATGCAGGGAGAGTGGCGTGCTTGGAGAGGACTTGGAAGCTCGGTGTGCCTTCCCACAAACCTGCCTTATGCATCCCTTTCTTATGGCTGTTCTGAGTTGTGTGCTTTCACAATAAACTGGTAATTTAGTAGGTTTATGGTTTTCCTGAGTTTGTAGCCATTCTAATGAAATACTGAACCTGAGGAAGGGGTCGTGGGAACCTCCGATTTATAGCTGGCGGGTCAGAAGCACAGGTGACAACCTGGACTTGTGATTGGCATGTGAAATGGGGGCCAGTCTTGTGGCACAGGGCCCTTAACTGGGATCTGGTGCTATTTCCGGATAGATGGTGTCAGAATTGAGTTGAATTATAGGACACCTAGTTGGTGTCAGCAGAGAATTAGAGAATGGCTTGGTGGGGAGAAACCTTCGCACATTTGTTGGCCAGAAGTATTGAGAATAGAGTTTTTTCAAGGGACTACAGCATTTTAGCCATTTAATAATCGGGAAACTTCACTTATTCAGGGATGGCTTACCTGGCTTACCTTCTTTCCAGATCACAGTTACTAATGTGTAAGTAGTGAAGAGTGTCTTGAGTGGCTAAAATAGGTGCCCATTCTACTCACTGGGTTAGCTAACGGATATTTGAGGATCTTGTCTACCACTACTTTGCATACATCTCTCCGTGATTGTTATCTACTTTCTAGCCCATAAAGAGATGGAAGTAGCAAAGTAGGATGAGACTGTGAGTTGCTTAAGGAGGGCTCTTTGAGAAGTTCAGGAAGATGGTTTGACAGCCTGACAATGACAGAAGCAGAAAAACCAAGGAAAGCAGACACAAAAACTCAATAATTATAACGATCTCAGGTGCATGAGCATAATTAGAAATGACTGATATGTATCAATAATCTCCAAGAACAGCATTCCATGGCTATAAGACACAATATATACTGTTCATTATTATAGCCCTGAGTTGCCAGAAAAATGTTATATTACATTCAGATAGTCTATTTACAAAGACATGGAAAGATTCTCACCAAAATTGTTATTACTATTGTTATATTGGTTTCTGTGCTTTAAAGGCTTAAGTTCAATTAATGAATTAATGGGAAGAGTAACTGTGTTGCATGACTTATTCACCATCTTTTGCTCACATTTTTATGGGGCATCTACTATAAGCTAGGTACTGAACATGGAGCTGGATCCATAGTGGGGGACAAATTAAGCACCACTGCTATCCGGATGGAGGTTGCAGGATTGTAAGGGGGATAGGCAGTTATCAAACAGGCAAAAAAAGGAAATAGCATAACTCAACTTTTATAAAAGGCTACAAGAGAAAAGAATGTGGAGTGTGGTAGAGAACCCAAGCGTGGGGGTGAGGAGGTACAGAACATGCTATCTTAATCATCAGGGAGGGCCAGAGAACCCCTAAAACGGCATGGAACCAGCAATGAGACAAGAGGAACAAGTGGGGTTCAAGAGCAGAAACAGTAGGGAAAGGATTTGAGGTAGGAAGGAGGTTGACAGTGTAGAGGAGCTGCAAGGAGAAAAGTGTGACTGGAGGTCATACAGGGGGGTCAGAGGGAGAGTGGAATAACATGAGTTGAAGAATAAGGAGCCAGATCATGGAGGCCTTTGCAAACCACTGGAGTTTGGATTTTATTCAAAGTGTCATGGGAAACCTTTGAAGGATTTCAAGCATAGCCACTGGGTAACCAGATCTAAGTGTCTTTAAATGCTTTAGTTATTTTTTTTCTCTTTGCTTTTCTTATATTTGTAGAAATGATGAAGGGATACTTCTGAAAATGTGTGGTGCAGAAAGGAATCCGAATTTTAAGGGCCCTAAGTCTTAAACAATTTGGGAGGCCCTCTTTAGGGAAAAGAACTCAAAATTACAAATATAAAATTAGAAACAGAGATGTTCTTGGAAGGGCCCCATGCAAGTGAGGGACCCCAGACCTTAAGCTTCACTGTGTCTCATATCCACTCACTGCCGGTATTGTGGAAAGGATTTTATAGATATTCCTGGCTTTCGGTGGGAACTAAAATTGATTTTCAAGTTTAATTGCTTGGAGCATCTCTCCATTATTCTTCAGAAGCCCTGTCCTTTTTCCTTCTTTTTTTACCCCCCCCTTGGATCCCTCTACCCAATGCCCCCTTTAAACAGCTCATGTTAAAAACTCATTTTGTGTTTGTCTTATAACTGATTTGCAGTTTTTCTGTTGGACTGTTCCGTCCTTCCACATACGTGTATCCAGCCTTTGTAGCAATATATCTCTGAGGGTTAGCATGAGTGTATCTGAAATGGGAAATGGGATGGAAAATAGTTGATATGATTTATGTATGTTAGTCAGTGTTTTGGGGATTCCATTTTCTGTGTCAAAAAATATACTGGAAATGTTATAGTGATGTTCCAAAGTT
This sequence comes from Ursus americanus, assembly GCF_024610735.1. Taxonomy (NCBI): domain Eukaryota; kingdom Metazoa; phylum Chordata; class Mammalia; order Carnivora; family Ursidae; genus Ursus; species Ursus americanus. Next base: position 36,300,083 of record NC_142139.1, on the reverse strand, counting down.
TCACTTTTTAAGATCAAAGACCTTGGGAAGTTCAAGGTGCTTTATTGGGTCAGAGCCCCTGCCTGTTCGTTCGACATTCCTATCTCCTTTGAAATCTTACTGAACACTCTTAGAATCCTTTACCCTGTTTGTCAGGCAGTTTTACTGTAAGAAATGGTGTCTATTCCATGAGCTGCTCTCTCTCAAGAAATAGTACTGTGTGCTTTTATAAAATAGAGGGAAAGATGAGCTGGCTAATTTATTCCATTCCTAATGCTTTGTAACAAAAGTTGAAATGAATGAAAACGATTGAGTTTGTAGACCTGGTCTGCAGATACAAAAAACTGCTGGAAACTGTTGAGTATGGAATGGCTTTAATTTACTGCATGGATCTCAGCCCATGATATGCTGCTTTTTGTTAACTTTCATAAAAGAGAAAGAAATACAGAGAGCAAAAGCTTTCAGAAGGGCTGTAGTTGACAAGAAGCAGTGCATGAAGCTCTAAGATTGTTACTTCCATTAAACAATAGGGTATTGTTCTGGTAGCTGGGAAGATGATGGGGACAGGTCTCTGGGAGGTGTGGAGAGTGAGGTTGACAGACTCCTCAGTGGGAACTGGGACAGATTACATCCTGGGTTTTCTCATTGGCAGGAAGGCCTGGAGGTGTGTGGGGCAACCTAAACTAGGACTTGTGTGATGAATAAGGAGGTCGTGAGAATACAGTTTCACGCTCTACCTCGAGAATCTTGTCCCTGCATCTTCTGTATGTGACTTCAGTGTCAATGTGTTTGATATTGCCTGGACTAAAGAATGGTAAATATCCCTTTTATCTTTCTACTCCAATACTGGCAGCTCATTAAGGTGGATATGATGGGGTCCTGTGTTGATACCACATAGGTATAGGTTGAGAACATCCTTCAGTACACCTCTTCTTTGCTCCTCAGTTTTCACATTTTGCTTTAATTGCACAGCATCGTGCTGCTGAGAACCGTAACCCCAGCTTCCCACAAAGTGCTTGAGTTGGGCATCCTGGATGATTTATAGCAACATTTAGTCATTAGGCCTTTGGTTTCCATGTCTTGTAAATACAAAGAAGAAAGCAATCCCTGCCCCCATCCCACAGAGAGGACAGAATGGTTACTCACATCTTATTATCACATCCTTAATCTTTTCCTTCTTCTTCTTCTTCTTCTTCTTCTTTTTTTTTTTTTTGTGGGTAGTATTGAAACCATCTGGGCTGCTTTGAAGTCAGTTTATTTTACTAAATTAAACTTTTTCAGATTGTTCCCTTTTTCTTTATATGATGCCATGTAGCGTTTGATTAATTCTGGCACAAGTACACCTGTGTTTATGAATCTGACAATTTAGTCTGTAGATGAAGGAAACTAAAGTCAGAAATTCGTGCCAAATTAAGTCTATTGGTAGCCTTTGGGTTTTTTTCTTCTTGATATTATTTTAGATTAAATATTTCCCTGTGTGGTTAAATATCTTTGGCTTTAAGTATCAATTTACTTAAAGAGACAGTATAATATAGTGATTAAAGACATAGGACTTATAGTCAGAGAGAACCAAATTCAACTTACTGTGTGACATTAGGAAAGTCAGTTTACCTTTCTGGGCCCCAGTAGCCTCATGTGTAGAATGGTTATTGTGGCAGCCAGCCTCCAAGATGGCCCCAGTGATCCCTACCTCCTAGTAGTCGTGCCTCGTGCTGTCTCTTCCTATGTTGAATAGGGTTGACTTTTCAACAAGTGAGATAGTGTGGAAATGATGGTGTGTGACTTCTGAGGCTGTGTAATCAAAGACATTGTGGCTTCTCCCTTGCCCTTTCTCTGGGATTGCTCAGTCTGGGGAAAGCTAGCAACCATGTTTTAAGTATAGTCAGACAGTCCTAGGCACAGCCTAGGCACTGAGGTTTCCTGTCAGCAGTGAGCACCATGTAAGTGAGCTATCTTGGAAGCATGTACTCTAGTCTTGGTGAAGCCTTCCGGTGTCTGCAGACTTGGCCAATATCCTGTAACCTCATGAGACAGTCTGAGCTAGAAACATCCAGTCAAGTCGTTCCCCAATTTCTGATGTACAGGAGAGAGATAATAAATATTTATTGTTTTGAGCTCCTGAACTTGGGATAATTTGCTCCACACCAATAGATGGATGATACAGTTATAATGACAGTACCCCCTTGTAGGATTGTTGAGAGGATTCAGTGTGACATTGCAAAGGCTTTGCACAGAGTCTGGCACATAGTGTCATTCAGAAAGATGAAAGTGTTGTTATGGATGGAACTTGACACCAGAGGACCAGTTCTTCTTTCTAGCACCTGTATTCCAAATGCTTTATGTGGGCTCTGCATTTGGGTGATAAATCATTCCAGATTTATAGCCAGCTCTTGAGTGAATGGTTTATTGGGTGACGTATTTGATCCTTCTTATGTGCTGCCTCACATGTTCTTATCTCACTTTTTAATTTCAGCCTTGTGTTGCAGTCAGCCACAGGGCACTATTAGCCCGATGGCCCCTGCTTCAGCTGCACAAATGCCTCCTGCTCAGTCCTGGGGCTGTCTTATTGCACATTAGCATGCACACTTTTAACTGTTTAGATGCATGTGACAATCTGGACCTATTGGAAATGGGAGGTGGTGGGTAAATACTCCCTCTTTCCACCCTTTGGCTAGATGATTCTAAGGCACCCTCTGTATGGTTTCTTGGACTTGTCCCTGTGGAATGGAGATCTGCTGCCCATAGTGGAGATCTGCTCAGTAGTGCACCTTTAGATTGGCTTTCTCTCCTTCATCTTGCTCCTCCCAGTCCTCCATTCCTGTTCCTTGGGCTCATTGCCTAAAATCAACTATCTGCATGCCAGGCTGTATGTCTCTGGTTCTTCCCCTCCGAGGTTACCTTAGGCTGCAACAGATGGCTCTAGTAGGAGTTGGCCGCGTGTTGTTTGCTTTGTATGTGTTCATGAAACCATTACCATGATACCTGCTTTACCCCCTTCAGTGGTTTTCTACTATTCTCAGAAATAAGTCTCAAATGTCTCACCCAGTGGCAGGGACCTTGACAAACTGAGTCCTAACCATACTTTCAGCCTCCACTCCCAACTTCTCCCTCCTTTCTCATCACTTCTCCACGTTGACCTTGCTGGGCTTTGTTTAGTTTCTTTTATGTGATAATCTTTCTATTGCCTCTGAACCAAGAGCATGCTGTTTCTTCTTACTGCTTGGCCAACTGTCACTCATTGTTCAGGCCTAAAGGCAGCCTAAATGCAGTATCCCCAGGAAGGCCTTGAAGATGTCATATCATTTTATTTTGTTTTATTTTATTTTACTTTATTTTATTTTTAAAATATGGAATGCTTCATGAATTTGCGTGTCATCCTTGCCTAGGGGCCATGCTAATCTCTGTATCATTCCAATTTTAGTATATGTTCTGCCAAAGTGAACACTAGAAGGCGTCATTTTAAATATCCCCATATCAATCTGGATTTCTTTCTTAACACCTATTGTACTTGTAAGTATTTTCTTAATGTTCACATTTCCTCCCTGAATGTCAGCTCTATGAGGCCAGGGGCTATGACTGTCCAGTTCTCTATTGGTTAATGTTTGGCTTAGAGAACATTTCAATAAATGTCTAGTCAGTGGAAGAAAGAATTTAGGCAAAATTCACTTGGCTGATAAATATCTGTGTGGGTTTTTTTTTTTTTTAATGCCTTAGTCTCTCCCTTTAAAACATGAATCCTATCCAAAAGGGCCTCCTCAAGGTGCTGAAACAAAATATTACTTTAATAACAAAAATGACAAATTTGTTGGTAGTAAAAGGATTTACTTTTTACAATTACATTTCCTTTTTTGTCGTTATGAAAGGCAGTATCATAGGCTGGCATCAACTGACTGACAGGCTCCCCCAGTACTTTTTTTTTTTTTTTAGGAAGGGGGAGGGGCAGAAGGAGAGGAAGAGAGAGAAACTTAAGGAGGCTCCACACCCAGCACGGAGCCCAATGCAGGGCTTGAACTCAGGACCCTGAGATCAGACCTGAGCTGAAATCAAGAGTCAGATTAACCAACTGAGCCACCCAGGCACCCCTCCCCCAGTACTTTAGATTATAATTCAGTTTACAAAATGTGATTGACAGACAACTTTTAGAGATCATCTTTATTGAATAGAGTCTACCTCTGCATAAGTAAAACTTGTAGTTTTAATTCATGTAATCTAAGCTCTATTTAAATAGAGCAGACTTTTTGCTTCTTTTTTTTTTTTAATGATTTTTTATTATATTATGTTAGTCACCATACAGTACATCCCTGGTTTCCGATGTAAGGCTCGATGATTCATTAGTTGCGTATAACACCGAGTGCACCATGCAATACGTGCCCTCCTTACTATCCATCACCAGTCTATCCCATTCCCCCAACCCCCTCCCCTCTGAGGCCCTCAGTTTGTTTCTCATAGTCCATAGTCTCTCATGTTTCATTCCCCCTTCTGATTACCCCCCCTTTCGTTATCCCTTTCTTCCCCTACCGATCATCCTAGTTCTTATGTTCCATAGATGAGAGAAATCATATGATAGTTGTCTTTCTCTGCTTGACTTATTTCACTTAGCATTATCTCCTCCAGTCCCGTCCATAGACTTTTTGCTTCTAATATATGTAGAAAGAGTACTCAGTTGATGGGTCAATGGGAAAGGAGGTGCCCATCCTGGGAAATCTAGCCTTTTCAGAAACAGCAACACTATTCAGATGGCAGTGGGCTGCATCAGGATTCTGCTTGTTTATTTAAGGATAGAGAGTCTTTTATGAATGTGATCATGCTTGAAAATATATTGGGGTAAAGTCTAGGTCCATCTCGTATTAGCTGGCATCAGATGGTCTAAATTTGTAAATGAATACCAAAAATCTGGTATCATATCGGCACTGAATTATGGTACAGGTAGGAAACCTGAATAATGCTGTATTTAAGACAAGTTTCATCGATGAGTATGTTTATAAAATGGAAGTCAGCTCTGTGGTAGATCAGAAATGCACAAAGATAGCTCCTTTGGTATTTTGCAAAGGGCTGTGTACTAAATTTATTATGTCCTTGGCAATGATAAAGATCACATGCTTTATGTGGCAGGAAACCATTCATTCATTTAACAGATACTTGTTGTGTGCCTACTATGTTCCAGGCGCTTCTCTGGGCATATGAGATATAGCAAGAGCAAAATCTATCTTAGCAAGTTCCCTTCAAGAACAGATTTTGCCCTGACGAAGGGCTTTGCAAAACCACATGGAGAGGAAATGGCTGACATCATTGGGAATTAGTGTTGGTCAAGCTACAGGAAATTGTCAGCAGATTTCCCACGGTATTTTCTGAAGAATGAGGATCTTCCAAAGCGGAAGCAGTGTCATGCATTTCATCCAGATCCAGCTGTTCCGGCAGTTTATTTGAAGACTCGAAACGTTCTTTTTCTCGAAGGAAATGGAGATATCGTTGAACAAAGTTAATTGAATTCAGGTCTCCCTCAGCCACAGGGTTTCCCCCTGATGGAGCTGACCCCTCTTTCCTCTCCCTAGGATCTGGGGGGGGAGTTAGTCAGACAGTGAGTTGTTGCTTGAAAACCAGAGAGCACTCGGTCATGGGCAGAGAAGACAAAGACTGTAGGGAGTCATAGAAATTGAGGACAACCCACATTTTAAACTAGATTTGATAAGGTAAGTTATATTAGAAGGTGACTCCTAGAACAAAGTGAAAGAGATCTTGAATGTCCAGTCTAGATCAAGGTTTGAAAGCTTGGGTGGGCTTCTGGATCACCTGTGGTAAAAATTAGAGATGCTTCAACCTAACCACAGCATCTGACACATACTGAAATTTGATAACCAGTCACCCGGATGTTAAAATCCATTTGGTGATGAACTCTCCAGTATACTTCTGCAAAGATTTCCAGAGTTGTTGGGCAAGATACTAACTCTCTCTGCTGCCTGAGATGGACTCCCCCTTTTATTTCTAAAAAAACTGCATAACAAATAAATTTTAAAAATCACAGAAATTATAATGTAAATTTTTGCTGGTTAGTAAGATTTTGTTAACTAAGGAGATTTTATATGACTGTGGGTGCTGTGGTTCAATCTTTGATCAAGTATTCCTTTGATTAATTAGGAAACTATAAATATTTTCATTTGCATTAGCCAGACACTACAGTTAGCGTCTGAGTTTGGACCATTGCCCCACTGACTATGTCACTAGAGATCTTTAAACCTGAAAAGAGCTTTTATTTAAAATGTATACCAACAGTATATGGAATCAGGAAGATCACTTAACAGTGGGAAGATGGGAACTGTGTTAATGGGGTTGTTATTGCTATTTAGTAATGCCAGTGGTTAGGATGACTTAAATCCAAAGAGAATCTTGTGGGTTTTTTTTTTCTGTCCTTTGTTACTCAATGTAATGTATTTCTTAACTAAGAAACAGATACCTTTAAGAATACTGGGTTATATAAATCCTTGGTTAGCCGTGTCTGGAAAGACTTCTTCCGGAAAGATGGTGGGAACAATTTTTCCTTTGATTCTGCCTCCCAGCATTCTGACCTTGATGTATGTATTGTATCTTTTGCAGCACATCATTCTTTTGCTAAAATTCCTTGAGTTTTTCTTTGCAAAAAGCCAAGGAAATTTACCAGAGTAAATCATAAATCATTGCTGTAATTGACGCCAACAAACTGAAATTGCACAAGAAAATGAATATACAAATTAAAAAAAAAATTGCAGGTCTAGTAATTATTTTAAGTATTGTTTAGTCCCAAGGAAAAATGAAAAATAAGTTATGAGTTGAGTTGTATATAGTGTAATGGAATGAGGCTTTGAAGTACTAACAATTCAGAAACTCTCGCAATCCCTGTCTAAAACAAAGATCTCTGTCTTCTGCAGTGTTTTCTTGAATTAGAAGCCTATGTTTACTAGCTGCTGTAAATCACTTTTTCCTTTATTGTAGCATTTAACACTATGATACCTTCAAGTGGGTGTTGCTTATCTTGGGAGTGGTGGTGAATATTGAATGAATGAGAAGGAATTATAGCTCTTTAACAACCATTTGCAAAGGTTCCAGGATTCTTGGGAGGGAGCAGGAAGTATTAATTTAAAAACAGTTTGCAAAGCAAAAAAGAAGACAGAGGAAAAAAGCATTTTATTTCTTAATCTGTTTGGATTACCTCTAAGGAGATGAGTAATGAATGAAATTTGGGGTTAGTACACAGGAAGGGCTCTTAAGAGGCAGTCTAGACTTTAGGCCATCTTTTTCTTTTACAAAACTCCTCCTCAGTTTTTTTAGAGAAAGTTCTCTGCCATATTCTTAAACACTTTGAAGGAAAGGGAATTAAGAACCTCTATCAATCTAGTGTCTAATAAACTTCATCAAAATTGTTTTCTTTGAAATATTTTTTTAACTTCTCAGATTGCAATTTGTGTTTCATAGGATTTGTAGACATTTTACATGTTGAATTTATGTAGCTTAGTTTTCTGTCTGTTTTAAAAACAGTTGGTCTAAGTCATTTTAAATTCTAAAAAACACTTCGCAAAGTCACTACCCTTTACCTTAAAATTTCTCAGAGGTATCTCTGTTGTCTCTGGTGCATTTTAAACTACTATTGGGAAAGATTTTCTAGTAAAATTATGTTAGGTCTTCCATGTATCTTTCAGGGTAGTTATGGAAGTTTAAATGTAGGATTCACTTAAGATGGGCCTGTCAAGGAAGGATGAATCCTCTGTCTATCTCCCTAACTCCAGTGCTATATAAGAGAAGGAAAACAGTTTTAAAAAAAAGAAATTTGTTTGGGACGCCTGCACGGCTCAGTTGGATAAGCGTCTCCCTTCGGCTCAGGTCATGATCCCAGGGTCTTGGGATTGAGTGTGGGGGTCGGCAGGCTCCTTGCTCAGCGGGGAGCCTGCTTCTCCCTCTGCCACTCCCCTGCCTTTGCTTGCTCGCTCTCTCTAAATCTCTCTCTGACAAATAAATACATAAATCTTTTAAAAAAAATAAATTTGTTTTTGTAATTCCTATAAATAATATACACGAATACATTGCAGACCCTGGTGAGCAGTTACAAAAATTTCCTTATTGAACCACTGAGCTTGAAAACCAACTGCATTTCCTTTTCCTTAACAACTTCCATGCTCCAGGGGATGGCTCTCACGGTACTGTCTTCCAGGCACTGTAGGCAACAGAATTTGTCACCTGCACTTGGCCCTTTACCTTAAGCTACTTTGGAGGCCATTTTCTGCTGCTGCAGAAAATCAGATTTTCCTTGATGAGCATTTTTGCCTGGCTGTGGAATGGATGGGACTTCTCCCAGAAATGAGTACTGATTCTAACTTAGGTACCGGGAGGCCCAGTTTCCTTGACTACCGTGTCTCCATGGAGGCAGCGTGCAAGGCCTTTCTCTGGATTCCTTATTTGATCTATTCTGAAGAGTTAGTTACCTCGTAGTCAGAAGGTTCCTGGCTGCTGCTCCTCATTGTTCCTAATCCATTCCCAAGGATTGCAGTTCATAGCCTTGATGAAAGTTTTACATACTTACACACAAATAATAAACTTGTGTACTAGCTTACTACTTAAAAAAGCTCATCTGTGGGGGAATGGCTCCATAAATTTTGGTGTGTACATTTGCTGAGTAGTAGGCAACCTATAAAAATCCAGAGTTTCTGGTAACTCAGAAAAATGTTTGTGTTAACCGAAGTGAGGAAAGCCGATGCAAAATTGTATGTACGTTATGACCACAGCCATGTTACAAAAGAACTCTGCTGCCTTCTAAAAAGTTTATGCCTAGAAAAGTCTGAAAGAAAACTTAGTAAAAACAATTCACTTCTTTTCATTAATTGTTTTCAAAATTTTTGTGATAGATGTATCACTTTCAAAGTGTAAATAAAATTTCAATACTTTCCCTTTTAAGCAGAGCTTACTAATCATTATCAGATTTCTTTTTGCTTTTCCATAACTTGAGGGGGAATTCCTCATTCTGTAAGTGATGTTGATAGATGTGAGAAATAGAAGAAAAAGGTATAAAAATAAAAGTAATGTTTTAGTTCATCTAATTTCATAAGAAGTGTATAGACTAATACGTATTTAATGACTATCTCAGTGATTGAAATCATTCAATAGAAGCTACTTGTAACTTCTTACTTGAAGTAATTTCACTTTCCAGTCCTGGCTCTGACAAGAGAGTTTAGTTTTAAATAAAGCACTTTTTAAAAATTAGTTTCAGAGGTAGAATTTAGTGATTCATCAGCTGCATACAAAACGCAGTGCTCATTACTTCAAGTGCTCTCCTAATGCCCATCATCCAATTATCCCTCCCCCCCACCTCCCTTCCAGCAACCCTCAGTTTGTTTCCTAGAGTTCAGAGTCACTTATGGTTTGCCTCCCTCTTGATTTTCATCTTATTTTTATTTTTCCTCCATTCTCCTATGTTCATCTGTTTTGTTTCTTCAATTCCACATATGAGTGAAATATTTGTCTTTCTCTGACTGACCTATTTCACTTAGCATCATAGTCTCTAGTTCTATCCACGTCATTGCAAATGGCGAGATTCTTTTTGATGAATGAGTAATATTCCATTATCTCTTTCTCTCTCTCTCTCTCTTTATATCTATCTATCTATCTATCTATCTATCTATCTATCTATCTATCTATATATCTATATATCTATCTCACATCTTCTTTATCCATTCTTCTGTTGATGGACATCTGGGCTCTTTCCATAGTTTGGCTGTTGCAGAAACACTGCTGCTGTAAACATTGGGGTGCAGGTGCCCCTTCGAATCACTGCGTTTGTATCCTTTGGATAAATACGTAGTAGTGCAACTGCTGGGTTGTAGGGTAGCTCTATTTTTAACTTTCTTAATGTAAATATAGAAAAATTGTTGAAGACTTTAATCTGATATGTTGTATTTTACTTGTGATCATCAAATTTTAATCTAGGATAAATTCTCCGGTTCAGAGATGTAGAAATTGAAATGCAGAGAGCAAAGTGATTTGCCACAGCGAGTGGCAGTGCTGAGTCTAGAATGCACATCTCCAGACTGCCATCGGAGTGCCTTTCCCACCATGACTCTGTGTCTCCCGGAAGCCAAACAAAATTCAGAGTCTTCCTTGGTCTGGAAGAGTTTTAGTTTTGCATTGCTGTTTCCTCTGACATGCAAAGCATCAGAGCTAGAGAATATGAGAAGAACAGTTTTTCATATGTCTACTCTGCCAAAACTAACATGCTTCAGTGTTCAGTGCTGGGGCAAGACCCTCTTTCTAACACGAATCACCTGAACAGCATGCTTGCAGACAATGACCACATGCTATTTGCACTAGGGAATGGGAAGTGAACTTGGGAAGGTATATTTCCAAAAATGCAAATGTCTGCAGACAGATAATAAAGAGACCTTGTGGGAAAGAATTCCCTGTGTAGCCTTTGTGCTTCTTTTCCAATTTAGAGCTAAGAAAAGGGATGGGCACGTATCCTGGCTTCCATTTTTGTTTGTGTCATAACACCGCTTTGGGTGCTGCCCTGCTTATTACTGCTTTAAAAAAAAAAACAAAAAACAGTTCCTTATGGAAAAACAATTATTTTGACTAGTTGGGAAGAAGTTTGCATTTTCTGTCTCTGTAGAAGATGGGGAATAAGAAGAGCATTTATTGAGGGAAACATGACGTGTCTCACATTGCTCTGTGTTCAGCAGTTTCTTGGTAAACTATTCGGCCTTGGGATCTGGGCACTTGATGCCAAGATTATGTCAGTAGTTTCAAAGGTATATGTTTCTATGTTGTTGCTCTCTGCATTTCTGCCCTTATGGGAGGTTTTAAATTAAAATAAAGTGGAGAGGGTTCTATCACCTTTAAAAACATTTGAAAACTTACAAAAATGCTTTTCAGATATGTTGTATCGTGTATTTCTTGTAACACTCCTTTGGGAATATATATCATTATTTGTATTTTAAAGATGAAGGAAGACTAAATTGCAACTAAAAATTGGCAGTACAGCGTGGTCTTCCCATGGCCTCTGATCTCAAATTCCTTGTCCTTTTCCCTATCTGCTGTGATTTATGGCCCCTCTGCTGGAGGGTCCCCATTCCATTTACAGGGTAAAAATTCACTAAAATTTTTACACTTTGTGTAACAAAGCTCTTCTGAAATTGTACTTGACTGCTTGTGTGAGTCTGTTAAGTCTGCATCTTTCACTGTGAGGGAAGGAGTAATGGAGCAATAATAACTTCAGAAGCTTCTCCATTTTCTTATGTTTAAACCCTGCAAACATTTATAAAATGGTGGTTGAATTAAATAATGGCTTTTGTTAGAAATATGTTTGTTCTGATTCAATTCATTTTTTTAAAAAAATGCACGGTGAGTACAGACTTAAGACAGAATAGTGGTATTTTTCACTTAGGTTTTCTGTTTGCTTGCTTAGGTAATTTTTTGGCCATCAGGACAAAGGGCACTATCATTAGTTTTCATAGGACAGTCCATGGTTTCTGTTCTTGATAATGGACTTTAGACTATGATTTGAGTAATTGCTGGATATATGTGTGTATATATACAAATTTATTATATATATGCATATATATATATGTTTTTCTCTCCAACCCTGTGAACCTTACATAAATGAAAAATTATGATGCTGTGTGTCTATCTTCTACCATACTGCTCTTCAATACCATTTTTCTTTTTGTATCCCTTTGCTCATTCAGAAAATCTTTGTGGAGAATCAGCTGTGAAACCTGGACACAGAAGAGAGAGTGACTTGCCCAAGATCTCATGGTTAATAAGTGGCATGGTCAGGACTTGAATAAAGCCTGTCTGGTTAAAAGCCACAGTCTTAATTGCCAAGAGTGACATGTGACATTATGACATGTGGTATGCATGTGTGCACACATGTATGTGTTTGTGTATGTGGGAGGGAGGGAGGAAAGGGGAGAGGAGGAAAAGAGAGAGAGGTGAAAAGAACACATAAGAAGACACAGACTTCCCTCTCCCAGTCCTTTCAAAGGGCAACAAGTTGGGGGTCATGCAGTCTTCTGTGTGAGCTCAGTGTTGTCTAGACATTTATGATGTCAAGAAAATAGGGCTTGGGGGCGCCTGGGTGGCACAGCGGTTGAGCGTCTGCCTTCGGCTCAGGGCATGATCCCGGTGTTCCGGGATCGAGCCCCACATCAAGCTCCTCCGCTATGAGCCTGCTTCTTCCTCTCCCACTCCCCCTGCTTGTGTTCCCTCTCTCGCTGGCTGTCTCTATCTCTGTCGAATAAATAAATAAAATCTTTAAAAAAAAAAAAAAAAAAAGAAAATAGGGCTTGGGAGCATTTCAGTGGGAGAACATGGATGCATGTAAGTGAGATTAATCACTCTTAGTGAAAAAGAGACATTTTTTTCGTGACCTTTATTTTCTAACTTTTGACAAATATTTTAATCCTTACTTTTTCAAAGACTTGAAGCATACGGTGATTGAAAATGACTTCATAATTTTATGCTGGAAAGATATTGGGAACAGAGAGTGATCTTTCTCCTCTGCAAAGATCTTAGTTCTAAGTGTTATGGAGAGAATGTAATACAAAATGTGAACATACTCTGACTTATTGCCCTATATGAGGGCAAAAGGAGGAAGACTGGTGTTGCTGACCAGACTGATTGTAAACAGCTTGTGACCAGACAGATACAAACATTGAGAGTGCTTAGAAACATTTGGGTAATTGGAAGAAATTTGAAAGTGTAATTTTATGCCTATTGAATCTAATGATAGAAACAATGGCATTTGTATTTTTTATGCTTTTTGTTTTTATTTTCTTGTTTTCTCTAATTTCATTGAGGTATAATTCACAAATGAAATTGTATATATTAAAAGCGTACGTGATGATTTGACATACGTACACATTGTGAAATGATTACCATCTTCAAATTAATTAACATGTCCATCACCTCACACAGTTACCATTGTTTTTTTAGTGAGAAACTTAAGATTTACTCTCTTAGCAAATAATACAATATAGTATTATTTATTTCTTTATTTTTATTATATTATTATTATTATTTTTAGAGAGGGAGAGAGAGAGTGTGGTGGGGAGGGGCAGCGGGAGAGGGAGAGCGAGAATCCCAAGCAGGCTCCACGTCCAGTGTGGAACTGGACGCCAGGTTTGATCTCACAACCTCGAGATCATGACCTGAGCTGAAATCAGGAGTCTGGTGCTTTTAACTGACTTAGCTACCCAGATGCCCCATGATATAGTTTTATTTATTTCTTTTTTTTTTTTTTTTTTTTAAAGATTTTATTTATTTTATTTGACAGAGATAGAGACAGCCAGCTAGGGAGGGAACACAAGCAGGGGGAGTGGGAGAGGAAGAAGCAGGCTCATAGCGGAGGAGCCTGATGTGGGGCTCGATCCCATAACGCCGGGATCACGCCCTGAGCCGAAGGCAGACGCCCAACCGCTGTGCCACCCAGGCGCCCCTATTTCTTTATTTAATGTTGTAATATTAATGTTTATTATTAAATAAACAAAAATGTCAGGTATCTGGAACACATTTAACATCCTAATACCCTTGTTAGACATTTTACATGATATAGTATTATCAACTGTAGCTGCTACACTGTACATCAGATTCCCCAGAATTTATTCATAATACCCTTTGGCCAGCATCTCCCCATCTCCCCTATCCCTCAGCCCCTGGTAACCATTATTCTATTCTCTGTTTCTGTGAGGTGTTTTTTGTTTGTTTGTTCATGTATAAGTGAGATCATACAGTATTTGTCTTTTCTTTGGCTTATTTCACTTAGCATAATGTCTTCTAAGTTCATCCATGTTGTTGCAAATGGCAGGATTTCCTTCTTTCTCATGGCTGAATAATATTCTATTTACATATTCATATATATGTATATAGTTATCATGTTCATAAACATAATGCATACATATATCATATATATATCACATTTTCTTTATCCATTCATCTGCCAGTGAACACTTGACTATTTCCATATCTTGGCTATGGTGCTGCAGTGAACATGGACGTTTTTATTTACTCTTCCTGGTGATTCATCTCTTTTATTTTGCAAAAATATCTGCTTATTTTGGATTGAAAATTAAAAAGAGCAAACTAGGAATGGCTGGGGGGCTCAGTCAGTTAAGCAACTGCCTTCAGCTCAGGTCATGATCCCAGGGTCCTGGGATCAAGTCCCACATTGGGCTCCTTGCTCAGTGGAGAGCCTGCTTCTCCCTCTGCCTGACACTCCCCATGCTTGTGTTTAGTTGCTCTCTCTCTCTCAAATAAATAAATAAAATCTAAATAAATAAAATCTTGAAAAAAGCAGCACACTAGTTTTCTACTACAGATAGTCTGAGAACACAATACTAAACCACAATCAAGTCAGGTTTGTTATTGAACTGAAAATAATGTATTTTAAAAACACATTGAGTATAAAATACCAATTAAAATATGTAAATTGTAGCATTAGATATTTTTTTCAAACCTTTGTCAACTAGGTGAATAAGATCCAAAGGGTTCTGTGGGTTTGCAATCACATGGAGACAATTTTTGCTTAATTCCCATGAGAAATTTTGACAAAAACTTTGGAGAGGCCACGCCTTACTAACTAGCCTACCAGTTGAGTATTTTCACAGAGATACCACGAAGATATCTTTGCTTAGTCTCTCACCCAGGGAATTGTTATATAAATATCCCTTCATTCATTCATTCATTCATTCACTTGCTCAGTGACTATTGGGCATCTTGTAAGTGCCCAGCACCACTCTCTGCATATTAGAATGTGCTGATGGAATAATATGAGGGGTTGTCTGTATACGTACAAACATTTTTAGAGATGATTTAAATGCAGGCTCTTTGAGTTCCTTGAGTGACCCTTGAAGAACTCAGGCCCACTAAGCACATTTACAGAATGTTCTTAGCTGATTGGACTTCAGCCATGCTTTTCCTTTTTTCCTGGCCCTATTTTCTGTCACCCCAGTTTTTTCAGCTTCTAATTTAGAAGTGGACCCAGAAGATAGCAAATGGGGCAGGACAATGGGACTCAAAGAAGAATGCAAAAGCTAAAGTTGGGCCACGTTGCAGAAGCAACCTCCACTGCAGAAGTCGTTAGCTTTGGCAAGTAGGTGTGGGAGGTGTGAGACCCCTGTGGACACAGCAGCCGACGTGCACACCAGTGTCATTTGAACATAAAGTTAGCAACATATGTGTAACATAGAAATCAAACAAGACCTTATTGCTGAATCAGCCGGTTTGATTCTCCATCAGGCTGAGAAGGCAAGATTACAGTGCAATTCCTGCTAGAATCCCATTCGGTAAAGTGTAACCTCTGACATTCTGCTGAGTGATCTTTTGGGAGTTCTAAAGGCATAACATGCCTTTAGAAAATAATGCAATCTTTTCCTTTCGTTTTGACTTCCTTTTATTTTATTTATCTTGATTTATCACTAATAGGTTTGTTGTTATCATAAAAGAGAAAGTTTCCATCATAGATGGCATTCATGATGCTAAGTTGTAAAACAGTGTGTTCTGCTGATGGATGTCCAGATAGCATCGAGTGGGGGAGGCCTAATCATTCAATCTCTGTCAGCAATTAGGCTGGATTCATAAACAAGAACACATGTGGAGACTGTGGTATTGACTAGAACAGCTAGGTACTTTTTAGCAAGGTTTACAAGGTCTTGATTTTTCTCCACGTGATGTGTATGGGAGAAGTTGGGGAGGTCAAGAGGAAATAAGCATAAGTCAAAGGGAGACTTGTAAAATAAACAGCAACATCTGGCAAATGACTTCCTCCCATGTACATAGGAAGGACTCTTATTCGGGGCAGTGAATGAGAAATGTTGTTCTTGGCAGCCCGTTAGCTTAATGTCCATCCGATTTGGGAATGAGGTTTGCTTGGGGTTACAATATTTCTCTTGCCAGTGGTGTGGACTCCAGGGCCTGATACTCATCACAGCAGCCATCCATTTGGCTATTCTTAAGAATCATTGGGTTTATTCTGAAATGTTTTCAAAAGATATTTAAACATTAAAGCCTCATAATTCTTCCTTATGTAAACTTTTATTTGTATCTTCTTAGTGCACTGTATTATTTACACTGGACAGGTCTGGTGCTGCCTTTCTCTTTGATCAATTAACAAAAGAACATTAAATTCTAATGATTCCATATATCACTTCAGGCATACCAATATGTACAAGCCCTTTGTAATTTCTTGATGAGTAACTATTCACATTAAATGATTAAGAATAAGTTTAATATGCAATAATTTGATATTTTATATCTCATCACTGGCTTTATGAAGGGCACTTTCAGGCCTTTTCTTACCAAAATAGACAGATTTTTTATTGTTTTTACAGACTAAAGAAAATAAAAAGTAAAACATGCATACATTAGGAAAATAAACAAAACAAGTTTATAGAATAAAAAACTTTGGGGTCTTTCATCTAAGTCATATCAAATGACAATTCCACATTGAGTTTGTTCACTCAGAAATAAAGTATTAAAAATTATTTATTTTCATATGATATACGCTATCTTTAAGTTAACATAAAGATAACACATCTTTATAATTCTATTGTGGGGCTTGTGTAATTTGCTTCTCCATGCCGTGGTGATGGAGAGGTGTTTTCTCAGTTCTGGGGAAGAGAGTGGGATAAGGGCACATTCCTCTGGGGGGCTCAGTGGGATAGAATGTCCACCGAATTTCCCATCTCACTGCTCTTCCCTTCCTCCCATTTCTGTCACTGCCGTTTATGAAAAGCAGATGGAAACGTGATTTACACATAGGATAATTCTATTTAATGCTATGGGAAATGTGGATGTCTTAGTTTTGGGATTTCTGTGATGGTTTTGTTTTTTTAGGTGCAAGTCTTTCATGTAGTGAGACCATCTGCTCTTCTGCAATCATGTTCTTAATGCAGGACTCTCGGACAGGCTCACGGACTTCAGGTGGAAATCTATCCATGACCTACAGGGGAGAGAAAAGTCCTGGGATTTCCAGTGGGGGAATTTATCAGAGTAGCCGTTCTCTGAATAGCAGCTCTACCAGAAACTAAGTAGGATTGCTCAGCAATCTTACATGAGTGAGAAAAACTGTCGCGGAGTCATACACTTAAGTTAGCCGTCCCCACCCACTGTTAGAAAAAACAGCGTAAAGAGTATAATTTACCTCCCTTTTTTTTTTTAAGATTTTATTTATTTATTTATTTATTTGAGAGAGAGAGCTCGAGTGGGAGTGGGAGGGGCAGAGGGAGAAGCAGGCTCTGAGCAGGAAGCCTGATGTAGGGCTCAATTCCAGGACCTTAAGCTCATGACCTGAGCCGAAGCACACGCTTAAACCAACTGAGCCACCCAGACACCACTTTTTATAAAATTTTTTAAAATGAATTTTTTTTTAATTAGAGAAAGTACAAGGGGGGGGGGCAATGGGAGAGGAAGCAGACTCCCTGCTGAGCAGGGAGCCCGATGATGCGGGGCTCGATCTCAGGACCCTGGGATCATGACATGAGCTGAAGGCATACACTTAATGGACTAAGCCACCCAGGTGCCCTATAATTTACCTTCTTGTAGAGACAGTGGAATTTAGAGAAGGGAGAGGCTATCTCTATCTGGTGACATTTGACACAAGGAGTAGCTTTTGGGTGAGTAAGGGGGTGGTGGAGGAATTTAGAAGAGCATCACATTCAGTGGTCATTTATTTTTTTTAAATGAGAAGAGGTCCTGTACTCCTGACTATCTCCCTCCAGAACACCAGACCTACATGGTCAGTAGGCCACTGCAGTCCCTCTTTGGGTATATCACAAGTAACGTATATTGGTTATGGCACTTTAGAACAGAAATAGACTCAAGGAAATTTATTATAGAGATCTAGGGCTCATTAACCCAAGGGGGGAGGAATGCAGCCATAAGAAGGCAAGGGAACCAAGGTTTGGTTGGTGGTCTGAGACTTTCTGGCTTTCCTCTGCTCCTTGTTTACAATGGTAGATTGACTTTCTCTGTGCTGCTGTGAAGGTGGCAGGCAGTTTATGGGTTTCCCATTGCTCATAGGTGTACCTATCCAGCTCCATGAAGAGATTGATTAAATTCTCTCTTGGACTTCATTCCTTCTAACAAAGGCTAGCAAAGAGTCAAGATAACCTGCATCATTATCTTAACCACTAACCTATAACACGGAACAAAGTGATCAGTGAAAAAATATGTAGATGGTGGGTCAAATTTTGGGGCCGTTGATAAAGAGGTAGGAGGAAGTTGCTTTTTGTCTCAAAGATCAGCATGTACTCTGGCAGTGGTTTGATTCTTGCCCAATAAATATAGGTGAGCAGCCTGGGGGGGTGGCTTCCTGTGACAGGACGGGTTCTAGGAAGATTAGCTGCAGAGGAAATGGGAAGACCAGAATGGAACTGAGCACACACCTTGGGGGCAGGATTGGCAAATGTAAGATTCGTTCTGGTTCTAGAAGATATACATTCTGGGCCATTTGCTAAGCCACAGGTAGAAAGGAGCAAGGCAGACAATTAGGCACCACAGAGATTGTGCAAAATTGAGGATTTAGTTTTAGCAAATGGCAGTCAAAGTGAACTAAAGTATGATGTTTAAGGACTAATGGGTCCCAGAGCCTGAGACATAACTCACCCCACAAGCTTATGTGAAGAGAAGAGTGCTTGGGGATCTGGGAACAGGAGTGGGGTGGGGGTGCTTGGGAGAGTGAGGAGGGGTCAGTGTGGGGGGTGGATCTGAGGAGTGTCCTGTAAATGCATAGTAAAGGCTTCTGACCTTTTTCGTAAGAGAATTTCTTGGTGAACTGAGAAAAACATGTGAGATTTTTGTATTTCTATGCTTTATTAGTCAAGATCAGGATAGGCACAATCTGAAAAGTCACTTTCCTATCAGTTTACACATAACTTGTCAAAAATATGAACCCTGAGTTGACTCTTGTCATTGACTTACATAATAATGCAGAGACAGTTTCTTCTCCATAAAATGCAAAACTGCAACCAGAAAACTGATCATCATCAGTAAATGGTAGAGAGAAAAAGCCTTATTTCAGTGGAGAATTCCAAGTTCAAATTTTCATTTTTGAAAAAACTACGACCAAAGACACCTGTTTTGAATAACTGTTTCCCCTTCTCTCTCTTGCACCCACAGTTTGATTTCTTTCTTTTTCTGAAGGAGATGGTAATGAACATATATGTTGAAACGGAATGCTGTATGCTTACATTTCCTATTTCTTTAGCAGCTTCCTCTGTTATTTCTTTCTTGGACTCCATATTTCTTGTTTGCTGAATATTAGAATATCTGCCTTCCCTCTAAGCCTTGAAGGCTCCCAGTTAGATCCCATAACCTTCATGGATCCTTTTTTCAGCTATTCCACCATCCGTCAGAATTTTCCAGAATGCTTTTTTTTCTCATAGTCATTACTACACATCTTCGTACTTGATTTTATTTATGTGCTTTATGTAAGCTGTTCTTTCTCCTCACAGAGACTGTCAGATTCCAAATCTTTGTTCTATGCTGAGCTTTGTCTTTTTATGGAGAATATCTACTTTTCTCTTGTCTCAGATGAATGTCCCACTTCCCCTTGAATCTTTTATCAGTGTCCCAGAACCCAGTTCCCCATACTTGAGTCCTTTCCAGAAGAGCCCATAGGCCCTAATAGTGCATTTCTAATGCGAGTCTTGTGGAATCTTGCCTAAATTTACATAATATATATTTTTTCACCTGCCTGCCCCTTCTCAGTCTCTTTACCACTCATTCCACCTATTTGAACACGTGACCTTTTAGAGCCCGAGTTAGGAGAAAGTCACCCTCCTTCCTGTGTGTCTCTTTTACTCTCTCACCACCACACTTACAACACTCTGACACCAGATGTGTGGGGGTTTTCTCATACCACGCAATTCCCTCTGACATCGGTTGGGTGTCCTAAAATTTAACTCAATTCTGACACTGTCTATCTGGAGATGGTACAGATCCCAAGGTTAAGGGCTCAGTCCTGCAAGAATGCCCCCACTTCAGAGTCTGATTGCAAGTAGTAGATTCCTAGGTTACCCACAACTTTTGTTCAGCTTGGCTTCAAATCGGAGGTTCCCATGACCTCCTCCCCCTTGGATTCGATTGTTTGCTAGAACAGCTTGCAGAACTCAGGAAAACACTTATGCTTACCAGTTTATTATATACTAGTGGATATGATAAAGGACACAGATGAACAGCCAGATGAAGAGATATGTAGGGCAAGATATGTGGGAAGGGTCATGGAGCTTCCATGACTTCTCTGGGTATGTTACTTTCCCAGTACCCAGAAGCTCTCCAAACCCTGGACTTTTGGGATTTTTATGAAGGCTTCATCACATAGGTTTGATCAAGCCTTAACTCCGTTTCCAGCCCTTATTCCCTCTCTGGAAAATGGGCAGTAGGGCCAAAATTTCTGAGCTTTTATGCATGGGTTGGTTTTTCTGGTGACCAGCCCCCATCCAGGAGCCCACCAAAAGTCACTTCACTAGAACAAAAGATACCACTGTCACCCAGGAAATTCCAAGGAATTTAGGAGCTCTATGTCAGGGACTGGGGTCAAAGACCAAATAAGAGAACAAAAGGTATTTCTAGTATTCTTAACACTTAGGAAATTAAAAGGGTTTTAGGAGCCAGTGCCAGGAACCAGGGGCAGAGACTAATACACATATTTTCTCTTTCACAGAACTCATACCAGATTATCCCCCCAAGGCAAGTTTTCTAGACTCTTGACTATGGTCCTCCTTGATCTGATGTTTCCTGCCACCTATATTTTGTCTTTTAACGATCTTCTAATATTTTCCCCTATATTGTTGATATTTGGGTCTGTGCCTCATCTCCGCTACAATATTTAATCTCATATTTATGGCCACGATGTGAGGAAAACACTGTTGTTTCCATTTTACAAATGCCAGAACGGAAGCTTTAATAAATGGCGTCATGCTCAGTGCCAGCCTGCTTATAGATGGTAGAGAAATGATTCAAATCTACATCCTCTTTCCCTTCTATCACAGAGAAAGGGAGGGAGAAGCCCCACAGGTCAGACATGGATCTCCTCCCTGAGAAAATGCAGCTGTGGAGAAACCTTTCTTGCTGTGTGGATAATCTCCTAGTTCATGGATACTTAAGAGTGGCCTTGACAGTGATGTTCAGCTTTTTAAAGTCATGGATGTCATTGTGTTACTGAGATGAAAATATAGTTCTAGTTAACATTTGGATACTTGTGGGAACTTAGCTTTCTGAATGTGTAATTTTGGAAGGAAACTGATCTGAAATAGGAATCTCAGCTTGCTTTATTTACGTTATTTCCTATTGGTTATTTGAAGGGACATAAACTACCTGAATTTCAGATTGTCCCCGGGAGAATATTTGTTATAAAAATGTTGTGGGAAAAGGTCACTGTGACTTAGAGAACCCACATTTTGGGGGAAGAGTATTTAGAGCTAATTTTCTAAGGAATTATTGTTTCCCATTGAAAGGAAAGTTCAAAAGTGTCTCATTATTTTTCATTTAGTCTTATCCAGAATGTCCAATATCCAATTCCCTATCATCTGCAGTTATCACAGTGTCATTTTAATTTAAGGGGGAGGATATATAAATAGCATATGCAAATGATCTCTTTATAGCATCATTGTGGCTCTATATGCACTTAGGAAATTTGTTTTAGTTGTTAAATCTTGGACTAATCAGTATGTCTGTGTTCAAAACCCAAAAATTTAAACTTATGCTACAGGGTGATAAAAGGGGCATGCTAATTTTGGGTTTGTTGATTTGTTGAGGGGAATTAAAATTAAATTTGTCAAGGGGGAATTTATAGATTTCATAAGTCATACTGAAGATTATCATATAGTAAGACTTGAACATGATTATAAGACAATCTAAATGATATTAATTTATGTTTAAATATAGAGCTAATATTAAAACAGATACAAATATAGAAGATACTGTATATTTACCATTTCTTTCAGCTCTAAAGATGTCAATAACAATAACTGACATTTGTGCAAAGAAGGTGGAGAAGGAATGGCCAGGGAAATAGAAGGAAAGCCAGAAGAGTGAGCATCAGTAGAGCCAAGGGGAAAGGGTGTTTTAAGGAGAAGAATTAGTAACAGTCTTGAATATAATGTAACAAAGAAGACAAAGTCAAACATTGTTTTTTGAACTGTAAGACATCAGAATACTTCATGAGTATAGTTGCACTGCAGTGTTAAGGGACACAGTCACATCGAAATGGACTGAGGAATGTGTTACGTGGCAAATACATGGGATCAATGAGTAAAAAATATTTTAGAATAGTTTTGTAAAGAATAAAAGATATCTTGAAAGGGGTCTAGGTGACATGTAGATTAATGAAAGCTTTATTTATTTGTTTTAAGTTCTAGTTATTTACTAATTTATTTTTTTAAGATTTTATTTTTATGTATTTGAGAGAAAGAGCATGAGCAGGGGGAGGAACAGAAGGAGAGGGAGAAGCACACTCCCTGCTGAGCAGAAGTTTGCAGAGAAAGTTGTATCTTAGGGGAAGGTTGGGGTTCGGTATGGTAAGGAAACGGGGAAGCACTTAGAGAAGGTTGTAGAGAGTTTGATTTTGGAAGAAGAATTCTAGATGGCATAGTGGGTAGATGTAGGGGAGGGCGGCTCTGGGGAAGGAAGTCTAGTTATTATGGGCAGATGGTGTGTTAGCGCAGTGGCGCCCAAGTTATAAAGTGTGTCCAAATGGCCTTGTTCAAATGCAGAGTGTTATTCAGTAAATGGGGGAGGTGAAGATTGAGATTCTGCTTTGTTTAGCCCCTCCCTCCCTCCCTCCCCCTTCCTTCCTTCCTTCCTTCCTTCCTTCCTTCCTTCCTTCCTTCCTTCCTTCCTTCCTTCCTCTTTCCTTCCTTCCTTTTTGAGATTTTGCATCAGCAAGGTGATGTCAATGCTGTTGGTCTCGAACAGGTACTTTCTCAAGGGATTAGAGAACACATTTGTTTACAGGTTTCCTGTGCTGTCTACAAGTAGAGGATCCCCATGAAATTTTTTGTAAACCGAAAGGCTTAAAGTGAAGAAGCAATTAACATTAATTTATATGGAAGAAGTTTTGAGCATTCCCAGACCCCCAAAATAGCTTCTCTTATGCTTTTCTGATACCTTGGAACACATCTTGCTAACGATGCAGAAAATAAATCCAGATAAAGCACAGAGGCTCAGGGATATAGTTCAAGGCTGTGGTGGCTTGGCGCTGAGATGCTGAGTGTAGTTCCTGGGGAAGGAGTTTGGCGGAGCCACTCTGCCTGCTGGGGTTCATGGGTTTGTGCTGCCTCCATAATGGCTTGTTACAAAACAAAGGCTGAATGCTGTTTTTTCTTTTCACCTTTTTTTGTAAAAGCAAAATTACTCTTTAGATTTCTTTTGTTAGTGAAAACAGGTACTTATGTAGGTCTTTCATGAAAGCAAAGTGGTGTAATGTGAATTTTCAAAACGTAGGGGATAGCTGTATTTGGGGGAGAGGGGAGGGAATACACTTTTGATGTTGATTGGTGAAATTAGGGATAGTATTAATTAACATTTATTAAAGTTACTATACCTCAGAGGCTCTTTATATGCATTATATATATAAACTCCTATAAATCCTCCCAATAACCCTTTGAGGTAAATACTATTATTACTCCCTTTTACAAATGGGTAAATGAGGCACTTGTTCAGGGATGTCCAGCTGGTAGTGATAGAGCCAGGATTTGAACCCAGGCAATGTTTATCAGAGTTGCCCTGCTTTGCTGTTTATGAGAGGCACGGAAGTTGTTTCAAGAGTCTGTATGAGAAGAATGAACACTGGGACTAGTGGTTAGAGGGTTTTTTCTCTCTTGGTAGATGCTTTAGGACTTTATTAAAGGAATATAGTATTCATTATTAGAAAAATTCGGTGGAGCGTACAAGGTGTAACTTCTCAGATAGGAATTTGCGGTGATTTATCCCCCACTTTTTGTTAACTTCTGTTTTCACAGACATGTGAACATAGTTCTAAATTTAAATTGGTAGCTGTAACTATTTATGTACTCACTAAATGCAGTCACTTGTTTATTGATTGTCCCAGATCTTGTTTGTGTGTTAGAGGCAGGATGGGGGCAAAGCACCCCAGTGGTCCTCTGCTCCACCATAATACGCTTGGATAAATAAAGATAAAGATTCTTATGTATTGTTTGGCCAACTGTAGTGCCTGTTTGTGGGTGAACACTTTGATACTTGTAAAAGCTCCATATAGCCTTCTTGAAGAGCTTGTGGGTACACAGAAGGACTCTAGAAACTGAAATCATACTTATGACAGATGAAACAAAGTATCTCCGTCTCCATCAAGTTGGCAAGCTTAGTCCTATTCTTTTGGCAAACTGATCCCATTCTTTTCAGTTTGGCTTTCACTAGATACCTTCCTAAGGGAATCTACAAAGAGAGTAAGGAATAGAAAGATTCTTTATCTTTCATGAAAAAAAATTCAAGTGTTTTCTTTTTTTTTCTTTTTAAGACCTTAACTCATTTATAAAGGTGATGTTGCCTAAGGAAGGAAATTCAAGTGAGGATTGAAACTCACTGTAGTGAAAGAGGCCCTGCTTGAATTCAGATAATATTTAGCTAGAAATTTCTTATTGTTGGTCTTATACCTGAAGGTAAAGGACTTGAAGGGGTTTCAAAGCTCATATTTCATTATTAAATAATCTGGTCTCAGGTCTCTGCAAGAAAGCAGTTCCTAGATTAAAAGAATGGTGACCCAAGAATTGTTTAATAATAAAGCTGTTGGTGTCAGTATTAAGTTTAAAATCAGTCGCATTTTTAAAATCAAACTCTGGAAAGAGTAAGTGGAATGAAATATGGACATTAGGTAGACAATTTCCTTTGTAAAGTACCCTCTGGCTCCTGTTTGGTCACTTTCTGCCTAGGGCAGTATGTCAAACACCTCCACAGGTTGTCTTTCTGAATGGCAACTTCAGCCTTTAGAGTCGCTTCCTGCAATAAACAAGTTTTAAGGGGAATGAAATACATACCTTTGATCACTAGTGATGCTGTGTGAAGAGTGTGCAATTGTGTTATTGTTGATACTCAAACTAATGCTCTGTTTATTTAAAGGATAGCTTCTGTTTTTATTGGGCACCGTTATCTTCTGCTTAGAACGGTCCAAAAGCCTCTTAACTCATTTCACATTTTCTGCTCTTAACTCCCTGCAATCCATTCTCCATTCAGCAGCCATAGAACTTTAAAAAACAAACAACCCCCCCAACATCATATCCCATTTTTGCTTGTCCTAAAACTTTATAATATTTTATCTTTGCAGTTAGAACAAAATCCAAACTCCTTATGTGATGTGATCCCTAATTAATTTTCCAACTTTTCTTATACCCATCTCCCTTTGGTCCCATCATGGCAGCCCTAACAGCTGGCTTTGGCTTGTTCCTGCCTTGGGGTCATTGCATTTGCTCCCTCCTGCCTGGAATCCTCCTTCCCAGATCTTCATGCATTTCATCCTAAGTATTTTTGGAATCCTCAGATTGCTAGATTTTAGACAATACCTCAATGTACAAACTAAGTGCCATGATTATTTAATTTTTGTTTTATTGGTACATTATCTACTTTATAACAATGTTTAGTATTTTTGAGGAGTCATAAAAAGTCCTAAAACTTTAAAATTTTTATCCCTTTTGATAATATATTTTTAAAATAATATATATTATGCACATGTACTTTTTATTTAAGATTTGGATATATGCACATCTACATCTTAGGGAATAGAAGTTATTATAATAAGTGAACCACTTCTTGATGACTCAGGATCATTAGTATATAAAATTGTTATTATGGTCTAATATCAGAATGTTCTCTGGGACTGCAAAGGATCTGTGCCCTTTCACTAAATTACCCCAAGCTGCATTTTGGGTTCTAAGATCTATTTTTTATAGTTCTATTAAAAAACAAATCTATTCCTCCCTGTTTAGCTATGTCAGCTAGTATTTTTATTTCTTTCCCATAACTCTCCCCAGCTCTACTCCCCCTTCCTAGTTTTTTGCTTTTATTATGTTATGTCTCAGAGAAACAGATTACCGAGCCAAATAAAATTGTGCCCCAAATAAGGGAAAGTGGCTTGAAGTCACTTAAGTTCATTTTTACAAATGAAGTGCACACAGATCTGTGCAAGGAGTTGCTTATATGTAGCTTGGCTTTTGCAGGTGTTTTTCATTTTATTTTAGATTTTTGACTGCGTGACTATTTCATAATTATGTGAGAGCTGGATAAGAGCCATGTGACTATTCCTATTTTCATTTTTTTAAAAAAAGTTCCATGTGATTTTGGTCCTGAAATTATCTTGTGCTTTTGATCAAGATCGGTTTGTGAATTTTAAAAACTCATTTATTTTTCCAGCTTTGTTGAAATATAATTGACATATAACATTGTGTGTTGGTTTAAGGTTTACTGTGTGTTGATTTGATACACATAAATATTGAAAAATGTTTAGCATAATAAGGAAAGTTAACACATCCTTCATATAACTGCCGTGTTACTGTTATGTTGAGAACATTAAACTTTTACTCTCATAATAACTTTAAAGTATACTATGCAGTATTGTTAATTACCACGCTGTATATTATATTCTGGGAACTTATTCATCTTACTCATCTTTTTTTTTTTTTAAAGATTTTATTTATTTATTTGACAGAGAGAGACAGCGAGAGAGGGAACACAAGCAGGGGGAGTGGGAACGGGAGAAGCAGGCTTCCTGCCGAGCAGGGAGCCTGATGCAGGGCTCGATCACAGAACACTGGGATCAGGACCCGAGCTGAAGGCAGACGCTTAATGGCTGAGCCACCCAGACACCCCCATCTTACTCATCTTATATCAGAAGCTTCGTACCCTTTGATCAACATGTCTCATTTGCCTTACTCCTCGGTCCCTGGCAACCACCATTCTACCATCTATTTTTATGAGTTTGATGTTTTTAGATTCTACATGTGATATCATGTAATATTTGTCTTTTTCTAACTTATTTCATTAGCATAATACCCTCAAAGTCCATCCATGTTGTTGCAAATGGAAGGATTTCCCTCTTTCTCATGACTGAATAATATTCCATCATTTCACATCTTATTTATCCATTCATCTGCTGTTGGTGAACGTTTAAGTTATTTCCATATCTTGGCTATTGCGAACAATGCAACAGTGAACATATTTATTTTTCTCCTCCTTTTTTTTTTTAATATCATTTTAACAGATGTGAGGTTATATTTCATTGTGGCTTTGATTTGCATTTCCTTGATGATTAATTGAGCATATTTTCATGGACTTGTTGGCCATTTCTATGTCATCTTTGGAAAAATTTCTATTTGCAATTTCTGCCTATTTTAAAATCAGATTTGTTTTTGCTATTGAGTTGGATGAGTTCCTTATATATTTTAAATGTTAACCCCTTTCAGATGTATAGTTGGCAAATATTTTCTCCCATTCTGTAGGTTGTCTTTTCATTTTGTTGATGGTTTCTTTTGCTGTGCAGAAGCTTTTTAGTTTGACGTAATCCTGCTTGTTGAGTTTTGCTTTTGTTGCTTATATTTTTGGTGTCATATCCAAAAAAATTATTGCCAAGATAAATGTCAAGGATATTTCCCCTCGTTTTTTTGCTAGGAGTGTTATGATTTTAGGTCTTACATGTAAATCCTTGACCCATTTTGAGTTGCTCTTTTTGGATTGGGCTAAGATAGGGGTTCAGTTTCATTCTTTTGCATGTGGATATCTGGTTTTCCCAGCAGCATTTACTGAAGAGACTATTATTTCCCTATTGCATATTATTAGCTTCCTTGTCAATATTAGTTGAGCGTATATCTGTGAGCTCATTTCTAGGGCTCTTGATTCTGTTCCACTAGTGTGTGTGTCTTATTTTATGCTGGTACTATACTCTTTTGATTGCTGTAGCTTTGTAATATAGTTTGAAATCAGGAGGCTTGATGCCTCCAGCTTTGTTTCTTTCTCAAGATGACTGTGGCTGATTGTGGTCTTCTGTGGTTCCATACAAATTTTAGAATTGTTTTTTCTATTTCTTTGAAAAATGCCATTGGAATTTTGGTAGGGATTGCATTGAATCTCTAGACGGCTTTGGGTAGTATGGACATTTTAACAATATCAAGTCCTTTGATCCATGAACACATATCTTTCCATTTATTTGTGTCTTCTTCAGTTTCTTTCATCAGAGTCTTATGGTGTTCTGTGTATAGATATTTCACTTCCTTGGTTAAATTTATTCCTAAGAATTTTATTGTTTTGATGCCATTGTAAGTGGGATTGTTTTCCTTAATTCTTTTTCAGATAGTTCATTGTTAGTATGTAGAAATACAGCACATTTTGAATGTGATCATATAATACAATCTCATTTCAAAAACGTACAGATTTAACCACAGTAATTAGTCTTCCTAGAAAGAATATCTGTATAAAAGCACCAGTGAAATCTTTTGGAGCTTCAAATACAAATGTTTTGTAAACTAATCAGTATTATTTGTGAAGCATGCATCAGGTAATCAACTATTGCCCGACATCATATTATTCCACAGGGTAAAGTTTAAACACTGTGTTAGAATCTGGGCTACAGACATATTTTAAGCTATTGCTCTAAAGTATGTAGGCCAATTTGGTGCTTCATTTTGAATTCATACAGCATTTTTTTTTTTTTTACTGAAGACATTCTTTACTTATCTTAATTTACCTGTAATACACTAAGAGATAAAGCTGATGGTAATACATCTGATTTCATAGGAAAGTAAAGTGGATTTAATATCAAATGGTGGAGAAACACCACAGAAATTTTATAGATATAATTGAAAGAAAAGAACTTTTAAAAACCATATTTTAAGATAATCCTCTTAAATATAAGTCAGTTGGCTTATATGTTCACTTCTTGGTTTAAATTCTTCATTAAAGTTGTAGTCATAGTTGACAGCAGTACCTTAATGCTTGTTCCAGAGTCCCGGAAAGGTCATTCTCTCAAACAAAAAAACAAAAACAAAAACAAAAACAAAAAACAAAAAACATCACTAATAGGCCATAAACACAATAAGACAGTCTTTGGAGGTTAGAGATAGAAGAAATAGAGAAAAAATAAATGCAGCTTGAAGGTTTATTTAATTGTTCAGTCGTGTGTATTAAAAGAATTCTTTATCAACTCTCATAAGTATTCTCTCAAGCCTTATGCTTCAGTCAAAAGAACATCTAATTCCTTGCTTCTGCAAAGGTAAAATTATTCTTGGAAACTTTCCTGAAGAGTGTTTTTTTAAGAACTGTTCACTTGTCTTTCCTTTTTCATTTACTTAAGGTAGGGAGTGGTGGATGAGGAGAAAATAGAGATCAAGTGCTGGTTGAGTCTCAGCTTAACATTGTTATATACAAGGTGGAGGAGACGGGTCTCCATTGCACTTCCTGCTCTCAATGACCTGGAGGCATTTCTCTGTCTAGTTTTCATCCTGTAACAGCTCCTTTCTTGCCAGGTCATTAAGATCCCCAGCAAGTCTTCATGACAAGCTCTGCCTTTCAGGAACTCAAGATTAATACTTTCGGGAGAGTTTGGGAATTCCTTGTTATCAAATTGATCTATGAGAGTTTTTCTTTATCTACTGGTGTCAGGAATGCAGGGTTGCTGTGGAGTAAGGCAAGCTAACATAAACATGCACTTATACACTTTTTAAATTCATTCTCTCTGGCCTTTTTTCTTTTCTGTCTTATTTACAGAAATGGTTAATTGTTTCCCTATGAGATTAGTTTGTGTTAAAGAAAAATAAAATTCAACTCTGTGTTAGGCTAGGACTGATAACGGTAGTTGGAAGTAACATTTCAGTTTGGTTTGGATAGTGTTGATGTTACCCTAAGGTGATTTTTCTATCAAATCTCTAGAAATCTTCTTAATTGACTGGAGTTGTCTTTAAATCAAGTATTTTCCTTTTCTACATTTTGCCTTTATTAGTGGAGAGAACCGTGAATGGGTAGACATGATGTTTGAGAAAGCCACTTCACCTTGCTGGGCTTTGGTTATTTTCTCTTAAGGTAAAATTTTGGCTTAGATGATTGCTATGGTAATTCCAGTGGTCTGGGCTTCATAAATTCTCATAAGATGCACTGTAAGCAGCATTTACATTCATTGTTAGGTTTTTCCACGTGATGTATATGCTGGCCACGCCCTTAAGCTCACATAACAGTCCCAACACCTTATAAATCAATAAGGATGACTGCTGAGACATTTGTTTGGTAAAGATCAGGTGATTTACTAACTGCAAGGGTTCCTTGGGATTTTCTCCCTTCTGCGTAACATTGATAGTGGTATTTATGATGAAAGAGAGGGAGAGGATGGCTATCAAGGGTATGATTGTTCCAAGTTAATTGACCCTGTTAGGCTAAAATTGTAATGATTTTTATGATAATCATTATATGGTTAAAAAAGATTGGTAAGTAGAGGCTAGAATCTTGGTGACTTAGCCAGCGTCTTGGTGGCTTCTGTGCTAACCTGTGGGAAGGTTTGTTTCAGCAAAGGGAGCAGAAAGCGTGCTGTGTTGACCAAAATGCAAAAGGTATTGGAGAGACGCTGGGGAGGAAGAGGGAGATTTTTAAAAGTATGGTGCCTGAAGAGAACAGACTTATTGTGTGCACTGGGAAAAAAATCACCTTGACAGTGAGATAGGAAATTGTACCAATTATAAACTGTCACATTGTAACCATTATTAGTTTGCGGCTGCTCCCACCAATGAATCAAGCAAGAGCAGATATTCAAAGAGAAGGTATTATTCCAACAGTGCTTTCAAATCCCTTATATTCTATTAAGTAAATTGGAGGAAGCACATGGGGCCCAGTAGACCTGTAAGAAGGGTGCAGTTATTGTACACTAATAATAGTAGACAGGAGCCTTGTGTGGGAGGGGTGGGGGGTGGAGGGTAAATTAGTCACCTTTTGGAGATGGATTAACTTCTTTAGGCCCCTAGGGTGCTTTTCAGTACATACATTTTTGCACTAATTAGCACCCTTGGGTCCAAGTATTAATGCAGGCCAAGAGGGGAATGGTGTGCTCCCCAGGCATCAGTAGCATAAGGCCCATTATTATTGTTGATAATAAAATACTGTACTTACTGCACATCTTTGATCAAAGACTTTTTTTTCTTTTCCTTCTAAAACACTCTCATTAATCCTAGCACCATTACTGGGATTAAGTGGCTAAAGACTATATCATTATCTCCATTTTTGAGAGGAAAGAACTAGCCCAGGGAAGTGGCAGCTTGCTCAGGCCACGGTGAATCAGAAGTGGGGAAGGGATAAGAAATCAGGATTCCTTGCTTTTCTTCTTAGGCTAGAAATATCTTAGCTGATGAAAAGATGTTAGGTGCTGACTGTAGAAATCAGCAGATGCTTTTATTTCTCCCACTCATCTTCTTGCCTGCAGTACTTTCATTTGATGGAAGTTTCTCCTTTCCCCAAGATGATTGAAGAGGGTCATCAGTCCATGGGGCACCAGCATTGTTTTGTTTTGTTTTTTTAAAGATTTTATTTATTTATTTGACAGAGATAGAGACAGCCAGCGAGAGAGGGAACACAAGCAGGGGGAGTGGGAGAGGAAGAAGCAGGCTCATAGTGGAAGAGCCTGATGTGGGGCTCGATCCCATAATGCCGGGATCACGCCCTGAGCCGAAGGCAGATGCTTAACCGCTGTGCCACCCAGGCGCCCCACCAGCATTGTTTTTTTTTTGTTGTTTGTTTGTGTGTTTTAAGTATTGTAAGCCTCGTCCTCCCATGACATTTAAACATTAAAAAAAATGATGTAACAATACAGTCTATAGGAAAATCTAGAATTAAAAGATAGAATTAAAAAGGCATCTATTCTCTAAGTATTGAATAAGACAAGGGTCCAGATCAGCAATGGGAGGAAGTGAGGTATGAAGATCATTGAACACATAGACGTGTGAACACGCGAGGCCTGGGGCTCCCACTGAGTGCGCAGATGACCTCTAACGCATGTCATTTTGTGGCTTATTGTCCCTATGGATCTTTAAGATTTCCGCTCTGGTTTCCAAACAAAGTCTTTATTCCTTCAGATTATTGGATTTGCCTGAGAGCTGATGGTAGTTTAAAATAGAAGACTGGGGCGCCTGGGTGGCTCAGTTGTTAAGCGTCCGCCTTCAGCTCAGGGTGTGATCCCAGGGTCCTGGGATCGAGCCCCGCATCGGGCTCCCTGCTCCACTGGGAGCCTGCTTCTTCCTCTACCACTCCCCCTGCTTGTGTTCCCTCTCTCGCTGGCTGTCTCTCTCTCTGTCAAATAAATAAATACAATCTTTAAAAATAAATAAATAAAATAGAAGACCGTACCTTCCATGCCAGATTGGTCTATTGCAGGCTCCCAGGGTGGGTGGGATTCACTGAAACATGTTTAGGTTTCTTGTACTTACAGAAGCATTGCAACTTCAGGAATAGGGACTCATTCATCAGAGCTTGGCTAATCTGGTATGATCAAAGAATAGTTTTTTGGATAGAAATAAATTTATTCCTCTTTTTATTTTTTCTTTATGTATGACTACAGGGTGACTACTGGATCTTTATTTAAATCTGTGGTATTAACAACTGGATTAAGAACATATACTTTGAAGTTCTTAAAACCTTGTATAACCGTGGATATTTAACTTCACCAAGTCCCAGTTTTCTGTTCTATTAAATGGGCTAATAATTGTACTTACCACATAGCAATAGATGAGATAACGTATTTAAAGTGCTTCACACAGTGTCTGACACGTAGTAAGAAGTCAGTCAATATTGGATGTTATTATTAACCGCTGGTACTCGTTTATAAAGAAATAAAATAATTAAGGTTTAAAAATACTGAATAATGCTTGACCGTGGCCACAAATTACAAAGCCTGACCCAACTCCTTTATCAACTTTGAAGAAACAAGAAGGGTTCTAATAGGTAGAACAGATAAAAATGACAGATCTGTTAGAAATGTGAACCCTATTTCTCTGGCTTATCTTCAGGGATTGTAAAGTCTACAGCATGACTGTTCAGTTTACTTTTTGTTTGTGATAATTAATCACGCCTCGGACAGTTTATTTGAGCTACTTTATGTCCCAAATCCTTCGGTTGCCCTTAAAATGAGAGAATAATTTCAACTTCTTAGCAGTGTCTTAGAAATAAGTCACAGATATTTGCCTATTTGATAATAGTCATTTTCTGATTCATGTTTTATTTCTGCATGAGTGGGAGGAAAAGACTATTACTGGGAGGAGACTCTCCTACAGTAATTCTTAACTTTGCATCCAAGGATGATTCTTAAAAATCCCAGTGTCCAGGCTGCATCTCAAATAATTCAATGGAATTTCTGGGTATGGGACCAGGCTTTACTTTTAAAGCTCTTCATGTGTTCCCATATGTAGTTAAAGTTGGGACCCACTCTTCTGTTGGCCTTAACACTTTAGCAAGCATCAGGATTATGGGAAACATTTAGGACCCTACCTTCAGACATTCCGTATTCAGGCTAAGGCCTGGGGGATTTTCATTTTTAACCAGAACCCGCACATGTCCTCCTCCTCTTGGTGATTCTGGCTGAGTAGTCCTAGGACCACATATTGGGAAACCCTGGTGTTGACCAGTAATCTATGTAATGATCCCATTTTAAATTCATAAGGTTCTAAACCACAGTAAAAGCCTCACCAGCAATACACATTATTCGGTCTCATCCAAGTCGCCATATACAGAACTTCAGTTTGGTTTCAGAAGTGTAGTAAAATTTAAAGTTAGCACCTCACAGTTTTGGGGTTGGCTTCATCATTGAGAAGCTGCCTTAATTCACCAGACAAGAGGCAAGGAACTGCTTTTGACTTGCAGAGATGACTCCAGGAAGGTTTCCAGAGACTGTGTTTGCTCTCATTGCTGAATTTGCCCCCGGGTTTCAGCCCATTGTTTTAGCTAAATTTATTAAACTTTAAAAACAAGCTTTTATTAGAATTATCTTTTGCTTTTAGGTTTTTAGCCATCGACTGAGATTTCTGTAAATTTACCGCGGTTTCATTAAATGAAAGCCTTTCTAATGAGCCTCATATGAGGCTGTTACATTTAATGTCAGACTTCCTGTTTGCTTTGTAATAAAATACAACTAAAATTCACACATGTTTAATTTTTCTCAAGTTCCCTTTCAGCTTCTTGGACTTGACATTCCTTGGAGACACACCATGTGTTCCCCTTCTTGTGAAATCTGAGCTGTAAGCATACTCTGTGTTTAACCCCTGCCATAGACCCCAGTATAAATTGTTCTTGGGAAAGGCCAATGGGGAATAACTTTTATAAATCTTTCTTTCATTTTCATTGAGGTTTAAGCCAAGTATACTAAGTACCCACCCCCCTACACCCTCCCCAAGAGAAAAAAAAAACAAAAGAAAATGGAAAAACCAGTATCGTTAGAGCTCTTAGGTTTTTAGGGCAAAATAAGTATGTTCACGAAACAGCACCAAATATACAGTAATGTAAATTGGCTTTTAAAAGAATTAGGATATTTCCTAATTAACATGGCAATATGATGATATCATGGGCCCTCTGAAGTAGCCAGCCGTATGGTGTGTGGGACTAACATTTTGTGATTTGAAAATGATGTTGATTGAGAATAGCCATTTCAGCTCTTTATCCTTGATAGTTGACTTTAAGCACTGGTTACTAAACAGATGCTTTCATCTCTACCATTCACAGTATGAATGTTGTGAGCATTATTCTTATCCCGAACATCACTCTCAGTGTCTACGGCAGAGGTGTCCTGGTAAGAACCAGCTTGTAGACCAGGGTTGACATACAAGTCTGGAACAGATATCTTCCTGGTGACCTACGGGCCCAGGACCAAGGACAAGATGCTCCACTGAACTGAGGTGGGCTCTGCCATTGCAAGGAAAACCGGGCTGTGCCCGGAATATACAGACATACCTTGGAGATTTTGCAGGTTTATTTCCAGACCACTGCAATAAAGCGGGTATCACAGTAGAGCAAGTCAAATGCATTTTTTGACTTCCCAGTGCATATGAAAGTTATGTTTGTACTGAACTGTAGCCTACTAAGTGTACAGTAGAATTATGTCTAAAACAACAGTTTATATACCTTAATTTAAAAATATTTTATTGTTGGGGTGCTTGGGTGGCTCAGTTGGTTAAGTGTCCGACTCTTGATTTCGTCTCAGGTCGTGATCTCAGGGTTGTGAGATTGAGCCCCATGTCAGGCTCCGTGCTGGGTGTGGTACCTGCTTAAGATTCTCTCTCTCTCTTCCTCTGCTCCTCCCTCCCCAACTCATGCTCTCTCCTTCTCTCTGAAAAAAAAAATTTTTTTTATTGTTAAAAAACACTAACCATCAGTTGAGTTTTCAGTGTGTCATAATCTTCTTGCAGGTGGAGGGTCTGGCCTCGATGCTGATGGCAGCTGACGGATCATGATGGTGGTTGCTGAATGTTGGGGTGGCTGTGGCAATTTCTTACAATAGAACAACGGTGAAGTTTGCTGCATTAATTGATTCTTCCTTTCATGAATGATTTCTCTGTAGCATGTGATGCTATTTGATACCATTTTACCCACAGTAGAATTTCTTTCAAAATGGGAGTCAGTTCTCTTAAACTCTGCTGCTGCTTTATCAACTAAGTTTGTGGAACATTCTAATCCTTTGTTGTCATTTCAACAATCTTCACAGTATCTTTATCAGGAGTAGGTTTTATCTCAAGAAACCACTTTCT
Organism: Ursus americanus; assembly: GCF_024610735.1. Taxonomy (NCBI): domain Eukaryota; kingdom Metazoa; phylum Chordata; class Mammalia; order Carnivora; family Ursidae; genus Ursus; species Ursus americanus. The sequence continues at coordinate 36,264,381 of NC_142139.1, read as the reverse complement.
TTGCTCATCTATAAGAAGCAGCCCCTCATCTGTTAAGGTTTGGTCATAAGATTGCAGCCATTCAGTCCCATCTTCAGCTGCATGTCTAATTCTAGTTCTCTTGCTGTTTCCACACATCTGTAGTTATTTCCTCCACTGAAATCTTGAACCAACCCCTCAAAGTCATCCACAAGGGTTGGAATCAACTTCTTCCGAACTCCTATTCATGTTGATGTTTTCACCTCTTTCCATGAATCACCAGTGTTCTTAGTGACATCAGGAATGGCGAATCCTTTCCAGAAGGTTTTCAGTTGACTTTGCACAGATCTGTCAGTGGGATCACTGTCTATGGCAGCTACAGTCTAAAGGGGTTTCTTAAATAATAATATTAAATATTAAATAATAATAAAAAATAAAACTTGAAAGTTTAAATGAATCCTTGATCCATGGGCTGCAGAATGGATGGTGTGTCAGCAGGCATGACAACAGCCATCATCTCGTTGTCCATCTCCATCAGGGCTCTTGGGTGACCAGGTACACTGTCAATGAGCAGTAGTCCTATTTTGAAAGGAATCTTTTTTTCTGAGCATTAGTTCTCAACAGTGGGCTTCAGATACTTAGTAAACCATGTTGTAAACAGATGTGCTGGTATCCAGGCTTTGTTGTTTCATTTATAGAGCACGGGCAGAGTAGATCTAACATAATTCTTAAGAGCCCTAGGATTTTTGGCTTCAATTAAGGTCACCAGCTGTATTTGCCCCTAACAAGAGAGTCAGCCTGTGCTTTGAAGCTTGAAGCCAGACATTGACTTTGCCTCTCTAGCTATGAAAGTCCTAGATGGCATCTTCTTCCAATAGAAAGCTGTTTCATCTACATTGAAAATCTGTTGTTCAGTGTAGCCGCCTTCATGAATGATCTGAGCTGGATCCTCTGGAGAACTCGCTGCAGCTTCTCCATCAGCACTTGCTGCTTCATCCTGCACTTTGATGTTTTGGAGATGGCTTCTACCCTTAAATTTAATGAACTGACCTCTGTTTTCAATTTTTCTTCCGCAGCTTCCTCATCTCTCTCAGCCTTCATAGAATTGAAGAGAGTTAGAGTCTTGCTCTGAATTAGGCTTTGGCTTAAGGGAATGTTGTGGCTGGTTTGATCTTCTCTCCAGACCACTCTGACTTTCTCCATATCAGCAATAAGGCTGTTTCACTTTCTTGTCATTCATGTGTTCCCCCCTGGAGTAGCACTTGTAATTTCCTTTAGGAACTTTTCCTTTGCACTCACAACTTGGCTAACTCTTTGGTGCAGGAAGCCTAGATTTTAGTTGATCTTGGCTTTGGACATGCCTTCCTCACTAAGCTTAATCATTTATAGCTTTTGATTTAAAGGGACATTCCTGTGAGGAATATGACTCTTCCTTTCATTCGAACACGTAGAGGCCTTTGTAGGGTTACTCATTGGCCTAATTTTGAGATTGTTGTGTCTCAGGGAATAGGGAGGCCTGAGGAGAGAGAAAGAAATGGAGGAACTGCTTGTATGTCGAGTAGTCAGAACAAACACAACATTTCTTGATTAAGTTTGCTGTCTTCTATGGGAGTGGTTTGTGGTTCCCCCAATTACAATAGTAACAAAGATCACACTGGTCACAGATTATTGTGACAAATATAATAATGAAAAAGTTTAAAATACCAAAATGTGATGCGTTGACACAAAGTGAGCAGATGCTGTTGGAAAAATGGCACTGATGGATTTGCCCCACGCGGGGTTGCCTCAATTTGTAAAAAATTCATTATCTACAAAATCACAGTAAAGTGAAAGGCAATAAAACAAGGTATGCCTGTATTGCATTAGCGAATATTTAGCTATATAATGAGAAGAGTTGGGTGGAAGGAGACTTATCTTCCAATGCATCCATTCCTTCAACAAACATTTTAGATCACTTACTGTACGCCAGGAATTGTTTGGGCATTGGCGATATAGTGGCGAACAGAAATCCCTGTCCTCATGGAGATTACATTCTAGTGGAAGGAGGTGACAAAAAGTAAAATTAAAAAGTGAACTATATAGCATGTAAAACAGTGGTCAGTGTAATAGAGAAAAATACAGCAGTAAAGGAGAAGAGGAAAAATGGTTGGAGGGGTAGGTGTTGCAATCTAAAAACTAGAAATCAAGGAAGGTCTTACTGAGAAAGTGACATTTGAATAGTGTCCTGATAGAGGAGACAGAGTTATTTGGGCATTTGGGAAAAGTAGTCGAGGCAGAGAAGAGAGTATGTGCAAGGGTCCTGAAGTAGAGAGTGCCTAGTTAGTCAGATCCCAGGGATCTGGGTTGTTAGGGTTAAGTGGAATATTAACACTGGTTGAAGCTAACCAAGTGGATCTAATTAGCCACTAGTTAAAAATGCTTATTTGCTAGGCTTGGAAATGGAGGCCCCTCCTAACTGTCCACTTCTCTTCATCTTCCTCTGCTCCTCCTGCACCACTCTTTCTCCCTGTCTTTCAGACTTGTTATCCTCTGTTGAAAGTTTTCTTCTTACAGACCTCCCAGTAAAGAGACTAAAGATTCAGAATTAAATGGCCATTGCCTTGTCCCCCAAGGGAACGTTCCAAAAAGATGATCCTGACATCTTATGACCTTATATGAAGACACTTCTAGACACATGAAAAGCACAGGAGATAATTGCATTTGATAACCCAGCTTCTTAGTGAAAATTAAAAATGCCAGTTTGCGGTAGAAGATTGACCTGTACTCTGGTCTGTGGGGAAGGGACTAAGCTGGTTTGGACATCTCTTGGATGTTCTGTGGTGGTGTGGGAAGCAACACTTGGGCCTTGGCCTCAGACAGATGTGGAATTTGAACCCTAGTAATGAAGTTTTCTGATCCACATTTTTTTTTCATTGTCATTACAGGTTTTCAGAGGGTTAAATATATGGCAAATAGGGGCGCCTGGATGGCTCTGTTGGTTAAACATCTGACTCTTGATTTCCACTCAGGTTATGATTCCAGGGTTGTGAGATGGAACCCCATGTTGGCCTCAGCACTCAGTGGGGAGTCTGCTTGAGATTCTCTCCCTCTGCCCCTCCCCCCACTTGCATGGTCAGGTGCACATTCTCTCTGTCAAATAAATAAATCTTTTAAAAAAATTTAAAAATCTTTTAAAAAAAGATTGAAAATCTTTTATCTTTTAAAATCTTTTAGCTTTTAAAAAAAATTTTATTTATTTGACAGGGGTGGGGAGAGAGAGAGAGAAGGAGCAGGGGGACGGGCAAAGGGAGAGGGAGAAGCAGATTCCCTGCCAAGTGGGTAGCCACACAGGGCTTGATCCTGGGATCCTGGGATCATGACCAGAGCCAAACACAGATGCTTAACTGACTGAGCAACTCAGGCGCCCCAATAAATACCTCTTTAAAAAAACATATATGGCAAATAACTCATTCATAAGAGGAAGCCAGTGAATTTTAAGAGTACCTTTATAACTGTTTAGGCATAAATAGTGAAAGAAGTCTAGTAGAGGAAGGACAGAGAGAAGGAAGTGAAGTAAAAGGACTTCTTTTAGGAGAACAGAGAGAGGAGCATATTTGTAGGATGAAGGCAAGAAGCCAGTGGAGATTAAAAAGGTGAGAGGTCATGCCCTTTCACTTTCGCACATTCCTGCAGGGACACCATTGTCATCACTTTCTTATAGAGCTGCCTGTGTGCCTCATGGCTGGTGAGGCAGTCGTGAATAGAAGGGGGTGGATTGAGTGACAGGGCACATTGGGATCCTGGTAGCCCATGTTTATCAATAATTACCTTCTGGGTGTGGACTCAGTAACTGATAATAACCGTAGGTTTAACTAAAGTGATTTATGGCCTGTGAACGTGATCTGTCAGGGGAAAGAATTAGTGCAAATCAACTCTGGTGAAGAGGAGAGGAGACTTCCAGTTTGACCCCTTGGAGCCTTGATGACTGTGGAAAGATGTCCCCAGCTCTCTTACAAGGAAATGAGAGAATGAATGTAAAGCCCATGCGTAATGTCGGACACATAGGAGATGTTCAGTCAGTGACCACTGTCTGTTACGACAACTTCAGTAACGTAGCATATACATATATTTAAAGTATTCTTGGCCTTATTCTAAATGTGGTATAATCTTAATGCATTTCAGCGTCAAGTAAGTATTCATGAGGATAAAACTATTATAGCTAGAAATAGCAAAATAGAAAATAAGAATTCATCTCATTATTTTTAGGCCTAGGAGAGAAAAATGTGTATAAAACCAAAGCACAGAGGTGATGTTTTGCTTAGATGAAAAAATGATTCTTGCATCAAAAGCAACTTGTGACTTCCTTTGATTCTAGTCTCTCAAAATAAAAATGTAACTCTTCATTTATCCTCTGGTGTCTTAAAAAATACTGAAATTGTCCATTCATCTGTTGATGGCCATTTGGGCTCTTTCCATATTTTGGCTATGTGGACATTGCTGCTATAAACATTGGGGTGCAGGTGCCCCGTAATGAGCACGGGATGTTATATGCAACTGATGAATCACTAAACTCTACCTCTGAAACTAATAATACACTATATCTTAATTAATTGAATTTAAATTAAAAAAATTAAAAAATCTGTCCAAATACAAAAAACCCCACCAAAATTGGTTTAAAAGTGTAGTTCATTATTACTCGTGAAATGAAAAGCTGCTGCCTCTTACACTAGATGAAATGATCCCATTATCATGTACATTTGGGGATGGAAATGAAATTCAGAAAAAGAAATACAACCTACTGTACTTGGGAACTGTGTGTCACTGGAAATCTAGTCAGGGCATGCTGACTTCATGTGCCTTGGCCAAGGAGGTCATGCTAACAACAGGGAAAAAATAGAGGAAATTTGGGAAAATGATCCAAGCTTTTCCTCTGTATTTTAAAATTCATGCACTTGTGTACAAGAAACATTGTATTATTTTATTGTTTCTTCCTGTGTGGTAGTTGCTTCAGTATATTTCCTACAGCGATCACACACAACAGTCCCGTGAGAAAAACATCATTATCCTCATTTGAAGATGAGACAAGGGATTGAAGGCATCTGTCTTGCACCAGATAGCATCATTCATGGTGCCAGAGATGATATTTGAACATGAACCTGTGTCCATGTGACTAGAAAGTAAGTGTTCTTTTTATTTTACCATTTGTTGTATGTGCAAAAATGTTTTCTCTTTGCTTTCTACTCGGCCTATACCCACCATCTCTTCCTTCCCGCCAACACACTCTTGCTTTCCAATCTAGTGTAGCATGTCTGCCATCTACTGCCCCAGGATCCCTTCTGTAAAGATGCCTAGAGGTCAGGGCAATTATTCACAGGCGTTCCTCTAGGGTCATGCAGAGTGTGGATCCTTGGATCGGTATCGTGGGCATTATCTGGAAATATGTGAGGCCTTCAAATTTAGGAACTACATTTAGCAATAAAAGTTGGTGGCAAATATTAATAACTAAAGATCTCAGTTTTATGGGAAGCACTTAGGAGACCCGATACAATGAAAATCATAATTTTTAAGGAGCTGCATCAGATCCAACTGTTTGTTTCCCTAAACATTCCTACCTCATGTTCATGAATTAGGTGTTTTTCAGTGGTTTATTTTGTAAGAAGAAGACATGTGTTTTTCATCCATGATTCTTTTAGACCACCATAGGATGCTCATCAGAACTCCTTTCAGAGTGGGTTGTCATGATGAACACTTAGAGATCTGGTCATGTGCAATATGAATCTTCACGCTGATGATAAAAATTTATATTCTAGCCTGTACTGAATATCTTTGGACATGTTTTCATAGCTTGATGATCATAGAAAGCGGTCCTTTGCAACTCCTCTCACTGTGAGCCCATCACTGTCTGGTACTACAGGAGGGGAGGGCTTTTAATAGCAGCCATTTTGTATTTCATAAAGTTTAGAGAAGGTTCGCTGTAGATGGCCCCATTTTGTTTTTGAAAGATGCTGGTTAACTGAGAAGTTTGGCTGTCTGGTTGATTCTCATTCGCGGATGGTTGGAAGGCAAGTCGTCATGTCTGCCTCTGGTTTTGTCTCAGCTCCTGCAGACAATATAGAGACGTAGTGAGAACACACTCCCTCTCAGTTCTTAAGTTATTTATGACAACTTAAAATCCACAACTTGAAAAGACTCGAAAGTATGTATTCTCTTAGAGAATATGAACATTTGACTTTTCTTTCTGGAAGAAATAAAAGATGAAAACAACGTTATTTCATTCTGCACCATGGGTTTAATTACTTCGGAGCCTCCTGCACTTTTGGCCTATTTGGCAGTCCACAGTCATGAGTCATCTGAAAAACAAGTGGGCAAGCAATTACAAATGACTTTGAAAAACAGAGATAGGATTGTGAAGCATTTGTTCTACATATATTTTGATTTCAGTGTCAAATTTCTTGGTTTGGAGCATTGTCATATGTAAAAATGATGTAAGGAATGTCAAATTCTTTGTTTTTAATGATTGATTCTGTGCATTTCACCTGTTTTATAAACATTCTGGGGGGAATACTAAACACGATAGAGAACTGTTTTATGAGAACTATCGTTTTTCTAGTTCTTTTTGTGTGTCTTTCCTGTCTACCTTATCAAAATGTAATCACAGCAGTAAGACTGAGTGTAATTAAGTATAGTGTAATAAATGGCACACTAAAAGCTTATCCTCAAATTTTAATACACCTTTAGTGTAATCTATTCCAAAGAATGGAAATATTTACAGAAGTTGGTTCTCACCTTTCTTGAGTAAAAAAAGAAAAATCCATTTAGCAGATTAAAAAAGGATACTCTGCAAATATGAGTCTAAAAAATCAGACTGCTGGATCAATGGAGAATTAGGGTCAAACCACAAATATCTAAGCAATGTACATAGATTTTTCTGCAGCTGCAAACATTTCCACTGGTGGAGTGAAGACTGTAAATCAGGTTTCCTGTGTTAGCCTTGGTTGCCTCTTTCTTTTTGATTTTGCAGTCCCCAGAGATCTAAGCTTTTTAACTGATGTATCCTAAAACTCTTCATGATAGGTTTTTTTTTTTTTTTAAAGATTTTATTTATTTATTTGACAGAGAGAGACAGCCAGCGAGAGAGGCAACACAAGCAGGGGGAGTGGGAGAGGAAGAAGCAGGCTCATAGCGGAGGAGCTTGATGTGGGGCTCGATCCCATAACGCCAGGATCACGCCCTGAGCCGAAGGCAGACGCTTAATGACTGAGCCACCCAGGCACCCCGATAGGTTTTTCTTTAATATATAACAAATATTAACTGACCACGAAGAAAAATCCAAGACATTGTCCTGGATTAATATGCAATATGTATGGCTAGAAAAATTCAAAAAAGTGTTCGTTAAGTGTTCCCATGTACATACACAGAGAATGGAAATGAGTGAAAGCTGGGGAACAGTTACTAGGTCTTTTTTTTTTTTTTTCTTTTAAGATTTATTTATTTATTTGACAGAGATAGAGACAGCCAGCGAGAGAGGGAACACAAGCAGGGGGAGTGGGAGAGGAAGAAGCAGGCTCCCAGTGGAGGAGCCTGACGTGGGGCTCGATCCTATAACGCCGGGATCACGCCCTGAGCCGAAGGCAGACGCCCAACCGCTGTGCCACTCAGGCGCCCGCTTTCTTCCTTCCTTCCTTTCTTTCTTTCTTTCTTTCTTTCTTTCTTTCTTTCTTTCTTTCTTTCTTTCTTTCTTTCTTTCTTGTACACTGAAGTACATTTTATGGTAGATGTTGTTTCAGGCAGTCAAAAAATAAGAATTTATTTTAAATGAATAAATCAGGTCAGTTATGAAATTGCTATTGAGCTTATTCTCTCTTCTCTTGTGCTCTCAGTGGTGTACAGCCATAAATGGTGTTCAAGCTACATGAAGAAATGATGCCAAGTTTATTGTAAATGCCGCACTAGACTGAAAATGGTTAAGGATTTGTGAGCTTATAGACTGAAGGGAAAAAGAGGACAAGAATTTTTGGTGAAGACATAAATAAAAAATTTCCAAGAGTACATTTTGAAGGAAGAATGAAAAGAAGTGTGAATGAGTCAGGATGGTTGCTAGATGATGACAGCTGAGATTTAGCGTGCTCACTATTTGCCAGGAATTGTTCTAAATACATTAGATGCATTGTAAAATGGCTCAGTGAGGTAGGTGGTATCAGCTGCCTCTTACCAGGTGCTGAAATCTTAAATCATTTGCCAACAAAACTAGTAGAATAGAGTGAAGACTTGGGGACAGGTCATCCTGCTTCTAAGAGACAGTCTGGTAATCACTGTGCCACGCTGCTTATAGGTGACAGTGCAGGGAACTGGAGGGCAAATCATATCAAGAAAGCTAACTTTTCCCCCTACGACTACTGTCTTTCTTTTCAAGTCTGAAGCTTTGGTCTTCAAAACAAGGCCAAAGGCCTTTATATCTGTGATACTGACCTTCTCCTTGGGGCCTTGGGATGTGGTTAAAGGTGATTGATTGACTATAAATGTTTATCACCTCTTCCTCCTAAGACCAGTTGAGTAGTAGTAAAGAAGGAAAAATGATATAGACCCAAACTGACGGAAAGCTATAGTATGCAAAGGGAAGTGTTAATGAGAAAAGTGTTAATGTTCCTAGCAGAGCTGTTTCAGGTTAAGATTCTGAAAGAGGGCAGTACTGAAAATACAAAGATTGTTGGAAAGTCAGTATTCAGAATCCAGAATGCAGGCAGGCATCTAGCTTTCAAATTGAAGACCAGAGTGTTCTCTTGTGGAGAGTTGAACTTCAGAGGCAGAAGATGCAAATACTAGCTTCTCCCTGCTCTTCCCTACTTGTGGAACACCAGCAGGAAGAGTCACCCCCCCCCCCCAAAGGGGATCAGAAAGCACCTTTTTGGAGATATTAAAAGGCCTCAAAAATAAATGGCAAATTGAGGCAGTTTTTATTTTCCAAATGTAACTTACAACTCTATATGCGTTATACACAAATACACACCTGTGAGGTGGGAAATACATATATCCTGACTATTCTTTCATGGAGATGCTGAGATGTGTAGTCTCTGTGCCTTTCCTTGAATCTGGGAACCAGTGTGGATGCTCCAGCCAATACGGCTAAAGCGATACTCTGCAGCTGCTGGGGCCAGACAATAAAAGGGATACAGCTTTATAACTTTAACCCGGAGACCTCTCTCTCTCTCTCTCTCTCTTCACACCCTCTGGGAGCCCTGAGCCAACATATAGAATGTCTGACTTTCCTGAAACTGCCAAGCTGGAGAGATTACATGGAGAGATTGCACAGAGATAGGTGTCTAAGGAGCCCTAAATGTTGCTGCCCCCAGCCCTTGAGCTGCTCTAGATGTTGCCAAGCAGAGCAGAGACCAGATGTCCCTGCTGAGCACTGCTCCAAGTCCAGATGCATAAGCACAGTAAATGTTGTTTTTGTTATAAGCCACTACATTTTGGGATGGCTCGTTATGCAGCACTAGGTAACTGGAATACCCGTACACTGACACTGGGGGCTCTTAGAATGGCCTAAAGGGAGGTTCTACCACAGAACACCCTAAAGTTCTCATTAATGATCCTCATTTGTAATCAGAGAATTTCCAATCATATCTTTAGTATCTCAGTGTCTTATTGTTAAACATGAATGGACAATTGTGAACCACTGTCCACTTGAAGAAAGCTTCCTTTCAGAAACAGACAAGAATAAACAGATGAAATGAACCCAAAGAAACAGATAATTCAGGAAAGAGAAGAAGTATTCCACTCTGCATACTCAGAAATAGACAAGGATTATTGTACTCAAAAAAACTTAAGAGGAAGCTGTGAAGAAGAAGAAATTAGAAAAAGAGATAGAAGTTTTACAAGTTTGGTATGTAATTGCTGAAATAAAGAATTAAGTAAATGGTTGGAAGATACAGTCAAAGATACCTCCCAGAGAGTGAAAAAAGGAGAAAAAGAGATTACTTAGAAAAATAATGAGAGACCAGAATGTATCTCTAATGTCCAAAATTCGAATAAAATGAGTTCCAGAAATAAAGAACAGATGAAACGAAAGTAGAAAATCATCACAAAGTAATAGAATAATACTTCTAAAAACAGATTGATATGGGTCCAGTGAATTCCCAGTAGCATGACTGGAAAAGAGTCACTCCAAACCACTTAATGATGGGCCAGGGATACAGAAGAGGATTCTAAAACTTTCCAGAAAGGAAAAATAAAATCACCTCACCCATAATGGCAGAAGCATCAGAGTATGCTTTTTGACCAGAGTGATTTCCTACTTACAATTCTGTCATCTAGTCATATGATCAATAGAGTGTTAGCTAAAATAAAGACATTTTCACATATGTGAGGATTCGTGCACTCATGCATTCTTTGAAAGTGTCCAGTGAATGTGTATTTCATTACAGTGAAGAAATAAATCAAGAACAGAAAGACCTAGTTTTCTTTTTCTGTTTTTTTTTATAAGATTTTATTTATTTATTTGAGAGAGAGAGAGAGAGCACAAGGTAGGGGGGCACAGGGAGAGAAAGGAAAGGGAGAAGTAGACTCCCCACTGAGCAGGGAGCCTAACGTGGGACTTGATCCCAGGACCCTGGGAAGGCAGATGCTTAACCAACTGAGCCACCCAGATGCCCCCAGGAAGATCTAGTTTTCAAGAAACAGTGAATACAATTCAAAAAAGCAATACAAAGCATATTTGAGATGACATCTGGGCAGCAGCCATTGGTTCAGATTGGAGCAAGAGGATTAGGGGCTCCAGGGAGAAGATGGCCTGGCAATAAAGGGGGCTTGATAGAATGTATGATATAATAGTGCATGGAGTAAAAGTGAGGAGAACACATAGCAGATATGATGAAGCATTTGGAAGAAAATGAGATTTGTGTTTTGAAAATTATATAAATCAAGAAACAAGGCAACTGTTAAATTCAGGCAAAAGGTATAAAGTATAAGAAAGACAATGTAATCATTTTAAAAATTCTTTTATATTACTTGACAGTGAATAATGTTTACATAGTTAATTTTGTAAACAATAATTATTCATTTAACTAGAAATAGTAAAATAATTATATTAGGAGGAGGGGGAAGGGTGATTAGTGGTAGAAGAGTACTCAGTCCTATTCTGTCATAATAGGAAATCAGTAGTTATGGTGTAAAATTGATTAATCAAGAACTAGTCATAGAATTATATTACTTAGAAAAATGGGGACATTTTTCCAGGAGAAATAGCTAAAAGAGTTGACAGTGATGGTAGAGAATGAGATCAGTTTTGGAGTAGGTCAAGAACTGCTGTTTTTCATTAGAAGTAGAAAACAATATATATTGGTTTACCCATGACAGTTCTAGTTTAGACCTCATGTTTCATATCCCATTTGATTTAATATACGTGCTAGACAAAAGTGTCCCAATTTGGATAACAAATTATATGATCACTTTAATTATAAACATTTTGGTTTAGTTTGATATTTTAAAAAGATGTAGGTATACTTTTGTTATAGAAAATAAAGGTTTAAAAATAGAAAAAAGGGTATTGGTTTGTGATCTTGTTTTTGCCTTAGAGGGGGTAATAAAAGCTTAGAAGCATGTATGGTATTGGTTGAAATGGTGGAGGATGGAAGGGCAACACCATCAGGGAACTTACTTTACCTCCTTGCTGTGCTAGTGTGACAGTGGTACAAATACTTCATAAAAATCTTCCCATCTGATGCTGACAGGAATGGACTCCTGGGTCAAATTAGCACTATTTCAAGAAGGCAGACAATAGTTGGAAAACACATGGAATTGCGAACTTTGGGAATATCAAAATAAATCCTGGCCCAAGAAAATGAATGCCATGTCAACAGTAGGGAAATATTATTGATGTGTGATGTGAACATTGCTTGGCGTGAATAGGGGGAAACCTAAATCATTTCAACCTGGATTTTAGCATGCCATATGCTGGGGAGACCAGAGGGCTGGAGTGAGGATGGGACTTATATTTGCTCCCTTCCCTACGTACTGGACCCTGAAGAGTGCTACTATTAACATGTAAATCTTTGGAAATGCCTGTATCCCAAATCCTAAGGCACTAAACTATTTTTCCTTGGGGTAGGAGAGGTGAGTGAATGCAGAGGACCTGGTGGTGAGTGAGGATGTTCAGTTTAATCTGTTGGCTTGAAATCAGCAGTGGATTTCATTCGTTTCTCAGTTCTGTTCGATGTCTCCCTATGAAGCCAGATTGGACCAAGTCTGCCAGGCACTATTTTCGTCTGCTTCAGGAATGATAATATACTTTAGATGTACTTTCATTTATTCAAGCTCTTAGTGGAAATCTTTTTTTTCTTAATCTTTAAATAGTTTAATGAAGGAGGAGAACCTAAAGCCATCTAACTCTAATCTCTACTGAGAAGAAAGCAAACCTTTGTGGAATGTGTAAACACTTGACTGAAATCTCATAACACTTATGGGGAAAAAATGTACAGGAAATTTGGAAAAACAACCCAGGTTTTTCCTTTTATACTTTAAAATTCATGAACTTGTGTATAAGGAGCTGCCCTATTATTTTATTGCTTCTTCTTATGTATTAGGTATTTAAATATATCCCCTACATGGAACACACACAAGAATTCTATTAAAAAGTCGTTATCCCCGGGGCGCCTGGGTGGCACAGCGGTTAAGCGTCTGCCTTCAGCTCAGGGCGTGATCCCGGCGATCTGGGATCGAGCCCCACATCAGGCTCTTCTGCTATGAGCCTGCTTCTTCCTCTCCCACTCCCCCTGCTTGTGTTCCCTCTCTCGCTGGCTGTCTCTATCTCTGTCGAATAAATAAATAAAATCTTTAAAAAAAAAAAAGTCATTATCCCCATTTGCAGATGAGAAAAGGGTTTAGAATATGTTTCCTGCACCAGAGAGCTCCATGTAGGGGATTTGAACCCATGTCTGTGCGATTAAAAAAAAACTGTCTTTCTACTTCACCACTTCATTGGTGTATGCTTAAAAAGTTTTCTTTCTCCTTCTACTTGGTCTCTACCCATCATCTCTTCTTTCCTGTTGATATCCTCTACCTTCCATTTGACTCTAGCCTACATATACTGTCTACTGCTCTGGTACATCTTTCATAAAGATTTCTAGGAGGCAGGACAGTTATTGACAAAAAACACTGTCATGCAGGAAGTTCCTCTAGGCAGTGCTATTTAGAGAGTTGTCCTAGGTCAGGCAGCATGAGCATCACCTGGGACCTTGTTACATATGGATATTCTCAGCCCCTATCTAAGACCTACTGAATCAGAAACTCTAGGAGTAGGGCTCAGATGCAGTGTGTGTTTTAACAAGCTGTCCAGGTGATTCTGAAATAGGCTAACATTTGAGAACTATTGCTGTGAAGCAATACTACTCCAAGTGTGGTCCAGACTTATTGACAAAAACAAACTTACATTGTCAGTGGTTCCCAGACTTTTCCAGTTAATATACCACTTAATTGGGATAAAGGTTTCCTAAACCACACTGCTTTCCTGAGAGGACTGGTATTTTTCTTAAATATATTAAGCAACAAGAATAAAATAATGGTCATTTGATAAATACTCATAAGAGACCAACAGTGGGCTGTCTTTATGGACCTCAAGGACCACCAGTGGGCCAGATCGAGAAATAATTTCCATGACAGAATTAATACGATGTGAAGTTTCAAATCAATGTCCTTGTGTCCTTTGTAATTTTTCTCTGCCCTCCAACCTCCATCCACAGTAACTAGGGACCCTTCTGTTATTATAGATTAGTTTGCATTTTCAAGAATTGTATGGCATGGTTTCTTGGTGTGGCTTTTTTCACTCGGCGTAGTTGTTCTTCGATTCATCCATACTTTTGTGAGTATCAATAGTCTATTACTTCTTATTGCTAAGTAGTATTCCATCATATGGCTCTAACAAAATTTATTTATTCTCTTACCTGTTGATGGACTTTTGGGTTCTTTTCCAATTCTGCTTATTACAGCTCAAGCTGCTGTAAACATTTGTGTATGTATCTTTGCACGGACATATGGTTTTGTTTCACTTGGCTAGATAAGTGGAAGGCTTGGGTGGTGTGGTAGATGTAGTTTTAACTTTTAGAAAACGGAAACATTTTTTCCAAAACAGTTACACCATTTTACATTCAAACCGGCTATGTATGAGTAGCATCCTTGCCAGTACTTGATATGGTCAGTCTTTTTTCGTTTTAGTCATTCTAATGGGTGTATGGTGATTTCTCATTTGGTTTTAATTTATATATTTTTAACAACAAATCATTTTTTCAGGTTCCTCATAAGAGATCTCTTTGGTGAAGTGTTTGTTCAGATCATTTGAATATTTTAAAAAATTGGATCTTTTGTCTTTTTATTATTGAGTTTTTTTTTTAAGATTTATTCATTTTTTTGAGAGAGAGAGAAAGAGAGAGAGAAAGTGAGCTTGGGGGAGAGGGGCAGAGTGAGACGGAGGAGAGAGGAGATTCTGCTGAGTGGGAGGCTCCATCCCACCACCCTGAGACTGTGACCTGAGCTGAAATCAAGAGTCAGATGCTCAACTGACTGAGCCACTCAGGTGCCCTATTTTTATTATTGAATTTTTTTTTTTTTTTAAGATTTTATTTATTTATTTGACGGAGAGAGAGACAGCGAGAGAGGGAGCACAAGCACGGGGAGTGGAAGGGGGAGAAGCAGGCTTCCTGCAGCAGGGAGCCTGATGCAGGGCTCGATCCCAGAAGGCTGGGATCATGACCTGAGCCTAAGGCAGACACTTAACAACTGAGCCACCCAGGCGCCCCTGTTATTGAGCTTTAAGAGTACTTTATATATTCTAAATATAAGGCCATTATCAGATACATACTTAGCAAATATTTCTCCTAGTCTGTGACTAGCCTTTTAATTTTCACAACTGATCTTTAAAGGAACAAAGATTTAAATTTTGATGGCGTCATATTTACTGATTTTTTTCTTTTTTGTTTGTGCTTTTTGTGTCATCTTAAGAAATCTTTGCCAAACTCAAAGCCACGAAGATCTTTCCCTTTATTTTCTTTGAGAAGTTCTGTAGTTTTAGCTCTTATATTTAATCTTTGATCTATTTTGAGTTAATTTTTGTAAATGGTGTGAAGTGAGTCAAGGTTAATTGTTTTTTACATATGGCTATCCAGTAATTCCAGCACTAGTTACTGAAATAATTTTCCTTTCCTTACTGCATTGTCTTCATACCTTTGTTGAAAATCAGTTGACCATGTATGTGTGGGGATATTTCTGAATTTTATTCCATTACACAGATTTATTTATCTTTCTTAATACTACACTATCCTGACTAATAACTATATATAAGTCTGGAAATCAAGTAGTGGTCTGGAAATCAAGTAGTGGTCTGGAAATACTCAGGATTTGTATTCTTTTTAAAAGTTTTTTTTGGCTATTTTAAGTATGATTTCCCATATAAATATAAAAATAAGCTTGTCAATTTCTACATAAAAGGTCACTTGCATTTTGATTAGGATTGCATTGAAGCTATAGATCAATTTGGTGAGAATTGATGTCTTAGAATACTGAGTCTTCCAATCCATAAATATGGTATATTTTTCCATTTACTTAAGTATTTTTAATTTCTCTCAGTACTTTATTGTAATTTTTAGTGATAAGTCATATACCTATTTTCTGACTTATTGCTACATATTTTATATTTTGATGTTATGGTAACTGATTTGTATTCTAATATCATGGTCAGCTGATCTTCAACAAAGCGGGAAGGAATATCCAAAGGAAAAAAGATAGTTATAATTGTTTGTTGCTTTACTTCGAAATACAGCTGATTTTTGTATATTGACTCCATACCCTATAACCTTGCTAAATTTACTTATTAGTTCTATACTTTTTTTTTGTAGCTTTTATAGGATCTTCTACAGAAATGGTTATATTATTTATATTTATATTATTTATGAATAACATTTTAGTTTTTCCTTTCACATTACTTAACTCTATAATTTCTTTTTCTTGCCTTATTGCACTGACTGGAACTTCCAATATGCTGATTAGAAGTAACGGGAGTGGACATTCTTACCTTCTTACCTACTTAGGCGAACAGGATGATGTTAGCTGTAGGTTTTTTTGTGGAGGCCCTTCAGAAGGTTGAGTTATTTCTATTCTTAGTTTCCTAGGGATTAAAAAAAAATTAGTAATGGAAGTTAGATTTTTGTCAAATTCTTTTTCTGTATCTATTGAGATGATCACATGATTTTTCTTTTTAGTCTGTTATTGTGGTGAATTACACTGACTTTTTTTGTCCTTTTTAAAATATTTTTTTAATTTAAATTCACTTAATTAACATTTAATGCATTATTAGTTTCACATGTGGAGTTCAGTGATTCATCAATCTTATATAATACCCAGTGCTCATTATATCCTGTGCCCTCCTTCATGTCCATCACCCAGTTACTTCATGCCCCACCCCCTCCCCTCCAGCTACTCTTGGTTTGTTTCCTATGATTAAGAGTCTTATGGTTTGTCTCCCTCTCTGATTTCATCTTGTTTTATTTTTCCCTCCCTTTCCCTATGATCCTGTTTTGTTTCTTAAATTCCACATATGAGTGAGATCTTAATGATAATTATCTTTCTCTGATTGACTTATTTTGCTTAGCATAATACCCTCTAGTTCCATCCACATCATTGAAAATGACAGGATTTCATTTTTTGATGGCTGAGTAGTATTCCATTGTGTATACACACACACACACACACACACACACACACACACACACACACACACATTTTCTTTATCCATTCATCTGTCGACATCTGAGTCTTTCCATAGTTTGGCTATTGTGGACATTGCTGCTATAAACACTGGGGTGCAGGTGCCCCTTTGGATCACTGCATTTGTATCTTTGAGGTAAATACCTAGTAGTGCAATTGCTGGGTCACAGCATAGCTATATTTTTAACTTCTTGAGGAACTTCCATACTGTTTTCCAGAGTGGCTATAGCAGCTTGCATTCCCATCAATGATGTAAGAAGTTTCCCCTTTCTCTGCATCCTCACCAACATCTGTCGTTTACTGACTTGTTAATTTTAGCCATTCTGACCGGTATGAGGTGGTATCTCATTGTGGTTTTGGTTTGTATTTCCCTGATGCCGAGTGACGTGGAGCATTTTTTCATGTGTCTGTTGACCATTTGGATGTCTTCTTTGGAGAAATGTCTGTTCATGTCTTCTGCCCATTTCTTGACTGGATTTTTTTGTTCTTTGGGTGTTGAGTTTGATAAGTTCTTTATAGATTTTGGATACTAGTCCTTTATCTGATAAGCGATTTGCAAAAATCTTTTCCCATTCTGTCAGTTGTCTTTTGGTTTTTCAACTATTTCCTTTGCAAAAGCTTTTCATCTTGATGAAGTCCCAGTAGCTCATTTTTGCCTTTTTTCCCTAGCCTTTAGAGATGTGTCTAGCAAGAGGTTGCTGCAGCTGAGGTCGAAGAGTTTGCTGCCTGTGTTCTCCTCTAGGATTTTGATGGATTCCTGTCTCACATTTAGGTCTTTCATCCATTTTGAGTCTATTTTTATGTATGGTGTAAGGAAATTTTCCTATTTCATTCTTCTGCATGTGGCTGTCCAATTTTCCCAATACCATTTGTTGAAGAGACTATCTTTTTTCCTTTGGATATTCTTTCCTGCTTTGTTGAAGATCAGCTGACCATAGAGTTGAGGGTCCATGTCTGGGTTCTCTATTCTGTTCCATTGATCTATGTGCCTGTTTTTGTGCTAGTACCATGCTGTCTTGATGATTATAGCTTTGTAATAGAGCCTGAAGTCCAGCATTGTGATGCCCGCAGCTTTGTTTCAACGTTCCTCTGTCTATTCGGGGTCTTTTCTGGTTCCATACAAATTTTAGGATTATTTGTTCCAGCTCTGTGAAAAAAGTTGATGGTATTTTGATAGGGATTGCATTGAATGTATAGATTGCTCTAGGTAGCATGGGCATTTTAACAATATTTGTTCTTCCAATCCATGAGCATGGAACATTTTTTCCATTTCTTTGTTTCTTCCTCAGTTTCTTTCATGAGTGTTCTACAGTTTTCTGAGTATAGATCCTTTGCCTCTTTGGTTAGGTTTATTCCTAGGTATCTTATGGTTTTTGGTGCAATTGCAAATGAGATTGACTCCTTAATTTCTCTTTCTTCTGTCTCATTTTTAGTGTATAGAGATGCAACTGATTATGTGCATTGATTTTATATCCCACCACTTTGCTGAACTCCTATATGAGTTCTAGCAATTTTGGGGTGGAGTCTTTTGGGTTTTCCACGTAGAGTATCATGTCATCTGCGAGGAGTAAGAGTTTGACTTCTTTGCTGATTTGGATGCCTTTTATTTCTTTTTGTTGTCTGATTGCTGAGGCTGGGACTTCCAGTACTATGTTGAACAATAGTGGTGATGGTGGACATCCCTGTCATGTTCCTGACCTTAGGGGAAAAGCTCTCAGTTTTTCCCCATTGAGAATGATATTTGCTGTGGACTTTTCATATATGGCTTTTATGATATTGAGGTATGTTCCTTCTATCGCTACACTGGGAAGAGTTTTAAGATGGGTTGCTGTACTTTGTCAGATGCTTTTTCTGCCATCTATTGAGAAGATCATATGGTTCTTGTCCTTTCTTTTATTAATGTAGGGTATCATGTTGATTGATTTGCTGATGTTGAACCACCCTTACAGCCCAGGAATAAATCCCACTTGGTCATGGTGAATAATCCTTTAATGAACTGTTGGATCTTATTGGCTAGTATCTTGATGAGAATTTTTACAGCCGTGTTCATCAGGGATACAAGTCTCTAATTCTCGTTTTTGCTGGGGTCTTTGTCTGGTTTGGAGATCAAGGTAATGCTGGCCTCACAGAAAGAGTTGGGAAGTTTTCCTTCCATTACATTGACTGATTTTTTACTGCTCAATCAACCTTGCATTTCTGAGGTAAACCCCACTTAATCACAATTTATTATCCTTTTCATGTATTGTTGGAATTCATATGTGAAAATTTTAAAAGAATTTTTGCATCTATGTCCAAGAAAATATTGGTTTGTAATTTTCTTTTCTTGTAATAACTTTGATTTTGGTATTTCGTTAAGGCTGACTTTACAGACTGAGTTTGGACATCTTCCTTATTCATTATTTCCTGATAAATTTGTAGGATTAAGTGTTCATGGAATTCAGCAGTGAGGTTATCTCTGCCACAAGTTTTCACTGTGCAAATGTGTGAATGTTTGTTATTACAAATTTAATAAATATTCAGATTATCTATCATTTCTTGAATGAGCATTATCCATTTCATCTGAGTTTTAAGTTTAATGGCAAAATTTATTATTTCATCATTTTAATATCTGTGACTTTTGTAGTTTTGTCACTACTCTCATTCCTGATACTAATAATTTGTGTTTTTTCTCATTTATTTCCTGTTCTGTATGGCCAGTAATTGATCATTTTTATTGATCTCAAAAATCCAGGTTTTGGTTTTTAAATTTTTCTGTTATTTTTCTGTTTTGTTGATTTATGCTTCTCTCTTTTTTCTTTTTTAAAAAGAATTTATTATTATTATTGACAGCCAGGTGCTCCTATTTTTTTTCTTTGTAACGTTTACTTTAAATTTAATTAGTTCTTTTCCTCTAGTTTCTTAAGGCAGAAACGGAGTGTACTGATTTGAGATCATTCTTCTTTTCTAATATGAATATTTCATGCTGTAAATTTCCCTGTAAGTGCTATCTTCGCTGGACCCCATGCATTTTGATATGTTGTGTTTTCATTTTAATTCATTTCCAAAGTGGTCACTACTTTGAAAAGGACCCTGACTAATTAGGCTTATATCTTTCACTAGGGAGCAAGTGAAGGCATTTTGTTTTAACAAGGGAAGCCTGAATTATTATATAGGAGCTGTGTATTGTGTGAATGGATTGAGCAATGCAAAGGGGTGGGCTGTATCCGATACCTTTTATGTGGCAATTCGGATCTTTTTGGATTTACCTCTTCCTAGAGTATTTGGACACTTGTTGCAGTGAACTGTTGCAGTCACTGATTTCGCAAGAGAAAAATATGACAATGCTTTGCTTTGTGCCTGTGCTGTGTACTTTTCACCTCTTACTCTGTGATGAAGGAGCCCCTTTGTCCCCATGCATGGGCAACCTAGGGGTCCAGGGGTGTCAATGTCAGTGTCAATGAGAGATGTTAACCGGTGGATAAATTTTTCTTCCTTTCCACTTTGAGTGGATTGTTCTGAGTTAGTGGTTTATACAGCCTACTGGAAGATGGGTACAGAAGACAGAACGATCCAGGAGGGTGTATACACTATTTACATTTGTTTTCTCTCCTCTAACTCATTTTCCCTTTCCTTCACTCCTGCTTCCTAGAGATTGTACTCCCAAATAAAGGAGTAGCATATCAGCTTTTGCCTTAGATTTTGCTTTCTGGGAAACCCAGACTAGGGCAGAAAGCAATCAATAAATGATAAATTAGTACTTATTATTTCAATTAATTTTATTTAAAATTATTTTATATTCATTAAGGTCTATTATGACTGAGAAAAATCAAGATAAGAATATACAAAGGATGACTAAGTTTTAATTTATCCAGTATCGGAGGAGGTCATCAAGAGGCTATGAGCCTGGTTGACCCTCCAGTTAGACTTGGGCAGCTGGAGGCTCCTCACCACCTTCCTTGTCCCTGAAATGTATGTTCTGCCTACCATTCCCACACTAGGAGCTGTTTGGAGGACATTGCCTTGAGAGAGCAAGCTGCTATTGAGACCATTTGGACTGAGTACCTGACTGAACCCAGTTAAGGCCACTATATAAACTTTTAAGATTCTGGTGGGCAGGCTGAGAGAGCTACTCATTTTGTAGCCATCCAAGACAAGCCCTTTATGTAAGTTCCCTTGATGATGAAACCTGCCACCTACTAGTCTGGAGCAGCCTGCCTGTTTGTTCGATTTCTTCTTGCCCTCCCTGTGTGGCGGCCAGAGCCAGTGTTGGTAGTCTTTTGAACCTGAAGCACTGTTGCAAGTTTTTCTATCGCCACTTAGTACTAATTCAACAGTTGTCTTCCTCTGCCAGTTACACTTTCTTCTTAAGTAGGGTGTTTAGTGTTTTGCATTTTGGGTTTGGGTTTCTGGCATCAGGGAGCCCTTGTGAGGTTTTCAAAACTGTTTTGGGGATGAGAGCCCTTGTAGTTTTGTACATGAATTGCACTGTCTGAAAAGTGAATGCTCCATCTGATTCTGTGTCTGTGATAACCTGTATTTTTAAATAAGCCACCGTTCTCTGACCGACTCCAGGTCACTCTGTCTTTGCTTAGAGCTGCTTATACTGGTATCGCAAGAAGGTAAGAGGAAATATTTATGTTATGAATAACTGTAAAAATCATGTATTGGCACTTGTACACCAGTGTATGCTTGATTTGATTTCTTTTGTCATTGCTAAAGTTCTTTACGGGTTTAGTTATTTGCTTCTCTCTCTTTGCTGGGTGACTAATACCAGCGTAAACCTCTGTCTACTGGCAAACTCTTCTGTTGGCAGCTAGAGCCAAGATTTCATAAACTACTGCTAATCTGTATTTGAGAAAAAGAACAAACTGGGGAGGGGTGGTAGTATAAATATGTTTTACATTATCTCTTGGTTACAAAGTTAATAAATGCTCATTATGCAAAATGTGAAAAATTGGAAAAGTAGAAAACTGTATCACCAGTAGCTGAACAGAGAAGAATCACTATTAGCATTTGGATGTATTTCCTTTCAATCTGTGGCTGAGCATACTATTTTTATATAACTATTATGAAACAGAATTCAATATATCATTGTTTTCAAGAATTTATTTTCTGATTTAAAAGTAATACATGCTTGGTGTAACAAATTTGGAAAATAAGACATTTTTGATCACAAAGAAAATTAAAATTATTATGAATCACATCACCTGAAATAGTTTCCATATTTAATTTCTTTCTTTCTAATGTTTTTTACATGCAAAACATCTTGCAAAAATAAGCATTTCTTCCAAGTTTGAATAGTACTCTGGATAAGAAATATCAACAACATAGCGTGCTAGCTTTTGTTAAATCTGAATTATCTAAACTTTAACAAAAATGATCTTAATTTGTTTTGTCCTTACTTATAAATATTAAGTTGTGAAGACAAATTATTACAATCAGGCTACTATTTGAAAAATAAAAAAAACCAACTTATGTGTGGTAACTCATTTATTGTGGTTGTTAGTTCCTTAAAAGATAGTATATTTAACTTTCTACCGGTAGGCAGCCTTTTGCTTATCTTGCACATCCTAGCAGGAATTCAGGCTAGAGCAATACTTTTCATTCATTGGGATGTTCTAAATCTTTGGTGATCTTGTGTTTTCTTCAGGATGATAATCACATTTTCCATGAAAAGGGAGTCTAATACCCCACATTTGCATCTTCGCAAAAACCTTCCAGCGAACATGATGGCGAATGCAGAACATGCCGCAGGGGTGGTAATATTATATTAGTTAGGTGTTCAGTAGGAATGTCTTTGCAGACTTTGCATTTGGTTATGAAGACAGGTTTATAAAGATAGACAGACTTAATGAAACTTTTCTATTTTAAGATAATTGCAAACTCACATGCAATTGTAGAAATACTATAGAGAGATCCTATTATCTAATACACTTTACCTAGACTCCCCCAATGGTCATAACTTGCAAGAGTATAATATCACAAGGTATGGACATTGATAACATATATCAATTTTATTTATATTTCCTTAGTTTTACTTATACTTACTTGTATATGTGTGTGTATTTAGTTCTATGCGGTGTTTTCACATGTGTAATTTTGTGTATCTACTGCTGCACAGCAGTTAAGATGAAAAACAGATCACCACAAGGATCTCTCATGTTGTGGTTTTCTAACCACACTCACCTCCCTCCCACCTCTACTCCCACCTCTGATCTCTGGCAGCCACTTATTTGTTCCTTATCTAAAGTTTTGTCATTTCGAGAATGTTATATATAATAGTTACAGATTCAAGAAGTTGCAAAGATAGCATAGAGTGGTCATGTTTATATTTTACTTAAACATAAAGAATGATGTCAAACCCACAAACTTGACGTTTTACAACACATGTGAATGGTTCTATACCGTTTTCATACATGTGTAGATTTGTGTAACCACTGCTAGTGGTTATGGTTGAAAATTTTTGAAGGAGTGTGAAATATCTATGGAGAAAAAAACTAAAAAATATTTTAAAATATTGCGGTCATTTTAAATATGTTCATAGATTGCTCAGTAGTCCTCTCTTCAAGAGGTGGAGCCTAATTTCCATCCTACTGAGTATGGGCTCAACTTAGTGACCTACTTCTATCAGAAAGAATAAAGTGGGAGTAATGGTATGCAACTTCAGAGACCAGCTTAAAGACCACCCCCCTCCCTCTCTTGGAATACTCACTCTTGTAGAAGTTAGCTGCCATCCTGTGGGAACCAGGTGGAGACGCCCAGGTCGTAAGGAACTGAGGTTCTACAGAAAGCCATGTGAGTAAATCATCTTGAAAGTGAGCCTTCCAGCCTCAGTAAAGCTTTCCAGTATGGCTTTGGCTGCCATCTTGACTGTAACCGCATGAGTGACCCTGAGCCCCAATTGCCTAGCTTCCAGGTTTCTGAACCCAGAAATAACGTGAGATGATAAATGCTTGTTTTCTTAAGCCACTACATTTTGCAGTAATTTTTTAGGCAACAATGTGTAGCTAACCCAAATATCAATACGTAGGAAGGCATATAAAATATATTAGAAAGTAGGAGGGTATTTTTAACATCATTGAAAAATCCTACCTTTGTTTTTATAATTACAACAGCATTCTGGGTATAAGACAATATCAGGCCAAGAGACGATCACTGAATTGCCTGAACTATGAGGGTGGGTTGTTTTTGCTTCTTAAATAATTGGGGTAGAGGAGAATCTGGAGCATGGGACATTCTGAGTTTCTCCATCTTCCCCTCCCTCACACTCCCCTGCCCCCCCCCCCCCCCCCCGAGGCTGCAGGCTATATGGCAACTTTTGTGAGGTTTGTTTGCAGTGATTGACATTGATCTTGCGTGGAGGCATCCCAAAACCTTTGTGCTAGGATACATCACAAAATAATAATCCAGTGGCCCGTGTCTGTAATGATTTATTTGTTAGAATTTGAAGCCAAAACCAGCATGTCTTTTGAATATATTTCTTGCTCTGTGCTCCAATTTAGCACAATCTAAGGAGAACCTATGAATTACAGTATAAAGCTGAGCTAAAAATAATTGCTTATTGTCAGCTATTCTGTTTGGTTTCCATAGTATTTGTGCTCAGCCACCCTGTCCTTATTTTGTATCTACCTTTAACAATTATTTTCTGATTAAAAATATACTGTCTTTGAATCTTATATCATCAACCTGTGTAATAGGTACAGCAACACTAGAGCAACCACTGGTAGCTTCAGACTTTATTATAAAGGTGGTTTTTGGAATGTGGCAATTTAATGGGACTTGGGAGAATGGGGTATTTGTCTTGAAGTTACATAATAAAGCAACAGGGGATTATGGGCTGGTGGTGGTGGTGGCGGCGGCTGAACTATCCCCCCTTCAAGCCACTTGTTGGCAGTGCCATTGAAAGTAATGTTCTACTGTGGAAACTTCCTTTCTCCATCCACTTTTGTTGGTAGTTCTTCCTCCACCAGTCCCTGAACTGTTATTCCCTAAAGCAATGGTTCTCAAACCTTAGTATGGGTCAGAGTCTCCTGTCAGATGTGTTAAAACAGGTTTCTGGATCCACTTGCAGAGTTTCTGCTGCAGTAAGCGTGGAGTGGGGTCAGAGCATCTTCATTCCTGCTGGGTCCCCCAGTGATGCCAGCGCTGCTCTTCTGGAGACCGCGCTTCGGAACCACTGCCCTAAAGTTCGATGCTGGGGTAGCAGTTGAGATCCTGAATACATGATACGTGCAGGAGCCAGAGGGGCAAAGGAGATCACCAAAGTGCTTTGCATGAGGCGATCAAAGAAATACGTTTTTGCTGTTGTGAAAGAGGAAATGAGGAGGGGAGACGGAGGGAGAGAAGTGGCATGATTAAGACAGCCTGAGGCTGAAGGGTCAGCTCAAGATCAAGGTGCTATCAAAGTGAACCTGGTAGAGAAGGTTTTGGAGGTCTTTAAGTCCCTCCTCCATATCTGGGCAAATCTTAAAATATGCCAGATTCGCTCATTTCCTATCAGGGTGTGTGTGTGTGTGAGAGAGAGAGAGAGAGAGAGAGAGAGAGAGAGAGAGGCAGAGAGGGGATATGCTTGTGCCTAGGTGAGGGAATTAGCTGCTGATTTCTGCTAAGGGTTGATGCCATTTAGGAGAGAGAGCACATTTGGGGTCATGAAGTTATTGGCAAACTAAAGCGGCAGGTGGTAGCCAGAGGTGATCTGTACGCAGTAGTCGTCCCCTACACCCTCCCCGCCTCTCACTGGAATTGAGATTTATCTTGGAGAAGGATTTGGGCTTGCCCAGGACATGAAAATGGGGGTTTGAAGCAAGCCTATCTAGTTCTCCAGGAGAGAGAGGCCTCGGCTAATTGGGTTACTGGTTTTTGTTTACAGCTCTCCTGTACTTTGTGTTTATCTTGAAGGCGTCAGATAAGTCGAGTGCAGTACACTTCTTCAGTTCACAACCTGAGAGGCTTCAGTTTGTCTCTCCCTCACGAATTCCTTGAGTGTTGCATGGAGGTAACAGCTCCTTGCTGCACGTTATCTTTATTCTGGCCTCCTAATGAAGGCTGGATACTCTCGAACCCCTAGGAAGGGAGGAGCTGCCCCGTCAGCCCAGCATTTGAGGGAATTCCTTTTAAGGACGTACCAGAAGGAGAGGGTTTTCACAGTTCCATTCCAGCTGTGGGGGAAAAGAGAGGTGTTGTGGGGTCATGCAAACCTCTTGCCTGCAACTTCCCATCATGATCTCTGTTCTGAGGAAATTCAGAGATGAGCGGTTTACACCCTCCTGCTTCAGTTCATCTACACCTTCATCCATAAAACTCTGTGAGCATGTGAAGAAAGGAAGGAAGAAACAACTGCCTTGGGATTGGAGGCAAACAGGTGTGCTTCCCGCCCTTATTCCCTAGTTCCCCATGTGGTCTCCAGGCTCATGCACTGGTCTATGAATTTACTGGTCAGTTTCAGTACTGAGTAGTTCAGTATGGTTTTTGTTATTTTGTTGTTTTTTTTGTTTTTAGATTTTATTTAAATTCAAGTTAGTTATTGTATAGTGTAGTATTAGTTTTAGGTGTAGAATGTAGTGATTCATCAGTCTTATATAACACCCAGTGCTCATCACATCACGTGCCCTCCTTAATATCCATCACCCAGTTCCCCCATCCCCCCACCCTTTCCCCTCCAGCAACCCTGTTTGTTCTTTATAGTTGAGTTTCTTACAGTTTGCCTCCCTCTCTGTTTTTGTCTTATTTTATTTTTCCTTCCCTTTCCTTATGTTCATCAGTTTTGTTTCTTAAATTCCACATGTGAGTTCAGAATATTTTTAAGCCAGTTGAAGGATTTCATCTGAAGCTAATGGTGGACCCAGTGTGGTACTGATTAGACCTCAGTGTGGTGTGGAGAGTGTTGTTTCTCAACATCTTGTTCGCCTAGATGACAATCATGTGTTTTTGGAGTATGTTGGGGTCCTGAGCCTATAGTCAAAAAGGAATTCTTGAGACAGCTTTGGTGCAAAAAGGTGGTTTTATTAAAGCACGTGAACAGGACCCATGGGCAGAAAGAGCTGCTGCCCAGGGATTGTGAGAGCAACTGATGATATACTTTGGGGTTGGGGGAAGGAAAGACAAAGGGACGTTGCAGAGGGTTTTTTCATATGCTAAAGAAGACTCACAGGATCCTGGAGGCCTGGCTCTTGTCAAGTTAAGGTAGTTTTTCCCTCTCCCAAGGCATTTACATTAAGACAGTTGGGAGTTTCCTGGAGGAACAGTATACTCTACCTGCCTCAAGTATTTGTCAGTGGGCTGCAGGTTATAAGGACATTTAATTTTACCTCCATTTCCTTCTGCCTTTGTTTCCCATATCAACGATAAAATCTGAAAAGGTAAGGAGATTAAGCATTGAAATCTTTTATGGTGGTGGTAGTGGGAGTGGTGGTGAATCAGACCATTTTTGCTTTTAAGAGTCCTGCATCTAGTCCTACAGTAGTCTGTAGATCTACCGTAACATAGTTCGATAATAATAATTATTATTTTACTTTATTAAGGTGTAACTGACAAAAAATTGTATATATTTAAGGTATACATCTCGACGTTTCGATATATGTGTATATTGCAAAATGATTACCAAATTCAAGCAAATTAATATATCCGTCTTTTTAAGTTCAATTATTGATGCAGTTTCATACACTGAGTTCCTGCTCAGGGTAGCGTCGTTTTCAAGCACCAAAACTATGTCAAAGATGGAGTCTTGGCATATTCCACAGAGTGGTAAGTGTTTCATTCAAACTGCTGGAGCTAGGCATGATTTTTCCTACGTCTGGCATGCCCCATGCTTCCCTTTCCTGATGATTTCTACACAGCTTCCCCCACACTCCTGGAGTCCCTTTTCAGCATGTTTATGACTGTTCTCTACCCATAAAAGGGAAGGTGTGTGAGAGCTGCACTCCACAGTGACTGTTAGTTCTAGGCATTGTACCAACACCAACAGAATCCCTATCTGGGCTTTTCCCGGAGAGTGTGCAATCTTCATTCAACAGACAATAAACAATAGAGAATAAGGATGATGGCCACTGGGGTTGTATAAGAGGTGCCTGTTTTCATTGTTTATACTC
The DNA here is from genome assembly GCF_024610735.1 of Ursus americanus. NCBI lineage: Eukaryota > Metazoa > Chordata > Mammalia > Carnivora > Ursidae > Ursus > Ursus americanus. The sequence continues at coordinate 36,236,626 of NC_142139.1, read as the reverse complement.
TGGCACTCCCTCATGGATCCTTTATTGAGACATTAGTAGAACAAAACCAAAAAAATATTTAAAGAGAAAATGGTTCTTGAAAAAACTTAGGACTAAACGCATTTCTGATCGTTCCTCAAACGTGGGGAAGACAGATTATTGGAAAAATATTGGCAGCTTACAGGATTGGTAGAAGAATTAAACAACCAAGATGGGGAAGGACAGGAAATAGAGGCCTTGTCTTTATAGAGGTTTTCAAACTCCTGGGTGAGAGAATTTGACTGGGCCAGATAGTATGTTCACTCTAGCTTGGTTCCAGCATCCACACTGCCAGGAGATAGGACAGGGAGCAGAGCGGCTAGGATTGGAGTGTTCTGAGCTGGGCAGTGCCCCACTCCCTGCAGTGTGTTTGCACTTATATTGGTCAAATATGTATTTTGTAGTTAGAAAATACTTCTATTTATTGATCTATCAATCTGTCGATCTACCTACCTACCTGCTTACCTACCTACCTACCTGTCTACCTTAGACTTTTTTTTTTAAGAGTAGTTTTAGGTTTACAGCAAAATTGAGAAGAAGATACAGAGGTTTCCCATATACCCCCAGTCCTACCCATGCATATCTTACCTCATTATCAGCATCACTCAGCAGAATTTTTTTTTCCACCAAGGATGAACCTACACTGACACATCATAATCACCCAGAGTCCATAGTTTGCCTTAGGGTTCACTCTCGGTGGTGTACATTCTGTGGGTTTGAGCCAATGTATAATGATTATATGTACATCATTGTAATAGCATGTAGAGTATTTTCACTGTCTTAAAAATCTTCTGTGTTGTGTCTGTAACTCTCTTCTCCCACTATCTGGTGCAGCTGCTGAACTTTTTATTGTCTCCCTAGTTTTACCATTTCCAGAAGGTCTTGTAGTTGGAATCCTACATTACGTGGTCGTTTCAGATTGGCTTCTTTTCACTTAGTAATGTGCACTTACGTGTTCCTCTATGTCTTTTCACGGCTCGATAGCACATCTGTTTTTAGCACTGGGTAGTAGTCCATTGTCTGGATGGACCACGGTGTATTTATCCATTCACCAGCTGAGGAGCGTCTCGGTTACTTCTCAGTTTTGACAACTATGAATAAATCTGCCATAAACAGCATGTGTAGGTTTTGTGTGGACATCAGGTCAAATATTTTTATCAGTCACATTAGTAGCTATTCAGTGGAATATGTTTAAACTTAGATCCTTGCCACTCATTATTTTGCTTGACATAAGGATAATCTATTACCAAACTAGGGGCAACACAAAGCATACTTTAGTTCAGAGCATTGGTTCTCAAAGTGTGGTTTCCAGACCATCAGCATGAACATCACTGAGAACTTGTTAGAAATGTGAATTCTTTTTTTTCACTCCAGACCTAGTGAATCAAAAACTCAGGGTGAGACCCAGGCATTATGTTTTAATAAATACTCTAGATGATGCTGATAGATGCAAAAATTTAATGTGCATATGAAACATTTGGGGATGTTGTTATAATGCATATTCTTCTTTAGTAGGTTTGGGGTAAACCTGAGAATCTGCATTTCTAACAAGCTTCCAGGTGATCTCATTACTGCTGGTGCAGGGACTAAACTTTGAGTAGCAAACTCTGGAGAGATTCAAGGAGAAAACTTTGTATTACTACTTCAAATTGCTGACGTTTTCTAGACAAAGACCATGAAAACCAGAAAGCTCTGTAGGAAAAACAAATTGTCATTGCTGTGGGGTGATACTTTTCATAAATCTTCAGAAAGTTATATATTTTGGGGGTTGGGGGCTCTTATCTTCAGCTGGCAGGTCTGAAAATGGGATTGGTTACAAAGTTTATATAGCAAGTCACCTTTAATTCCAGTTTGTAAATGCCCCATCATGTCTTAATCTCAACATGCAACAGCACGTAATGACAGTGGAATCTCTGTCTCCAGCTGTCCTTTATTTTGTCTTGTTCCCCATCATTTAAAATGATAACCTAAAGCTTAATGCTAATGAAGTTGCCAAACTGTGACCTAAAAGAAGGGAGAGCCTTCCCAGATGGCTCCAGTTGCTGATTATAACTTCTTGGGTTTTTCTTGTCCCAGATTGATCATGTCTTGTGTTTTTAGTCTCTGGCTATTTGGTGAATAATCATGAAAGCTTTTGAGAATCTGGTCCAATTTCTAGCAGTTTGCTATTAGTGCCATTCGTGTCTGATTGCCTTTGCTTGACAGATCCTCTTAATGGAAGCGGGGAGAGACTGACTAGGCGTATGAAACTTCCTAGGTTAGGGTTGTCTCAGATAATGTTGACCATTATGTTTTCGTGCTTAATTTTCTTGCTTTCATTATCAACGACTGTGCGCTTTGAGTTTTTGCTTTGAAAAGGTTACAGATGGTTTCATTTCACATAATGAATTCAAAAACATTTAAGAGGGCCTCCTCACACAACATCACTCAAGAGATTTGGTCAAAATAAAGGTATATGAAAAAAATCTCTCTTTACGACTGAAATTATCTGCAGAATAATTTCTATTAAAATTCTCTGAGGAGGCCAAAAAACGAGAACAAAGATAAACTGGGAAACATAACTTATTTAATCTTTGAAAAATACTCATAAGCTTTAGTATGAAAGGAAATTAAATAAGCCATGACAGAGGGGTTCTTCCTTCCCATAAAGTCTTTGTTTTCTGTCAAGAAATAAAAGGTACCGATATACAGCATTTTTCTGAAACAAGAACTATTGATGATGTGACATCCTAGAAACTATTTTTGACACATGTCTAGAGTAACATTTCTATCAGTAATCTGGATGATTAGTTATACATAGTTAAATGTCAAGTAATGAATAAACTAATAATATGAGAGGTGTTAATGACTATTTCAGACTTGAATATAAGGTGTGGTTTCATCCTAGTTGAGTTCCAAATATCACTATCGAATCTCTTAGCTTGGAGGCTTAGAGCCTTGATTACCTTTTTACTGAGAGGTTTTCCAGAAAAATGGTTTCCTTAACTTGAAAAAGGCTGACAAAAGGTAAGAGAGTATTTTTTTTTAAGATTTTATTTATTTGAGAGAGTGAGTGAGACTGAGAGAGAGAGCCCAAGTGGGCAGAGGGAGGAGCAAAGGGAGAGGACAAGCAGACTCCCCACTGAGCAGGAAGCCCAATGCAGGGCTTGATCCCAGGACTCTGGGATCATGACCTGAGCCGAAGGCAGATGCTTAACCAACTGAGCCACCCAGGTGCTCCAAGAGTATGGTTTTTGTAAAGACATATTTCCTCTTGATAAAATTCTCTTTATGTTTATTGTAGGAAACTTAGAACATATGATAGTACTCAAAGTTAAAAATAATCTCCTTCACCCCAACCTCATGCCATGTTAACATTTTGGGTTTCAGTCTTTTACTATATACATATATAGTAAATTCTGTTAAACCTCCTTGGAAATCGTCATACATTTAAGTCTGTTTTCTGGTTCAATTTATACACTGAAATTATTTCAGTAGATTTTTTAATAATTACCCTCTATAAAGCTGTAACAATTTCCATTCTCTCCAGCTAGGAATGAGGGTACTTATTTTCCTACATTTTTATCATCACAAGATATCATTTTAAAAAATTGGCAGGATTTATAGGAGAAAAATGGTATTGTGTTGTAATTGCTATTTACTTGACCTCTGATTAGGTTGAATTTTAATGAGCTGTTTATTGGGCATTTGTATTCATTGGGCCATGTCTTTCTTATGCTTATACTCATAGTGGCTAGCAGAGTTCCTGGGACTTAGTATGTACTGATCTAATTCTGTCTTTATTGATATATTACTACTCCGAGAATAAGACTATTTACTCAGTTGGGAAGATTTATTAATTTCCTAAGGAGATCAAATTGTCATTTGGAAAGGACTCAATATAGTTGTGTGTGAGGTACAAGCAAGTGTTGAGAGAGAGGGAGGAGATGAGGTTTAAGTTAATACCTAAGCAAAGAGGAGAATTCAGCCAGGTGAAAGAGAAGTTGAAAGAATGAGGGGAAGCGTTCCAGCAAGAAGAAAGACCATGTACAAGGTCCTAATGGTAATAGAGTATAGAGGCTAGCTGAAGTGTATGGTTTGGGGTAGATGGGGATAAAGAGAATTTAAGCTGTACAAGGAAACAGAAACCAAATTATAATAGATTGTTTTTACTAAGGAGTTTGAACTTTATCTAGAGGGCAACTTGATAATAAGTGTTAAAAGCTATAAACTGTGGGGGAGCCTGGGTGGTGCAGTCGATTGGGCGTCTTGACTCTTGGTTTCAGCTCAGGTCCTGATCTTGGGGTCATGAGATCAAGCACCATGTCAGCCCCATGCTCAGCGTGGAGTCCACTTGAGATTCTCTCTCCTTCTCCCTCTGCCCCTCCTGCATGTGCTCTCTGTCTCTAAAATACTAAATAAAATCTAAAAAGCCCAAAAGCTACAAACTGTGTATTGCCTCAGTTTAGGAATTTTACAAAGAAAAATCTATTATAAGGAAATACAATAATCATCACATTACTAATTATGACAGTGAAAATTTGCACACAACGTAAATGTCCAATTATAGAGGATTAGTAAAATAAATTATGCTCACTCTATGAGTTTTCATTGGTTATAAAATACATTTTGGAAGAATGTTAAGGAAAAAAGTTTTTTCCCACATGTTCTTAAGGGTACATATTAGATGCAAAATATGATCCCAGAATTTTAAAAAAATTATGTGGAAGAGTTGGTAATTTAGTGTGTCTTATTTGGGAAAATCTTCACCCTATCACAGTTCTTGCCCTTTCCCCTTCTTCTTCTCAATATATCTGGCCTCCATGTATATCTCCATAGATAAGACTTTTTGGTAAAAGGAGAAGGCTTGAGTATGTTTGCAGGGGTCTCTGGGTGGTCCTCTAGGTCAGTTTCACGCTGTTGTTGAGAGATCTTATTCTACTTGTTTTTGGCATTGGGTTTTTTTCTCATGAGCCTGTTGCTGAGGTACTTGGTCCTACCTGGTCACTGGCCTGTGATGCTGTCTGCTACTGTTGGTCATAAACCGTCCTTGCCTCTGCTTTGAAGTCTTGGCCCTTGAAAATATCTGTTTCCTGATTCCAGGTCTTTTCTGTGGCACCAGTCTTCCCCCTTGGGTAGGAGGGTTAAAAAATATCTGCATTTCCTTCATGCCACATGCAACATAGAAAAGATTTGTCTGTCCACTTCCCTCTGATAGTGCTGCATTACTTCTGTTGCACCATATTGGATGTGGTCCTAGGCCGAAGGCAGGACTTCTGAGAGAGTTTGCAGCCTCCCCTAGACAATACCTGAAGAGTGGGCAGTAGCTTTGATGTTACTACTATTTGATATTTATTTGAGTGTCTCTGCAGTTCATTTCCCATATCCCATGGAGGTTTGGAATTTGACCTCCTTGCTCTATTCCTTTCATGACTTCCTCTTTCTTTCAGAAGCAGAAGTATTTTCTTTTTCTTTTATTTTCCTTTCCAATCTGGCTGAGAATTTCTCTGCATAATGTTATTTTTCAAGATGTTTATGATGAGAAGCATGCAGAGAATTATGATTATTTACTTTATTTCTTTTACAAGTGCCTTTATAGCACTTATATGCAGGGGACTATTTTAAATACTTCACAGAAATGAATTCATTTAGCCCTCATTGCAATTCCATGAGAGGGATACTATCATTATGACCATTTTACTATCGAATTGAGTCAGGGTTTGAATTAAGGCACTCTGGCTTTAGAGCCTGTACATTTTTTACTACATCATGTTGCTTCACATTTAAAACACTTTCATTTTAAGTTGCCTCATGTATAAAGCTTTAAAAGTGAGATGAAAAATATATATTTTTGATATTTTCAAGATTATTCTCATTACATACATATAAACACACAGAAAAAAACTGGAAGGATATAAATTAAAAAATTTAACAGCAGTTATCATTGAATATTGGGATTATTATAGCACAGGTGCTTTTAATTTTACTTCTTGGTACTTCTTTAAATTTGTCACAGTATAGATGGTTACCTTTATGTTCAATTAAATACATCTCTTAAGAAAAATAAGATTATTTGCAAACATATTTCTGTTGAAAAGACTAGGTTCTTAAAAAGGACTCTTTCTTTCATTAATTCATTCCATATTGAAGAAATGTACCAGGGATTACACTATGACTAAGGTTGTGAAGATGAGTGAAACATAGTACCTACGCTTAAAGACATTATTTATGGTGAGGGTTGAGAGATAAGTGGACAATTATGACACACCATTCTAAGAGCTATTATAAGCTTGAGTACATCGTAAGAAATGTATATGAGATGCAACCCAGTTTTGAGGGATTGATGAATGTTGAAATCTGAGTGAAGGAACGTGGGAAGGGGAAAGGAAAGTGCATCCAGCTAGAAATACTAGCAAGTGCAAAGGCCCTGATGTATACTCAAGGAATCGATTGCTACTATTTGGCTGAAAAATAAATTATTTGGAATGGTCAGAGAAAAAACAGGAAAGTAGGTTTAACTGCAAGAATGTAATTGGTGATTTACAAGATAAATTCAATAGGATAGAATTGTGAAGGCAAATGAAACTTGGAAACATTATGTTATAGAGGAGGGAGTTTATACATCTTTTAATGGAGAATTTTGAAGGAAGGCCAGGTGGCAATGGTGGCACAGTTTTTGAATCTACATGAATGTTCTCACAAAACAGTTGTAGAAACTAGGATAATAAGACCAAAATCCCACAGGCAACATATGCAACAAAACTGGGTGATCAGATATCCCTAAAAATCAAAATAGCGAAACACTGCTATCGTTGAAACTGTAGAAGGAAGCTGAGAGCCAGGAAATTTTGAAGTCAATAATGAATGCTCACCCTCAAAAGAAAGGGGCTCCACTCAAGAGTGGTATGAAACTCAGCCAATCTGGGAAAACCAGCCCGAACTTGGAGAGGGCTTTGTATGTCCCAATGTGTGTATGAATGCAGGGAGACATACAAAAACTTGACATTGCTGTCAGTCTAGGCCCTATGAACTCTTGAAACCTGCTGAAGTTCCTTTCCAGGACAAAATGTTGTATTGAGGAGAAACTGCAGGAGGTAGAATCAAATTGACACTAAGGACAAAGGGAAAGAAAAGAAGACGACTCAGATGAGAGTGGGAAGGGAGAAAGGAAAGCAGATTTCAGAAAGAACTGTGGGCATATTTTGAATTATTGGTCACTAATGATAGAACTGTGAGCCCTGAAACCATGGAACTAAGAAAAGTATCCTGGAACTAAGAAAAGTATCCTGGTTCATCCTACTCCCCTAAAGCACCCCCCCCGCCACCCCCAGGAGCTCAGAAAGACTTATTGTGCTTAAACAGGAACAATATGAAAGGACTGTGGTTAAGTCCTACACAGACTAATATAAGAAAAAAAAAAAAAAAAAAGAGAAGGCGCTTGCGTGGCTTAGTTGGTTAAGCATTTGTCTTCTGCTTGGGTCATGATCCCGGGGTCCTGGGATTGAGCCCCATGTCGGGCTCCCTGCTCAGCAGAGAGCCTGCTTTTCCCACTCCGTTTGCTCTTTCCCTCTGCTCTCTCAAATAAATAAATGAAATCTTAAAAAAAAAGAAAAAAAATAATGTGTAAAGTGACATTCCCAAAGATATTATAGAACTGTAACTCTAATATTTAAAATAAAGTTAAAGAACTTCCACTACTGGATGTACTTTTCCCTGTTCCTTCTGCTAAGTACAGCTGCAAATCTTGTACCTTATATATAAAATAAACATTAAAAGCCACTTGAAGATGGAAAGAAAAAGGCAGACCTGCTGGGGAACTTGGGAATTGAGAATTGGATCTGAAAAGCCAGTAACCTAGAAATGCCAGTGAATGCAGACAGAGTCCATAGAAGCAGTATCTTTCTATCCAAAAGTCCACGAAAGGGGCAGTCTGGGAAATCAGAAAACTTTTAGACATTAACTGCTCTCTATTCCAGTCAAACACTGTCCAAAAACCGTGGCTCCATTGCATGCATGCCCCAAAGGTGGGGAGCCTAGAGTTTCATCTTCACAAGGCTATAACAAGGTGGCCCATCAATCCCACCAGAGTGGTATCAGAGAAGTAGGGACTTTTATCCTGTCAGAATTGTAACAAGTCCCTGTGGTGTCAGTGGAGACCACATGGGGAGCTGGAGCTCCACGTGGTAATGAAGAGATCCTCCCCCTGCCATTGCAGGTGTCAGCTGAAGCTAAGTGGAAACTTAGACTTCTTCCTCCACCTAACAGAAATGAAGCAGTGCCAACTTTCCCCTAACCTTCCTGAGAAGTTTTAGAGAAAAAAGGCAGCTAAAACAGAAGGCTTCATAACATACAGTTTTATAACACAACAGAAAAATGTTTAGGTTCTTAATTCAAAAATCACTCATCATACCAAGAACTAGGAAGTTCTCAAACTGAATGAAAAAGATAATAGATGTCAATGCCAAGATGACAGACATGTTAGAATACCTGACAAAGTTTTTAAAGTAGCTATGATAAAAATGCTAAAGCAAGCAATTACATTCTTGAAACCAATGAAAATGTAGAAAGCCTCAGTAAAAAACTGAAAGGTCTCAGCAAAGAAATATAAGATATAAAGGAGAATCAAAGGGAAATTTAGAACTGAAATATACAGTAACCAAAATAAAAAGTTCAGTGTATGGATTCAACAGCAGAATGGATGGGACAGGGGAAAGAATCGATGAACTGGAAGATAGAAAAAGAGAAATGGCCCCGTCTGAACAACAGAAAAAAACAAAACCTTATTTTTTCTGGTTTTATTGAGATAAGATTGACAATTAGAAATAGAATATATTTCTACAAGTGGTTTGGTGTTTTGATATAAGTACCTTGGGTAATGATTACCACAGTAAGCTAATTAACATATTTATCATCTCACATTGTTACCTTTTTTTGCGTGTGTGATGAGAACAAGTAAGATGTATTTTCTTAGTCAATTTCAAGTATAGAACACATTATTATTAACCATATGTATGTTAGATCTCTAGAACTTATTCCACTTATAACTGAAAGTTTGTACCCTTTGACCAGCATCTCCTTGTCCCTCCTGCTCCCAGACCCTGGCAACTACCATTCAGTTTTCTGTTCTTCTAAGTTTGACTTTTAAAAATTCCTCATAAAAGTGATATCATGAAATATTTATTTTTCTGTGTCTGGCTTATTTTACTTAGCATAATGCCCTCCAAATTGATCCATGTTGTTGTGAATTGCAGGATTTCCTTCTTTTTTGAGGATGAATAACATTCTTGTGTCTATGTGTGTATGCCATGAATTTTTTATCCATTCATTCATGCATGGGTACTTAGTTTGTTTTCATACATTGACTATTATGAATAATGTTGCAGTGGACATGGAGGTAGAAATATCTCCTTGGGATCCTGCTTTCATTTTTAATTTTTTGAGGAGCCTCCATGCTGTTTTCTATAAAGGCTGTACAACTTTACATTCCCATTAACCGTGTGACAATGGTTCTCTTTTCTCCACATCCTCACCAGCATTTACCTGTTGTCTGATAATAGCTGTTCTAATAGGTATTAGGTGGTCTTTCTTGTGGTTTTGATTTGTATTTTCCTGGTTATTAGTGATATTGAGCATCTTTTCAAATATACTTTTGACCATTTCTGTATTTTCTTTGGTAAAAATGTCTTTTTAGGTCCTTTGTCCATTTTTTTATTGGGCTGGTTATTTATTTATTTATTTATTTATTTATTTATTTATTTATTTATTTTGCAATCGAATTGTATGAGTTCTTTACATATTTTGGATTTTAACCCCTTATCAAATGTATGGTTTGCAAATATTTTCTCTCATTCTGTCGCTTGCCTTTTCACTCTTCTAATTGTTTCCTCTTTGTTCAGAAGCTTTTTAGTTTGATGTAGTCCCAGTTTATTTTTGCTTTTGTTGCCTGTGTTTTTGGTGTCATATTTAAGAAATCATTGCCAAGACCAATGTCAAGGAGCTTATTCCCTTTGTTTTCTTCTTTCTCCTGCTTGATCAAGTTGCTTTTGAAGCTCTCTGCTATGGTCTGAATGTTTGTCACCTACCCCCATTCATATGTTGAGATCCTAGTGCCCAGTGTGATGATATTATGAGGTGGGATCTTAAAAAGGTTATTAGATCATGAGGGTATAACCATCATGGAATGGAATCAATACCCTTATAAAAGAGGATCCAGAGAATTAGCTTGCCCCTTCCACCATTTGAGGACACAGCAAGAAGTCAGTAGTCTGCAACCAGGAAGAAGGCCTTCTCTAGAACCAACCATGCTGACACTCTAATCCTGGACTTTCAGCTTCCTGATATAGGAGAAATAAATTTCTGTTATCAATAAGATATCCAGTCTGTAATGTTTTGTTATAGTTGTCTGAACAAACTAAGGCATTCTGTATCACATTTTTCATTTTATTTTTCAGCTTCATAATTTCTGTTTGGTTCTATTTTATGATTTTTTAAAAAATTTCTTCATTGAACTCCTCATTTTGTTCATGCATTATATTCCCAGAATCTTAACTAAGTTCCTTATAATAATTATTTTGAATTCTTTTTCAAGAAACTTTTAGATCTCCATTTCCTTGGGTAAGTTTCTGGAAAATTATCGTGTCCCTTTGGTGATATGATATTTCCTTGCTTTTCCATATTTCTAATGGCCTTGTGTTAATATCTGGTTATTTGAGGGAACAGTCATGTCTTCCAGCCTTTTTGAACTGACTTTGGTGGGGAATGACTTTCATCTGTGAGCTGCTACAAGCAGGCCAGTAGAGTGCAGAGTCTCTGGATCTGTTGTGGGGGTTCAGTGCTGTTGTCTCCATATAGCTCTATCAGCTGGGATTGACAGATGTCCCAAACTGAAAGGGTCCTTGGTAGTCAAGTAGGTGTCTTCAGTAGTAACTGTGGCTAGGGCTGTAGGGGTCCTTGGTGGCAGAGGATACTAGGTTCTTCCTCTCCCCCCTCCCCCTGCCATGGGGGGAATTTCTAACCAAGAGGATTCTTCTTGGCATTGGACTGGTACAGAAAGTACACTATTAAAAAAGGACCGGAAAATAAAATAAAATAAAAAAAGGACTGGAGCCTTAGGGACCTATGTGACTAGAAGAAAAGATCTCTGTCATCAGAGTCCCAGAAGAAAAGGAGAGAGAGGGTGGAGTTGAAAAATATTCAAAGACATAATGGCTGAAGACTTCCCAAATTTGGCAAGAGATACAAATCTACAGATTCGAGAAGCTAAATGAATTCCAAACAAGATAAACCTAAATAAATCCTTGACAAGTTACATCATATTTAAAATTCTGAATACTAAAAAGAAAAAATTTTAAAGCACCAGAGAAAAATTTCAGACATTTGTGGGTTTATTACCAATGGATTCCAAAAGGAAGTGGCACAATATTTTCAGATGCTGAGAGGGGGAGAGAGAGAGAGAGAGAGAGAGAGAGAGGACAGGGTGGGGAGAGGGGAGGAGCAGAGGGAGAGGGAGAGAGAGAATCTTAAGCAGGCTCCATGCCTAGCATAGAGCCCTACTCGGGCTTGATCTCACAACTCTGAGATCACGAGCTGAGCCAAAATCAAGAGTTGGATGTTTAACCTACTGAGCCACCCAGGCGCCCCTAACCCAGAATTCTGTACTTCACACAAATATTTTTCAGGAATGAAGGGGAAATCAAGACATTCTCAGATGAAGGAAGACTAAGAGAATTTGTCACTAGCAGAACTATGCTAAAATGGAAGTTCGCTAAATAGAAATGATATGATAAAAGAAGGGACCTTAGAAAATCGGGAAGTGAGAATACACTAAGTTAAAATATGGGTAAATAAAATAGGCTTCCCTTCTCTTAAATTTTCTAAATTATGTATGATGGTTGAAACAAAAATTATAACACCCATGTGGTTCTAAATGAATGTAGAAGAATTATATAGGACACTTACATTCTAAGTGGAGAGTGGTAAAAGGACATAATGGAAGTTCAGGTATCTATACTTCAGACAAACAGTAATATTATACCTGTAGATTGTGATTTTGTATATTATAAATATTATGTATATAAAAATATACATATAAAATTAATGTAATATCTAGATAATATCTCTGGATAATTACATAGCTAGATTGATAATGTGCTAGCTAGAGCAGCCACTGAAAAGTTATACAAAGAGATAGTAAAAAAATTATTGGTAATTCAAAATGGGTTCTAAAAAATGTTCAGGTAGCCCACAGCAAAGTAGAAAAAAGAAAATGGAGAGAAAAAACCAGAGAAAAACAAAAAAGAAAAAAACTTAAGTGATAGATTTAAGCCATAGCAATAATTACATTAAATGTAAATGGTCCAGTATGTCAATTAAGTGACAGATTGGCAGATTGGATTAAAAAACATGACCCAACTATATTCTGTTTATAAGTTCACTTCAGTCATAACCATATAGGCAGATTGAAGGTAAAAAGATAGAAAAAATATCATGCAGGCATCAAAGGAAAGCTCAAGTGAGCTTTGTATTAATATCAAGTAAAGTTGATTTTATTTATTTTTTTTAAAGATTTTTTATTTATTTATTCGACAGAGATAGAGACAGCCAGCGAGAGAGGGAACACAAGCAGGGGGAGTGGGAGAGGAAGAAGCAGGCTCATAGCGGAGGAGCCTGATGTGGGGCTCGATCCCAGAACTCCGGGATCACGCCCTGAGCCGAAGGCAGATGCTTAACCGCTGTGCCACCCAGGCGCCCCCCAAGTAAAGTTGATTTTAAAACAAAGAAAATTACCAGAGACAGAAAAGGATATTATATAATGATAATATAGCCAATTCACCAAGAAGAAGCAAAAACTCAAGGTATAATTAAGGATGCATACTTTTCTGTCATCCTCCACATCTAATTCATCCTGTTTATTGTATTTCCAAGATATATGTTAAATTTATTAATTTCTCTTCATTTTTGCTATCATCACATATAGCTTTCATGTCCTACCCAGATTTCTGTACTATCATCTTTATTTGCCTGCCTGTTTACAGTCTTCTCTTACAAGAGCCAGAGTAGGCTTTTAAAATTAAAAATCAGATTGTCATTTTTCTGTTTAAATGGCTTTTAATAAAATTTTGATAGAATAAAGTGTTTCAATAGCATAAAATCCCAACTTCTTTCCAGGTCCAAATTGTCCCTATGAAACTGGATCTCTCCATGACTTTCCAAACTCTATTTCCTATCTCTCTCCTATCTTCTCATTACTTTCTGTCCACAGTGGTATCTTTTTAGGCTAAATAAGTGATTAATAGAATGGGATAAAACATAGAAATATTTTGAATATTTTGAGGTAGGTAAACAAGTAAAGTGAGCATGCAGAGGAAGAGAATGTGAAAATTAGGAGATTATGGTCAGGAAGAGAGATGTTTACAATACATATTTTTGTGATGAGGCAGTTTTAGGTAAAACAAGTTTCAGGGTGTTGCTATATATATGTGGGTGATGGCTCATGAGGAGTGCTATTGGGAAATTATTGGAGTTGAGGCAGTTAATGAAATCAGAGGCCAGGGTGTGGGATGGGTTAATTACATGGATATCACTTTTTCCTAGTATGATGACAGGAAATGTAGAAAAGAAAAAAAAAGTGATGAGTACTCATGAAAATGCGGTTAATGGTTGATATCTCTACACCAAAGGCTTTTCTGCCTACAGAATTGAGAGGTGTTATTTAGATTAATGAATGCTCTCTAAAAAGGGTTGCAGAACTATTGATCAAGTCCGAGTTTCCAACTCTCCTTTTTAAAGATTTGGTGTAGGCCATGCTCTACCATTAGCATTGTCCTTCAGTTGTCTGTTATTCAGTGCTCATTGATTGCATCCTGAGGTAGGTGCTCTGGGGGCTAATAAAATAGTCTCTGATTCTTAAGTATTTTAAAAAAAAATTGAGATATAATTCACATATCATAAAATTCATCCTTTTATTATATTCATAAATTTGTACAACCATCAGTACCATCTAATTCCAGAACACTTAATCATCCGCAAAAGAAATTGTGTACCTACTAGAAGTCACTTCCCACTTGTCTTAGTCTGTTAGGGCTGATTTCACAAAATATCATAGACTGGGTGGCTTTTGAACAACAAACATTTGTTTCTCACAGTTTCGGCATCTGGAGGTCCTAGATCAGGATGCCAGCATGGTTGGGTGAGGACCCTTCTCAGTTCACAGGCATCTCTGACTTCTTGTTGTATTCTTACATGGCAAAGCTAGCTTTGTGGGGTCACTTTTATGAGAGCACTGATCCCGTTCATGAAAGCTCTGCCCTTATCACCTAGTTACCTCCTATAGGTCCCATTTCCCACTTCCTAATGCTATCACCTTGGGGTTTTGGATTTTGATGTAAGTTTTGGGGGAGGACGCAAACCTTCAGACCTTAGCACCACTTCTGCTTTCGGTTTCTCCATAGAAAAATGACTATCCTGGATATTTCACATAAATAAAATAAAAACAGGTGACCTCTTGAGGCTTCTTTCACTTGGCGTAATGTTTTCAGGATTCATCCCTGTTGTATCTGAATCAGTACTTCATTCCTTTTTATGGCTCAATAACATTTCATTGTATGGACTAAGAAGGTAGGATTTACATCTGCTATTTTGCTATTTTCTAATGTCTTATGCCTTTTTTTATTCCTTTATTTCTACATTACTGCCTCTTGGTTAAATAGGTATTTTCTAGTGTACCATTTTAATTCTCTTGTCATTTATTTTACTGTTTTTTGAGTTAGTTTCTTCCATATCTCCCTGAGAATTACAATTAAAATATTCACTTTTAACGATCTAGTTTGGATCAATACCAGCTTAATTACAATAGCATGTCAGAACTTTGTTCCCATGTAATTCTCATTCCTTCCCTTCATTTGTACTGTTATCATTATCCAGATTACATGTTTATACATTGTGTGCCCCTTACATATTTATAATTGTTGATTTATGCAGTTATCTTTTAAATCACATATTAGAAAAAAAGTTAAAAACAACAAAAAATTATACTGGCTTTTATATTTTTCTATGCAATTACCTTTTCCAGTGCTCTCTCTTTCTTCATGTGGATTTGAGTACTTTCTAATGGTGTTTCATTTCAGCCTGGAAGACTCTCATTAGTATTTCTTGTAAGACAGGTTTGCAAGTAATGAATTCTTTTAACTTTTCTTCACCTAGAAATGTTAGAATATCTCCTTTAGTTTTGAAGGATAGTTTTGCTGGGTATAGAATTCTTGGTTGATATTCTTTCTTTAAGCACTTTTAATATGTCATTCCCACTGCCTTCTGGTCTTTATGGTTTCTGATGAGAAATTGGCTTTTAATCTTATGGGGATTGCTTGTATGTGATGAGTCACTTTGCTCTTGCTGTTTTCAAGATTTTCTCTTTCTTTTTCTTTCTCAACGATTTGGTTGTGATATGTGTAGGCATGGCTCTTTTTGAGTTTATCTTGCTCGGATTTCATTGAGATTTTTGTAAGTGTAGCCTTATTTTTTTCCATTATATTTAGGAGATTTTGAATCATTATTTTTTCAAATAATCTTTCTCCTTTCTTTTTCTTTTTTCCTTCTTGACCTCCTAATATGTATATAATGGTACACTTGATATTGTCTGCTAGGTCTTTGAGGCTCTGTTTTTTTTTTTTTTTTTTCTCATTCGTTTTCTTCCTGTTCCTCATACTGAATAATCTCAATCAACTATCTTCAAGTTTGTTGATTCTTTCTTCCTCCTTGGTCAGATTTGCAGTCCCATTAGTAAACATTTCATTTCAGTTATTGTATTCTTAACTCCAGAATTTCTGTGTGTGTATGTTTTAAGTAATGTCTGTCTTTTTACTTTTTATTATTTGGTGGCTTATAATTCTTATACTTTGTTCTTCAGTCATAGTTTTCTTTATTTATTTGAACAAAATTAGAATAACTTCTTCAAAGTCTTTGTTTAGTAAGTCCAGTGTCTGGTCTTCCTCAGGGCAGTTTTTTTGTTGAATGCTTCTTTTCTTGTGGATAGGCCGTGTTTTCTTGTTTCTTTTCACATCTAGTAATTGTTTTGAAAACTGGACATTTAAAAAAAATATTTTATTTTTAAGTAATCTCTACACTGAATGTGGGGCTTGAACTCACATCCCTGAGATCAAGAGTTGCATGCTCTACTGATGGAACCAACCAGGTACCCCAAAAACTGGACATCTTAAATAATATAAGTGGCAACTCTAGAAATCAGATTCTTCTCCCTCCCCATGGTTGTTGTTTGTTTTCCTAGCATCTTTTCTGAACTAATTCTGTGAAATCTGTATTTTTTTTTTTTTTCCATGTATGGTCATTAGAGTCTCTGTTTGGTTACCTAGTAGTCAGCTAATGTTTGGACAGAAATTTTCTTAAACACCTAGTAGATTCAGTGTTTCTCTGCCTTGCTTAAGAGTGCTCTGCATATATTGGGGCAAACCTTCAACACTCAGTTATGCAGTTAATAACTTTGTCTTCTTAATTTTGCAGAGTCTTAAAGTCAGCCTGCTGTGAGAACTTAGGGCCTTCTCAGATCTTTCCTGAGCATGTGTACATCCCTGGATATCTACATAGTCCTATGCATCATGTGGGCTTCTAGATTCCCAGAAATATGTTGGGAGATTTTCAATGCCCCTGTGGGCATCTTGTTCCCTACCCTTTCATTTTGTTTATTCTGACTGTTATCTACTCCCTCATACAGCCATGAAGTTAATTGCCCTTGTTTTTGACAAATGCTCCTGGGGAAATAGTTTTTGCACTGAGTGAGCTCAAAGTCAGGCAAAAAACACAACGAGTGTGGAGTTTTCCATGGAACTATAAGACAGGGCAAATAATAACAGTGCTCTGGAAATGAGGCTTTAAAGGAGTGGCTATCAAGCTATTGGTTTTTAGTGTGATTGCAGGTTGTTCGTTTCATTGCAGGCTTTGGTTTTTAAAGCTGTCTCAGAGCTATAGAGTGGAGGATCAGAATAGGACATGAGAAAATGCTGCAAAGCATGCTCTTTTTTTTTTTAACCAAAATTCAGTGTTTTTTTCTTGAATAAATGCTCCCTAGATTGCTATAAACCTTTGCTTAATTTCCAGAGTTCTGAAAAAGTTAATTCTGAAAGATTTTGCTCTTTTTATCATTGCTTTTATGGGGAAGAGAATTTTGTGAGGCCCTAACTCTATTTTTGCTGACATCATCCTTCCAAAGATCCTATCATGTAGACTATATAACATCCTCCAATTGGTGTTCATTTGAAAACCTATGTATACTATATTACATTCCCTAACATTAAATTTTTTTCAGCTGATTCTTTAAGTTAAGGAGTCAGAAAAATGCAGTTATTGGGAAACGTGTGCTATGTCCATAATGACCAATAAGATGTAGAATACCACTGAGAAAAAATTGAACATTTTTATTTAGTTTTCAAAAATAAAGTGAATGAATGTCTGGACTATTTCATGAGTTCTGGTTTTTGTACGTTAAGAAATCATAATGGTAGTAGAGCTATGCATATAATATAAAACGAGAACCTTTTAGTTTTAAAAGACAAAGTCTGCAGAAAAGAAAACTTGTTTTCTCAAAGGCTGATAGAGGCTAAAAACATAAACAGAAGTAAAAATTATATTAAAATTTTGCTGCCTTTTGTTCTCATTGTTTTAAGAAAACGGAACAGTGTAGTAGCAATGAATTAAAATTTAGTAAATGCTTCATACCTAAAAAAACATGGCAAAGTTTAGATTTAATAGGATTTGACCCAGTTTGATACATTGTTTTATTCAGAGGAAACATATTCAGAGGAACCATGACCTGACCAAGAATATAATGAAATTCCTGTTTCAAATCCTATTTTTCCATTAGCAGGCCCGGATTTTATGGGCTATAAATTGAATAAAAATTAGAAATTACATTATTGTTAATTGAAAGGAGATATCAAATCCTGGGTCCAGTACTTGAGCAATTAGCCAGAGCCCTGCCAAGATTTGACTTTCACCATGAATTGTGGGAAATTGTGGCATTCTAAGTGTGACTCTGAGGTCTAAATCTGAATTGATTTTAATTGTTGAAAATGAATTTTGGCCTTTTTGTTTAATTTTGGCTGGTTGAAACTTTGCGTTTTGTATTATTTTATGTATGTATGTATGCATGAATTTTGAGAGAAAAAAATTAGATTTTTGAGTTTTTATTTTTTGTTACAATTAGACTCCTCAAATTAAGAGTTCTAAATAGTGTCAGCATAAAGGATGAAAATTAGTAGGACACATGCACTTAGTTAAATTATATCATGCTAGGGTGGATGTGGTTGAAATTGTCCCTTAAAAAATAAAACAAAGCAGACTACTCTGTGCATGCTGCCTCCCACTTGGAGGGCTAGGGCACTATTCCAGGAAAGTTATACTGGTAGCGTGGACAAGGCTGGTGGCAATGGGCACATCAAGGGAATGGATGAGAGATGTTTAAGAAGGTGAAAAACCAACATTTATAGTCTCTTTTTTTCTCCACCTAATATAATTCACTTCCCTTAGATTGTAAAATTTTATGACTTTTTAAACATTCCATTCCATTCCATTCCATTCCATTCCATTCCATTCCATTCCAATAAAATGAACTTTCTTTCATGTAGGTCTTCCTCAGGATAAATGTTGTGCTGTCTTTGTATGTATTTGAAAATATGTGTAAAATACCTTAGGGAAAAAATCTTAATGTAGAGATATTCAGACTTAAACTCACACAAAATTCTTTTCATTTGGTGTTTTAAAAAAGAGAATTAATTGGCAAACTTTAAATATAAGGAGTTTCTTCACTTAAAAATACAGATTTTTTAGCTTTCCCTGAAAATGTGTGATCTCTGACCAGATGGGCTCTCCCAGCATGAAGCAGCCAGTGAGGGCTGCCTAACTGCTTGGAGTCCATGTGCTCTGTCTTCCAGCCCTCACCTGGCCAGTTTCATTCATTTTCAGGACACTTTTCTGCTCCTCCTGGAGGCCCTTAAGTTTGCAACTTCTGCCCAAAGTTAAAAAAACAAAACCAACCAACCAACCAACCAAACCAAAAAATCACCCTTTTTTAAAAAAATTTTTATTATGTTATCTTAGTCACCATACAGTACATCATTAGTTTTTGATGTAGTGTTCCATGATTCATTGTTTGCGTCTAACACCCAGTGCTCCATGCAATACGTGCCCTCCTTAATACCCATCACCTGCCTGGCCCAATCCCCTACCCCCTCCCTCTGAAACCCCCAGTTTGTTTCCCAGAGTCCATAGTCTCTCGTGGTTCATTCCCCTTTCTGTTTATCCCCCTTCATTCTTCCCTTCCTTCTCCTACTAATCTCCCTACTGTTCCTTATGTTCCATAAATGAGTGAGACCATATAATAATTGTGTTTCTCTGCTTGACTTATTTCACCTAGCATAATCTCCTCCAGTCCTGTCCATGTTGCTGCAAATGTTGGGTAATTGTTCTTTCTGATGGCTGAGTAATCTTCCATTGTATATATGGACCACATCTTCTTAATCCAGTCATCTGTTGAAGGGCATCTCAGCTCCTTCCACAGTTTAGCTATTGTGGACAATGCTGCTATGAACATTGTGGTGCATATGGCCCTTCTCTTCACTACGTCTGTATCTTTGGGGTAAATACCCAGTGGTGCAATTGCTGGGTCATAGGGTAGCTCTATTTTTAACTTTTTGAGGGACCTCCACACTGTTTTCCAAAGTGGCTGTACCAACTTGCATTCCTACCAACAGTGTAAGAGGGTTCCCCTTTCTCCACATGCTCTCCAACATTTGTTGTTTCTTGCCTTGTCAATTTTTGCCATTCTAACTGGCGTAAGGTGGTATCTCTATATGGTTTTGATTTTAATTTCCCTGATGGCTAATGGTTCTGAACATTTTTTCATGTGTCTGTTAGCCATTTGTATGTCTTCATTGGAAAAGTGTCTGTTCATATCTTCTGCCCATTTTTTGATTTGATTATTTGTTTCTCATGTATTGAGCTTGAGAAGTTCTTTATAGATCTTGGATACCAGCCTTTTATCTGTAGTTTCATTTGCAAATATCTTCTCCCATTCTGCGGGTTGCGTCTTTGTCAAAAAACCACCGTCTTTAAGTTACAGGTAGTTTTGAGAATACTACTTGCTAATTTGGGTCTAGAGTGATCAAACAGAGCTTTATATTGCTAATATTTGTTCTATGTGAGGTTATGAAATGTTAACTTGATGTCTCTGGGCCACTCGAAGTTGGGAAGCCCAGGCATGTGACACAGGAGATGGGGAGGAGAAGGAAAGAAGTAATCAGAGTGTATAGAAGCTTTTGCAGGCATGGGGAATTCAGAACTGACCTTGAATGGCTCCAGAGAGTGGTATTTTAAAAACATCTTGAAGGTTAAGATTATGAGAGGAGAAAATTTGTTAAGATTATGAGAGGAGAAAATTTGGCAGAAAGTATTAGAAGTTTGGGTCTATAAAAGAGAGAGACTGATAAAGGGAAATTTATGTAACTGGGTGTGTGGTTCCAGGTTGGTGATTTTTATAATTAGGGATAAAGCTGTTTTACCTTTATTCAAAGGTAGATTGGGAGCCCAGAAAGAATGAAAGGTACCAGGAGAGAAATAATTCTTATTTGTATTCCTGAGATAGAAATAATCCTCCCTCCCTCCCTCCCTCCCTCCCTCCCTCCCTCCCTCCCTCCTTCCCTCCCTCCCTCCCTCCCTTTTTCTCTTCCCTCCCTCCCTCCCTCCCTGTATCCCTTCCTCCTTCCTTCCCTCCTTTGTTCCCTCTCCTTATCCTTCTTTCAAACAACTCATTGAGCACATGAGGACCTGGTGATGTACTTGTACAGAATTATCATCCAATATGTGTTCACTACTATGAAAAATGTTCGAGTGCAATAGGAGGGTCTGTGCTTAACTGCAGAAGGTACCGTGAAGTTAAAAAAGAAGGGGGTTTAAAGTCAGAAAAATCTGGGTGACATTTAGATTCTATATCTTCCTAGCCATGTAGCCTTTAATGAGTTATCTCTAAATCTTACTTTTTAAAAATCTGTTCATTTGGAACATCAGTATTTATTGAGCACTTACTATATACTAAGTACGTCACGTGTATTATTTTAGTTGTCTTCACAAGAACACTGTGGAGAGGAAATATTATCCTCTTTTTACTGATGAACAAATGGAAGCAGAGGTTCTGTCTCTTTTCCAAGGTCACACAGCTGTTTTATTATTATTAAAATATGGTGAGGCCAATAAATTAGAACATGATTGCTGTTGAAAAGATAGTTTGTCACACTCACAGATTCCAAGAGAAGGGGCATACAACACCAGGGCCTGGTGGGGATGGGGTGGTGGGAGCACATGGGGAAGCACCAGAGTCAGTCAGGAGACAGAGGGGGAGGAGGAAACCATAGGCAAGAGCCTTTACTGTGATTTCCATGGAAGGAACAAGAGAGGCAGGGAAGCAGGTTAAGGACTGGCCAGTTTGAGTAATTCTAGTGGGCTTTGGGGTTTGTGTGCTGTTCCGACTTGTCTTGGTTCCTGGCCCTGGGCTGTTTAGGGCAGGCAGAGAGTGGCCTGGAGTGTGAGAGCCCAGTAAAGGAGGTGCTTAAGGGTGCAGACTCTGGACGGTTGGCTTGCATTTGAAAAGCATGCAGTTGTTTACTCTCTCTAGGAATTGGCTAACCATGGGAGGGACGGTCTCTTCATGGTCATCAGGGCCCCAGATGTCAGAGCCTCAGAATACAGGAAATAGAGATATGGTTAATACAATAGCTTGTGACTAGGTGATGAAGCTGGGAGTTGGATACTGGTTTCTTGATTCAAGCCTGAGTCCTTAATATTCTGTGCTAGGATGCATGGAAGGGCCCCGGGCGAGCATCTGAAGACATGACCAGAGGACCTAGAATTGAAAGTCAGTTGTTACTATAGTTAGTTGCGATAATTTGGTTGAGCTGGTTTACTGAATGAAACCGAGGCTCTGCCTCCTTATATGTCTTTGCATCTGGGCCTTCATATACCTGAAGCATGGTTAGCTGTCCCTGACCCCCTGACAGAGCATGTGAGGTGCTGCAGTGAGATTAGCAGAGGAGACAGCAGAGATTTCTAGAAGGAAGATGGCTATGGTCATTATGACCTGGCTTTATAGAGTCAATGTGTCCTTATAAGGAATTTCCAGAATCACTAGTTGCAGTAAAGACTAAAAACTTTGAGGGCTGCTCTGGACCACTTTAACAAAATTCGTTGAAGTGGACTGCAACTCGTGCCGGTGGCCTCTGTATCCAGGTGAGTGCAGCTGGTGCAGTGTTTCTTATTCTCCCCTGTGTGGCTACAGTTTGGGTCTTGCCTGACCCAGCCTGACCGTGGCCTCAGCTTTAGAAGAGCTATGGAAGGATCTAGAAGGGTAAAGTTGCTGCTGGAAAAGGCCACTGGGCCTTTTGGCCAGCTGAAAAATCTAAGATTGTGACAGGAATCAAGAAGAAGATGCAGTAGAAATAAGAGAGAAAAGCAGAACTCTTGGACAATGAAAAGCCAGCTGCTGTGGTTGCTCCCATTACCATGGGATATACAGTGAAAACCAGTAATTACGGATGGGATCAGTCAGACAAGTTTGTGAAAATCTCTGTTACCTTAACTGGAGTTCATCAGGTCCCCACTGAGAACGTGCAGGTGAGTTTCAGAGAGAGGTCATTTGATCTTTTGGTAAAGAATCTAAATGGGAAGAGTTACTCCATGATTGTGAACAATCTCTTGAAACCCATCTCTGTGGAAGGTGGTTCAAAAAAAGTTAAGACAGATACAGTTCTTATCTTACATAGAAAGAAGGCAGAAAACACATGGTGGGACTACCGGACTCAGGTTGAAAAAGAATGCAAAGAGAAGGAAAAGCCCTCCCATGACACTGAAATGGATCCTAGTGAGGGATTGATGAATGTTCTAAAGGAAATTCATGAAGATGGGAATGATGACATGAAGCAAACCATTAATACAGCCCGGGTGGAATCAGGAGAGAAGGAAGCCAAAGGAGATACAGAATTTTGAGACTTTAAAGTCATTTTGGAAACTGTGATGGGGAATGTTGTTGTTTCCAGTAAGGAAATCTTGGTGAGCTACACAGAGAAATTTGACAGATAACTACTTACAGAGTCTTCTTCTAAGTGAAGGCAGTGAATTCTCCCATTTCCTCCTGGAAGATTTATTTAAATAAAATGTGCCTATTAAACACTTTCACCAAAGATAGTTTTCTTAGTAATCTGGGCATTTTGTTCAAGAAAGGATAATATTGGATTCTTGTGTGAAATGTAAAAAAGCAAATCTTGCCTAATGATAATGCTACATGGTGTGTGTTTTTGTTCAGCTAGGAGGTAGAGAACAAAAGTTACTGTTTGTTTATAAGTTCTTGGCATCCACTCCTGCCAATGTAAGAATAAAGTAAAAATACAACCTGGATTTTTACATAAAATGCAAATCTGGAAAAAAAAATCTGTTGACGTGAAGGGAAGTTTCTTGCCCTAACTGCTTGTCCTGAAGTTGCTTCAGGCCAGTGTGGACGGACTTACTCTGACAAGGGAGGGTGAGCAGGGAAGCTGGTGCCCTGTTGCACCATTGTCCCACTTAGGCACTCCCTCTTCCCTTTGTCATAGCCCCTGCACGGGGCAAGTTTATTGTCAGAGCATTTGCCCGTTGGCCAGATGTTGGAAGTTAAGCAGGATGCAGGAATTAAGAAATGGGACCTCACTCATGACTGTACCATTGGGACAAAACTGCGAGTGCTTTTCTGAATTCAGGAAAGATCACCCCAGAATTGGCTTGGAGACAAAAATAACTGTAGAAGAACCTGTTTTTCATTAGCTCAACAAATTAATTGCCTCTTTACACATGTAGTTCTGAATTGTTTACCAATATGTGACATTCCTGAAATTTCACAAGCTCTTTAAATAGCACACTTTTATTTTCAGGCACTGTTGAAGAACTCCGTGAAAATCAATTTTTGCTTATGAAAATAGAGTCTGTATTATTTATTTGCTGCAACTCGATTTGCTGTATGTGAGGATAGCTTAAATACACATTTAGTTGAAGAGGACTTCATTGGCAGTACAAACCCAATAGGGATTTTTTTTCTAGTTTTAATTCATAAAGTGGAAAGGTTATACCATTTTTTTGAGTGTGAAAATAAGTAGAGGTTGTTTTTAAAAAATACAGACCACTTGATTTCTCTGAAGACATCTTTTAGTAGAAAATTTGGAATCTTTAGAGTGAAAGTCACAGGAAAATGAATATATTTCCCCTTAAGATGGTGCAAAGTAGCTTCTAGAATGGAAATAACAGGGTTTTTCTAAAGGAACCTTGGCCAGAAGATGGAGAAAGTTTTCCAAAATGACAATGATTAAGTACAAATATCAGAGTCAATACAACATGCTCTTAAAATGGAATGGGGTTCTCAGGGCAGCGGAAACATTTGAATGATGGGGCCAAGGAGCGACAGCTGCTCTGGTATGAGTTATTATTTATTCCTTGAAGTTTAAAGATCTGATTTCAATCAAGAGTCACTATTGTTTAGAACAAATTCCATTTTGCTAAGATCGCTCCCTTAGTATTTAATCAAAGAAAGGCCAGAAGGAAATTTGCTTTTGAGCAATATTCTGATGCAGGAGCCACTTTAAAAGAGATGTAGTGAGCATCCTGTCTTATAGATAATTCATGTGGTGGGTGATAGGATTTGTAAACTGAAAAAAAAAATCTCTTGCTGCACGAAAGCGACTGTTCCCTATAAATACATTTCAATGATGATTCACTCCAAGAATGTACTTGAAGTGTAGTTGAATTTTGTGTTGGAAAATTGCCCTCTTTGGAAAGACTGCAACTAAGGGTCAGTCCTCCATCCACAGACCGCCTCAAACATTTGCTTCAGTTTTAAGCCCAACTTGAGTCTCATATAAGATTTGGGTTGTTGGGTTGCATTTGGGTAGTGTCTTCCTCACATGCATGGTTTTGCTGGTGACTTAGGGTCTCTTGAACATGGGATGGATTTCCAGCTGGAAAGAGAATATTAGCCTTGAGTTACTGGGTCAAGCAGACTGAGAGGAAAGAAGTAAAATGTGAGCGATTCGGACAGACAGACGCTGGTGCAAGAGGGAACTTGCTTCTCATTACTCATTGCCTGAATGCCAGGATTAGGCCATTCTGTTGTTTTCTGTTTTAGACCACGATGGTCTTTTTAAATTTAAGACATATGTAGTAATTCTTTGTAGTCTCTCAGAAACATCCAGCTAAAAGGTTTTAATCAACCTCCAGAAGTTTTAGAAATGTCCTAGTGTAGTTTTTACATTTTGTGGGTCAGTCAACAGGGCATCTCGTTTGGAGCATTTCTGTTGATGATGAGGCCCCCAACCAGTCCTAGTGTTTTGTTCATCGTTTGAATGTCGTCGATGCCCTAAGGGCAATTCGTGTTTATGCTCTAGATAATAAAATCATGCATGAGAGATCCTCCCAGAGGTATCTGACCTTCAGAGGCACGGAAGTGTCCTTGTTCATTGCAGTGAGTTACACATCCGTGATGCATTCTTTCAGCTTTGTAACCGAGAATGACCTAGATGGTGCCTAGGGGCAGCACTGACCACCTAGACAGTGAGAGAAAGAATATAAATGCTGTGGATCTGTAGGTTACTGTTGAACCTTCTGGGGAGACTGGCAGGGACCACAGCAGCAGCGGCCACTCCCCCTCCATAACCACAGCTCAATTCCACCCTAAAACCTTCCTGAGGAGTCTGGGAGCAAGGGCATAATGTGGGGGGTATTTTGGATTAGGAACCTCACCCAGGGAGAGCTCATCTATTTTTCTTGTCTTGGCAAGGTTGGGAAGATGCATTGAGGTGACCTTGACTCTTTGCCCTCCCCCTTTTTTTCATGGCTTTCTCATTTGTTATTCTCTCCAAATTTCCTCTCCTGTGACGTTAAATCCTAACATTTTGGCTCCCACTAATTCTTTGATGATGTTTGACACTCAGAAACCTTGTTCTGCGGGACATGAGTGTCTGCTCTCACTCTGACCAGTGAGCCTGTCCTTTCACCCCTTTAAATCCTGCTTTTACTAGGTTGGCTAAGTATATTTTAGGTGTATGATGCAATAAACACAGAATTTGTTAATGCCTCTACCTTGTTAGATCTTTCAAGTCATTCGAAATAGTGCAAATAATAGGGTTTTAAAACTCGGGAGGCTAGTGATGCAATAAATTCAAATTGAATTACTTTGTGCTTCATTCAGGTAGAAATAAGTGGATGTGTGTGGCCAGCGATATTTTTCTGCCTTGTATGGTGCAGTCATTTGAGGTGAATATTTTCCTCGCTATACACGTATATACTGTCTCTGAGTGCAGGAGAAGGCATGTAATTTCTAGACAGATAGAATGCTCTTTCAGTTTTTATTGTACCTTTTCCCACAGCTAACCTATTGTTTTAAGACAAAGAGAAGACTAGCAGGACTATTTTGAAAGACATTTTCACAAACATTTCTCTTGGGAGTGTAAATTGGTACAAAATTTACGGAAGGCCATTCAGCAATGTATTTTAAAAGCCTTCAAAAGCTCATACTCTTTGAACTCAGTAATTTCACTGTTTTGAATTTACTCTAAAGAGAAAAGAAATCACAAATATGCAGAGATTTATATTTCAGGGTTGTTCATGTCAGAGTTAATAATAGTGAAACGTTAGATACCCTCCATGTATCCAGCAGTTGAGAAAGATTAAATAAATTGTGACACATATATGATGAAATATATTTATGCATTAGAGTCCTATTTATATATAAAACTCAAAGGAATAACCAACTCCTGATATTAGTCATTACTTGGTAGTATGTGGGAAAATTTTATTTCTTTCATTATATGTTTATTTACAACTTTTTCTGCCTTGAGTATTTATTGGTTTTTAAGTGAGGAAAATAGTACAAAAATTAAAAGTAAGGAAAAGGCTTCGTTCTAACTGTTCTTAACCAGAACCATTAACTGCATTACTCACTTGAATATTTCAGGGATTGATTGTCCATCTTTTTGATTATCTAAGAATTTTCTTTTTTCTTTTTTCATTTCCTGAAGCTCAGCTTCTATTGATTTCACTATTTATTAGCCTTGTGATTCAGAGTGAATGAATAGGGACAAGAGAAGGCAGATTCTCAGAACCTTCCTATGGGCTGGATTTGAATATAGCCTTTATAGTAAGAAGTAAGGGGAAGGCTTTTTGTTAATAGCAATTAAAAAAAAATAATTATTTTTGTAGAGGTTAAATGTTGAGATTTTATGAGAACCAGCAGCAAAGCTTCTGACTGACTTCTGGTTCTTTGTCTTTTCTAAAAGAGAATGTAGGAGCAGAATATGTGTGTGGCAGGATATCAAAATGGCTTCCTGCTGGGTAAGTGTAGCTACCAGAGGGCTTCTTCCTAGGAGAGCCCAGGGGAAAAGAGCTATTGACCTGATGCAAAGAGCTTATAACTACTTTTGCCCTGGCCTCCTTTTTTCTCTAACCTAGTCTCTTCTAAAAGTTTCTCAGCCACATGTTTGATATGCTTGAATACTTAAAAGATTTCAGCTATAGAGTCATGAGCAAGAAATGTACTTCAACAACTAATTGCTCCATGTAATAATGGCGACGTCAGACTTGAAAACTACATCCATATGTTTGGTGAAAAGAATTGAGTTCTTATAAATGTATGTTCTACTTGGTATGCATATAGAATTTTCTGTTTTTATCGTATTAACAGGGTCAATACCATGGGCCTTTTTATATTTTGTTGTTGGCCCAGAACAATAGAAAATGAAATATAAGAAATTACCCAGGGCACATGCATCCCAGTCTTGTCTTTTTATCTTTTAAAATGTCTGATGGTTAAAAACTTCTTTTAAGGACCTTTATGTAGGCTGAAATGAGTTATGTCTCATTGATTAGCTCAGGAGAAGTTGTTCTTCATTGCTGCAGTGCTCAAAGCCCAAAATTATTTTATTAAAGTTGGAGAGTGAGTCTTACAACTTCTCCTTCCTCACCACACTATTCAGTCATGACTGCATCCAGTCTACGCTGGATGAACACACTTACAGGCATTGATAGGGAAATGAAATTCTTACAGGACAAGCACGGTGGCCCATCAGGATCCACTCAGGTACCATGCCTTAGAAGTACATTGGCTAGTCTATCAGATCCGTAAGAAGACAAAACTCATGCACTCAGGGGCAAGCAGTGACTACATTCTGAGTGAGTACAGTGCTGTGATGAGTTTTAGAAAACATTTAGAGTGCTTAATATTGAGTAGTCTGTGTTGAAATGATTTGCAAGAAGCCTATAGAATGTGGGTACCTTCTTAAGCATCCACTCAGAAACTTAAATGTTTTTTCTTTTTCTAATTATAAAAGTGACAACTCATTGTAGAAAATTTGGAAAATCTACACAAGTTCTAAAAAAGAAAATTCAAATTGCCTACAATTCCTAAACATAGAGGTAAATATTGTTAGGATTGTTTTTTTCTAGTCCCTTTTCGCCTGTATATTTTTATATTTATTACAGTTGAGATCCTTAAGTATTATAGTTTGCTTTTTTCACAAACATTATATCATGATTATTTCCCTTAGCATTAAAAGTTCTTCAAAAATATGTCTTGGATTTATATTATTTCATCATAGAACCTCAAGAATTCCCTATTTTGGCACATCTGGATTGTTTGCAGGTGTTAATTATTATAAATAATGATGTATTGAACATCTTGTGCATACATTTTTGCTCATACACCTAACTGATTCTTTAGGACAGATTTTTTTTTTTTAAAGTGGAATTCACGATGCATTTCAATGGTACATTTACAAAATTTTAAATTCTTATCATTTCAGGTGCAACATATGTATTTCTATTTTATAGCACATCAGATTTATTTCCTGGGAAACGATGAGGCTGAAAGTGGGAAAACTGTAAAAGCTTATAACATAAGAAGTTAGACTTTGTTCTGAGCTCCTGGTTAGCCATCCTGGTGCACTCTTGGCCATGTCACTTTGGCTCTCTGTGCCTTAATTTCTTCTTTTTGTAGAACAGTTAATCCCACTCTCTTTATTGTTGCCTTTTTAGACAATTTAAAGTAGGCTGATTGACAAGAGTTTGTAAGGCACTTTGAAAATGTTAAAAGTGCCGTGGAAGAAAAACTAATGACAATCTTGTTTATTTTGTGTTCGGAAACCAAAACCTGACGCTTGGACCTCCAGTCGTTAGAGACTTGGCTGGGAAAGCAGGAGACAATGAGACTGGCCAAAGCAGCACTAACTGTTCAGTATAATTTCAAAGGTATGCTAAGAGAAAGAAAGCTCAGCCAAGAATTTATGACTCGGTCAGAGGCAAAGTTGAGAGCTATCACCTGCTTCAAGGAGGACAGCTTTGGATGAGTTCATATATATGCATAGCACACTGCTGCAGTCTAACTTTATGACTTTTAATGACTCCGACCACCTAATCACTTGTGAAAGGATGTGCTGGAGTTTGCCTTCACTCAGCTTGACAAGGTGATGGGAGGCATATATCTTCCTTACATGAAAACACTTGTCAGTTGCATCATATTTGGTAAGACAAGCACCAATGTCACCTTGGGGGGAAAGAAAAGTAACTCAGCTGACATCCAATGCATATGAGTTTCCAATATGCTGCAATATCGCCTAATTTCAAGTGAAATATGCAAATACCCCCTATTTTGTCTGTAGTTTTTATTTTCCTGATGCTTTCTCTAAGTGCCACATCTTCTGCTGATGGAAACATTGTGTAACTTCTTCTGAGCTGATGCATATTTAAATACGCGAGGCGAAGAATTTTCAGCCTTTGAGTAGAAGCAACATGGCAAACCAAATGCAAATCTCTCAGTCACCTGTCCTTGTTTGGTTTGTTTTTTTTTTATTTTGGGGCTTGGGCTGCACTTATATAACCAGTTCGCTTTAGTTCAAACTGCTGAGTTTTAAGACTTTTTATGGGTAGTAGGTCAGTTGAGTGAAATCTGGCTTATTAGGGTTTAGGACTAAGCTACGTGGGCAGCAGAGATATGACTGAGGGCATTGTGATAATGAAGAAAAGATGTGGTAGCTGGATCACAAATTCATGTCTCTTTACTATTCCTTTCACTAAACCTGAAAAAAGAATACTAAGGCAAGTGTGTTTTGTAACGCCCATGATGGCTTTGTGTATTTATTTGTTTTTGATTTTTAGAGGACTTTTGCATTTGGGCAGCATACCCAAAGAAGTCTAGGTGTAAATGCATTCAAGCGACAAATATGGATCAGGTGAATGTTCCAAATCAGAATAGGGGGTTCGATGGCTCTCAGAGGGGTAGAGTCCTGTTTTGTAGGGAAAGGAAAAGGTTGAATTGAAAATGGGGCTGCTGTTGAAAGGGTTTCGGTGCAAGCTTTGTCTGTAACAAAAGGAGAGAGGCATCAAGGTATTTTAGTGTGACTGCATTGTTGATTGCTAGACTAATGTCCTATTGAAAATAACAAAGTCCCTTGTAGAC
This sequence comes from Ursus americanus, assembly GCF_024610735.1. Taxonomy (NCBI): domain Eukaryota; kingdom Metazoa; phylum Chordata; class Mammalia; order Carnivora; family Ursidae; genus Ursus; species Ursus americanus. Next base: position 36,206,103 of record NC_142139.1, on the reverse strand, counting down.
CATCAGACTTTCCCTGATAGAATGACCTTGTTTTATAAGAAGATGAGTGGTCTCTCTGTGTGCTTTAGAGTCTTGATCTGCAACAGAATTAAATTTGAATTTTCTAGGTTATTGTTAAACACGTTAAGGTCAGGTCCCTGTAGTGTACTTTCTCTGTTTTGACTGTCTATGCATTTACTACAGTTGGTATTTTCTTATACCAGTCAACTGTTGCAAATACAGGGATCAAAGTTCCATGTTATTTCGTATATAGGTCTCCTCCAATTGCTGTTAGCCACATGTATTTGTACATTTCTGAGTGGCTAGAGTGGACCCTTCCTCCAACTGAATTGTAATAGAATTCTGCCTATTTTGGAAGCAAAAATTGCTGAGGGTTTGCTCATATGTGTAGAGCAAACAAAAGTTGTTTTCAATTTGATATAGCTTTATTTAGATTCCACTGTTTCCCATCATGGAGGAATGAGGCCAGAGGGTGTGCTGAGCCAAGTTGTTTCCCCACCCAAGGAACAAAAGAGCCCATCATCAGAATCTGATTCTTCATCTGCTAGGTCTATCCACTACTAATGAAAAGTTGATGGTTACTTTATATATTTTTTGGAGGTCAAGGAATAAAGAGCCAACTGCTTGTAATTGTCCCCATGGTAGCATAGGATAAACACACAATGATGTGATATAGTTCCATGTACAGTGCTACATATCAGAGAGAGAGAGTTTATGTATACTCCGGTAAAAATATGTGCAGATTTGGAAGGCCCATTTGAAACACTGTTCCAGAAAATAGTAGGTAAAAATTACATTTGGATTTTCACTGTAATTCAAAAAGGAGCAAAATGTCAAGTGTGTGTTTGTAGCCATCCACAGAAATATGTTTTTCTTAAAACCACCAATCAGAACATATGAAAGAATCAGTTCTCATACAGTTGACCATGGTACTGAGAACATAGCTCTTTGAGGCCAGTAGGCCGTGTTGAAAATTTTCATTTTAAATTTCAAGCCTTTGTTTCTTCCAGAAACTCAATATTCACGATGATGTGATGTTCTTTGTTCCTTTTTTTAAAAAACTATTTCCTTTTTGAAAGTTGGTGAAAGTTGTATTCCAGTGATCATCCAATTAAGAGTTTGATTCCTTAAAAATTAGAAGTCATTTGAGAATGAAAAAAACAAGCATCACTATTAGTCTTGAGATGAAATCCATGTTAGGAAAACAGACTTTCTCTCATCATGCAGTTGTCTCTCCCAGCTAGCTAAGAAACATGATCTACTTTGCGTTAATTACTGTGTAGCTCCTTCCCCATTTGGTCCATCGGCTCCCCGTTTCCTGCTCCTGCTATTGTTCAGTGGTGGAAGAGGCAAACAAAGGAAACGCACTGAATTGTCACATGACTGTTGGGGGTAGTCACGAGCAACATTTTCCTCTTGTATGAAACAATAACATTTAAATTTTGTGGTTATGTATCATGAGTGTCTGACAGCAGAAACCATTGTGATTGGCAGGCAGTAGATTAAATTTATGGGTTTTAGGCTTTTTTTTTTTTCTTAATAAGGATACCTTGAGAAAGTCCAAGGGAAATGAAAGTCAGTTTTGTCATCTCGCACAGATTTCAAAGGCAGGGGGCTACACTAGGGCTTGAAAGGTCTATATTACAGTGCTGCTGTCTAGCCATACTTGACAATGAGACATACTGCATTTGCTCACGGTGCTGGAGTTTATCATGCAAGAAGAGTAATTATATTTGAATTGTGTCAGCCAGCCACCCTAAAATGAAGGAACGTCAACGAATGTTGCTCCAAGGAGAAGGAGATGATTAGTTATAATTATACTCAGTGTCCAAGAAAAATGCTTCATTCCCTCATTCTGTTGCAAAGGGGAGAGGGAAAAAAAAATCCAACAAAATTTTTTCAGTACTTCTCAGTATTTTTGAAAACTTTTAAGGTGGCCATTTATTGTAGGAATTTCAGGTAAGCTTTCTGGTGTGACCATTTAACTGTCTGAGAACCTGCTTGGTCTGTGCACAATTTGTAGTGTTAAAAAATCGGTAACATGTAATACATCTTCTAGATTTTTCTTCCTCACCATTCGTAGACAATCTCCTAGCAGGGAAATATTAGACAATAGGAAGTAAATTTCTTAATTCCCCTAAATGTGGTTGTTTTTCTACGTAGTACCAAAGCATAAAATATGGCTTTGCAGCCACTTATGAATATGGTAATTTGATTTATAATTTTTGTCAAACTGTTTGCTTGAGATGGTGGGTTGAATACCCTGGGGTGTTGCTACATTTGTGTGTGTGTAGGGTCACTGAATTGTTACCTAACTTAGCTTTCATTTCCTAAAAATACACATTTTGAAGTTCATGTGTCATTGAGACTTTTTAGTTGGTATGTTTTGCTGTATATTCATTTTTATTGTGTGGCTTCCCATAACTAGTTTAGAGTGAGAATTTTACGGGTACTAACTTGTTGGTCAGTTCTTATAGTGGTTGATATCTATAATTTCTTATGTATAACTTTTTTCTCAATTTAACAATTTTTTTATAATGTTGAGATGATATGGTTCGTGGACATGGACTGTCCTTCAAATAAGTTATTATTCTCCTTATGTTATAAGAATTCACTTCATTTATAATTATTGACATTTGTGTGGTTTCAGTAACTTCTCAAGGCATCCTCATGTAACTAGTGCTGTAAGTTACGATGCGTAGAGATAATGGGTTTAAAAAGGATGATGTTCCCCAGTTGTATTTGCTGAAAAAACAGTTTAGCACTAGCTATTTTTTTTGTACTAGCCATTTTTATATATTATTTAATTTAACTTCCTTAGCAGTAAAGATCATGGTCAATACATTTTAAATATTGCTGCTATTTTGTAAGTAATACAGTGTGTCAGGTTTTGTTAACTATAATTATATAATCAATATGTATGTATTTTCATTGGAAATAGATATAATAGTGAAAGATTTTCAAAGATACTAGATTGATGAGGGTCATAGAGATTCCATATTAGTATCTGGTTGGGTAACTATTATGAATCACGGAGAATGGCTTTGATTCATTGTTTTTAACAAGGTAGTTTACCTTTCACGGAGTTTTGCAAACTCTTGTCAGACAGTTTACAGTGTAGCTATGTCTGATCCATATAAAGGGAACTGGGGACATGGCATAGTCTTCGTTCAGATCAAACGCCACTATTTCATCTTAAACAGCTAGGTCTTTGAGGCAGAATTTATACATAAATAATTGCTTTTCTTCCCGGCTGCTCAATCCATACCCAGGACATGTAGCAAAGCAATGGAACTGCTCCCTGATGTAACTGCCTGTCCTGGGGGTGGGGGTGGGGGTGGCTATCTCAGGGAGGACCCGGATTCCGTCAGTTAGATACAAATGTGCCGTGTGAGCACTGTTGATACCGTAAACAATTTAGATGCTCTTTCCTTCATGTGATTTACTTTTTTTTCTTCCCTGTGTTTTAATGTGCTCAGACCCATAAATAGATTTTACGAATGCAAAATTCCAGTGTAAGATTTTTAAGATTTCCAAATTGTACTTGACTGTAACTATTACAGCTTAAGGATATCACCAATCTATACTTTTTTGTTATGTTTTTTAAAATGCCGTAGATGGGGGGCGCCTGGGTGGCTCAGTCAGTTGAGAAGCCGACTCTTGATTTCAGCTCAGGTCGTGATCTCAGGGTTGTGAGATTGAGCCCCACGTTGGGCTCCGCACTCAGTGCAGAGTCTGCTTGGAATTCTCCCTCTCTCTCTCTCTCTCTCTCTCTCTCTCTCTCTCCCCCTTCTGTCCCTCCCCCTGCTTCTGTGCTCTCTCTCCCTCTCTCCAAATAAATAAATAAATAAATAAATAAATAAAATCTTAAAAAAAAAGTCACTGATGAATTTTATCTTTAGATATGGCTGGTTGTTTAGATCTCATGGTTTATCCTAACATCAATAATTATGGCTCCAAAGTCCTTTATACCTTTAAATTTTTTTTTGGTCAATTACATGGAATTGAGTCAGTCATGGTCCTCATTCATGGCTCACTATGTCTGAGGTTGGTTGGTGCAAGCCGCTCTTTAGTTTCATTTTGTTTTCCCTTGTGATCCCTAATCTACACTCCCATTCTCCTGCCCCATAGACACTCTGCTCTAATGTACTTAATGTATATTCTTATAATTCCTGTCTCATATGTGTGTGTGTGTGTATAGAAACACACATAAAATTATATGTGATATATAAAACTATATATGTAGACAAATTTAAGTATACCCTTAAAAATGTATAGTATATTTGAATAGGTTTTAACATTTATATAAAAGGCATTATGCTATAAATCTCATTCAGTTTCTTTTATTTTTAAAAAAATGTTTTTTAAGATTTTATTTATTTATTTTTCAGAGAGAGGGAGAGAGAGAGCACAAGCAGGGGGAACAGCAGGCAGAGGGAGAAGCTGGCTCCCCGCTAAGCAAAGAGCCCCATGAGGGACTTGATTCCAGGACCCTGGGATCATGACCTGAGCAGAAGGGAGACACTTAATAGACTGAGCCACCCAGGTGTTCCCATTTCTTACTTTAAAAAAATTAAAAATTATGTGTAATCATGTTTTTGAACCATTTCTGTGTTGCTAAGTGTAAGTCTGGCCCACGAATTCTGCCTCCAACTTTGTACTCCATCGTGTGCAAATTCAATATTTTACCATTCCCTAGAAATGGATACTATTGTTTTCCCCTCTGTTTGCAACCATAAACAGTGCTTCTGGGAATATTGCTGTACATATTTTTTCGTGGACCTAAGAGGATATATATTCAGAAAAAGGATTGCTGGGTTGGGGGCATTTGTCTTTCTTTCCTTTCAATAAAGACCTTTCCCTCTAAATTTTGACTGATGAATGAATGAATGCTAGTTTACGTGTTGGGATCACCTAGAATCTTTCCACCCCACTTACTTGGGCTTTAAAATCAGGTTCCTAGTTGTCTTAGAAAGAAAAATTTGTCCCTATTTTCCTTTTTTACATCAGCTAATGGGTTAGCAGTATAAATACACTTCAGTACATTGTCACTTCCTTAAAACTAAGGAATAAAATTGATGGGGCTTCATATTAGATTGTGGAAAAGATTTATCCTAGCATTATAATCAACAAGTCTATTTTTGCAAGTTGATGTTTATTTTTTAATGATTCTGCATTTACTTAGGTGACTAATAAAATAACTTCAGCTGTGTATTGACTATTTGATTACATTTCTTTTGTCTGCTTATATAGGAAACAATGAGCAGAAGAGTGTCCAGAGTGCACAGTTGTGCTGTGTGTGTGTGTGTGTGTGTGTGTGTGTGTGTAAGTACCTGCCTGAGCTCTTCATTTCCTGAGCTTGTCCTTATCAGAATTTATTCCTTATTTTACATATACTGTCTGTCACCCAAATTCAATAAGCAGTCCAAAACAAGAGCTTCAGAAAGGAAGTGAAAGTGATGTTTGATGACTCTGATTTGCAGAATACTTTTGTCAAGCCCCATTGCCCGAAGAGCCCCTGTTTCAGTGAGTCCTCGGCTGTATTGCAGAGCATGTTTTGTTTACTAGAAATAAAGACCTTGTATAAGTTACCTTTTCATCCAGGTGGAGGGGGTCTGTTTATGCAGGATAAGCAGTGACTAAAAAAGCTAGACTGAGAACCTCTGATTGCTTTCTTGGGGGGAATTGTATAAATTTATAAAATGGCTTTAAGTGCTGTTTTCTTTTATGTTTTATTTTCCTGTCTTTCCTAGTGTATCTGTGCTCTGAATAGCAAGAAGGAGTGCAATGAACATGACTGTAAAGGAAATAGGTTATTTGGCTTGATCATGAGAAAGCTGTTACCTGGTTTAGATAAAACCTAACTGGCCGTTTCTTAATTTGAGAGATTTTGTTATAATTTCAAACAACACCATTTTTTTTTTCTCTGTGTAATAGGAAAGAAAGTCAACTCTTAGGCATTCTGCTCTGGCACAGCTGTATTGATAGCCCTCTACTCTAACTTTAAGCATTGGACAGAAACAGGGTTTCTTTTTCTATTTCCATTGTAACTTTTCTTAGTATCTTTTTAGAAATTAGCTGACATTAACAGTGATTTATGTAACAAGTATTGCACCCCCCTTTTCGAGAACTAAATATTTGAACAGATTTCACAGCAATAATAAGAACCAAACTCTTTAACTTTTAATGTACATCTTTTAAAGATTCCGAACACCCTGTTTGGAGTTGAAGAGTCCTTTCTGGCTTGCACTGGGGCTGGGCATGGTTGTTAACTCATTAGGGAATGGTGGATCCGCTCTTCAGCTCTTCTGCCTTTCTTTGGTCCTGGGAGCCAAGGGGAGAGAGGAGGAGGGGTGATGGGGGAAAGACGGTGAAGGGAAGTGGGAGACAGGGAGACAAAGCCTGAGAGGGAGACGATGACATTAGAGGTGACACATAGCTATCCTGAGCTTCCTCAGTCTGAGGGGAAGAATAATGAAGGGTTTTCCCTGTCTTCTACAGCCCGAGGACAGCCCTATGGCCACAGCACCTTTTCTAATCCCATTTTCTGTGTGCTGCATGTCATAATCTGTAAGGCGCTGGTTCCAAGTGAAAACACTGAATCCAAACAGTGACTGGGTCTTGTATTTATTTGCACTTTAAAACTAGTGTGTGGGAAAACTTAACTCTTAAAAAAAAGGGGGGGGTGAGGGGCAGCAGCAAAACAGTAGCACGAATATGTTGACATTTAAGTAGTCACTGGACCAGCAAGCCTTCTGATTGTCGTCCTCTGATTTAGAGTAGCATTTTGCCAATGAGAGAAGAGCATATGGTCCCTTTCGAACTTTTAATAAAAATCTGACCCCTTTGGACTCTCTTTGTTTCTTGCAATTTAGGGCCCTGTGTAACAATAGGCAGTTGTCTTAAAGTCTGGCTGACGCTAAGCACCCCAATGCCTGCAGAACCCGGGAAGGCTCCAACAAGACCCTGAATGGGAAAGAGGCAGAACGGTTTTCCTAGTTGCAGGGACCTGGGAGGCAGCATGTAAAAAGTAGCAGGGGTATAGGCTGCATGTTGTTTTGTACACGAATAACCAAGTAGGAAGACCCTGTACAAGCTGCACGTTGAAATAGCCACTGGCCAACTTTCCTTGACTGGTGAGTAGAACAGTCAGTGAACTGAATGATTTTATCAATCCGTAAGGAGAGAGTCGATGGTTTAAAAGTGTGGAAGAGTCTGTGTGCATATTTTGAAGGTATGACTAGTCTTTGTAACTTCCTGGGAATTAGGGGCAAAGAGGTAGGAACCAGAGAGAGGAAATGATTCTTAGTGTGACAGCCGGGAGGGAAGGGGCAAAGCAGGGAAATTGGAAAACAGGCAGATTTCTGGGGATAGCATTTGTGTCTGCCTGTCTGGTAAGGAGTGTTCTAGCCAGACCTTAAGAAAGAGAAACTATTGGAAAGAGCCTAATCTCGCCATTTTATAAAAGATGATCAATCATTATAGCTGTAAATATCTTGATGATATAGAAAAATGGTGTGATTGTGGTTGGAAAAAAGCATTATTTAGACCTTTTGTCCTTTTAATTCTATGGGTAGTATGTTCACGGTTTTACTCTTTCTTCAAAGCTTGGCCATTGGAGATGCATTAAGAATGTACTACAACATTTTATTAAAGCAAAAAATAATAATGCATTTTGAGCTGGGTAACCTACTAGAAATGGATTGTGACAAAGTGTTAATGATATTATCTTCTAATAAAATAGATAAAAATTGTTTAAAAATAAAAAAATGGTGGAGAAAAGCTTTAAATAATATTAATAAATAATTATTTTATTTTTATAATTTAATAATTTTTAATTATTATTAATTAAATAATATTAATTTAGGTTTTAATTTTCCTCATCCCATTCAACTTCTCTCATTTCCTTGTGGCCAGTTTGAGTGTACCTAATTTCTTTGTTGGTTCACTTTCTAGGGCTGCAGATTTGCTCCCTGTAATTATGTAACAATTCCGAAGGAAAATACTTAGTTCGCTTTTGATTTAATAGGATTTCTTGACTGAAGATTCGAGAATTGGTTTAAAAATCCACAAGTGCATACTAAACATTTTACAGTAATTATGTTTGTTGGAGCAGTAGTAAGAGTCCTCTACTTTTAAAAAATATGGAATAAGGATGTGTAGAAGGAAAAAAAAAACTACTGATCCAACCCGTAGACATCTAATCACTTGGTCAAGAAGGCTGTTTTTTAGAATTCTCTAAGTGTATTGTGTGGTTCCTGGAATTCAGTTATTATTAGATCTGGCCTATCAACTTAGAGGAAGAATGATGGGCCATCCTTATCCAAAATAAAACCATTTTTTATATCAACATTTTTTCAGTTAGATTATAATGTAGCTTTCATATCTAATAGACTTGACTAGCTCTCATTAGAATATCATTATTTTTATTCTTTTCTATCTGGTAGTTATTTATAAAGAAAACACAAAAGCATTACAAAGAGACCATTTCAGGTCATTTATCTTTATGTGTGTGAAATGGAATTTTGGCTCATTTAGTACATCCTCATTTCAGAAGAATTAATGGAGATACCGCAGTGGATAAATAAGCAGAATCACTTGTGTGCTTTACTAAGGTAATTTCCTATTTTAAAAATGATAATATTATATTAAGTTCTCTAGTCACTTCGTCTTAGAATAATGTGAATAGTGTAATAGGTATAATTTTATAATTTCTGTTAAATTATGGATACAGAATTTGGTTTCATTCCAATATTGTCACTAACTATTAGCTGTATGATATCGGACAATTCAGTTAATATTGTCAGACTTCAGATCCCTGTCTCTAAAATGAGGACAGGGGAAGAGGCACTCCGAGGTCCATTTATAAATCTAACATTTCATGATACAGAAAGACTTTACATGAACTTAGCTGAGTGTCTATGTAGAAAACCACCATTACCTTGATAGTGCGATTGAATTAAATTGAATGTTGGTTTTCTTTTCAGGCTCTAGGAAGTGTTGTTGAAAAGAAAATTGAGATATCCATAATGATTCTGACTATTCATTTGGTCTTGCTTCATATTACCTGATAGTTACCTAAAAGTAAGAAAAGATACTGCACATTAGCTTGTAGTAACTTAGAAAGTAACATCACACTTTTATTAGGTAAGAATCTGTTGGTTACAGGGGATAGAACTCTAACTCAGAGTGTCTTTAGCATAATTAGGGGAATTTTTTGAAATCTGTGGTCATCAATCCAAGGATAGATCAGCCTCAGGTAGATTTGGGGTTTCAAGTGACATCCTTGGGGCTTTGTTTCTGTATCCTTCTGCCCTGTTTTCCTGTTGGTTTATTTTTCAGGCGGGCAGGTTCTCAGTACGGGAGGAAAAGGAACACCAAGAATATATCCTTTTGAATTTTGATTAAAAGGAAGAAAGACTCTCACAGCAAGATTATATCAAATCTGATCAAATACTCTGGCTTTTATTAAGTCATGTACTCATCCGATTACTATGTTTGGAATAAAGATAATGTATTCTGATTGGTCAGCTGTGATCATAGGATCACCATGTGGCCACAGGCGGGTTCAACCCATCACCTGAATGACAAGAAATGGGCTTTCCAAAGGAAAGTAGAATTCTCTTATTAGAAGTGATGTGGACATGATGAAGAGACACAACAAAATAACAAATCTAACACAAGGCTTTAGATTGAATACCTTTTTGGCAGTTGAAAAATTTTAACCAAATGCCTAATTTGTCAACACACTTAAAGAAAACAACAACAAAAAACCCAAAAACCAAACAACTAGTAGTTGAATGGCTTTAAGTTTTCTTTAAACCATTCAATCAGGCAGATGTCAAGACCCTTCCTGAACTAATTTAAAATTGATCTGCCCAAGGATTCAGAAACTTTGCTTTATTCATGCATTTATTTCATTCTCTTAATAATTTATGGTGGTGAATCTTTGTGTTTCTCCAAGGTATTCAAGATGGGCACTTCAATTTTTTTACTCGTTAACACTTACTTGTTTCTAATATTGCTGCTCTGTTCCTATCTTATGCGATAGAGAGTAGAATTTGAAATTATTTTTGGCATACTTAGGATATCTTTCAAAAGCAAAGGATAAGATGTCATCTTTTCAGATTTCTATTTTTTTTATGTGACAATATGTGATTTAAACTTTCCATTTGGCACCCATTCAGTATTGATCAAACTTTATTCTGAATCACAGGAATGTTTTGAGTCATATACTATGTAAAAGTCAAGGCAACATTTAATTTTGCCATTTATTATAAAACAGATACTTAGAGGAGAATCTCATTCAATTATTAGTTATTGATAATTATTAGTTATTAATAATTAGAACTAGGGTTATTAATAATTAGTTATTAGTAATTAGAAGTAGAGATCTTTTAATTGGCAAAAAGTTTTATTTGACAATTTAAACAGTATAATTAGACTAAAAATTTTTTACTTTTGCTATCTCACTGGGTAATGTTCAAGCCAGCACAGTGCAGAAGAAAGAGTGTATACTTTTGCAACACATAGATTTGGTTCCAAACCCAGTTCTTGGAATCACTGGTTCTGTGGCTCTAGGCAAGTGACTTAATCTCTCTGTTCCTCATTCTCTTTGCAAAATGGGAGGAATCATAATCTTCTTTCTCCATACTCAGATCAATATTAAAAAAAAAAAAGACACTAGGTGCTCATTCCTAGCATAATGCTCTAAATTTAATAAATATTATTTAGTTTTTTCTTTCTTTTACTTTATTTCCCTCTTTTTTCCCCTTTCTTCCCTTCCTTTTCTCCTCCTTTCCTCTCAAATCTAGCTAGTCAACATATCCATGTTTTACCATCTATTTTAATTAAAGAAGTATACTTAATTGAAGTAATAATTGATGAAATACCAATTTACTTAAGAGGAAAAAAAGGCCACACCTGATAATAAAAGATATATAGGTATGTCCTTATGATGAATTAAGAATGATTTGGTTTAAACCATATGCTCTTAAGTGAATTCTGCCTTTTTCCCCCTGGACAGGAAAGCAGTCAAACAAAATTATTTTATTGCTGAACATTTACAGACTAATGATTAATTATATGTTCACAGTCTAATCTAGCTAGAAGAAAGGGTAAAAAAGAGTCTAGTGAATTGCTGGAAGTCTTAAATAAATACATTTCAACTTTACTTTCTTTGAATTCTTTCTACACAATTTGGCATTGAAAAAGCTACAGGGAATGAACAGCATGAATGTGTCTATCTGGGCCTTGAAAGTGGAAATAATCCTTATATGGTGAATGTTTGACCCACAGAATCAACACTGGTGTATAGCAAATACCAAGAGTATATTGACTCCGTACTACACGATTTTGAATTATTAAAAAAAATCCTTTTTATTGATAATGTTTTGATTATTAAAGGCGGTAATGGTTTTGTCCTGAACCTTTTTGATATATATATATATATATATATAGAGAGAGAGAGAGAGAGAGAGAGTAGTTCTTTATTTTTTCCTGAAAGGCATTTTAAAGAAAGATTCGAAATGTTGCACTGCATTTTTATAGATTATAAAAAGTTATTGAATTTTAAGCAATTAAGCAGAACAAAGGCAATTTCAAGGGAGTTGTCTCCAGTGGAACAGTCGTGATAGCTTCTAGACAGTGACCTCAGAAGTCAGGCTTCCATGAAGGGATCGAAGCTCAGCGCTGATGGGTGCTGGGCAATGTGTGGGAACTGTACTTTGGGCTTTTAATTGCTATTTTGCTCTAGGTCATGCCTTGCTGTTTCAATTAAATCTCTGGCGTAAAGCATCCCTTGTCCCCTTCTTCTTGCATTTGATCACCTAATGGAAAGAAGCCTATATTCCTCAGGGAAATAACTTGGGGCAGTGTGAATCAGTCCCTCTCACTTTCTCTGTCCTTTGTAAAATCTAATTTTAGTGTTATTGTAGCAAATCAAATGTAAAAAAAGGAGTAGAATTGGTGTTCATTTCTCTGCTCCTCATTATTGCTTTCAATGCAAAGTTTTGAACCAGCAAGGGGAAAAGAGTTGATTTAATCAGAACAGTTTTAACTCTATATATAGGGAGAAGAAGTCAAGTGGAAATACAAGTCTGAAAGCACCAGGATATATTTAGCCCCAGCTTCTGCTATAGAGTAAAAACTATAATTTTGAAAAAATCTCAAATTTTCAAATTAGTAATCTAACCTACCTTATTTTAATTACGTAGACTCCCAGTGGGCATGTGTACTAGCCTCAAGACAGTTGCAATCTAGCAGGTGAGAAGTGTATGTAAGTAACACTAATGTTAGATGGAAGGTGATAAATTATTAGAAAAAGAGTTATATTGACAAGTTCTGGGAGTTCAGAGAAAGGAGAGATTTTTTTCCTGTTGGAATGTGAAGCAGGGGACAGTGAAGGATTTAGAAAGAAACATATTCAAGAAGCTGATGGTCTTTGAGCAAAACCTTGAAGGTTAGCGAAGATTTTAAAAATACAACAGAATGTCAAATATTTGTAATATTTGTGTATAATTTGTAATATTTCACAGCTATTGGGATATGTTGTTATATCTTAATATAACTATTATGAGTCTAGTTAAATTAATTAAAATTATTTTTTATAGAGGCTGTGTATGTTTTTGTTGAGTACAGTTAAAACATTCTGTGTGTGTGCATTTGTGTGGGTGGGTGTGTGTTACAGAAGCCAGTGTATGGGTCTGATTGTCAGAGTCTATTCCAGTTACTATCTTCGTGAGGAATTTTAATCTCTGCCTGTTCCAACCCTGTCTTATTAAAACTCCAGCCATCATGGTCTTCTGCTATTTGAAGTTAAGCGAGTGAATGCTGTGTAACTAAGTGTGCCTAGGAAGGTGTAGACTTGGGGATATTTTTACCACGTGGCATGTGAGTAGTTAATTTATTTATCTGATATCATGAAAATACTGTTTGTAAGTGATTTGATATCCAGAAAAAAGCAGATCATATATCACAAAGAGTTTAAGCATACAGTTCTTCTCTCTCCATTTCGACCTCAAGAAGTCACATTCTGCCCAAATATTTTGTGAGTCCTATAAGACTGGATTTGGTTTAAAACTTGTAATTTATGGATTTTACCAAAAACTCCAATTAAGTAAGCAAATAGATGAATTACTTCTTACTTGAGGCCAAAAAAAAAAAAAAAGAATACATCATGAACTTGGAATAGTGTCAAGGGTAACTTAATTTGCTGGCTGCTTTTGAAAGAACAAGTAAGGTTCAGATTTGTGGTTTGGAGAAAAAAATGGTGTAGTTGAGTTTAATTAACTAGAGTTTAATTCATGATTAATACTGCTGGAATTTCACTTGAACAATGTGATAATAAGTAGATAATGGCAGTTGTGAAAAGAAATGATGAGTGAAAAATACCTTGTTTATAGCCTTATATATAGCTAGGTGTATAGCTAGGATTCAGAGAAGTTTCATTCATGGCCAAAATTCCATTGAGACTACTGATGCGTCCCAGTTACTCCTGGGATCTTTACTTTCCTTAAAGGTTGAATGGGAAAAATAAAATCTATTGTTTGGGGTTGTTTAAGGACAAATGAGATAGAGCACGTAAAGTGCCAGGAATGTACTGGACACTCTTATAAATCATAGGTTTTATTATTGCTGCTGTGTTTTTTTTTTTCAGAAGGAGTTTTGAGGCCATCTTGGATCCTTAAGGATATTTGTTGATACTAAACTAAAAGAAGGAAAAATTCAGAGAAGTCAATGTTACCGAGAGTGTTGTGAAACAGGATTTCACTCATTCCTGGTGACAGTGCAAATTGGGACATCTCTTTTGGAAACCGTTTTAGCAGTTTGGTGTCTATTGTAACACTATTGCAAGTACAAAAATGCATTATTTTAAAAGTGTGGGTTAGGAGACTGAGTGGGCAGAAAGGGCTCTTGATGATTCATGGGAAAAAGGGAGCCCGGTGGGATCAGGAAATGTCTTTCTGGTAAATATTGGAAAAAGCTAGAGAAAAGTGAGAAAAAAATGCAACCTCCATTGAATTGAAACCTTTCCTCCTGCTGTCGGCCTGTGTTGACAGCTTGACCTAACTATTTGCAGAAGGCAGCAACCACAACAGATGGTGGTACATGCACCTGGGATATTAGCAGGCAGAAACCGGGAGAGACCAATTCTGTGGTAGAGGTTCTTCAGCCCGAATCTGGGGTTCAAGGTCCTGGGTGCCAAGGGAGGGAGTGAAAACACACCCACATGAAAACCCTCTAGGAGTAAGTACGTTCAGGGAATTTCACTGAGGCTGGGACCAGTAAAACCCACCTCACATTGTCACATGGGGAAGGCGACAAGTTTTCCAAGCTGAAGCCACCTCCAGTTTGTGCACATCCCAATGTGGCATGTGCCATTCAGCCTTTCTGTTCCATTTCTTATCCGCCCTTTGTGCCATGTCCTTTATTTTTTTATTTTATTTTATTTTTTTAATTAATGATTTTTTATTATGTTAGTCACCATACAGTACATCCCCGGTTTCTGATGTAAAGCTCAATGATTCATTAGTTGCCTATAACACCCAGTGCACCATGCAATACGTGCCCTCCTTACTACCCATCACCGGTCTATCCCATTCATGTCCTTTATTTTAAACATTCCCAGGATATTGGGCAAAGCTAATGGGAGGTGTATTCTGTCTCCCAACATGACACGAAATTAACGATCTGAGACAAAACAGAAGAAAATGACCCTAGATAGAGGGTTCAGAGCAATAGATCCAGAAGACGTTCACATTCTTTCCCCAGGATCCGGCAGTCCTAGAACCACATTGCCAGACCTGGAAAGTACCCAGAAAATAACATAATAAAAATAATAAATGTAAACTAAAATGATAATAAAGAAGCTCAAAGTTAAACGCTTTAAGGTAATATATATGCCCCAAGTGAGAAGATGTTTCAGTAAATTAGTAGAATATGATGTTTCTAATAAAAATTATTATGCTTCTAATAAAAATTATACGTGTGAAAAAATCCTTGCGAATATGCAGTGTCATCTGGGAAAAAGATGGTATATTTTATGTGTATGGTAATTATAACAGTATGAAAACCATACACTTATAAAAGCAATGAAAGGAATATATAAAAATGATAATAAGTATGCTGGCAGTTTGCTTATGGAATATTATTTTTATGTTAATTTTAAAATAAAACAATAATTTGTTGATGCAGAATTTTTTTCTTTTAAGATAAACTCTTTAGCATGTCTTTGTCTTTGAGAATGGGCAAGAGAGAGAGGAGAATCCAGCCTTTTACTGTGAACATGATAAACTCTGCAGCTCAAGTTCCCAAATGTGGGATTCATCTTAAAGTGAATTATAATGAAAGAAAAGATGTATTCCCATGATGTTAGAATTAAAAGTAGAGAAAAACTTGAAGACAAATGAAAGTTAAAAAAAAAAAAATCTCACTGCCACACCGACCTGACGTATTTATTTATATCACAGTAGAAACAGGAATTGTAGATACTGGGAATGCACAGTATCCCTCATCCAGTGTTTCTCTGGGAATTTTGCATCTTTGCCCCTCTTTGTATTTCCAAAATTATGCCTACTTTGGCCTTGTTTCACTTTGTTGGTCTTCTCCCCTCATTTATTAAAACAGAAAATAGTAGGAAAAATAGTCAAAAGATTTGGTTTCTAAGGAACATTCGCCAGCCTTTAAGGAAAATATATTTTCTAAATCAAAAGGTCATAGATGATCAGACAGAAAATTGGAGGTTGATACCTGATGCCATAAGCCATCACGAATGTGCAAGGGAACATTTTATCCTTCTGATCAGATTTATCGTAGTCACTTTTCATTTAGAATATAAACACTTGAAAAGTCCTCCTTTTTCAAATTGCTCCTTATCTGATACTTTTCTAATCATATAACTACAAGGGCATTTTTTTTTTCTTTTTGTAAAGAAAGTTGACCAGGGACCCCTTTCTTTAATCTGTTGAAGACATATTTCCAAGAAGCCTAAATAATTAGGCACAAGACTTGAGAATTTGCCTATATTAAGACTTGCAAAGAATCGTAGGATTCTGCCACTCTTTCCTCTGAATATTGACCTTTATCCGAATAGGCTGTAAACTCTGATACTTATTATTGCCAGTTTCCTCTAATTGAAAGCAATGATCTGAAACCAAAAGACCCTTGAAACACGTGTAAGAATTAGAAATCTGCTGTACAGCATAGAGCCTATAGTTAACAATACTGTATTGCATACTTAAAGTTTGCTAAGAGGGCAGATCTTATATTAAGTGTTCTTATCACATGAAACTAATAAAGAGTGGGAGAAACCTTTTGGGTGTGATGGATGTGTTTATGGCATAGATTGTGAGGCTGGTTCATGGGTGTAAACTTATCTCTAAGCTCATGAAGTTGTGCAAATTAAATGTGTGCAGCTTTCTTTAAAAGTCAACTATACCTCGAAAAGTGGCTAAACACCAAGAATTAGGATATTGGGTTCATTCCTTTTTTTAAAAAAAAAATTGAGGTTTGAATATGTCCACTGTTATTGAGAATGTTTCTTACAGTTTTCCATTCCTGTCTCCCGACTTAATGGGGAAGTACACTCATAAATATTCAGAGACAGATGCATTTCATGCACACAAACTTTTAAAATGTTAACTTATAAATAAATGTATTCAAACTTGTAAAGGCATGCATACTTCATGGAAGACTATGTTAAGGCTATTTTTAATAATTCAAGTACTTCAAGGCAGCCCTCTAATAGAACTCAGGTCAAAAATTTTTATTTTAAAATGGAAAATATGTTGGGATATTTCAGTGCTAGTTTCGACCATGAAATTAAGTGGTCTCCAAAAACAAATCATACAATGAGTCTTATGAAAAAATGTAATATACCTTTTTCCACATTTCAGTATCATTTATTTTCTTTTTTGGAATCTGTGGTCTAAGGGTGATTGTTTAGATTATGTTTACTGCTGACTAAGACTTGCATTTTCTCTATTGTATCGGAGGGAATAGGCAGAGGCCGTGGTAATGCTGATGTGAGCTGAGTCAGTATTATCTTATTAATCAATTAGATTAACATTTAGGTATAGCTAATAACGTTTGAAAACCATTTATAAGCTAAACTGGTCTTAAGGAATGAGTAGGTTTTATTTCAGTAGAAACAAACTACCAAACCTATCCTTGGATTATTCCTCGATTCTCTTCAAAGCATGTGAAGTTTGGCTGAAAAAAATAGAAAAAACAATTAGTTGATTCTGAACTGAAACTTAAGTAAGGTCGAGGGAAGGGAGTGGCTGCCGTTGAGGGTAGAATTTCAGTGGACTGACTCATGTCCTAAATTCTGTGGCAAACACAGACCGTACAGATCTAAGGCTGCCTATTCTGTTGGATACAGAGATCAGTGTCCTATTCCCGAACTCCACAACATTTAAAAATCTGTTTTGGTTCAGGCCTTTTTCAGAGGAAGGAAGTCTTCAGTTTATTTGGAGTTTTGGGAGATTCCGGTAATCCAAATTAGTTTATCACATCCGGAATGTGTAAAAAGTTGAGATCCAGCCGATGAAGCCTCTAAGCATCCTGGCTTAGAGTAGGCTCCTCATGCAGGACACAATTTCTCATTCACCTGCTTGATGATGTTGCCTCTTTACGCACAGAGTATGAAACTCATAAATAACTTGAATTTGTCCCAAAATTGAGCTATCAAGCATCAGAAATGAGATAGAAGTCGTTTCACTCTCTCTGTTGTTCTCTAGGGATGTGTGACACCCACGGAATCATTCTTAATTTGAAGTTTTAGGTCAGTTCAACTAAACTTGTCAAGTGGCTGTTCTTCTGTACCGTGCGTGCCAGCCACAGTGCCAGATACTCCTGGTCGTTGCAAAATCACGGGTAGGAACTCTTGGCGAAGACTCAAGAGCCCCACAGCAGCCTTCTGAATTGGGTTGAGATTCATTTTGTTGCATTTTGGCAGACGTTCGTAATATTTATTCAGGAGGCTTCTCTTGTGTGATTTTGTTTTCTCATAGACGTGATATATGATCTTATCATTGCAGAATAACCTGCTTTCAACTCATGAGCTGTTTTCTTCTGCACATACAATGTTCTTCTTTCTTAATGGCACACACACTTCAGATGGCCTAAGAATTTCTTGATTTGCCTTTCTGGTTGCCATAACTGGGCTATTTTTCATGGTTACAATAGAATCAAAGGAAAATCCACATGCTAAATGAGCCAAAGGCAAAACTGGGGTATTTCATTTTACTTTTTATTTATTTATTTTTTTAAAAAGATTTTATTTATTTATGTGACAGAGAGACAGCCAGCGAGAGAGGGAACACAGCAGGGGAGTGGGAGAGGAAGAAGCAGGCTCCCAGCGGAGGAGCCCGATGTGGGACTCGATCCCAGTACGCCGGGATCACGCCCTGAGCCGAAGGCAGACGCTTTAACGACTGCGCTACCCAGGCGCCCCTCATTTTACTTTTTAAAACTGAAGGCTCGCATCTCTCTGGTGCTCAATTGCTGATTATCCTGATGGAATTGTAGGCCACGCCTGATGTTGCTACAGGGTTGAATTCTGTGTTTCAGCCCCCTGCAAAGTGCATCAGGGATAGTAATTGGAGCTACCCCATCATTGATATGTATAAAGCTCTAAGAATAAGCGTACTCAGAGCATAATAAGTGCCTAATACATTCTACCTCTTATTATTGAACCCCTCTTACTTTGTGGTTGGTTATGGCCGTTGTGGTCATTTTCCTTAACATTTAATGTGGGTGCCCTTGAATGTAGGCATCTTGGTTTTGTTCACTGATGTATTCCAGACATTTGGCAATGAGTCTGGCAGAGAGTACACACTCAGTATTTTGTTAAATGAAAGAGCATCAGACTGAGTTCAGTCAGGCTGCTGGTCTACCGTCCCAGCCTTTGACTTCACCTGACCGTACTAGGTTCGGAGATATGATGGTGCTGTCAGACATACTCTAGGAAGAGGCTGCCGACTCTCTTCTACTTTCTGAGGAGCCGTGATAATAGAAGATGCTTATTTGTTTGATTGAAAGTCATGGTCAGGAGAGTTCCTGGACCCTTGCTTTTTGTGCGGAAAGAGCTTAAAACTACACTTAATAGGAATTTCAGTAAAACCTTCCATTTTGTCTTCTTTTGGCTATATTTTATAAAAGCTCTTTGCTTCTGGGAGCTTTTCTTTTAGACATCTTGGAAGGGGAAATTATAAACAAAAGAGGTGCACAATTTAATTCATTTTTAAATTTTATCATTTTAGTAAGAGATGGCTGACACTTAGAGATAATGGCAAAATATTAAAGGATTTAATATATCTGGAATCTATTCCAAAGCAAAGCTGGGAGCTTTTATCGTTCTCATGATGGCAAATGAAGAGAAATTAAGAGTCATTTTAGGACAGATTTGTTTTGTAATTTAAGGTGAAAAGACTTTTCTGGTTCATATAGTGTGTGCTTTCTTGTAGCCCCTCAGGAATTAGCTTGTTGAATATTGAGAAGATAGCACATCTGATGTGGCTTGGCTCGTAACAGTACAAATCTCCTATTTCCTTTGTGTTGCTTCTCAGCAGAACATGCTTCAGTTAGATGAATTTTTTTAATTCTAGCTTTTTAAAGGTTTCCAAATTCTAGTTACTCTTGAGATTTATGCTGCTTTAAAGTTTAAGGATTTTTGGATTTGTTTAGTGTTCTAAATAAATCCTGGGTTTATTTAATTTCACCTCTTATAATCATCCATGATTATTTCTACTGTTACACATTTGCCAATTACTGTCCCCATTTTAATGTGAAGCTTTCATTTGTGACTCAATGAATAAACATTATTAGTTTGATAATTTGTATTGTGTTTTGCACTGTGGCATTTCTTTCCTGCTCCTTAGTTTGTGTTAATCACTAATTTTAATAGTCTTTGACCAGATTTATTAAGATTGTTAGACTTGCCCTTTTTTAAAAGATTTTATTTATTTATTTGAGAGAGAGAGAGAGAGTGAGCACATGAGAAAGGGGGAGGAGCAGTGGGAGAGGGAGAAGCAGACTCCCCACTGAGCAGGGAGCCCAATGTGGGGCTTGATCCCAGGACCCTGGGATCATGACCTGAGCCTAAAGCAGACACTTAACTGACTGAGCCACCCAGGTGCCCCTAGATTTGCCATTTTAATCCTTATTCTTTCCTATTTCTTACCACTCTGTGTCCCCATTGCTCATTCCTATTGACTATGCCTCCTTGTTAGTAATGATCGTGTTGTATTAAGATATATCCCACAGAGATTGTAAGTTACTTGAAGATATGAGCCATGCCATTTTAACTTTGTATATCTAGCATATGGCTTTTAGTAGGTACTCAGTATATTTTTATTGAAGAAATAAAAGTAAAATGTGGCAAGCTGGCACTTGTTACTTAAGTTGTAGAATCTAGAGGGAAGTATGGAGAAGAGTAATTATTACAAATATATATGAATTATATTTTTAAATATAGGAAGTATATAAATCTAAAAACTCATATCTCTCTGGTAGACCTTAAACTGGTCTTGTCTTGCTTTCAATAAGGACATACTTAACATCTTTTATTTTGAAACCCTTAGGTTTCATATTATGGGACTATCTTATTGATGAGACTGACTTAAACTGAGGTCCTTGTAAAATTATATTAAATATACTCGTATAGTTTAGGTTCAAGGCTAAGCCACTTTTTACTGAATATTGTATCTTTTGTATATTTGCTAGTATTATGATAAGGTCCTTGTAGAATTTTAGTCATTGCAAATGCATTATATATTCTTTCTGTAGACATTCTGATTGTTAAGAAACATTATTGTTATTATTTTAAAAAAAGGTTCATTAAGAAAGTGAGTCCTTTGATTATAAGGATCTGGACTTAAATGCTGTGACAAGAATTACTTTTTCTGTGTAGTGATGCAGGGCACCCAAAATACTTCTTAACTACATTTACAAAGTTATGTATAGTTTTCGGGGCCTAAAGAACTAAGCAAACACCAGGTATTCAAAGTAATTGGCAGTTTTCACTTTTACCCGGAATGTAGAAAACGGGAAAGAATGCTGCTCACGCCTATTGTAACAAGGAGAAAAAGTCAGACACACTCCAAATTCATAACTCTTTTTGAGCCCATTAGAGAGCAGAGGTCCCTAGGTAACCTAAATTCCAAAGAGCGACAAGTCCACGAAGTATGAACTGTCTCCACTGCTAGAGGAAGACGGGGATGCCACACAAGCAGGTCAGAATTGGTCAGCTGAAATTTTAGCCAATTATACAAGGCCAAGTGTGGGCTGGCATGACAGTTTGAAATAAATGAGTGCTCCCTCACTAGCGAGATCTTTTCTATTCACCTTCAGTGGTGCTCATGAGGGCAGGACAAGAGACCCCCTCTCTTAGGGGCACAAGCATGCAGGAGGTGATCTGGGGCTTCTGGGGGAAAACTTAAAGCTTCTGCCTTCGGTCTCCCCTCCCCTATGGATAAAAAGTATAAGGCACTGAGGAGGGGCAGCAAACAGTGTCACTCACAGGGCTCAAAGAACCCTTGTGGCTAGGAAAAGAGTAGAGGAAAAAACCTCTATTCCTGTAGGAGGACCAAGCACTGGTCTGCTACCATAGGCAGGGCACGAAACTTCTGCCCAGGATCAACCTCAGATGCAATGCAGAGTTTGGCTGCCATAGGAAGGAAGGCAGAAATACTGAAAAAGCCCTACCTCAAGTCCTAGGAACACAAGGCCTGCCTATGATTGTGGCTCAGCCAGGAAGAGAGGGACCCTGTTTTCACCAAACCTAGCACTGAATATGGAGTGAGCAGTAGCCATCTACAGCTGGGGGCAGGTGGCAAGAGCATGAAGAGCCCCTCCTCTGTGCAGTTGGCATGTAGCAATGGGTGAAGGCTGAGGGTGGAGCATGGACATTGAGAAAACTGCCTGGCACTCTAGTCCCAAACTAAGCACAAGGCAGTTGCCTCCCATCACTGGAAGAATTTGAAGCCTGTGGTATGCTGCAATGAACCTAGACACAGAGCGTTGTTGACTAGATTAACTCACTCTGTCACTCATATGGCCTGAAAGAAGAGGGAAATAAATATTAGTTACATCAGCCACTATTGTCCCACTTATGATGATTGACATTTATTTAAAAAAATTATGAGACAGTTGAAAAGGCAAGAAGATACAACCTATTGTCAAGAGATAAAGGAATCAAAAGATCCTGCAAAGATGATCAAGATGTTAGGACAGTCAAGCAAGGACTTTACTTTTTATTTATTATTTATTTTTTAAAATTTAAATTAAATTAGCCAACATATAGTACATTATTAGTTTCAGATGTAGAGATCAGTAATTCATCAGTTGCATATAACACCCAGTGCTCATCACATCATGTGCCCTCCTTAATGCCCATCACCCAATTACCCCATCCCCCCACCCACTTCCCCTCTAGCAACCCTCAGTTCGTTTCTCATAGTTAAGAGTCCTTCGTGGTTTGTCTTCCTCTCTGATTTCTTCCCATTCAGTTTTCCCTCCCTTCCTTTATGATTCTCTCGCTATTTCTTATGTTCCACATATGAGTGAAACCATATGATAATTATCTTTTTCTGATTGATGTATTTCGCTCAGCATAATACCCTCCAGTTCCATCCACATCAATATAAAAGGTAAGTATTCATCCTTTCTGACGGCTGAGTGATATTCCATTGTACATGTATACCACATCTTCTTTATCTATTTATCTGTCGATGGATATCTTGGCTCTTTCCACCGTTTGGCTATTGTGGATGTTGCTGCTATAAACATCGGGGTGCAGGTGCCCCTTTAGATCACTGCATTTGTATCTTTAGGGTAAATACCTAGTAGTGCAATTGCTGGGTCATGGGGTAGCTCTATTTTTAATGTCTTGAGGAACTTCCATTCTGTTTTCCAGAGTGGCTGTACCAGCTTGGATTCCCATCAACGGTGTAAGAAATTTCCCCTTTCTTTGCATCCTCACCAACATCTGTCATTTCCTGACTTGTTAATTTTAGCCCTTCTGACTGGTGTGAGGTGGTATCTCATTGTGGTTTTGGTTTGTATTTCCCTGATGCTGAGTGATGTGGAGCATTTTTTCATGTGTCTGTTGGCCATTTGGATGTCTTCTTTGGAGAAATGTCTGTTCATGTCTTCTGTCCATTTCTTGACTGGATTTTTGTTCTTTGGGTGTTGAGTTTGATAAGTTCTTTATAGATCTTGGATACTACTAGCCGGTTTTCTGATAAGACATTTGCAAATATCTTCTCCCATTCTGTAGGTTGCCTTTTGGTTTTGTCAGCTGTTTCCTTTGCTGTGAAGAAGCTTTTTATCTTGATGAAGCTTTTTATCTTTAGAGATGTGTCTAGCAAGAAGTTGCTGCGGCTGAGGTCACAGAGGTTGCTGCCTGTGTTCTCCTCTGGTATTTTGATGGATTCCTGTCTCACATTTAGGTCTTTCATCCATTTTGAGTTTGTCTTTGTGTATGGTGTAAGAAAATGGTCTAGTTTCATTCTTCTACATGTGGCTGTCCAATTTTCCCAACACCATTTGTTGAAGAGAATGTCTCTTTTCCATTGGATATTCTTTCCTGCTTTGTCGAAGATCAGTTGACCATAGAGTTCAGGGTCCATTTCTGGGTTCTCTGTTCTGTTCCATTGATCTATGTATCTGTTTTGTGCCAGTACCATACTGTCTTGATGATTACAGCTTTGTAATGAGCTTCAAGTTCAGCATTGTGGTGCCCCCAGCTTTGGTTTTCTTTTTCTACTTTTATCTGGCTATTTGGGGACTTTTCTGGTTCCGTATAAGTTTTAGGATTGTTTGTTACAGCTCTGTGAAGAATGTCCATGGTATTTTGATAGGGATTGCATTGAATGTGCAGATTGCTCTGGGTAGCATAGACATTTTAACAATATTTATTCTTCTGATTCATGAGCATGGAATATTTTTCCATTTCTTTGTGTCTTTCTCAATTACTTTCATAAGTAGTTTTTAGAGTACAGATCCTTTGCCTCTTTGGTTAGGTTTATTCCTAGGTATCTTACAGTTTTTGGTGCAGTTGTAAATGGAATCAACTCCTTAATATCCCTTTCTTCTGTCTCATTGTTAGTGTATAAAAATGCAACTGATTTCTCTGCATTGATTTTATATCCTGCCACATTGTTGAATTCCTGTATGAGTTCTAGCAATTTTGAGGTGGAGTCTTTTGGGTTTTCCACATAAAGTAGCATATCACCTGCAAAGAGTGAGAGTTTGATTTCTTCTTTGCTGATTTGGATGCCTTTTATTTCTTTTTGTTGTTTGATTGCTGAGGCTAGGACTTCTAGTACAATGTTGAACAACTGTGGTGATAGTGGACATCCTTGTGGTGTTCCTGATCTTAGGGGTAAACTCAGTTTTTTCCCATTGAGAATGATATTCACTGTGGGCTTTCATAGATGGCTTTTATGATATTGAGGTATGTTGCTTTTGGATGGAATAGTCTGTATGTATCTGTGAAGTCCATCTGGTCCAATGTGTCATTCAAAGCTGGGAAACAAACTAAGGGTTTCAGAGGGGAGTGAGGTGGGGAGATGTGGTAGCCAGTGATGGGTATTAAGGAGGGCATGTATTGCATGGAGCACTTGGTGTTATACTCAATCAATGAATCATGGAACACTACATCAAAAACTAACGATGTACTGTATGGTGACTAACATATAAAAACAAACAATCAAAAAAACAAAGCCCTTGTTTCCTTGTTGATCTTCTGCTTAGCTGATCTTTCCATTGCTTTGAGTGGGGTGTTAAAGTCCCCTACTATTATTGTATTATTATTAATGTGTTTCTTTAATTTTGTCATTAATTGGTTTATATAATTGGCTGCTCCCAAGTTAGGACCATAAGTATTTATAATTGTTAGATATTCTTGTTGGATAGACCTTTGAAGTATGATGCAGTGTCCCTCTTCATCCCTTACTACAGTCTTAGGTTTAAAATATAATTTGTCTGATATAAGGATTGCCACCCCAGCTTTCTTTTGATGTCCATTAGCATGATAAATGGTTTTTCACCCCTTTACTTTAAATCTGGAGGTGTCTTTGGGTCTAAAATTAGTCTGTTGCAGACAGCATATGGATGGGTCTTGCTTTTTTACCCAATCTGATACCCTGTATCTTTTGATTGGAGCATTTAGCCCATTTACATTCAGAGTAACTATTGAAATATATGAATTTAGTGTTGGATAGACCTTTGAAGTATGATGCAGTGTCCCTCTTCATCCCTTACTACAGTCTTAGGTTTAAAATATAATTTGTCTGATATAAGGATTGCCACCCCAGCTTCTTTTGATGTCCATTAGCATGATAAATGGTTTTTCACCCCTTCACTTTAAATCTGGAGGTGTCTTTGGGTCTAAAATTAGTCTGTTGCAGACAGCATATGGATGGGTAAAGTCACTGACCTGTAAAGTCACTGTTTTTGTATATTGTCTCTGTTCCTTTCTGGTCTCTGTTACTTTTGGGGTCTCCCTTCGCTTACAGGATCCCCTTTAATATTTCTTGCAGGACTCGTTTATTGATCATAAATTCCTTAAGTTTCTGTTTGTCCTAGAAGCTCTTTATCTCTCCTTCCATTCTGAATGACAGCCTTGCTAGATAAAGTATTCTTGGCTGCATGTTTTTCTCATTTAGTACCCTGAAAATATCATGCCAGCACTTTCTGGCCTGACAGGTCTCAGTGGCTGGGTCTGTTGCCAGTCTAATGTTTCTACCCTGAAAGGTTAAGGACTTCTTCTTTTGAGCTGCTTTCAGGATTTTCTCTTTGTCTCTGAAATTTGCAAGCTTCACTATTATATGTCGGGGTGTCGATCTCTTTTTGTTGATTTTGAGGGGGGTTTTCTGTGCCTCCTGTACTTAAATGCCCTTTTCCTTCCATGGATGAATGAAGTTCTCAGCTATGATTTGCTCAAATATACCTTCTGTCCCTCTCTGTCTTTCCTCTTCCTCTGGGACCCCAGTCAATCTAATATTGTTTTCCTTTATGGTATTACTGATTTCTCGAAGCCTCCCCTCGTGATTCCTTTGTTGATTTTCTCTCATTTCCTCAGATTCCTTACTTTCCACCATTTTCTCTTCTATGTCTCTGACTCCTCTGTCTCATTTACCCATTAGAGCATCCATTTTAAACTGCATCTCAGTTAAAGCATTTTTAATTTCAGCCTTATTAGATTTTAGTTCTTTTGTTTCTGCAGCAAGGAATTCTCTAGTGTCTTTTATGCTTTTTTCAAGCCCAGCTGGTATCTTTATAATCATTATTTTGAATTCCAGGTCTGAAATTTTACTTATATTCATATTGATTAAATCTATGGCAAAGAGTATTACCTCTGGTTCTTTCCTTTTTGGTGAATTCCTCCTTGTAGTCATTTTGTCCAGAGAAGAATAGATAAATGAGAGAACAAAAAAGAAAGAAAAAATAAAAATATAAACCATGACCCTAGCTAAATATACACTAGAGAAATCAGAAGAGACAGAAACCAAAAGAGAGAGAGAAAAAGAAGGGAAAATAGAATAGAATCAGCCAGGTAGACAGAACAGGGTGATACTCTTCGTCCTGGGTGTATTTTGGTCTATTTGTTAGAAGACACTTCATTCTGCAATTGTAAAGAAAGAAAAATTTATATATAAATACAAAAATAAAATTAAATCTGGTGAACAGAATCCAAGAATGAAGACTATATCTATAAAATGTAAATGTGAAAATGCAAATTAAAAAATGACTTAAAAACAAAAGAGTTGATAAGGAAAAAAAAAAGATAAGGAAAGCTTTAAACTGCAAGATAAACGGATCATGAGAAAAAGGCCTTAAATTCTCTCTATATAATTTTCCCCTAGCCCTGGAGTTTTGCAGATCTGTGTGCTCTGTAAACTTGGTGTTCGCCTGTTGTTCAGCTGGTCTTCTTGGGGAAGGGGCCTACTGTGCTGATTCTCAGGTGTCTTTGCCTGAGCAGAGTTGCACTACCCTTTGCCAGGGGCCCGGGCTCAGTGTAAGCTGCTTTGGGTTGTTCTGTGTGGCTTTTGTTCCATGAAGGCTTTCCATACCTGGGTGGCTCAGTAGGTTAAGTGTCTGCCTTCAGCTCAGGTCATGATCCCAGGGTCCTGGGATTGAGTTCCATATCGGGCTACCTGCTCAGCAGGGAGTCTGCTCTCTCTCTGCCTCTGCCTGCCCTCCCCCTGCTTGTGCTCTCTCTCACTTAGTCAAATAAATAAATAAAATCTTAAAAAAAAAAATATCCAGCCTGAAACACAAAGTGGAAAAAAAGTGTTTAAAATAAACAAAAACAGAATTGCTCTATGACCATACTGACTGCTGCGGGTACTTGATAGATTCTCTTTCACTGGGTGTGGAATGGGCTGTGTGTTTCTGTTCTGCTTCTTCACGTTATTGTTGTTATTATTTTGGTACCTCAAAAGCACCTCTGTTGACATTGTTCTGGGCAGGTTGGCTGTACCCCTATAGCTGCCCCTAAGAGCTGAGGCAGCCTCTGTTGGAGAGCATGGCATACCTTTTTGTGAAAACAAGATGTCATTTCCTGCAGATAAAATGTAAAGCCTAAAAAAACAAAAAGCAAAAAAACAAAATCCCAAAAGATAACATCCAAGAGTTGTGGGACAGTATTAAATGGTCTAATATATATATGTATTTGGAGTCCTAGAAGAGAATACAGAGAGAATGAGGCAAAAGAAATATTTGGAGAGATAAAGGTTTGAGAATTTTCCAGAAATAATGAAAAACATCAAAGTACAAATCCAAGAAGCTCAGAGAATTCCAAGCAGAATACCTATAGCAGATGAAAAACAAATTAAAAAAAACCAAATAAACACAGATTTTGAAACATTCTTATAATCAAAAATAAGGAGATACTCATGAAGACAAAGAAAAAGACATTTTATAACTTTGAATAAACAAAAAAACATTATGTAGGCTTCTTGTTACAAAGTATGAAAACCAAAGACAATGGAGTAACATCTTTAAAGTACTGAAAGACAAAAACCCATCAACTCAGAATTTGATGTCCAGTGAAAATATCTTTAAAAAGTAAAGGTTAAGTTTTTTTTTCATCTAAAAGTTTTAAATAAAAAAATGAGAGAATTCATCGCCAGTAAAGCTGCCCTATAAGAAATATTAAGGAAAATTCTGCATGCAGAAAAAGTATAAAACCAGGTGGGAACTTAGATTCATTAAAAATAAAGAGTGCCAATGTTAAAAATAAAGGTAAATATAAGACTTTTTAAACCTATTTTTAATCACTCTAAGAGGTAATTGACAATTTAAAGCAAAAATAGTGAAAATGTAGTTTAAGTTTATACATAAAAACATAATGAGAAAACAAAACTACAAGTTATAGGAGAGAAGAACTAGAAATACATGGTTGTAAGGGTCTTACACAGCATGTGAAGTAACAATATTATTTTATTTATTTTTATTTTTATTTTTTATTTTTTTTATTTTTTTAATGATTTTTTATTATATTATGTTAGTCACCATACAGTACATCCCCGGTTTCCGATGTAAGGCTCGATGATTCATTAGTTTTTATTTTTATTTTTTTAAAGATTTTATTTTATTTTATTTTATTCGACAGAGATAGAGACAGCCAGCGAGAGAGGGAACACGAGCCGGGGGAGGGGGAGAGGAAGAAGCAGGCTCCTAGCTGAGGAGCCTGATGTGGGGCTCGATCCCGTAATGCCGGGATCACGCCCTGAGCCGAAGGCAGACGCTTAACCGCTGTGCCACTCAGGTGCCCCAACAATATTATTTTAAAACAGATAATGATAATTTAAAGATGTGTACTATCAACTTTAGGGCAACCATAAATTAAAATTAGGTTAAAAATTGAAAATTTTTAAGAAAAGTTTGTAACTTATAATTGAACTATAAACAAAAAAGTAAATAAAAAATACACATCTAAATGAATTGAGAAAAGGGAAAAAAAGAACATCTGGAAAGTGGAAAACAACTAGAAAGGTGGTAGACTTAAACCCACTATCAGTAATTACCTTAAAAATTAATTACCTATTTTTTTCTAAATATGCTGATTAAAAGGCAGAGCTTGTCAGGTTAGATAATAATATAAAATGCAATTAATGCTGTCTACAAGAAACTAATAGGAGGACAGAGATCTGTGAAAAGTAAAAGGTTGAGGAAAGATACACCATACAAACACAAATCAAAAGAAAGTGAAGGGACCATGTTAAAATCAGACAAACTAGGCTTCACCCATGAAATATCATCCAGGATTAGGAGGGACATTACATACTGATGAAGATGTTGTATGCAGAAGACTTGACAAATTTAAGTGTGTTTTTAAAGCACAGCATGACTTCAAAATGCACAAAGCAAAACCTATAGGCATAGAAAAATCCATAATTATAGTTGGAGAGGTCCGAACTCCTCTCTTTGTAATCAGTGAAACAAGTAGAGAAAACATATTTAAAAATGTAGAAGATGTAAACAGCATTATTACCAATGTGCCTTAAATGACATTTAACATTCATCAAAGTAGACCATATTCTGGGCCATAAGACTAATCTCAAAAAGTTTTGATGAATTGAAATCTGCCAAAGTATATTCTCTTGACCACTCAAGAATTAAACTAGGAATTAATAACCGAAAGATACCTGGAAAATTACAAATTTTATGATTAAACAACATGATTCTAAGTAGCTCAGGAGCCAAAGAGGAAGTCACGAGTGAAATTAGAAAATATCTGGAATAGACTAAATCAGAAAATACAACATTAAAAATTAGAGATACACCTAAGTGCATAAAATGAAATGATCAAAAGGAAATTTATTGCATTAATACTTATATTAAAAACAAGAAGTTTTGCATCAATATTCAAAGTTTTCATCTTCAGAAACTAGAAGAAATAGCAAATTGAACAGGTCATGTGAATGAAGCCAAGTCAGGCAAAAAAAAAAAAAGAAAAAAAGAAAAATACAGAAGTGGTAGAGTGACCTAAAATTCAAAGAAATAACAGTGAAAATTTTAACTGAGGTGTGTTGTAGTTTTTTGTTTTTGTTTTTGATGGGGAGGGAAAGGGAGATCTGTATTGACATTTATTTGAAAGGGCTTAGAATAGGTGACATGCTCTTAAGGAAGAGGTCACTTTAGCCCCGGTAATTTTGCAAGTTTTTAAAGGACGATTCAAGTTGAGCTGGCCCTTGAAGAAAGAGAAGGCTTTGGACAGGTGGAAATGACCTGGGAGGATATTCTCAGCACAAACAAAGTATAGTCTTTGGAGAACAAGGATGAGACTGGTTTGGCTGGAACAGAAGGACTTCTGTATTGGGAGGAGGAGGAAGATGGCTGTAAGGACCATATGTGAATGCCATGTGTAGGAAGTTGGTACTTATACTGTGGGGCAATGGAAGTAAGGAATAACGTGAAGTAAGTAATAACGTGGTGACAGTGCCTAATGTAGATTGCGGAAGTCAGAAGGTGGTGGATCTGAAGTTGAAGTGGGAGCCTTCCTTAGAAAGTAGAGATGAACATTACCAATATTGTGAATAGATCGTGGAATGGGAGGTGAGTGAGTTGAGTCAAAGATAACTAAGATTTTAACTTGGAGTAACCAGGGGGGTGGTGGGAAATCATGAGTAGCAAGAGGAACATAGGGAGAAGTTTTGGAGAGAATAAGTTTGGAACATGTCAGCTTTAAGGAAGGAGGTATTTATAGTCCAAGTAGAAATGTTCCAGGGGCCATTGGAAATGGAGCTTTGGAGCTCCTCAGGATTGGAGAGGTTTGTGTATATGAGTGAATCTCGTGATGTTTGAAGCTGACGTTACAGATGGACTCAGGATAAGCAATTAGAGCAATAGAGAGCTGGGGACTGAGTCCCTGGGAACACCCACATTTAAGAAGTGGCAGGAAAACAATAGGCAGCAAAAAAATCTGGGACAAAGTGATTAGAAACATGTGAAAAGCCAGAAGAGACTTTTTGTTGTTGTTGTTTTTTATGGCTGGCTTTCAGGAAGAGGTGTTGGTCAGAGTTCGAGTTGCTACACATTAGTAGGAATGAAGGCAAAGCAATTGTTTGCCAGTTTGCGGTCAGCAGATCATGGAGAGCATTTGGAACCCAGTTTTGGTGAAGTGGGGGAGGAAGCCAAATCTTCAGAGCCCAAGCAGAGTGGATGGGAATTCATTCCTAAATATTTTGAAAATGAGAGGAAAGAGAGAAATTGCATTATAGGTGGAGGAAACAAAATGCCATTTATCAGGCAGTGAGTTCATATTTATCTTCAAAGATGGAAGGGGACTTAGAGATTATTTTATTCAGTGATAGTTACTTGATGACTTCCTGGGGGACAAATGTAGTCCCCAGGCAGCACCACACCAGCAGGTATTCTTTATTTAGACTATAATGTGCTTAAAAATTTGAACATTTATAAATGAAAAGTTTTTCCGTAAAAACCCCCAAGTATCTAGATTCTCTTGAAAGAATTGGAAGTTTGGCAACACTGGGCCTGTCTTCCTGCATACCATTCATCAGCTGAAGTTGAATAGCTAGCTTATGCCCCTTTGGAAGGGCACATGTTTTTTGCTTAGCCACGGTCTACACTCCATTCGACTATCTGCTGGATCCTTGTAGGTACTTGAGTTGGCCATCCATAATTAAGTCCAATTGCCTCAGTTTGTAGAATGGGAGATCGAGGTCCATAAGGGAGTGTGACTTGTCCCAAAGTCATAGGAAGGATCCATTTTAGAGCCCAGATCCCTTCTTTCAGTAAGACTCCTATGCTATGAACTCCTTAACTTTTTCTCTGGCGTGGTAGTCTCTTGAGGACTGGCCCATGGTGATTTTTACCCTTTCCCAGTTTCTGGTATTGCCAGAGAGCACCTACATGATTTGTCTGGCTCTGCCTCACCGAGGTTCCCAAGTCCAGGTGGTGACCTATTTCTCCTTGGACAAGAAGGAAACCCTGCCAGTCACCAAGTCCAAGCTCTCTCTTCTCAGAACTTGGCACAATGTGAGGCACATAAATTCCCCATAAGGTTTCTTTTATGAGGATTTTTGAGGCTTTCGTGGAATGATGTTAAACACGGACTATCATGCGTTGCCTCCCAAAGTAGAAAATTAAGTTCATCTCACCGAAATGAATACCAGATCGTGCTGTCCAAGTCCCTCCACCCTGATCTATAGTTGGGTTTTCAAGGGAATTGGAAAATTGTGTTTGGCTTTATATAATTTAAGGCTTTATAGCCCAAAGAAGAAAATTGTAAGATAGTGGTATTTCATATTTTCCTTCTAGATATGAAAATTAATTGCTATTCAAAAGCATTCCTTTGAAATTTAGGAGAGGCCATAATGTTATTTAAAAACGGATTCTAACCCTCTCCCTCAGAAGGGATTTTCTTTTTTTTTCTTTTTATTTAAAAAAAATTTTTTTTTACCACGTTAAATATTTTTTTATTGTATTATGTTAGTCACCATACAGTACATCCCTGGTTTTTTGATGTAAAGTTCGATGATTCATTAGTTGCATTAACACCCAGTGCGCCATGCAATACGTGCCCTCCTTACCACCCATCACCAGCCTATCCCATTCCCCCACCCCCCTCCCCCCTGAAGCCCTCAGTTTGTTTCTCAGAGTCCATAGTCCCTCATGCTTCACTCCCCCTTCAGAATGGATTTTCTGAAAGCTTGTAGTAATGGCTGCATTCATTGCGTTCTCTCTCTACACCTCCAGTCTTTGCCCCACTACCTACCACCCAGTAGGAATAGATCTGGCTGAAAAATAGAACAGCCAGTGACATCTGGCTAATGGCTCTCAGGTGGATGGTGTTCATCCTTAGTGTTAAAGATATAATTGGAAGTATTGCTACTTCAATGAAGTGTCGTTCTTGAGATAAAAGTTCCAAACGAGCTGCTTCTTTCCTGAGCTTATGTCTTCCGTGTAATGAAGGCATTACAAAATCCAGCCTGTATTAGCCAGTACGTGCTAATGCCACGATCATTTCTCACCTTCTTCCTGTAGGGCTTCTGACGTAGTAGTATGCTGGATTCTATCCAGTTATTAATAACAGTTTTACAACCTCTTTTTCTACCTCGCAGCTAACATCACCATATTCCCAGCCTGTGACAGGAGCTCCTTTGGTGCCTGAGGGACCGGCACATCTGGAAAGTTTTATGATGGTAGTCCTCACTGCCAGCACCACTTTCCCGCTTGGTCAGGTAGAGCTAAGTTAAGGTACAGTTGTAAACATGCTCTGGAACCTCAGTGGCTTAGTAAGTAAGGGTTTGGTTTTCTCCCATATCCCTGTCCAGAGCATTTGAGGTTGCTCTCCTTCCCTTGGAGATGCAGCCATATTCAATGCATGGTCTCCATGGCTGCCTTCATGGAGAGTCACACATTGCATTTTATGAAGCAGGCATGAAAGTGGTATATTGCATCCCTCTCCAGGTCATTGGCTCCAACTGGGAACCACTTGGGAGTCACTTGGGAACACTGGGAACTATAGGGAACACTGGGAGTTTTATTCTTTTTTTTTTCTTTTGGAGAAAAAGAAAATAGAATTGACGTATATCTACCCAGTCTTGCCATATTATGAACTTGAATATATCATTGTTTTAAATCGAATAGCGTTTTTTTTGTTTTTTGTTTTTTTTTGTTTTTTTTAAAAACAAGGACCTTCTGACATTCTGACATGGACTTTGGAGCTCTATAATTCAACTTTATGATTTGACCAAGCGCATTAGATCACCAGAGGAAACTTGTGTTCAGAGGGATCAGAGTCTCAAACATCATCTGTTTGTGCAAGGCACCTTCTAAACAAAGCAAAAAATATTTAAACATGTATATAAACTTGTCCAAAGTATAAGTGTCTGTGTTAGCAAGAAAGAATCAGTGTGCATGGATGTGTCTATCAGTGTGATTACTAACAAGTTCTGTTCTTTCTTTATCCTAACCACACATTTCCTTTTCCAGTAGATTTCAACAAAAATGAGGAATTTCTTTGAGTCAGGCAAGAGTAAATAATTTGGCTACAACATTAGATGGATGTATTAAAATGATGGCCTACCAAAGTCAACTGTGGTATTGTCCTAATATTCACCTAGACGTTTTATTGTTACTGGGGATATTAATGAAGTTTTATTAAAAATAAAAAACTTTACAGTTGGAAGGTTAATTGTCTGTGTCATTGGTATGGGGTGGTGCTGCAAGAGAATAATTATAAAATGATGGTCAATGAAACAGATAGAAAACATCCTTTGTAAAATCTTGTATACTAAAATCGCTATGCAGGTGGGGAGTGCAGAATTCCATCAACTTGGATCAGGCAGGGCTGAGGTTAATTTTAGTCACTGAGAGTTTGAGTGTGTGGGTACAGAATCTTACCAAGTCTAAACAGTCCATGAAAAGTTGTAAATAATGTCTCCAGCTTTCTGAGACTCGATTTCTTCATCTCTAAGAATGGGAATAACAACAGGATGTTATTCATATGGGTGCTGCACGGATGAAATAAAATAATCTATTTATAGTATTTTGTACAGTCTGGCAGCACATAGTGAGTGAGTATCCTGGGGCTGCTGCCGCTGGAAATGGTGACTACTGATGGTAGGAAGCAGGCAGGGAGGTCAAGCACATGCTTTGCTTTGCCACGGAGAGGCCTGATGTGATGTGTTGTGTGCAGAATGGGCTCCCTTCCTCTGCTGCCCTCAGAAAACTTGTCTGCTTCTGTCTTCCTCCATCTTCTTCCAAGCCTCTTACTGCTTCTGCTTTTTACAGTGTAAAACTAGTTTTCAATATATTTTTATTCCTTTCCCTTCCTCCTCCTCTAACTTCTCTCCTATTTCATTTCCCTTCATGTCCTGCCCATTTTGCTGATAATTCTGGTGAGTGTGATTTAGTTAGGGCTTTGTCTTCAGTTGGCTCTTTGGTTAAGAGCATAAGGATAGTAGGAGATTTAATTATTCTAATTGATTGAGAAAACTGGAGTGATAACTAGGCTTCCCGTATTTCTATTTCCCATTCTCCCTCTCTCTCCCATTGTGGATTTTTTCATTTTCTAATTGATGGACCAATAATTTTCATTTTAAACATATTTTCTTCGTTTCCTAATACCCCTCCACTGATGATACATTTTAAAAGGGAAAATTTGCCTGGAAGGATATTTCTTCAATAATTGCTACTATGTTTCTTTCTCCTCTCTCTTTTCTTCCTCTTTTTCTGTCACCTAGGAGGCAGCTTTCATACTGAATTCTACGCAAATGGTATCCGGTGTCATTGTACAACTAAATCATCTGACCCCATCCAAACCTTAGTCTTATTAAAACGATACTCTGCAGAACTATATGAAACCTTATTACCATAAAAATATAAATAAGTCAGAAATGAGATATTTATATATAGACACTGATATAGAGATATTAATATAATTTTATGAAGTACATACATATGATAGTTTTTACTTCTAAAATGACAATAAATCCACCTGATCTCATCTTTCTCAGCAAGAGAATAAAATTGGAGCTACTAACAATATTACGGTCCTTGACTTGTGGGTTGTTACTACTGTATCTTTACAGAGCACCTCACCTTTCATAGGTAAATCTACTAAAAGTTCGTCAGTGTAGTTAGGGGCCTTTCCCCTTCAGAAACCTGTGTTGCCACATGGCTCCCCGCGTCTAGAATCCCGTGAGTGACTGCATCACGAAGAAAACAGTAATTATTGCAAGAGCTATGAGTAGTGCCGTCGGACAGATCTCTTATTGAGATGACTGTGAAAATAACTCCTATGTTCTCCTCCTTCTACACTTGCTTTATACCCGTGGCCGTTTCAGATTACTAGTGTTATTGTCTTTCCAAACCATTGTGACATTTGTGTGTATTAGCTTGCTGAGATGGTTTGCTGCCTGCTCTTTTCAGCTACGGTCATAGCATGTGAACCACCAGAGTAAGCACTTCAGAAAGTGGTCGTAGGTGTACCCCAGCCTGCAAGTTCTTTGTAGAAATCACTGTCTGGGAGATTTTATTGGTATGCCGATTCTTGCAGTCTCCACCAGCCTGTTGTAGTCACCTTCTTCTTTTTACTGTTTTTTGGGGGGATGAGGCTAGGAGAAGTTGGAGAGTATTTGCCCACTTTAAGTATATTCTGTGTTTTCCCTGTATCACAGATGATAATGAAAGAAAAATCCAAAAGAATGGATTGTAAATATCTAATATCTTTCTTTTAAGTTTACCTTAGGTTCACCTTGATTTGTTTTTTAGGTCTGGAGCAGTAGGTTTGTATCCGATTTATGAATCCAGAGCATTTCTCAGTTTTGCTTCCTTCGGTATTTGTATTGGTGGGTATTTAAAACATTGGTGGAATAAACATGTTACTTGAGCACCTACCCTGTGGGCTCCTTTCTCTTAATAAGACTCACTACTTCCCTGAACTCTTCCTGCTAACGGGTCTGTGTTGGTTTGTTCCTGTCATGGTGTAGTGGTATGAAGGTCGACAGCCGCCGATCCAAAGGGTGGCTATTCATGGAGACTGAGAGATCAGACAGCACAGGACTTGAATACAGTAGTTTTTTGGATAAAAGAATTTTTTTTTTTTTTTGGTAATTACTTGAAATGATTTGGGCAGTGCATTTAAGAGTTGGGAGTTGAATAGAGTTAAAGGGTCCATTCGTTCCTCTCCATGTCCCCTTTTCTCTCCTTCCTCACCCCAGTTTGGAGAGAGAAGAAAGTACGAGCATGATAAGGAGGCAGCAGACAATGTAGAAATAGAAAACAAGGGGAGGAGGCTGAGAGGCAGGTGGCAGAGGTAGGATGATGGAGGACAGCAGAAAGTAGGAGAAGGAGTACAGAGAACGGATAGAAGGAATTTAACTGCTATACTAATTCTCTTGGAAGAGGAAGTGAGCTAATATTTAATGAGCATTTATTTTTCTGTGCTACTGACATTTTCAACTGAAAAAAATCATAACTATTTCTTAAAGTAGGTCTTAGTGTTCCCATTTAACGTGGGAGAACTGAGGCTCAGAAAGGGCATGGGGTCTGTCTGAGGCCAGATGTGTGCACAATCAATATTTTCAAGGAGGTCTATTTCTGAAGTCTGTGTACTTTCCACCACATTCATGCCAAGTGCTCAGAGAGTTAAGAGATGAAAAGAAGGCTCTAGGTAAATAGTTTGCTTATAAGTCATTTTCATAGCAGTCAAAATTATTTAAATAATGGATAAAATGTAATCAGCTATATAAGAATATTGTCTTTTGATAAATAATATTGACTTCTAGTCCCCTGCCTCAAGGACATTAGAATTTCTTTTGTTCCCAGGGGAGCACTTGAAGACACCACTTTCTTTCAGGCGGCCTCTCCCTGGTAGATGCAGCACTGGGTTCTTGGTGTGTGCAGATACTGATCCCTGCTCTGCAGGTGTGTGGGGTGTGACCTGGGGCCTGAACTCCTTGTGCCCCTTCCGTTTCCTCCCCCAGCGAGTCAGTCATGGACGCACACGGCCTTATCTCTTCATTGCAGTGTATAACAAATACCATCATGTTCTCTAAGTACTGTGACTTGCAAAAAGTGGGGAAACACTGCCTTAAATATTCATAAGATTAATGTGAAATTCTAAAGACTTGGGTGCTGTATCCCAAATCTGACAGAGACACTGGGATGGGCTGAGAGGATGAAGGCAGGCTGCCAGGTGCCTGGCTTATCTGCAAATGGAGGCGAATCCCAGTCTTCATTCAAACATGACTGGTGAAACGTAGCCTTGAGAAATAATGGAGACTCTTCACGCTTCCCTCAATACAACATTCATTTGGGGCTTCTTTCATAACTTTTGATGGGGAGGGAACATGAGGGTCAGGGTATCTGGCTGAATGGAGCCTGAGGACAACTATTATCTGCTACATTCTCTCTGAGTCCCCTCTTAAAGGTAACGCTCTTAAATGTCGTTTTTTTTTTCCTCTGAAACCACCTTAAGTAAAAGTTATTTTATTTTATTTTATTTTATTTTATTTTATTTTATTTTATTTTATTTTATTTTATTTTATTTATTTGACAGAGAGAGAGCACAAGCAGGGGGAGAAGCAGGTAGAGGGAGAGGGAGAAGTGACTCCCCGCTGAGCAAGGAGCCCGATGCAGGACTTGATCCCAGGACCCTGGGATCATGACCTACTCCGAAGGCAGACGCTTAACAACTGAGCCACCCAGGCGCCCCTAAGGAAAGATTTAATCTAATGTCCTCATATAATGATCCTCTGATGGGCCACAAAATGACCACTTGCGTGGTATTTTCCCAAAGCTCTTCTATGATGGCTTGCTTCCAGGTGGCCAGGTAAGATCATTCAGTTTGGTAGAAGAAGCCATCAGTCCATCAGCGCCTATTGTCTTCAGAACTTGTAAAGTAAGTCCCCAGAGCCTCACAGGGCCTACCCTGTCATCTCCTGACCGTTGGTTGTTACAGCCTCACGTAATGGGACCTGTAAAAGTGCCTCATTCCAGTGAAGTGATACAGCCTTCATTTCACGTAGATGCTCCTTCGAGAGGTGAGTTGTCCCTTCTCTTTTCATGACCTACTGATTGTCTCCTAAGAAATGATTGGCCAGGGTGTTATGGCCCACCACAGTCAGTGGAATTCGTGCTTAGAAAAAAGCCAAGAAATGGGTAAGGGTAGACATGTCCCATGTTGATATGTTCTTGTATGAAGGCCAGTGCTGCTTAGGTCTGATTGATAACACTTTCCATAGCACAAATTCTTGTGTTTTTGCCCTCAGGGGAAATTGTTACATGCCTAAGACATTGGTATGGTTCTAGATGGTGAACTTATTGTGGTACCAGAGTACTACAAACAGAGCAAAGCAAAACAAAATAATCAATATTCCCAGATTGGTGTTACTGTAGCCACATTTATTGCGATGATCAGCTTGCAAATATCTACAGTTTCAGGTTCCCGAGTCACAAAAACCAAGAGGTTGGCTTCCTGAGCCAGCTTCCTCTTCTTGGTATCTTTAGGACTGAATAGTTACCTCTTTGTTCTAAGGGGACAGGTTTAATGGCCTGCTGGCCTAAAATATAACACAGTTCACTGCTCTATAATTTTCTTTGATTAAACCTAGGAGGTTGATGTCCCTCCTTAAAAACGCACACATTTCCTAGTAAACAAGCTGTCAGTTCTGTTAAAGCTGAAAGGATCGCGGTATGGCTACAGGTGCAGTTGTCTGAAAAGGGCTCTCTTCAAGGCAGGCAAAGTCGCACCACCTGCAGACACTCCTACTGAGTCTAAAAGGGACGTGACCTAGACTTCTGCAGGAATATATGCCAAGCCCATCTTCCAGCATGTGGAATTGAGGGCTGATTTCCTCATAGGAGGCTTATTTTTCATGGGGATTTGTTTTTTGGCCTTTGGCCCCCATTTACATTTCTGATGTGTAGTGCCTTGGCCCTGTGTTTACATTAGTCTGTGCTTAAAAGAATGTGATAGAGAATGCGAGAGCGTTTCTGGAATTCTTTGGAATGCTTCGGCTCTTTGCAGCACTTCCCTGCTTCCAGCTTGATTGTTTGGGCTGACAGGTGCTGACTTTCCCCGAGTGGGTTATCAGTGTAACAAGGAGATGTGCAATTCGTGTCTATCTTTAATGGTAGGAAAACCTGGATGTGTTAGCCTCACTTGATGATAACAGATTGCATTTGCTCAGCTCTACTTTATACCACACATAATTGGTGTAATCCTCATGACACATTTTTGATATAATTCCTGATCTGATCATTTCCCAGATGCAGAAACTGAGTCTTGGA
Organism: Ursus americanus; assembly: GCF_024610735.1. NCBI lineage: Eukaryota > Metazoa > Chordata > Mammalia > Carnivora > Ursidae > Ursus > Ursus americanus. Next base: position 36,166,326 of record NC_142139.1, on the reverse strand, counting down.
GAAATGACACAGCTGTCCCAGGTGACAGAGCTAATACGTGTCAGAGGATTCGTTGCCCAGGCCTCTTGGCTACCAGAGCTTCCTTCCACCTGCAAATTTTCAAGCTTTATAAATGTTTAGTATCTTAGAGGATGCCGCGCATAAACTCACCGTTTATTAGTTCTTCTGTGAAGTTCGTGATTCTTCTCTTTTTGGTAGTGGCTTGTTTTTGTTTGTTCCTTTGTTCTTTGTTTGCCTGTGCCGCACATCTATGTTTTTCAGAATGCTTTGAAAAAGCATAAATTAACCTGTAGTTTTCCCCGCGAGGATGCTGTCTCTCTGCTCTGCCAGCCACACTTCCTCTCCTTCTTTCATGCTCAGTTCAGCTATTACCTTTCTTATGACACTTCTTCTGAATTCCCCAGGTGGGATCATTCTCTGTGCTCTGAGGACGCTTTGCTCTTAATTCCTTTAGAGCACTTATCAAGTTATTGCATAATTATTAGTGTTCCTGTCTTCTTCCCCTCATTAGGTGCGAATCTACTTGAGGCAGAGGTATTATCTATTTATCTTACGTTCCTAGCATGGAGCACAGTTGTGCATATACTTAGAGACAGGGAAACGGCAGGGGGCCCAGGAAGATGGGGAGACGAGGAATTACTGTCATTTAACAAGATGTTAATAATGATCCCTCATTTTTATTATCCAGAAAAGCACTTGAGTTAATAGTCTGTATTCCCATGATGGAAGAGCTAGTGTATAATTAATAGGATGCAGGGTTTGGGTGGACCTAAAGCTTAGACAATTTTCAGACCCCCCAGCTTTTAAACTCCTCTGAAAAAATTAGAAATACAAAAGTACATGAAAAGTATTTATTAGAAACAAGAAATCACAAGAAGTTACGTATTAATAAAATCTGAGAAATACCATACACATCATAAAATCCAGAAAAAGAGCATAATGATTTGTTAATGCACTGCGCTGCACCCTTCCATATTACTGTTTTCCTCTGCATTTTTGGACTGTATACTTTTTTTTTATCCCCTCTGCATAAGACAGTCCTTTTGTAATATTTCCCATAAAGAGAATGCAGAGGTAATTCAGTTTTTTCCCTAACATGGTTGATTGAAACCTATTCTTTATTATTAATAATGTAGAAAAATTTGTTTCAGCTTTATAACTTGTGCCTGGTATTGCCATATGAATTGTTAGGATTGCTGTCAAATCTGGGAAGAGCTCTCGCAAGTTTATTTCATGTATGATCTATACGATTTGGAAGAATTTTCCAAGGACTGGCTGTGCCTTCATAAGATGTCATGTGACTTGACAAAGCAGGTGGTTAAAATGTATTCCCTTTATAACTTAGAAAGATCCTTGGACAAATTGTTTCATATTATCTGACTTTGAGTAGGAGTCCTCTTCCTTGAAACTTGTCCCTAGGTAACCTTGCAAATGCCAGATGCAGTCGGGAGGGCCAGGAGAATGAGGCAGGTGACATGGCCACGGTGTTTCCGGTCAGGAAGGTCTCCGTGGATATGTAAGCAGCCGTTGTGTTTTAGCACTGGAGAGAGAGAGAGAGAGTCCAGATTACAAGGTGGGCAGGAGGACCTAGGCGCTGAGGAAAAAATGGAGACAGTGTATATAGAATAGACATTTGAGACATTTGTAAAATAAGGAGTTAAGATGGTAAAAGAAAGGCCAGGTAGGGTTAAATAACTAACTGGGAGGAAGGGGGCTGTTTGCATTTTTAGGAGGGTTGCTTGAAGTCAGATTTGGGACTTTGTTTCACTGGCTCTGTATTGTCTCTGCTGTAACTGCCATGGCGTGGCTGGTGGGAGAGTGTTCGCTTCCTACAGTCAGTCACCGATGTGTAGAAATGCCCCCTCTAATCACTGGGCATGCGCCTGCTGCTCGTTAGGGTTAGCTCGCTAAGGTTTCAGTCATTGAGCTTGTACCGTCTTTCTGGGGGATATCGGCCATACCTATGTCCTTCTTCACTTTTATGAGGTAATTCACATCCATCATCTCACTGGAGCATCATAGTGGTTAAATAATTTATCAATAAATAAGTTATTTCACATCTTATAAGAAAGAGGTGAGATCTTAAAGATCTTACCTTAAAGATGCCCAGGTAGGAATTCAGAAGAGAAGACAGTTATCAACTCTGGGAACTGAGGAAAGGAAATAGCACAGAAAATGCCTTTCCCCACTTGCCCTGTGGAGCTAAGGGACCAATGGGGACATGGACAGGGAGCTTTTAAGTGGTTTTCTCTGCACTATGCAATGTCTTTTCCTTCCCTCCTCTGTGTCCTGTACAAAATGTTCAGAAAAACAAGGTTTTTTGTTCTGATGTCTTTTTTTGTTTTTGTTTTGTTTTGTTTTAAAGATTTTATTTATTTATTTGACAGAGATAGAGACAGCCAGCGAGAGAGGGAACACAAGCAGGGGGAGTGGGAGAGGAAGAAGCAGGCTCATAGCAGAGGAGCCTGATGTGGGGCTCGATCCCGCAACGGCGGGATCACGCCCTGAGCCGAAGGCAGACACTTAACCGCTGTGCCACCCAGGCGCTCCTGTTCTGATGTTTTTATATCAAAGGCTTCTCTAGGGGAATAATTATCACACTTTAGTATGAATAAGAATCTCTTGGATTGTGAGTAAAAATGCAGATTCAAGTTCAGGAGAAGCAGGGTGGAATGGGGAACTCAGAGGTGCGCTGAGCTCTACATGTGGGTGGGCGTGGGTCACAGGTCACAGGGGGAGGATAAGGAGAGAGCTGATGTATGGCTTTCACCTGCTTTAGCAATCTGAGCCTTAGAGATTTAAATGCCATTTGGTCTCTTAGAACTGCTAAGAGGAGGTGGCCATGGAACTTGAACCTCAGTCTTCAGACCTTCAGTCCTACTCTTTCTCTATCACTGACCCCAATAGATGGCATCCAATGTGGCCAAGAGTGTGGAGTTTTAGAGCCAGGATCCCTGGATCTAAATTTTAGTTTTTACACTTATGATCTGTTATTATCTTGGGCAAAATGTTTACTCTCTGTATGCCTCAGTTTCCCCGTTGGACTGTAGATATAGTTTGTCACAGGATGAAATGAGTGACAGTTGGGAAAGCCTGTAGTAAGCACCAGGCAATTATTTGTAAAATAATTAAGAAACTCCTCGTTTGGGGTGCCTGGGTGGCTCAGTAGTTAAGGGTCTGCCTTTGGCTTAGGTGATGATCCCAGCGTTCTGGGATCGAGCCCCGCATTGGGCTCCCTGCTCAGTGGGAAGCCTGCTTCTCCCTCTCCCACTCCCCCTGCTTGTGTTCCCTCTCCCGCTGCCTCTCTCTGTGTCAAATAAATACATAAAATCTTAAAAAAGAAAAAAAAGAAAGAAACTCCTCATTTATGGCCTCTGATGTAAAAGATAGTACTTTTATCTATCAGCTTGCCCCAAGTGTATATGGCAGTCCTGCCTTCTCTCCATTTGTATGCTCGCCTGTGGTGTGCACATGTCTGGTGTCTCCCCAGCTCTGACCTCTCTCGGTCTTCTCTTCCCGCTGTGTGGGCCCCAGGAGAGGCTAGTGCAGCCCAGTAAGATGTAGGCAGGAGCCCCCTTCAGTGCAAAGCTAGCCACCTGAGGAAGATACATTCTGTCTTGTTCTGTCGCTTTGCTCTTGCTTACATCCACTGAGACATTTGGTTTTAGTTTTTAAAGCTTCTAGTTCGGAAATGATTGAAAATATTATTATCCAGGAATGGGAGAAATTTGTTTTAAATTTTGCCATTTGCCATTTTTTTTTAAAGATTTTTTTTTTTTAAGTAATCTCCACACCCAATGTGGGGCTCAAACTCACAACCCAAGAGAACAAGAGTCCCGTACTCCACCAACTGAGCCAGCCAGGTGCCCCACCCTTTGTCCTTTTAATATCATTCTCTAACCGGCAGGAAATTTGTAGCAGATTTTACAAATCTGTAATGATTTTTTCTCCTCTTTTTTTTTTTTCAATTTTTTGTAGAGGAAAAAAATATTCTTGTGTGCCAAATGTGACCCATCCTTTTTTTCTGTCCTAGTTGTTAAGACAAAACAGATATGCATCTAAAAATCAAAACATTCCTCTCTAACGGTGTCTAGCAATTCTCAATTGCCTTGTTATTTTTGAATGATGTTTTCTTTGCCAGCTTGTGACATCACAGTACACATGGACATTGTCGGCAGCTGTTCATCAGCCAGTGGGGCAGGAAGTTCACAGCAGCTGGGGGGTGGGTTATAAGGGTAGCACTGATGAGAGGGTCCCGTAGATGTTTTCTGTTGGAGACTATGACACCCAGGCGAGCCCCTGGCTCACTCAGCTGTAAAGGGCGATGGGACAGAATGGTTTATACCTGCTGCTGGGAGTGCAAACCAGTGTACTGGTTCTTTGGTATGGCAATATTTCGTGTTGTGTATTACCAATCCATGCATTAGTACTTACCATCAGGTACATATTAAGAAGCCTTAAAATATGCAGTGTCTGATTTCATAATCCCATTTCTAGGAATTTTTATGTCTAAGGAAATACTTTGACAACTGTGCCAAGGTATATAAACAAGGATGTTTATAAAAATGAATTGTTGATAACAGAGAGAAAATGTAAACAACTCAACTATCTATGAACAGCAGAATGACTAGTACCTTATGGTGCATTGACATAGTGGAATTTCAGAAAATTATTTAAAACCATGATATAGCATATAATTATTATATGTAAAATATATGGGGAAATATTTACTACCATTTGCTATAGGAAAAGGATTATAATTTAGGGCATTAAAAATTTTGTGTATATTTACCTATGTATGAGTTTTTATTTGCTTAGAAAAGGTCAGAAATATAAACAACAAAGTATCAACAATAGTTATCTTAGGCTGTGGGATTATGGATGATTTAAATTTTCTTATTTTAACTTATTTTTCTAATTTTTCTCACGCTTAGTGTATCTTACTTGTGTAATAAAAATGACCATGTGGAATCATTTGTTTATGAAAAAGAGAGTGTTGCAAACTGTCCCTCCATTTACTCCTATTTAGAAATATTTGTACATGTGAGCATATGTTAATAACATTTTATGCCAAATGGAGAAGAGAGAGGCAAGATGGCTTCTTGCAATGCTGTGTCAGTAATCACAGAGCTAAAATTGCATTAGGTCTGTTATTTTGTTGACTTTAACAGACATATAGCTCTGGAAAATTAGACCTCTGTTGGGTTAGCTTGTCGACCCTCTGTTATTACACTCTCAAATCCATACTGCAAAATCCAAAAGGACTGACTGGCTTCCATGTGTTCATGGCACACGTACAGAAGCCAAAAGAAATAAAAAATAAACCAAAACCCAATAAATGTACTTGTTTTATATTTTACTTGGAAAATATTCCAAGGAAACATCATTTGTGCCCAAGGTGCCATGGCATTGAATTTGCTTCTTTGTGCTGTTTGCCATTTAAATTTTTATGCATTCTTAATCTGCACCTTTGTGGCCACATTACAAATAAACTTTTGGATGCCAAGGGTCTTTATTAAATGCTTTCTCAGGTTGGGTTTTAATGTTCCTATAACAAGGAGGAAAATGTGTCATCATGATAAGTTAGAGGACCAGATTTTAAGGCTGCTTCTGCAGTTGACTGCTCTATGATCTGACATGATGGTGATGATGAGGATGATGAGGATGATGATGATGTAGGTGTAATGGTATCAGTAGTTGTAGCAGTAGTAGCAAGTCGTTGTAGTAGTACTAGGTAGTAGTAGTAATAATAATAGTAAAAATCTAAAAGCAGTTCTATGTATGGATCCCTCACTATCTGCAAGGGAATCTATTAAATACATGTTTTGTCTTACTTCATTCTGAAATCTCCCTGATAAATAGATATTATTGTCCTCATTTTACAGATGACGTCATTGAGGTTTAGAGAGATTAAGTTATTTGTAGAAATGACACGGTTAAGGGGCACCTGGGTGGCACAGTTGGTTAAGTATCGGACTCTTGGTTTCAGCTCGGGTCGTGATCCCATGGTCATGAGACTGTACTGGGCTCTGTGCTCAGCTTGGGGTCTGCTTGAGATTCTCTCCCTCTCCCTCTGCTGCTCCCACTCATGTTCTCTCTCTTTCTCTCTGAAATAAGTAAATACATCTTAAAACACACACACACACACACACACACACACACACACACACACACACACACGAGACAGTTAATAGATGGCAGGATAGGGATCAAACCAGGTTGTTGTTGTGACAGTATTTTGAGATGATCTATGTAAAGCACTTCAGTTTGTGGCTGGCATATGATTTTTCAATAAATGTCTAATAGTATCGATAATATTCATGTGTTTTCTTTCATTAATAGGTAACTAGCCCAAAAGCTAGGGCCCATGTGAACTACTCTCTGAATAAAGTTACAATCAAAGAAGTACGGTCTAACGGTCCGGAGTAATTAAAAGAAATACTGATATTTACATATTTTCTGAAAATACATTAAAGAAATCTAATTTCCTTTTCTTTTTGCTACAGTTATTTCATATTCTGAATCTTTGATTCCGCAAAACTCCAAACAATTTCACTTTTTACAGTGGCCAACTTATCCTGGTTTGTCAGGGACTTTTCCAACTCTAGCAATGAAAGTTTCATGTCCCAGGACCCCCTCAGCTCTGGGCACGCTGACGCAGTTGGTTACCCAGCTTTTAACTCTGGAGTCTGACTCCCCGGGGTTCTAGCTTGTGTGGCTTGCCTGTCATTTTGTTCATCTTTACATTTCCAGTAGCCTTGCCTCTTCTGTCCTGGAGGAACGGAAAGGAAAGGAAAACTTGGAATACTCACTCATTAACACATATCTTTCCTGCTACACCAATCTCCATATATTTCCAAGGACCTTAAGTCAGAGTAGTACTGAGTTTTGTAGCTGCAAGTTCCCTTAGAGAGTATCCTACATATTTGGAGACATGGCTAGACATGGTCCAGATAACTGTAATTGAATGAGGAGGGAGAAAAAACTTGACTCATGCCTTAGTTAAGGAGGTCCTGGGGGCCACAAAGCCAGGAGGGAATAAAAGGTCGTCCCGTTTATGGCATCTGAAGCCTCTGGGGATAGGCAACAGTTGGAAGAATTAGTAGGAATACAAGGTACCCATAATTCTAGAAGGTGAGTGGCAGATCATGAACGGAAATGCAGGAGCAGTAATTCTTGGTTTCAGGGGCAGGCAGGCCAGTCATTAGGGGGCCAGACTTCCGCCACAGAACAGTTCAAGGACAGTGTTTTAAGCCCAGGCCATGGGACTGATCTTCTAAGGGGCCCAGAGTTTTAGGCAGGTTGCAGGCAGGTAGTTATGAAGGAATAAGGCAAAAATCCAGTTATTTGAACTGAGACACAAAGTGGGGGCTGTATCTCAGTGAAGAGGCAACACCCACTGATCAGACTTGGGCCACCAAGTCAGGGTGAGAGTACTGACAAGGATGATGTTGCTGAATCTCAGAATCTTAGGCTCTGTCCCCTAAGTCTTAGGATTGGTTCTCATTGTTTACTGTGAATAGGAATTACCTGGACTATTTATAAAAATCAAGATTCTAAAGGCTCCATTCCTAAAGGTGGATCTATTTTTCTGATCGGGTTGATTTGTGGTTGTTTGCAGGGGTATGCATTGTTAACGTGCCCCCACACCATTAGATAGTCTGCTAGTGTTGGCCAGTTTGAGGGTCAAGGCACTAGAGGATCCAGGGGTACCAAGTGCAGGTACAGGATTGAGACAAGGCCTAGCTGCCCTTCTCATCGGAACCGGTGTCTGGGCCCGGACCAGGTTCCAAGCCTACTGGTTTTGATTCAGCCATTCTTCATTGTGGGTGGATTGCATATCATGCTTAAACAGTATCTTTTCCCACACTACATGTTGTCTTAAATATCTGCTGAGGAGCTATGGCTCCTTGTGGGATGCTCTGTCTGTCTCTGTGAATCTTGGGATCTGCTTCTTATTTCCTAATAAAGAAGTTTCCTCATAGTGTTGGCTTTGGGCTGCCATAAATGACACGAATGCTACCTTTCAACAAATTTTCCTTTACAACAAGCTGGAAATCTCCCAATCATTCTGACAGGCTAAACTCAAGCCAGATTTTCCCTGGAAGTATGGGCTGGACTCTTCATAAGCTTGGTTTTCTGACCGAGGGTTGCTGGTCCAGCTGAGCCAAGGTCAGGACAACTTGGCAAATACATGTAGTGCTATTTTTTTCTTTTATTTTAATAATCATAAGTGTGTGCACTGAATTCATAGGTCCTCTATTTGAAACTTGGAGATCAAGTAATAAAGAGAGCCAAGTGTAATCGTAATGAATGGCTCTAAGAAACCCAGGGTGTTGTGTAGATTAAAGTTAACAACAGTTCTAGTTTCTGAGAGTTAAGTCAGACACATGTGTTCTTAATTTGGTCAGAAAAAGGAGCAATGACTATGAAGTTTGAAAGCCAGGGAGGAATGCAGTGATACAGATAAATATGTCAGGTTTACATCTTTAATAATTTAATTCCACTTTAATAGTGAAAAGGCAACATGATTAGACTGGGTGGGCAATTAGCTTGTACCTTGTGAGGGAAACATAGTTCTTGAGACCTCTCAGCCTATCTAGAATGCAAAGAATTTGGGAGCAATATAGTAAGGATTCCTAAGCTAAGTAAAAGTAACTATCATTCAAAATGTGCAGCCTTGAAAACAACGTATAGGTTCTAAAATTGTAATATGGTTTTTGCGTAGGTTGAAAAACAAGATAAGCAGTTCAATTAAAGCCTGCTCTACTATTAATAGCTTCCCAAACCTACATCTACAAATTTGCCAAGCATATCTAGGGAATAAAGTGTCTTAATCCTTTAATGTACTGAGGGCATTCTTTCCCACTTTTTTGTTACTCTCTTTTTCTCATTCATTAGGTAATTTTCAGAGAAGACTGAGACTGAGGCCTTGGGAAAGCCATAGTCAGTAACTCAGTTCCCTTGAATGGTAAAGAAAGCTACAACCAGCACCATCTCTTAACTATCTAGTGAGACAAACACACATACTTTATAGTCCAGGAAATAGAAGTTTTCTCACTGATCAAAAAGGATCTCTGGCACTTTATTTGAAAGGATGCAATCATGTATAAAAATAAACAATTACGCTTTAACAAACTATTCAATCTGACTAGAGGAGGTTCTAAGAATTTCTTATAGAAAATAATTTTTATTAAATAAGAGAGCAATCAAATTCTTTATTTAAATTGTCCTCAAATTGCTTCATGCAGTTCAACTAAAAAACACATTTATGTCCTGAGCAAAGCATGAAGTAGCTGCTAAGGATACAAGGTATAAGAGGCTCTTGCCCGAATGGATACAGAGATGTAAAGAGCTACTTTAAGTTCTCTATTAATAAAATGTTATGTTCATGCTGTGTTCGTAGGTACTTAGGGACTCATTTTGCTGAGAATCAACTAAAGAATGAGTTAAATTTCCCTGGTTAGGATTTATTGATCCAACAAATAAAAGCATGGTGTCCAGGCAAATTTAGATAGCTCTGTGTATGACACACAGGGTAGAGGTGATAGAGAATCAACTTTTTGTTAAGAAGAGACTTTGGTGGGTTGGGGTGTCCTGAATGCAGAGTTAGGACAGCTGTGTCAATTAAAGGAAAAACTCTTGGGCACCATAGATCCAGGCTGAGAGGTAGAGTCTTACGGAGTTGTACTGCCGCTGTGGCTCTCTAAGCATCCTTTAGTGTTCTTTACGGACTTCAATTCAACAAACTTTAATTAAGTGGCTACTCTGCCGGGCTTGGGACTCCAGGTGCAAGGAATCTACAAACAAGTAAGGGAGGCAGACAGGTAAAGAAATCAATGTCGTTCTGCTGAGCAGGTATTAAATGAGGTAGAGGGCAAAATTCATGTTTTAGAATATGGGGAACTACTGTCAAAAAGAACTCCGAATCCTAGTAGCTTAATACAAGGAAAATTTATTTCTCGCTCACGTCAAATCTAACCCTGATCAGCCTGAATGGGCAGCTCTTCTGGTTGTCTTTCCTCTAGGCAATGACCCAGAGACTGGCACTGTTTCTGTGGGGGTCATCCAGCTGGTAGGTAAAGGGAGGAATTCACGGAGGATCCTACCCCTGATTCTCAGATTTCCTCCTGGAAGTGATACATGCTATCTGGGTCCATAATGCATTGGCTTGAACCAGTTATATGGCTCCACCTTGAAGTGCAATGGCTGGAAAATTAGCAGCTACTTCTAAGAAAAATCAGTTTAATCTTCATAAAGAAGGGGCAGAAATCCTTGGTGGCCTCTAGCAGTCTCTGCAACAGTGCAGTGAAGGCCAAAAGGGAGCTCTCTTCCCAGAGACACTGATGTGTATGGATGAGTCTTAATGGAAGAAATAGTTTGGCTGTCAGATGATGGGGTGTCAGAAGAGTAAAGCATTCAAAGCAGCTACATTGCTGTTAGGATAGAAATATGAAACCTTGCAGCAGTGGCAGGGAAGTGCCCTACATTATTAAGTCTGGGACATATAGTCTAAGGATAGAAGTGATGGGAGACAAGGCAGAAGAATTGTAGCCATCAGTTCACGAGGGTACCTTGCAATCTCTGAATAGGAGCTTAGAGCTATTAAGACTATTTAACTAAACCTGTGAATTTTAAAATTTGGCTTTATGGTAAAATGATAAGGGGAGCTTTTTCTTAATGCTCAGTCCTAGTTTCCCCCAAAGCACTAGATCAGAATCTGTAGATAAGACTCAAGAATCTGTAATTTTATTAAAAATAGAATTACTATGTGATCCATAATTCCTCTCTGAGTATTTACCCAAAGAATACAAAAATACTAATTCGAAAAGATATACACACCCTTATATTTATTGCAGCATTATTTATAATAGATAAGCTATGGAAACAATCCAAGTGTCCATCAAGAGATGGATGGATAAAGAAGATGTATATATACAATGGAATATGACTCGGCCATAAAAAGAATGAAATCTTACCATTTGCAACAACATAGATGGATCTAGAGAGTACAACAGTAAGTGAAATAAGTCAGGCAGAGAAAGAAAAATACCATATTCTTTCACTCATATGTGGAATTTAAGAAACAAACCACAGAAAAAAGAGACAAAAAACCAGACTCTTAAATATGGAGAACAAACTGATGGTTATCAGAGGAGAGGTGGGTGGGGGGAAGGGTGAAATAAGGGAAGGGCATTAAGAGTACACTTAATGTGATGAGCACTGAATAATGTGTAGAACGGTTGAATCACTATATTGTATGCTTGAAACTAATGTAATGCTGTATGTTAATTACAGTGGACTTAAAAATAAAATTTAAATAAATAAATCTGTAATTTTAAAAGTTCCATAGAGGAATAGAATATGTAACTTAGATTGAGAATAACTGATCTGTAAAGTTTTGTTAAAATGCAAACAAATATTTGATAGACTTTACTCCTGTGACTCGTGAGAGAAGAAACATGTACATACTCAAAATGAGTTTTTAAAAATCCCATTCTAGCACAGATAGGCATTGTCTGAAAATAAAATTTTAATCATCATCAAGAACGTTTACGAAGTGACTATTTGAGGCTAGACAGTTTGAGAGAACACATTTTCTTCTCAAAATCACTCAAAGGCCGGTAATTTTCCATTAAATTAGGGAGGTTGCCTGATATAATAGAAAAGTTAAGGGGATATGGAGTCAAACCTGGGTTTGAATTGTACTTGACCATTTTCTAGCTAAATTATTTTCTACAACAGATACTGAACTTTCTAGCAGAATCACTGAACTTCTCTGAGACTTTTTGTTATTTGTAAAATAAGATAATCGTGTATATGACATTGCTGGTTGCCTTGCTAATATTTATTCTTCTCCTCTCTATTTCTGTTGAGGTGGCAATGTGCCCAGAGCTTGATTTCCCAGGCTCCCTTGAAGTGAGCAGTGGCTTCATGACAATTTCTGATGAACGAGGAGTGAGCAGAGGGGAGAGCAGCAGGCCATGAGCTCAGAGGAATGATGGGGGTAGGCAGATCCTGTGGGGCCTTGAGGCTACTTTCAGCCTTTGGATTTTATCCTGAGTGAAATGGAATCGAGAAGCCACAAAGAATCGTGAGACAAAGGTGATTGCTGTGGAGACTCTGCTGAGAGTAGACTGTAGAAGGGCAAGGATAAATAGAAAGGGAGACCTGGTCGGAAATTATTGCAGTAACTTAAGTGAAAGATGCTGGTAACTTAGACGAGGGTGGTGAGCTGTGGAGATGACATAAGCTGTCAGGTTCTGGACTTGGGTTGGAAGGAGAGCCAACAGGATTTGAAGATGGAATTGAGGTGGGGTGTGTGATTAAGATAATTGAGAAAGAGTCCCAAGTTTTTTGACTTGAATAATGTTTGAATAAGGATGAGATTGCCCTTCACTGAGATGAAGAAGGCTGCAGATGAAGTGTGTTCGAGAGGAAGGATCAGGAGTTGAGTTCTGTACGTGTTGAATGTGATATGTCTATTAGAAATCCGAGCGGCGATGTAAAGGAGAAAATTTTGTACATGAGTCTGGGGTTGAAGAGAGAAGTCTGTGCTGGGGATATAACATGTCTGTGTTGGGGATTCCATGCATTTAAAACCATGAGGTTGGATTAAATCACCAGAGTAAGTGTACATAAAGGACAGATGTGTGTGCCGTGGATCAGTCCACCATTAAGAAGTCAAAGGGAGGAGAGGAAACCAGAAAGGAGATTGAGAAGGAAGGTCAGTGAGGGAGAGGAGACGTAAGAGAGAGTGTTGTCCTGGAAGCCAGGAGAACAAGCAGAACAACTGTGTCCAATGCTGCTGACCACTCAGTCAGATGGGAATTGAGAACGCCCTATTGGATTGAGCACTACGGACGTCACGGCTGTCTTCAGGGAAAGCATTTTGCTGTTGTGGTAGAAAGTAGTGCCTGCTGGGTGTGCCTTGGAGGAAATGGAAGGAGACGAATTGGAAACTGCAGCAAAGATGACTCTTTCAAGAAGTTTTAAAGCAAAGACATAAGGTAGCTGCTAGTGAGAAAGTGAAATAAGAAGTAAGAGAAGGGGTGTATGTGTATGTCTGTTTAAAGATTTGAGAAATACGGGTACCTGGGTGGCTCAGTTGGTTAAGCATCTGCCTTCAGCTCAGGGCATGATCCCAGGGTCCTGGGATCGAGCCTCACGTTGGGCTCCCTGCTCAGTGGGGAGCCTGCTTCTCCCTCTGCCTCTTCCCCTGCTTGTGCTCTCTCTGTCTCTTTCAAATAAATTAAATAAAAAGGGTTTAGAAAAAAACATCATGATAGTATGGAAATGGGAATAATCCAGAGAGCAAAAATTTGATGATGTTGGAAAGACGAGAGATTCCTGGAGTGATAGCCTTAAATTGGATAGAGGGAATATAATATAAGGCACATTGAGAGGTCCATGGAATTCTTTACCCATGCTATCTACAGTGTAAGACACCAAGGAGGATATGAAATAAACAAAATTAAGTCTATTACCACAAAGTACTCATAGTCTCACTAAGGAAACAAAGACATTTTGGACTCTTAGAGCATGCTTTATCTAATCTTCTTCGGTCATGAATTGCACAGACTCTTCAAGACTTTAAGATTTATTTATTTATTTTTTAAAAGATTTTTTTAATTCATTTGACAGAGAGAGAGACAGCCAGCAAGAGAGGGAACACAAGCAGGGGGAGTGGGAGAGGAAGAAGCAGGCTCCAGCCGAGCAGGGAGCCTGATGCGGGGCTCGATCCCAGGACCCTGGGATCACGCCCTGAGCCGAAGGCAGACGCTTAATGACTGAGCCACCCAGGCACCCCAAGACTTTTAAGATTTAAAGATACTTTAAGTCACAGCCAGATGGATGCTCTGTTGTCCTTCTTCATTGTCTCTGTTAGAGAATATCTATTGGACATACAAGAGATGTGTTTCCCAGTGGAATTTGCCAAGCTGGAAGACAACGTAATCAACCTGTATTTTATGATTGGTTCATGACAGCTTCATCATGGTCTTTCGACAAATATTTTCTGACTCCCTCTCTAATTCTAGGTCCTTTGGTAGTTGCTGGTTTTGGAGAAATGAGAACTGAACTCCCCGTGCTGAAGCGCATAATGAGAACCTGAGATAAAAAGCAGTGGTGTGGACAGCGGAGTAGAGGGGCAGGCATGTGAAACAGAGATTTATTATTTTTTTTATTTTTTAAAGATTGTATTTATTTGTCAGAGAGAGAGAGAGACCACAAACAGAGGGGGTGGCAGGCACAGGGAAAAGCAGGCTCCCCTCTGAGCAGGGAGCCCCATGTGGGACTCAATCCCAGGACACTGGGATCATGACCTGAGCCGAAGGCAGACGCCCAACTGACTGAGCCACCCAGGCGCCCTGAGACAGAGATTTAGAAAGTAGAATCAACATTTGGTGATTGACTAGCAATGGGAAGATTAGTGAGATTGAGGAGTTTACATTTATTCTGAGAATGTTCCAAATACTAATCTCAATTTCTGGAATGTAGAGATTGATAACCATATATTACTATTCATTTTATTGGATTTTTTTTGTTTTATTTGAATTTTCCTAGAAATTAATCAGATTCATATCAATTTCTCATCCTTTTACCATAAAGTTTTGCATACTATTCTATTTACATTTTAAATCTTTTGTGCACCATATATTTGCATTCCTAAGATTTTACATCTGTGATTTCTTAGCCTTTCTAAACATTTACAAATATTTAAAAATGACTTATTTTGTGTTATTTATCACTTACGCTGTTTTCAGTTTTCAACTGAAGATAAATGTGCATAACTCCTTATGTAAGTCTCTGTTGAGTTAGATCTTCTCTCATTTCCCAGCTCTTCAATCTTCTCAAGACAAAAATGCTTAAAACAACAGCATCAATAATAGTATAACTATAAACACAAGTGCTAACATTCTTCTTGTCCCTGTGCTCAGCTGTAACATTTGGAGATACCACATTTCCTTTAATGCAATAGGGCACTGGCGATACACAGCTCTTACTTCCTCCTGCTGTGATATGAACGAGGAGGTGATTAAAGTATAAGGCCCGCTATATACTGCTTTTCCAGGGTGCTAGAACAGTTTTCTTTTTAGCATAGACTGTGAGTTCTGAAACAGGAGACAGGCAGGCAGGCGGAGAGAGGGAGAAAGAGAAACCGAGAAAGGATATTCTTACTGTCAGGTGGGCAGAGATAGGCAGGCCACTGACTGCATTTTTTAACATAGTTTTATTGGCCTTCTAGTTTGTAGGAAATCATCTCAGATTCTGATTCTTAGGTTTCAGTATGATTGCAAGTTTTCCTTTCCTTTCCTGTCTTCATACAGAGTAAGTGAGATGTTAATGGATCTTCCTTGTAGTCTCCTTTAGAGCTGGGTGCTTTGAAGAAATCATGTATGAAATTAAGACATGATGGATTTGGACAGCTTTTAAAATACAAAAAGTAAAATTAAAATCTAGAACTTCATCATCCAAAGATATATCAGCATTTTTAAATACATCATAAAGATGCTTGGTTATGTAGAGAGCGATAATAATGAAGATACCTTTTAAAAAGCACGATCATTCCGGTAAATATTGAGTGTAATTTGAATAGTTCCTCAGCAATATATTGTGCATGTATTTCCATATTACTAAATATTATTTTATTACATGTTTTAAAAATGGATGCCACCCCATGGTACCATTATTTATATATTTACTTATTTAATAACATGTATATAAAACCTTTAATATATATATTGGAAGGCGTGTGTGTGTGTGTGTGTGTGTGTGTGTGTGTGTATGCTATGAACTTCCTTGTGCATGTATTTTTTGTCTGTCTGTATGGTTTCCTTAGGATAAATGTCCTCAGTGGCATTTCTGGGGAAGAGAATATCAGCACTAGGAGGCTTTTGCTTTCTTGGGCAGACTGCCCTTGGAATAGTGGTACCAATTTATATTCTCACCAGCAGTGCACTAAGGCTCAATAGGTATTACCCTTTGTTGTTGTCTTTTGTATTAGTTTTCTAGGGCTGCCACAATGAAATATCACAGGCTGGGTGACTAAAACAACAGAAATTTATTTGCTCACAATTCTGGAGGCTAGAAGCAGGTGTGTTCCCTTGCACCAGCTGAGACTCTCTGTTAAATAAGAGAGGAGATGAGATCCCTGTTTCTGAGAACTTCCAGGAACCTTGGACACCTGGAGTGGGCTAGAGGGGGGTGCTTGTGATCCTCACACTTCTGTGAATAGACTGTCTACTTGTGTGTGTCTTTCAGCGCCTTTGCACATGAATGACCGATCGTACGATCTGGCCGATTATAAGATCGCGAGAGCCCAAATTTTTCCTAAAAATTCTGTAGGGTAGACATTGCCCCATTGTCATTTGGTTTTCTAAAGTGAGGAAAAGAAATCTAAGCCAGCTCTTTCCCTCTGCCTGGATTCTGGTTGTGTTACCTCTCTATTCTTGGAATTTAAGTCTCTTCCTCTGGGATAGATCTGAAGGCTTGTCTTTCTTTAGTAACATGAACTCGTCTATGCTCCATTTGTTTGTTTTGCACAGTGTTTTTTTCGGTTCAGGAGCATATCTGGTGATTACATCTCAATTGCTTCTTTTCCATTTGTTTGAGACTCTTCTTTAACAAATAATAATTTTTGTGTTGGATCTCTGTTTTTTGTCCTCTGTATCATTCCTCTGGTCAAATTTTCTGTTTCATTCTCTTATAATGAATATTTTCATATCTAACAGATTCGTTTCCTTGGGGGTGTATTTATCTACTGTCATTTCACAGTTTATTTTTCATTTTATTCTGTTTCTTCATCTCATATTTTATGTCACATTCTGCATTTTGGAAGTATGGAGTCCTTTCTGACCAATATTTCTCTTTTTCTGTAATGCCTTCACCAGTATTATTCTCTTCTCCTGGATCGTGCCGGCTGTCATCTTCCTCTTCTATGTAGGGGATTTTTTGTCTTTCTCTCTCTGAATGAAGAGCAGTCTGTCCAAGCCCATAAACGGTGTGGGAGCTGTGCCTTGGGCTCTCCTGCTATCTCCTTTCATATATCCAGTGTCTGGTTAATATACGTTTACACGCTTGTTCAGTCGCAGGGTTGCCAGAGGAGGGGTGAGGGAAGGGAGCTGCAGCTCTGGGGCAATCCCAGTAGAGGAATATTCTTTTTTTTTTTTTTTTTTTTCTGTTTAGGAGGAGCTGTTGCCTGTACCCACCTTTCTGTTGGGTCATTCTACACCAGCCACATGGTGTACCTGTGTCTCCTCTTCTGCTTTATGATGTGACCGTGTACATCCAGTTACAAATGCTTATCCCCTGAATCTTGGGGAAACCTCACCCTGTTCCTGGCTGTCTTTGATGTATTCGATGTACTCGTATAAGCCTTCAGACCTTTTGTCACGATTGCCTTGAATGCTGCCCATTCCGGTGGCAAAGGGACTTTACAAGTGGTGTGCTTCTTTCTAAGATACTTTCTTGTTAAAAGACCCTATTCCTCACAATTGGGAGTTTTTAAAAGGAGCTTTTCTACTGTTTTCAGGCTCTCCTCTACCCATTTTTGTGCCACTTTCTTAAGAGGCCTCTGTATTAGTTTTTTATTGCTGCCAAAAACAAGTTACCACAAACTTAATGACTTATCACAAATGTATTATCTGATAGTTTTGGAATCAGAAGTCTGACCTGTATCGCACTGGGCTAAGATCAAGGCACTGACAGGGCCGTATTCCTTTCTGAGGCTCTGGGGAGGAAATGTTCCTTCACCTTTCCTAGCTTCTGCAGGCCTCCTGCATTCCTTAGCTTGGGACCCCCTTCCTTGGTCTCCAATGCCAGCAAAGACCCGTCAAGCCCTTTTATTCTTCATCACTCCCTTTCTGCCTCCCTCTGCCACTTTGGAGGACCCTGGTGATTACATTAGGCCCACCTGGATAATCTTACTATTTCCCGATTAGCTGATTGTCACCTTCATTCCATCTGCAAATTTAATTCCCATTTTTCATGTAAGGTAACATATTCACAGATTCCAGGAATTTGGAACGTGGCCATCTTTGAGGGGACCCTTATTCTGCCTACCACAACCTCCATGTCTTCAACTGTGCTCTATTTACATGACATCTAGTGACATTTCCTTAACATTTCTGTCGTGGTCTTGATACTCTTTCCTACTTTCTATTACTGATGCCACTTTTTCTCCATTTTATGTTCAACAGGAGAGTTACCTACGTGTATTCAGGTCACCACTTTTCCTGGAAGTACAGGAAGTATTTCTAATATGACTCTTGTAGGGAGAATTTCCCATAATTATGTAACATATTGATTATTACATTTGTAGTTACTCAAGTTACATTGTTACTATTTCTCTTGCTCTTTCAGGAATTTCTCCTGAAGTTTCATGTTCCAGGAACTCTCTTTCTCATTGGCATTTCCAGCCAGTGATGGACAAGAATAAATGAAGGAACTAAATTTAGTTTTGATTCTCATATTAAAAGAAATGGATTGGGGAATAGGTCCAAAGCTTTTCTTCTCACAATCAGACATACTCAGAGTAAGGCAAATTTGTTATATCTCTTCTTTATTGAGCACTAACATCTATTTGTCAAATGCTTTTCACACATGTTTTCCATTAGCCTTGAACTCTGATGAATATTTGGAAGATATGATGGTTTTTTTGATGGTCCCTAAAGAAAACGACTGAAATTTTTCCAGTTCATTTTGTATCCATTTTATTTAGTGAAAACTATATTTTATTCTACTTTACACTGTGCTTTATAAACGTCAAGGGTCTACATTTCTTTGAACAACTTCTTCAAATTTTGTCTCATGAGTTGGGATTCCCATGCGCATCTTGTTTTCTTCACAGTTTCACATTTTCAAGTCATATGGCATTGTAATGTGTAGTTATTCTCCGGGGATGAGCTCTCCAGAGAAATCAGGGAGGTTTTTGTTTTTGTTTTTATATTAAAAAATCCCTAGTTAGCTCATGGTAATACCCCAGATCATTCCCAGTACACTTTAGTTCAAAGAGCCTGAAAAATAAGCCACCCTAAATGGTACTAAAATAATATATGTAAAACAATATTCAAGTTTCTTTGTTACCAATAGACTGCAAGATTAATTTCTTTGGTTCCTTCAAAACAGCATTTTTATTGAGATTGAAGTCATTATAGCCTTTTCTTTTATGCACTTAGCAACCTAGAATTTTATTTGGCTCCACAATCTAAACTCTGTTACGATCTGCTAATGGTGTAAGCCTTCTGTGCTGACAGAACACCCCATGTGCTAACTTTCTGCTTGGGTCCCCCGATATAAAGTCTGCTGATAAAAGTTGCTCGGCACTGTCAGGCTTATCAATGGACTTCAGTGAGGAGTGTGGCATTTCAGTGACACCAAGCCAGGGACCAAGCTGTTCAGACATACCATTCATCACCTCCCTTCTCAGGGCCTGACGGGCATTCCTGCTTTTAATCAGTACATATATGGTCTTGGGAATGAAATAAAAGATGTCTGCTGGACCAGAGTAGGGCAGGCATTATATCTAGCGGTTGTTGGATTGATTGTATACTAATTGCTTTCATTGAGATACGGTGCTCAAGAAAATTTAGGAATGAATAGTGGCCAAGACAGTCATACACAAACCCTTAGATTTGGGCTTTCAGAAGAACCAACTGTTGAAGCGGTTGGCAGCCCAGCAGTAAAGAATTTGGAAACCGGCACTGCAAGTGTCCCCCTTCCCATTCCAAATGAACATGCAAACGATAGCATTCTATAGGCAATGTCAGAGTGATGAACTAGAAGGGCCGCCTCCATCAAACCCCGACCAGGAGGACAGTGTTCCCAAGCCTGCTGGGGATGAGGGAGGAGGCAGGCAGTCCCTGACTGGCATGTAGTAGGTTGGTGATGTCATGTGTGGCAGTGGCCTTCTTCCTACTAGTGGGTGTCCTAGCTCTCTGAAAAAGAGGGCCCCTTAAACATCCAGCATTAGGAATTGATTGGATAAAATGTGGCTTGTAATTAAATAGATGACAAGGTGGTCATTAAATATCACATTCTCTAAAAATATCTAACAACATGGTAAAATATTAATATCAAAGGAGGGGAGGCCATAGGCAACAAAATTATTCAAATGTAGTATCAAAATGTTTTCAGTATTTACCTCTAGATATTAGTATTATAGTAAGTTTAAATATCCCTTTTTATACTTTTTTTCCATTTCCTGAATATTCTACAATTAACCCGTACTCTTATTATAATTGGGATTTTTAATAAAGGAAAAAATTCTTAAGGGAAATATTTCAGTACTTTATCGACCAGGTTTAAATTCTGATTGAATAAGATTTAGAGTTCTATAGAGAATATTTAATCCTGAGATTTGGACTGTATTGGACAGTAAAATGTTGGTTGAATAATACATTTTTAGTAGAATTTAATTCTCATTTTATCCTTTCCAAGGACCATCTTAAAGATGAACATGAAAATAACATAATAATTTTCGATATGTGAAACCATATAGAAAGGTTTATATTTTATAGTTTTCAGTGAGAAAATGGAGACGTTAAGCCAGTGCAACAATATTGTAGAATAGCTACTTTATATTTGCATAAGGAGTCAGATTTGAGCCATATTTATACATGTTTTGTGAATCACAGTTACATTTTGTTTGGAATAAGTGATTACGGAGATTTGGTTATTTTACATATATATCACCTTTGAAGTACTAAGTAGGTATTTTTTTAATGAACGGATGAATGTCTATCTTCAGTCCATTCATTGTAGCCCCACTACTGCCAGTGATTAAACTCCTTGTTTGTTTATCCTTTGACTAAAAGTAACAAATGGACAAAAAGCTGAATTCACCAGAATGGGATTTTGAGCTGTGAGTATGTGCATGAGGCCATTCTATGTATGCTCTGCAGTAGCTATGAAAATACCTTTTGGTGTTATTTCCAGGACATACAAAAATTCAGAAGGTAAACTTTTTGAGTTCAGCTCTATTACTATTATTTTTTTATGGTACAGAAGAAGAAGAGGACAGGAGGAGTTGGAGAGAATATATCATAATCGTATAATAGTAATCTCTTAATCTAGTAAAGGCAAGAAGGGGCAATGCTATAAAATGCTGAATTAGGAATCATATTATTTGTCTTGTCTCTCTGCTTTGTAATTAACTTGTGTCTGTGGGTCACTCTGGAGGCCTCAGTTTTATCATGTATAAATTCAAAGGATTGGTCTAAAATTAGTGGTTGTCAAGTTACAGACTCAGGAGAGCTACAGAACTTGGCAGTGGAATGTAGGGTGAAGGAAGAAAGTAGGCCTGCCTTTGAGCCATTCTCACCTTTGTGATCAGATTGTGACCTTGTTTATCCACTTTTGCAAGCTGTTTAGTTTTTTGATAACGTCCAAAGCAAAACACACACTGATGTAGACTTATTTAGGAGGGAGAGGCATGGGACCACTTGTTAACATGGGTAGGGCTAATCCAAGCTTTATTTGAATACATATAATGATATCTGAGTGTTATTTTTAAAGGCTTGCTTACTCTACAGGATTGCAATTAGTTTTTGCAATATGCTTTGTTCTGGAGGTGTGGTTTTATACTTGTATGTTATTATGGTATGTGGTTACTTCAGTGCTGGGATGAAGTCAGAGTCATCAAGTTTTGAGTGTTGAGTATTCCTATAATTGGATGGGATCTGGTGTTTGAAAAAAATGGTCCCTGATGGGGAACTAGAAAATACACATTCTGTTCTCATCACTCACTGGCTACAGAAAGAGGACAATATAATAGGATTTTGTACGTTTTGCTTCCCCCATCAGCAAAATGGAGTTAACAAATGTCAACTGTCAATCTTCATTGGGGTTATCCTGGGAATCAACTAAAAATGCATCTCAGATACTCTCTGAGGGTGATATCACTTATCTGTATGTATTTAAAGGATGGATAACCATCTGGGTCATGGATGGATAATTCACTTGGCATCCCAGTGAATTAGCCCAGAAAATTTTAGGATCACTTTTCCATACTCATAACTGAACTACTAGTAAATGTGAATTTTTTTTCGAAAGGCTTATTCTCTTTGTGAGCTGAGGTGAGGGAGAAAGAAAATATGGCCATGTTTACATGACTGTTTTGAATACAGTAAAACATGATGATTTTTTTTTCTAACCTCAGGTAACTAGTTGTTCTGAGGCCCGAAAAGCTTGTCAAGGTCCTACATCCATGACAGTGTGAGGCATATTGACCGTATTCCCATATGTCCTCAGACTCATAGGTCACCAATAGTTTCCCTATGACCACCGGATACTATTATTACCTTTTCTCTGCTGCATTGAAATGTTTGTGTTCTCTTAGATTTGGGGAGGCTCCAAAACTTACAAAATACAGGGCCAGTATTTCACGAAAGCTCAACAGCTTTTTCGGAGAGTTAAATTTACAGTGTGAAAGAAGACCTCTGCTCTCATCAAATAATTGAAGGCTTTCGTATTATTAGAATGTCGGTTGTAAACAAGCCACATTCTTCAGAGGAACCAACTAGATCTGGACTTGCAGTTATAGATTGACAGACTGGAAGAAAAAAAAAAAAATCCCCAGGAGTACACTTCTGAACCCAGAGTCACTATTATCTACCCATCCGGTGAGGTGGATTCTGCTTCCTTGTGTTCTCAGGAATAGTAATTCCCTTTCATTACTTGAGTGGAGGTTAAAAACCTGTATTTATCTTGTTATAAATTGGCTCATAAGGAAAATATAATAAGTAATGAAGGACTGCCTACTGACAATTGACGGAAGTAGTTAAATCTTTTGCTGTAGGAGTAGAACTTTCCCTCTCTGAAAAGGATCAAGATCATTTATTGGCTGTATTTGACAAAGGTTATTTTGAGTGTGTTCATTTTCTTTGACACAGACTCTCCCATGTTGCTTGTTTCTCTCTCTCTTGAAATCCTATGCTTCGTTCCAGATCTTGCTCACATCCTACCCCTTATACGAAAGTTCTCTAGGCATGCATGGCTCACAGTGTACTTTCCCCTCTATGAATTCTATTTGTATATAGTTAAGAATTTCCTTGATCTTTATTTTTGGGTAGTCATGTATCTTCTGTTTCTTTGATGGCTCCCAGTGTCTAGCTCAGTGCTGATGTATGGTAGCAAGTAACAAGCAAGTGTTCATTAAATGCTTGCTGATAACTATTTCTAGAATGAAAGAATGAACAGGCCCTCAACTAGCACAAAATTAATTTCACTGGTTTTGACCATGTTTTCCTAAACTCCCATCCAGGTGTCCTAGGAATATTCACAGTCTGGAACACAATTATAATTTTATAAGCAAAAATCTAATCTTTCGTATTATTTTGAGGTTGATTGAAGAAAGATAGTAGCTTAGAACATAGAAGGTTAACTTATAGAATCAGAGGTTGGCAGTCTTATGCAGGGGTTAGAAGAGTACTTTGCGAGCTTTTGGACACAGGCACTCAGCCCTATATCTGCTGTTGACTAATCTCTAATTACTCTGTTAAGTTTATCACTTACTGCACAGTTTTGTGATTATGATCTGATATCCCAGGTGTCTTCGCTGAAAGGAAAGCACTACTTCTCTGAAGAGAGAGAAAGAGAAATTCAAGAATTTCCCTTGAATGCCGAGTATTTTTTCACTGTAGGTGAATAAATTGACATTCTTTTTTTTTTTTTTTTAAGATTTTATTTATTTATTTAGAGAGGTGGGGGGGAGAGACAGAGGGAGAAGGAAAGAAAGAGCTTAAGCAGACTGTGCTGAATGCAGAGCCCAATGCGGGGCCCCATCCTACAACCCTGAGATCATGACCTGAGCGAAAATTAAGAGCCAGATGCCCAACTGACTGAGCCACCTAGGCACCCCTAAATTGTCATTCTGATTTAATCGGTCTGTATGTACCGGGTCTGCACTCAGATGGTATTAATTCTTGGGTTTCTAAGCCTGCAGAGCCTGAGGACCATGTTCTTGACTGTAGTGTTAAGGAGGTCCTTCTCATGGAAACTTCTAGATTTCTGGCACCACATATCTTAACATTAAAAGCACTGAAATAGCTAAATAGGGACAAAGCCCTTTTCTTAAAAACCGTTAATCATATTTTAAGCATATAAAGCATAGCAAACTCCCTCTTAAGTGCAGAGCACAGTATTTTCCTTTCAAAGTCCCATGAACATTTTCAGCAGGGAGTGTGGTTGGCATTCAGAGTACACTTCTGAGATGTGACACTTAGTTTCTTAAGTTTTTAAAAAGACATATAAAAAAGAAAAAGAAGAGAAAGTTCAGAATAAGGAAAAAAGCACTATAAAACATTCTACATTTTTTCAAATGAAGTAAATCTCATAAATACTTAACCAAGCAATTTTAATTTTAAAAAATAGCTCAATTTGCCCATGTGGTGTGTTCAAAGAGGCACCATACATTTGTGTAAAGGCAAGCACCAGAAGAGGAAGAAGGAGGTAATTATAGTGACCTAAGATGACTAAGATTTAGGATTTTTAATTTTAAGTATCTGCCTACTTGAGAGACTTAGATCAGTTGGTTGCAGCAATCTTGATTTCTTTATCAAGTTTCCACATGGGGTTGGAGGAGTGCTGTGGGACCTTTCAGCTCTCCAAAGAAGTTTGGTGGCTGTAGGAAGAACCATAAAGAGACTTAAAGCTGTAAGAAAGGGAAGCTGGGTAGAGTTGTGACCGACTTTTTGCTCCACCATAAAGCGGTGACAACGATGTGACTATGCCTTTAATTTAGTTTTTTGTTTTTCTAAGAAGTGGCAAAGTCAGTTCACACAGAATTCTGTAAGGACAGTTGCAGTTTTGAGTTTGAAGGGTTTGAGGAGGGTTGAAATGGAAAAAGAAATATATTTTTAAAGATTTTATTTATTTATTTGACAGAGAAAGAGGCAGCGAGAGAGGGAACACAAGCAGAGGCAGAGGGAGAGGGAGAAGCAGGCTTCTCGCTGAGCAGGGAGCCCGATGCGAGGCTCGATCCAGGGCCCTGGGATCATGACCTGAGCTGAAGGCAGACGCTTAACAACTGAGCCACCCAGGAGCCCCTGAAATGGAAAATATTTTAAAATTTCTTCTCAGAATGCTGAGAAGTGATGGCATTGGTGGAAGAACTATATTGGGCCTCACATTTTTCCAACTTTTCTCACAAAAATTGTCTGTGGAGCTGAAACTCTGAAGTTTGTTCTCTACCAAGATATATTTATTCTTCATGGTTTTCCATGGCTATTTTCTCAGTCATTTGGAGAAGATTTGACCTTGGAAAACAGCATTTAAAGACTCTTACTTTATTCAGATTCTACACAATACAGTGACAGTAACCAATATTATCAAATGCTCGCTGTGTTCTTAGGGTCATTATATACGGTATCACATTTGATCTTCACACTGGCTCTGTGTGAAGTGTACTGCTACCTTCCCTATTTCGTTGAAATTCGTAAAGTAGGTAAGTGAGTTGTCCAAGGGTACACGGGGTATATATGTGGTGGGTCCATAAACTTGAACCCGGTGTGATTTCAAAGCTCTTAACCACTACTCCTTGTTGCTCCTTGAATGAACTTACTACACGTCCAGCAAAGGATTTGAAAATGTTAGGACCTAAAATTAATAATAATCGCACAGCTGTGTATTAGAGAAGGCTGGAAGTAGGTGATTAGAACCTTTTTTCATGTTTTCAAGGAGCAGCACCCAAGTCATTGGCTCATGGATGTGAATACTATGCAAACTGATGGTCCTGGAAGACAGAGGTAGGGTAGGCTTTGGAATTAGGGTTAGAGTCAGTTAGCATGTTTTCCTTTGTTCTTATCTCAGCGTCAAAGGTACAAGGGCAAAGGGTGATGAAATGTTGATTTGGCTCCTTAATTCCGGTCATATCAGTGTCATCTTAAATGACACCTAAGGGTGTGCTCAGGGTCAAATGTTCATGGAACTCTTCCTTTTGAAATATGAAAGGACATCTTCGCTTCAGAGTGTCGTTGGTCCTCATTACTTGCCAGTTCCATTTTGCAAATTAGCCTACTCACTAACATTTGTTTACAAACGCAGTATCGATATCTGGGGTGCTTCTGTGGTTGTTTGTGGATGCGGGAAGAGCGATGAACATTTTGTCACCTGACACACAAATGTCCAATGCCAAGCAAGGTGACACTCTGCCTTCTCGTGTCAGCTCCTGCTGTGAACAGGTGTCCTTCCTCCCTCTATTTAGCATCCTGGCTTTTGTGTTGTTTTTGGGTTTTTTTGCATCTTTGTGCTTTTTTGTCAGTGATTTCACTGTTTAAAATGGCTCCAAAGCCTGGTATTGAAGTGCTGCCTGGTGTTCCTGAGCACAGAAAGGCTGTGACGTGACTTGTAGAGGAAAGATGTGTGTTAGATAAGCTTCATTTAGGGATGAGTTACGGTGCTGTTGGCTGTGAGTTCAATGGGAATGAATCAACAACATGGTACATTCAGAAAAAGGAAGGGGAAATTTGCTCATCTCTCAGCGAGGCTGCTGTGCCAAGTGCTAAAGGAACATCTGTAGAGTCTGATGAAGCTTGGAAAAGAAGGAAAAGTGGCTAAATGTGTGGATTGGTGAGATGATTGATAAAAAAGCATCATGCACAGCACTGTTGAGGGTGAAACCCAGAGAAATACACAGTCCCATCACGATGCTAAGGAAAACATTAGTCTACTTGGCTAGTGCTCGCTGGTTTGCACATTTCAGAAAGTGTTACAGCATGACAGGTGTTGGACCTACAGGCAGGGTAGGTTCTGCAGATAAGGAGGTTTTGGAAGAATTTTAAAAACACCTGCTTGGGTGTTATACAGAAAAAGGTCATGTGGAAAAGCAGGATTTCAGTGCTGATAAGATGGCCTGTTGAACGAACCTGTGTAACGTCAATGGTATTTGGACTGAGGAAAATGTCCTCAGAGGCTCACAGGAACCTAACCCCCTAGGAGCAGTGGTTCAGCATGTACTAATCCAGTGGTCCTTGACACTTTATAGAACATAAGTGTTGCCAATAATGAGAATGGACTGTATTTTTACCAGAGTTCATGGAGAGGACTCTTTTAAATATCATACAGCTCCTCAGGGACTGAGGACTCTGTCTTTCAACACACATCTTTGGGCTTGCTTTCTTTTTCCTTATGGTAGTACCTTCATTTTTATAATACTCTCAAATCTGTTCCACATAAAGTGAGAGATTTCCCTATTAGAACCAACTAGATGGGACTCGAAGGACCTTGACCTTAAGTGCCTCTATCACATTACTTTGGAATACAACAGTCATTTTCTTCAGTCACTGGTTTTGTAAGCCTGAGACTAGGGTTTGGACAATTGGAAGAGGGGAAACAGTAGTGGTACAAGCCCCCATTTTGGATTACCCTTTTAACTTGGGAATCACAGAGCATCATTAACTCATTCAACATATATGCGAATGAGTAGTATTGCACAAGGTATTTTAAGAGTCCTGGGCCATCCTCTTAGAAAGAAAGGGACTTCAATAAAAAGTACAAAACTTTGGCTAAAAAGGAAATTTCCACAAACAAGTATTTTTAGGAGCACACTGTCTGGTTTTTATCTTCTCCTAGGACCAGGATCTTGACCTTAGTAGTCAGGAAAAGTTCTACCCATTTGAGGTATTTACATGTCATAATCCCTAGAGGGGTGATTTAACCAAGTATTTTATAAAGATAGCAAAACCTCATAATCTAGTCAGGGCTGGGAACATGGTAGGCACTTACATATTTATGAAAAGGATAAATAAATAGATGATAACACTGTGGGATGGTAATTGTATATGTACACAATTGTATATATGAGCAAATGACAAGGAATGTGCAAATGTGCTGGGGAGTCTTACTCTGTTTTCCATTTCTCTCTCGCTATGGAATTGGCCTGGAGTATGGCTGATCTAGTTCGAATTCTTCTTTTTGCATTGTCCAAGTTCCTGCTGTCATGTAAGCTCCACAGGACAAGTGTTGTTTGTTTTGTTTACTAATGTATCCCGAGCATCTAGAACGGTGCCTGGCACATAACAGATGCCAAGTTAAATGAACGAGCACTTCTCCCCTTCTCTGTGGCTGGACTGTTGTGGCCCCATGCTGTCACTGGAGTGTTCCTCTCATATATCAACGCCCTTATGTGTAGGAGGGTCGTGTTAACTTCTTGTGCTGTTAAATTAAAAAATAAATTCCAGCTCTATTAAGATATAATTGATATATAACATTGTTATATTGTGTAAGTTTAATGCCTGCATCATGTCACATAATTATAATTTCTTTTTCCTGGTGAGAACATTTAGCATCTACTCTCTTAGTAATTTTCAGGTATATAATAGAGCATTGTTAACTATCGTCACTATCCTGTACACCGTGTTGTACACTCAGAACTTCATCTTATAACTGAAAGTTTGTATGCTTTGAATAAGATTTCCCCTTCTGCCCTTCCAGCCACTGGCAACCACCATTCTACTCTGTTTCTATGAGTTCTGCTTTTTTAGAGTCTATATATGTAAGTGTATTAGTATACTTATTATATAGTATTAGTTTTTCTCTGTCTGACTTACATCATTTAGCGTAATGCCCTCAAGGTCCATCCATGTTATGGAAAAGGGCAGGATTTCCTTTTTCTTCGTGGCTGAATAATATTCAAGTGTGTGTGTGTGTGTGTGTGTGTGTGTAAAATACATGAATGGATGAAAAATAGGAATTATATATATTATATATACCATTTAATAATTATTTTTTTTATCCACTCATATGTTGATGGACATTTTGGTTGTTTCCATATCTTGGCTATTGTGAATAATGCTACAATGAACACGGGAATGCAGATAGTTCTTTGAGATCCTGATTTCATTTCCTTTGGATATATACCCAGAAGTGGGATTGCCAGACCATTCAGTTCTATTTTTAATTTTTGAGGCATCTCTGTACTATTTTTCACAGTGACCGTACCAATTTAAATTCCCACCAGCAGTGCACAAGTGTTCCCTTTTTTCCACATCCTTGACAACACTTGTGATTTCGTATCTGTTTGATACTAGCCAGTCTGACTGGTGTGCGGTGTCTCATTGTGGTTTTGATTTGCATTTCCCTGATGATTAGTGGTGTTGAGCTTCTTTTCATGTTGGTCATTTGTATGTCTTCATTAGAAAATGTCTATTCAGATGTTCTGCCCAGTTTTTTTTTTTACCAGATTGTTTTTTGCTATTGAGTTTTGTGAGCTTCTTATGTATTTTGGATATTAACCTCTCATCAGGTATATGATTTGCAAATATTTCTCCTATTCCATAGGTCGCTTTTCCATTTTTTTTTTTTTTTTTTTGTGCTCTGAAGAAGCTCTTTAGTTTGATGTAGTCCCAGTTGTTTAGGTGTGCTTTTGTTGCTTGTGCTTTTAATGTCATAGCCAAAAAAGTCATTGCCAAGACCAATATCAAAGAGCTTTTTTCCTGTGTTTTCTTGTAGGAGTTTTATGGTTTGAGGTCTTATGTTTAAATCTTAAGCATTTTGAGTTTATTTTTTGTGAACAGTTTAGGATAGAGATCCAATTTCATTTTTTTGCATGTGGTTATCCAGTTTTCCCAGCTCCATTTATTGAAGAGACTATACTTTTCCTATAAAGTATTCTTAACTCTTGTCACATATTAGTTGACCACATGTCTGTGCATTTATTTCTGGGACCTTGATTCTGTTCTGTTGGTCTATGTGTCTATTTTTAGAACCATACCATACTGTTTAGATTACTATAACTTGTAACTTGATTTAAAGTAGGAAGTGTGAAGCCTCCAGCTTTGCTCTTCTTTCTCAGAATTGCTTTTTGGGTCTTTTGTGGTTCCGTACAAATTTTAGGATTGTTTTTTCGATTTCTGTGAAAAAGACCACTGGAATTTTGACAGGGATTGCATTGAATCTATAGATTGCTTTGGGTAGTATGGATGTTTCAACAATATTAATCCTTGGAATCCATGAACATGGAGTATTTTTCCATTTATTTGTGTCTTCTTCTATTTCTTTCATTAAAGTCTTAGAGTTTTCAGTGTACAGATCTTCATTTCCTTGGTTAGAGTTATTCCTAAACGTTTTATTCCTTTTGATGCTATTGTAGTGAGATCATTTTCTTTCTTTTTCAGATAGTTCATTGTTAGTGTTTGGAAATACAACTGATTTTTATACAATGAGTTTGTATCCCACAACATCACTGAATTGATCAGTTCCAGCAGTTTCTTGGTGGCATCTTTACGATTTTCTCTATATAAGATCACATCATCTGCAAACAGTTTTCACTCCTTCCTTTCTAATTTAGATGTCCTTATTTATTTTCTTGCCTAAATTGCTCTGGCTAGGACTTCCAGTACTATGTTGAATAAAAGTGACAAGAGTGGTGTTAGAAGGTGGAGCAGGGACAGTAAATATCCCCCAGACTGAGAAGATACTTTGAGATCGAAAAACTAAGAAGCAAGCCACTCTATACCATTTACAGAGTTTTATTCAGGGTAACTTACTGACAGGGGCATTGTGGACAATGATCCAGGTGTTATGTGGCTCTTCTATGCCCCCGTCTGGACTTAATCCACAGGTTTTATAGAGTGAGGGGCATTGTGGTGAGGTCAAAGGGTAGTTATCTAAAGTGGTGCCTTCTCTGTGCCACTTTAGGAAAGATCAGAGCAAGTGTTCCCGCATTCTGGTCAGGGCATACGTTAACCTCTGAAGGGCCTGGAACATGTAGCCCCAAGAGAGGTCATTGTGTGGGTATGAACAAGATGGAAGGCCAAAGACAGAGTCTGTGTTGTCAGTACTGCAAGTGGGCACCCTTGTCTTTTTCCTGATCTTAGAGGAAAAGCTCTCCACATTTCACCATTGAGTATGATGTCAGCTGTGGGCTTATCATGTGTGGTCTTTATTATGTTGAGGTACATTCCTTCTATACCCAATTTGTTGAGAGTTTTTATCATGAAAGATGTTGAATTTTGTCAAGTGCTTTTCCTGTATCTATTGAAATGATCATACAGTTTTTATCTTTCTATTAATGTGGTATGGCACATTCATTGATTTTCATATGTTGAACCATCCTTGCATCCCAGGGATAAATCCCACTTGATCATGATGTATGATCTTTTTTAAATGCTGTTGAATTCAGTTTGCTAATATTTTATTGAGAATTTCTGCATCTGTATTCATTGAGGATATTGGCCTGTACTTCCTTCTAAGCTCAGAGTCTTTATCACTGTTTTTCTAGAATTATCTACTTCCCAGAATCTGCTCTGAGCAAAACCAGCTGCCTACTTTAGTGAGCACGTGGAATATCTGTTGCTGCATTTTTTGCCTCTTTCTGATTGTAGTTCTGTGGCTGCATTTCTAGATTTGTTCTCTGCCTTAATGTGGTAACGTAAAAGGCATTTTAGACTCTTACACTTGCATGTGTTCAATATGGACAGTGTGTGGGGAGGTATGATGAGCAGCTGTGGGTTTTGACCAACAGCTGGAGGTTGTATGGATTCAGTGGATGTATTTCCTAATTGTTAGGTGATTCCTGAAAGGGAATGCCCCTGTCCAGGGAAGCACCTATCCTAGGCATCGGTTAAAGGCTAAAACCTTAAAGGTTGGTACAGTTTTTTACCTCTTTGGATTTGCTTTCTAAAAAATACATTGCTTTGACTTTTAAAAGCTGGGAGCTTTTTAGAAAACACGGTTTTTCAGACACTGCACTGATTCACTTAGTCTGGGGTAACTGCAATGATACAGAGGTTTAGAAACCACAAATAGCAATTGTTATGTAGAGGGGATGGGATGGGGAAAGGAATATCCATTATATCTTGTGAAATCCTGCTGTCCTTTGTAAGGCTGCTCCTATGAGATGGTTCATATTTATGGCATGTTGTGTCTGTGACTTAGGGGTGCAGTGGGTTTGCTGGAAGGCTAGATGAGGCTCTGCCCCACTGACTGTGTAAGTTACTTCTCTGTTGTCCAGAGTGCATCTCTACCCACCTGAATTTCTGTCATTCCTCTCTTCTGAGATGTCACCCTCCTGCGAGCACCACTGGGTTCTAAATGCCAGTGTTTGTTCATAAGGAATTGCACTTGAAATAAGCTAAGCAAAAACATTTTTTAAAACTGTAAAGCTCTATACACATCTGGTATATTATTATGACTACTAATAAAAACAGTAACTATTATTGCGGAGTCTTGTGGGTGCTGTGAAGGATGTAGTTGGCCAACCTGGACACAGTAAGTAGAAAGGCCTGGATGTGGCTTGCGGACAAACCTTGGGTGAGTGCCAACCGTGTGAAATAAACTGAGTTTGCTTCAGCTCCCACAAGGAGGAATTTTCACATTGTATCCTTTGGCCATATTTCTAAAATGTTTTCCAGGATTTTTACTTTTAAATTTTATATGTAATCCCTATAAAACTCTGCCTTATTAAATGCATTGTTTTTCTATCAGATTTCTTTATCCTTTTCCATATAGGTGCATATTTACAGAGTTTTATTCATGGTACAGGCACAGTTCCTTCGATGGCTTTTTTCTTTTCACCAAACATTTTTTTCATTGCTTTCAATCTTCATAATTATAGTTCTAATGACTACATAATATTTACTATTTTATTTGGTTATTCTACTGTTACTAGATAGTTAGGTTGTTTCCAAATTCTGCTGTTATAAATAACCCTGGGATTAATATGATATCTTCATGTCAACAGTGGGAAGCTGTTGACTTCCCTCCAGTTGAATTCTTTTCTTTGTCCAAACTCTGAAATGTGAAACAGTAGTCACAAAAGATAGAAACATTTTCCAGGTTCCTGATAACTATTAGAAAATCCTCTGTGCCCGGTTTCCTCATCCCTAAAATGAGGTTATAATAGTTTGTAAAGTACTTCAAGTACTGCATTCAGTAGATGTTGGCTACCACTGCTGTCTCCACCATCACCACCCCAACCACCACCTCCATCATCACCACCACCATTACAACTATCATTATTTTGGTGAAGGTCAGATGCATTTTCACGAATGAAAACAGGTTATCTTAATACAGTTTTGATAATCAGATTGCTCATATAGATTTTTTATGTCCTCCTTATCTTTTCAAATGATTTATAGGCTGTTTGGTTTTTGCCCTTCTCTTCAGTACCGGAACTCTCTCCTTAAAAGAACTATCTTCTTAATTTCCACCTTTTCCCTTCTCTTTCTGTCATGAAGCCATTTCTACCTGGGAAGGTAAAACATGTGTTTCTTATATTTACATGTAACCTTCTTATATTTGGTGGTGATAAAGCTGAAGCTGAAGAAAATGTGGTTCTGGGAGAGAAGACACCATTGTCTCAGACTCAAGTTTAGTATCTATTACCACAGATGTAAAAGTCTGACCTCTGGTGGCTGTGAGCTGGAGCTGTGGGGCAGATGTACAAGTCTACAATGGGATCATGGACAAATGGATCCTCCAGCAGTAGCTAAACTGGTGTAGACCTGATTGGCTTCTAAAGCTCTTTTATATTCATTGTGAAGGTTGTTCCTTATGTCAATAAAGACCACCTGCTTTCTTCCTTACAGAGCAATTATCTTACAACTCAGTTCCTCAGAATACATGGCTTTATTTTTTTTATTTTTTTATTTTTTAAAGATTTTATTTATTTATTTGACAGAGAGAGAGACAGCCAGCGAGAGAGGGAACACAAGCAGGGGGAGTGGGAGAGGAAGACGCAGGCTCCCAGCGGAGGAGCCCGATGCGGGGCTCGATCCCATAACGCCGGGATCACGCCCTGAGCCGAAGGCAGACGCTTAACCGCTGTGCCACCCAGGCGCCCCCAGAATACATGGCTTTAAATAAATGTTCCATGAATCATAGTCTACAAAAATTCTTAAAACCACCAATCACCCTGCCATTACCACTACCACCACCTGACAATATATAGAAATCTCAGGGGGAAATAAATGGGTTGCTAAATCTTAGCAAAAGGAACATCAGCGGGATTGAAAGTCAACTTTTTATCTTCAGAACATCTTTATTTTTTTTTTTTAAGATTTTTATCTTATTCATTCGACAGAGAGAGAGACAGCCAGCGAGAGAGGGAACACAAGCAGGGGGAACACCAGCAGGGGGAACACAAGCAGGGGGAGTGGGAGAGGAAGAGGCAGGCTTGCAGCGGGAGAGCCTGACGTGGGGCTCAATCCCAGAACGCCAGGATCATGCCCTGAGCCTAAGGCAGATGCTTAGTGACTGAGCCACCCAGGCGCCCCTTTCAGAACATCTTTAAATTGAGATCCACCTAATCTCCTCATCAAATAAGATTTAGTTTTTTAAAAATGCAAACTAAAAGTCTCAAAAATGATTTTCAGATATTACTTATTTATCATGTAATTAAAAAAAGGGAATGATGTGAATGAAGAAAATAAATTTAGATGTAAGAAGTCATAAGGAGTTGGTGAGAATACATATGGGATATTTTTATGTTTTTAATTGTTGTTTAAAATGATATAAGAATGGTGCCCCTTTGCTTATGCTTGAGAATAAATGTTTACATTAAATTTTAACTATTTTGCTTTTACAAAAATGGTAGTTTTTAAGGTGATCCAGTGAATTGACATATGCAACTAATAGTTAATAATTTGCTATTGTGTGTTTGTATATATTTTTTATATAAAAAGTAGATGAAAAATGACAGATTTATTTAATCCTAGCTACTTGCTAGGTTCACACAAAAATACAGAATTTGAGGCAGTGGACATTGAAAATGGTGGGTTCTTCTATAATTTCTAGATGGATGACACATTCTCCTTTGGTCCCAATCCTAATTAGGTTCAGCATCGAGGTTATTGTCGGCAGTCAGGGAAGGGACTGTTAGTAATGACGTATTCTTGGCAAATTGGTTTATCAACCCTCCCTGGCATTTGTACCATTGACCTTGACTTTAAATAAACAGTATTAATGTCTTCCTGCCAAAATAGGCTATAAATTTGAGTGTGTCTCTCAATCTCTTCAATACCAAAATTTTAAAGCCTGATTCATGTTCTGAAAAGCTTAACTGATTTCCGTAACGCGAATGTATGTATTCTAATTAAACATTATAGTTGTAGATCATTTTTATATTTACATGCTCATTGCAAAAAAAGCTCAGAAAATGACAGAATATATGAGACAATAATATCCCATTTTTAAAGTATTTTGATATTGTAATTGGTGTAAAAATGGTTGTTTTCCTTATCATTTGAGTGGAATTTATTAGCAAAAATAAATCGCTAATATTTACTGCATGTGATTCTGTGCCAGGTGCTGTTTTCAGCCTTTGCACACATTGCTCATAGAGTGTTCAAACAATCCCATGAAGTAGGTTCTATCATTATCTGTGATTTTATGGATGAAGAAAACCACGGGAAGGTTGCTCAAGATGACCTAGTGAGCAGCTGAGTGAGTCTTTGAACCTGGTCACCTGACTGCAAAGCCACTCTCTTAACAGACAATGCAAATTAAAATGAAAAGATCTGATCTGATGATCAGCTCCTGGGCCAACCCTTAAAACGCTCGCAACCCAGACCTATAAAACAACTGGAAGATATTCTATACTATTAATGAATTCTACTAGTCTATAATTTATTTAAAACGTAAAAAAATACATGTATATTTTAACATCATTGTGGTCACCATCATTTCTTTCACACTATAATCTATGTATTAGGTATTTTGAGCAACCAGAAATTGATTTAGAGAAAGATTTTCTTCTTAAGCCTTTTTCTAGTTCTAATCTTTTCAATTCAGAACTTAAAAATATATCATCAGTATTTCTTGCTAGAAATTAATTGCACTTCTGGAAAGTGGTTTCACTGTCTTCTGTTTCTGGCTTGCCTTTTTTATAGCTGAATCCACATCCAAACTCCCATCCCCTTCCAGCCAGTCTTTGGTGAATAAGCAAGGGGGAGCAACAGCTGCAGAAGGAACATGTGGACATTCCAGGCAAGGGAGGATTGGGGAGGAGAAGTGTGAAGAGCGTGCCCTGCTCCCTCTGATCCGGTGTACCTTCAGAGAGCGGGCCCGTTTACCCTCTAGCGTCAGGAGGCTGTCAGTGAGCCCATCACTCTTCTTGAGTGACAGGCCCAGGGAGCCCCTACTCTCCACTGACTGGCTGGGGCCTTGGGGGGGGTGTGCTGCCTCTGGAGCGGCCAGGAGCAGCCTCCTGCCTGCCATCCATTGGACAGAGCTCTGGGGCCCAGGAGCTATAACCCCCAGTGCTCCTCAGGGAAAGAAAGAGGGCAGAGGTGGGGGAAGAAGGAGATGCAGTGTATGGGGCTCAGTTTGTGGAGTTTCATGGTGATGGATGAGGCCAAGATGATACTAGTAATGCAGTTTCTCCTCTTTGATGACATAAATTTAGCCCCTGATCCCCAGTGGAGCAGAGCAGAGCCCTGTTTCTGTTTGCTGACTAGGATCTGCAACTCCCGGTCACCAGCATGACATAAAGTCGTTCCATGTGAGTGGCTGTAAGGCAGTAACTGTGATCATTTCATTGATTCAGCAGATAGTTATTTGATGCTTACTGTGTACCATACACTGTTCTAGACATTGGGGATACAGTACTGTTCAGGTACTCTTCCAGATGCTGAGGATATAATACTGTCCAGGTACTCTCTAGATACGAGGGATGTAAAGCTCTCACAGAGCTGACAGTTTATGAAACTAGGTCTTTTTCATCTTGTCCCTCTCGCCTCAACACACACCTGGTCTATATAATAGGTACACTAGGTTATGTTCATTGAAATAAATCAAAACAGTTGAAAAGTGTCACGGTAGAGAAGAGTCACAAAGGGTATTGACCAGAGGTTAAGTGTTCAGCCTGGTAAATCATGTCCTCACTATTTCCAGGTTTATGAGCAGTGCTGATATGGATTTTCCTTCGGGTCATGCTCCTTCAGCCTTCTAGTGACTTCTCCTCAGTCACGTGTTCTAGGTGAGCCTCGGCTTTCAGCTGCTTGGAAGCGTCTTCCAAACTCCAGCTGCTGGTAGCTGGCTCCGAAAAGCTGGAGAGGTCTGCGGTGAAGTAGAGAAGGATTTGTATTTAGGACACCCAGAAAGGAGAGAGCCGGGGTAAGAGATGAGTGTAGCAATTGCAGAAAGTGGTGGAATATACTGGTAGATGAGGAAAGAAAGGCCCCTTTGCTGTAGTCAGAGGACTATGCTGTGTCCCAGGAAATGTGGACAGAAATAAATTCCAGAATCTACAGGTAGAGGTATATGAATGATTTGGGCTGGGCAGTTTCCACATAACTGTTTCATTTTGCTGTTTGCCTATTAAAATGTAAGCTGCTCTGTCCCTTTAAATGGATCACACTTACCTGTGTTTCTGTTGCAGAGTCAGTTCCAGGGTGGATCATTGCACCCCAGTGGATAACTGGCTGCCCCCAACTCCTGGCCCTTTCCCTAATGTGAGGGGGTGGTGGCTGCTCTCTCAAGAGCAAGCCGCTTGGGTAGGCTGGGGTCAGTGTTCCTGCCTGCGCAGTTATGCAGCTTAGGGTCGCTTAGATAGTTCATCGGTTTCCTTTCGTAGTGTGGAGAGGTCATGCAAAATTGCCTTGGCTGAAACCACAAAAAAGGAGAATTGTGGAGTTTTTTGTTTTATTTTTGCCAGGGGAAGCATAAGGATTGGATTCCTCCAGACCAAGAGGCCATTTCTGGTCAAGGTTTTTTTTCATTTTTTTTTGAGGTATAATTGGCATATAATAACATTATACTTGTTTTCATGTGTACAATGTAATGATTCCATATTTGTGTGAGATAATCACCACAATAAGTCTAGTTACGATTTGTCCTCATAAAAAGTAACAAAAGTTTTTTTGCTGGTAAAATGAGAATTTTTAAGATTTACTTTTTTCGGCAACTTTGAAATATGCACTAGAATATTATTGACTATGGTCACCATGAGGTATATTGTATCCACCATGACTTAAATTTATTTTATAACTAGAATTTTGTACCTCTTGACCCCCTTCACCCATTTCACCCACCCTCCGTTCCCCCTCCCCTCTGGCAACCATCATTTTGTTCTCTGTATCTATGAGCTTTATTTTGTTTGTTTTGGTTTTTAGATTCCACATATAAGTGAGATCATACAGTATTTGTCTTTCTCTGTCTGACTTATTTCAGTTAGCATAATACTTATCGTGAAGGTCCCTCCATGTTGCCACAAATGGCAAGATTTCATTTCATCTTTACCCGTCCTTCAGTGGACACTTGGATTGTTTCCATATCTTGGCTGTTGTAAGTAATGCTGCAGTGAATATGGGAGTCCATCCATCTTTTAAGTTAGTGTTCTCATTTTCTTGAGATAAATACCCAGAGGTGGAATTACTGGATCATATGGTATTTCTATTGTTAATTTTTTGAGGAACCTCTACAGTGTTTTCCATAGTGGCTGCACTAATTCATATTTCTGTCATCAGTGCATGCAGTTCCCTCTTTTTCACGTTCTCACCAACACTTGTTATCTTGTGTCTTTTTAATAATAGCTGTGACCGGTGTGAGGTGATACCTCATTGTGGTTTTGCTTTGCATTTCCCTGATGCCGAGTGATGTTGAACATCTTTTCATGTGTCTGTTGGCCATCTGGATGTCTTCATCAGAAAAAATGTCTGTTCAGGTCCTTTGTGCATTTTTTAATTGGGTTGATCTTGAGAGGGGTCAGGGATAATGAAATGAGGACCATGTCTGCTGAAGCAAAAGAGCACAGCTCCTGGTCTTGTGGCCCTTTCCTTTCTCAGCATGGGATGTGCTGCTGTGGCTTCTGTTCATCCTGGCTGAGTGGACAACTTCTGGAAAGGCTGGAGAATCGAGGGCCACCAAGATCATGTCCAAGACCCAGGCCTTTTTATCAGACATCAGTAGAGTTCCTGCTTTGACTATATGGATCACAGGAAACTCTCAGAGCATCTTACCTGTTTTGGTCTTAGTGCTTTACCCTGTGATTGTTATTTCTGAAATGTTGGCTCTACGAGCACACCAAGAATGATCCAAAGTTCAGTCCCATTTTTTTGACAAGCAACAAAACTCTGTGAGGGTATTTAAATTTTGGTTGATATTCTGTCCTGTGAATTGTAGGAAGCTCCTCATTCCAGGTTGTGCATGACCCAGCTGGTTAAGTCTAATGAGGTCTAGAGACTAGCCTGTGCTACTGGAAAGCCGCTCAGATACATTGAACAGATGACCTTTCCTGGCTGGTAACATATAGTGGTATGTGAACAGAGTAAATAAGCTGCACTCGTAATTCAGCATTAAGGTGGATCTTGCTGAGGGGCACCTGGGTGGCTCAGTCGGTTAAGTGTCCAACTCTTGGTTTTGGCTCAGGTCATGATCTCAGGGTCGTAGGATTGAGCTCTGGGTCAGGCTCCGTGCTCAGTAGGGAACCACTTGAGATTCTCTCTCCCTCTGCCCCTCCCCATCCTCTTAAAAATAAATAAATCAATCTTTAAAAAAAAAAGTGGATCTTACTGAATTACAGGAATAGGAGAATGTGATTTTTAAAAACATTTGTAGAGGCTGGGTCTGGGTAAAATTAAGAAAAAGGTAATGTTTATCTTTTCCCCTTTTGTGTGTTTTTCATTTGCTTTACCTAAGTAAAGTTTGACGGTATATGTGCATATCTGTATGATTGTTATGGTGAGTCTATGTGTGTGTGTTTGCAGGTGGGTCCCGGTCTTCCAAAAATGGTAATAATTCGGCTTTTACCTTCAGCATATCATTGGCTGAACGTTTTAAAGTCCTTAGCTAAGAAGAGGGCCATGGCCAGTGTAGTTTTGTGTAAGAAATGTGTCATGTCATTAGACACAGACATATCTTAGGTCATATCTCTTTAAGAATCCTCAACTCTGATATATCATGGTTTATTTTAGTCTTCATCCAGAATTTCTTTCCTAAATGGCAGTCAACACCACTTCTAGCCCCTTTAAAAAAGAAAATATTCAAGTAATGGCTAGGGGGAAATATTGACCAGGGTGCAAGGTCAAAGAGAAAATAACTCTGTTCATGTTGAACTCTCAGGAAGATCCGTTGACTAATCAGAGGTGACTGTTTTAACTCACAATCATGGAAAAGAAGGACATTCAGTCAAGAAAGCACAGTGCCTTCTAAAACTAAAAGAAGAGTTTAAATCTAGACAGATTATGGTTAATTTTAAAATGTTGATAGAACACTGGCAAACTATAAGCAATTATTTAAAAATTTCTCTATAATACCTTTATGTCTGTATCTACCTACCTACCTGTTTGTGTCTCTGTGATGAGTATGATGTAAATTGGCATTCTTCAGAGTTTATTCCATCTGCAAGAAGCTCAGGGCAAAATAGTTCCTTAGTAAATAAGTTTGGGAATCGCTGCCAGCTTACAGTATGTCTCTCCCATTGAAAGATTCAAAGACTGTCTTGGAGAATTCTAAGTTCTGTAGTAAGCAAACCTGTTAAGTTTCATTTTGACAAATGAAAGAAAACAATCAGTTTTTAATGGGGAGCTAAATTTTACCAAATTGACACACAAAAAGAAATTTTAAACATACATTTAAAAAAGAAGTTTTAACAGATAAACAATTATGGAAATGAATTTTTAACTTATTTTAACTTACTAAGTTCTTATAGGTTGTTTGGTTACATATTTTTGTGGTTCATCTGTAGGAATCCTTAAGGGGTTTGTATTTTTTATACTATATATTAAAATAGTAAATTGCTTTGCAGCATATAACGTGCTGGACAATATCCTTGCTATAAATAATGGAAAAAGATCTCCATGTCCCCCTCTCCATAGTCAAAGAAAACCTCAGAACAATTGTTAGGAATGTATATGAAAAAAATGGTAAATAATGGTAAAGCATATTCTTGGTGTATTTAAGAAAAATCCAATGTAATTACTTAGTGTTAGCAAGGAATGTAAGGGTGGTTTGTTTATTATGTTAACATAATTCGTGCAAAAGGTTAATAATGATAAACAAGTTGATCATTGAAATAGATTTTGAAAACCCATGATAAAATGAAACCCCTGTTTCTGTATAAAAATATATGTGATATAGGACTCTAAGGATAATTCTTTAACAAGATAGTCCCTACCTCAAATAAATTGCCAACATTTTATTTAACTTTGATAAACTGTAGTCATTCCCTTTAACACCAAACAAATGGGATAAGGATGTCTGTTATTATCACTGACAGTTGCATTTCAGAGCAATATAAGATACAAAGCAGAAGTAGAAGGTCAATAAAAAGGATAATAAAGCACAAAATTATCTAAAATTATTTTTAGATAATATAAGTTAATCTAGAAAATCAAAGAAAATCATCCAAAAAAATTCCAATCATTCAGACAGTTGGCTCCTATAGAATAAGTGTGAGGAAAAAAATTAATAGTTTTCTCTAAATGCCTAATTAGTCTATTCTATGAGACTAAAGATCTCACTAAAATATCAACAACAAAAAAATAAAATGAATCATATGTAAAGAAGACTTAAATGAGTAATTTTTCCTTCCATAAATGATGACTTGAACAAATGAAGACATGATTTCTTGTTAATGAGCAGATTCAAATATTCGAATAAATTTATCAGTTCTTCTCTATTAAAGTATTAATGAATCCCCCCCAAAATTATCATTGAATTCTAATTAAAAACTCAAGGGACTGGGGCGCCGGGGTGGCCCAGTTGGTTAAGTGTCTGCTTCTGGCTCAGGTTATGATCTCGCGTCCTGGGACAGAGCCCCAAGTTGGGCTCCCTGCTCAACGGAGAGTCTGCTTCTCCCTCTCCCTCTGCCTTCCCTGCTGCTCATTCTCTCTCTCTCAACTAAATAAATAAAATCTTAAAAAAAACAAAACCTCAAAGGGATGTTTTAATATGAAAGAAGTTCTCACATTCATT
This sequence comes from Ursus americanus, assembly GCF_024610735.1. NCBI lineage: Eukaryota > Metazoa > Chordata > Mammalia > Carnivora > Ursidae > Ursus > Ursus americanus. The sequence continues at coordinate 36,124,473 of NC_142139.1, read as the reverse complement.
TAGAAAACTAAACAGATAAAGAAGAGCTAAAATATTTTGAAGAAGAAAAGTAATGTCTGAAAGGTTTTTACTCTGGGACTTACTAAAAGTTGATTTGAATCCCTGATAATTAAAATGCTGTGGTCTCAGAAAAGAATGGATAAGCAGATATAAAAATAGATAAAAAGATAGAAATAGCAGCTAGAAAAGTATATGAGTTTTAAAAAAGTTGTATATTACAGAACAGCAGTGTTGTCATAGGAAGTGATTATGGTTAAAGCAGGAAGCAATTCGGGTCAGATAAATGAAACTTTTTTTTTTTTAAAGATTTTATTTATTTATTCGACAGAGATAGAGACAGCCAGCGAGAGAGGGAACACAAGCAGGGGGAGTGGGAGAGGAAGAAGCAGGCTCATAGCGGAGGAGCCCATAACGCCAGGATCACGCCCTGAGCCGAAGGCAGACGCTTAACCGCTGTGCCACCCAGGCGCCCCTAAATGAAACTGTTTTAAACAGGTTTTCAAAAGCCATAAGTATCACATAACCTTTATTTTGCTCACATATATTGTGAATCTCCAAGAGGGGTATTTAAAATGCCACATTCACACACATTCTTTCAATCACTAATTCTTTTTTTTTTTTTTTAAACCAGAGCTTTGTTGGAACCATTATTTCTTGAAACATCTTTGCAAAAGGCTGGCAAAAATAATTAAAATATTTGTTAATTAAGAAAGCTTCCTGGTCTCACAGCACATTCTATAAGTTCATCTCCTTACTGAGTGTGCCCTATTAACCTCTAAATACATTTCTCAGTCTAAGATGACAATCTTCTCTACATCTCACAATTTCTGCTATTATCAAAATGCCCAACTTCCTCTTTGTGCTACTATCTGATCACACTGGGAAATACTGTATGGCAGCATTTACTGGTTAGATACGGGTTTTTGTTGTTTTTTTGCTTCTCACTGAAGTAATTAATTAATTAATTTATTTATTTTTAAAGATTTTATTTATTCGACAGAGAAAGAACAAGCGAGGACAAGCAGGGGGAGCAGCAGAGGTAGAGGGAGAAGCAGGCTCCCTGCTAAGGACCCTAGGATCATGACCTGAGCCGAAGGCAGACGCTTAACTGAGGGAGCCACCCAAGCACCCCAAATATTTTTTTTTTAATTTAAATTCAAGTAACACATACTGTATTATTAGTTTCAGAGGTAGAATTTAGTGATTCTTCCGTTATGTATAACATCCAGTTCTCACAACTTTCAGGTGCCCTCCTTAATACCCATCTACTCAGTTACCCCATCCCTCCACCCAACTCCCCTCCAGCAGCCCTCACTTTATTCTCTATAGTTCAGTCTCTTATAGTTTGCCTCCCTCTCTGTTTTCATCTTATTTTTTTTCCTTCCCTTCCCCTATGTTCATCTGTTTTGCTTCTTAAATTCCACATATGAGTGAAACCATATGGTATTTGTCTTTCTCTGACTGACTTATTTTCTTCAGCATAATACCCTCTAGTTCCATCCACATCATTGCAAATGGCAAGATTTCATTCTTTGTGATGGCCAAGTAGCATTCCGTTGTATATACATATACCACATCTTCTTTATCCGTTCATCTGTCGATGGACATCTGCACTCTTTCCATAGTTTGGCTATTGTGGACACTGTTGCTATAAACATTGGGGTGCATGTGCCCCTTGGAATCACTTTGTAGCCTTTGAATAATTACATAATAGTGCAAATGTTGGGTCATAGGGTAGTTCTGTTCTTAACTTTTTAAGGAACCTCCATACTGTTTTCCAGAGTGGCTGCACCAGTGTGCATTCCCCACCAACAGCGTAAGAGGGTTCCCCTTTCTCCACATCCTCACCAACATCTGTTGTTTCCTGACTTGTTAATTTTAGCCATTCTGACCCGTGTGAGGTGGTATCTCATTGTGGTTTTGATTTGTATTTCCCTGAAGTTGAGTGATGTTGAACATTTTTTTATGTGTCTGTTGGCCGTTTGTATGTCTTCTTTGGAGAAATATCTGTTTATGTCTTCTGCCCATTTCTTGACTGGATTTTTTTGTTTTTTGGGTGTTGAGTTGGATGTGTTCTTTGTAGATCTTGGATACTAGCCCTTTATCTGAGAAGACATTTGCAAGTATCTCCTCTAAAAGGCTGCCTTTTAGTTTTCTGGACTGTTTCCTTTGATATGCTAGATCTTATTTTTTATTATTAGCTGTACTCATCTAACATCTTTAAATAGTATTGGAATGTAATTGCACAAGAGATATTAACACACACATATATAGATACGTAAGAGAGAGAAAGGGTGGGGGCGGGGGGAGGCAGGGAAGGAGAGGAAGTTTGCAAGCTGAGGAGCACAGCTGTCCCTTTTCCTTGGTCCTCCCTGGGGCTGCCTCAGTCACACACCTTTGGTTTCTCATACCTTCAAGCTGAATGCAGTGGTCTGGGAAAATTTCTTGCACACCTTATGGATTTAAAAGCCATACTCGACAGTAGGGTTTGCTGCCTATACTGCAATTTGATTATCATGTCCAGTAAGTGTCAAGCAGCTCACTAAATGGTTCTCATTAGTATAACTCGATCTTTCCACATTTGTGCAGAGCCTTACTCTATTTTTAAAAGATGGAGTTAAGTCAGCAGTTCAACTGACTGGACACGTGTATGATGCAAATTTTAAAAATTGGTTCCAGCTCCTACATGGTATACCTCCTCTGAAATCTTAAGAAACTTATAGTAACATTGGGGGGGAGAGCCAACCTGTCACAGCAAACTTCAAGTGTAGATCTAATCAAGAAATTAATTGTAGATGAGAGACATTTTCCCCCATGGGATATTTATTCATTTGAGTTTAGGGGAAAAAGTTTCAGAAGAAGTAGGAGGCTATGTAATAGATATTCTTTTGGTAACAATCCTATATTTCATCTGCTTTATACTGAATATGACAAAACATTTTCTAGGCTTAAAAATAGGATACTATTTGTTTTAAATTATTCCTTCTCATAGAGTATCACAGGCTACATAGTCTTTTATTATAAAAACTAAATGCATACCTTAATTAATTTTATTTTACGATGTCAAAACGTTTGTATAGCTTGCATTGTAAATAAAGGACTCAGGGCAATTCATTAAAAACAAAATATAAATTCAGTGATTAGATTGGTAAAAGTGTTAAAGCACTCTAAGTGGAAGTAAAAATTTTTATGATCTAGCCAAAGAAAAAGCTGCAATGGAATGAAAAACTATACGGCAAAAATTTTGCATTTCTCCTTGTACCTGATGTGGTGCTTAAAGGCAGACCACTTATAAGATTTGCTTTTTATTCCTGATACCCACATGACACGAGGTGTGCCTGAGATTGGAGGCCTCAAATTATGCTTGCAGAAGTAAGAATACCGACAAGACCAGGAACTGTGGCATTATTAAATCATAAGCCACACTCAGGGAGGAGCACACATTCATTTTCATTTTGTAATGCAAGCAGAAAAGAAAAAAAATTACTCCTGAATTCCACATATCTATTAATAGAAAAAGAATGTGTTGTTTCAAGATAAGAAGAAAAAAAAAGTAGGGTAGAAAAAAGGATCAAAGAAATTTCTGATGAGATTGGAAATTGATCAACACACATATTCAGCATCTTTCACACAACAACTACCTTGGGTAAGGGTGAACTCATTAGTAAAACTAATAAATTATATAACACCTACAGTGTTGTAACCATTATTGAAATCTATATTTTGCGTTATATTGCAGAATCTTTAAATCTGGTGTATTGTCATATATTTTAAAAAATAATGGACTTCTGAAAAATAAATTAAAGCAAAGCATGCTGCTAAAATCGCTGCAGTTTTAGCATCGCATTCTTGGAAAAAGGAAAAGTCTATGAAATGTATATACGTTAATATCACAGAAAAATAATTTTTTTTCATTCACATTTGGGAGGAAAAATTACCTCATCACTCCCTATTCCAGGAGGAAATTTTAATTTAGCTACTGTTGAATTTCAAAATAGTTTTTTTCAATGGAGTTTCATGAAGATGTAGGGCTGAAATGTGCTAGTTTTAAGAAGTGACTGCACAAATATTTTATAGAAGAAAAAAACCTTGGGTGGAAAAAAGTTAAATTCACTAATGCCTCACTCATTCTTTATTGAGCTCCACAGAAGTAAATAATCAAGTCAAGAGCTTCACTTTTTAACTGGTTATTATTTAAACATATTCATGATATAAAGAAAAGGTAAAATATGGAAATTAGTGTATCTGTGGCTAAATAATGAATGCTTTTAGATGACAAGAATAAATACACAAATCTGAAACATTAGTAAGCAGTTTAACATGAAACGTACTAAAATAAAACTACATAGAAAAATCCTGCATGCAAAGCGATGGTCCACACACGCAACAAATTTCTAAACAAAATCTGACACTTAGTAAGCACAATGAAAAAAGAGTCTTGTTTAAAGTTAACATTTGGTAAATTGATTTTTAAATTTCATTTAAAATAATAAAAATGCCATCCATATTCTTGATCTACAGCAACACCCAACAATGTGCATGAAAAAAATAACAGAATTGAAAAAAAATGACATTTTCTAATAAGCAGTAACTATAGTTCAAACAGCTGCTTCCATCATGACTAAACTCAGACTTTTTTTAAAACCATGGTGATTACAAAGTGAAAAGATGGAATTTTGCATGACTTATTATTAATTATGAAGCAATTGCTATATACCTGCAATTCTCAAAATGTTCTCAAATTGTAGTCTTCTTCAGAATGGCAGATAATAGGTGTGGCCCACTCCATCTGCACATGGGAGATAAATATCCAATAAAATAAACCTTTCCTCAGAATTATTGAAAAGATTAGTTTTACATTTTATAAGATATCAATAAACTCACTGAATTTTATTCCTCTGATAAATTAGTAATTCATAAACATGATACACTAGACAGTTATAAACCTTATGATTAAAAAATTATAAATTACAAGTCTGTAGACATCTTGAAGCCCTTCATCATCTATGTTAAAAGCATTTTAGCACTTCTCTTCCTTCTCTGAAGAATGCAGCCCCAGATCCCTTAGATTGGGTGGAGCAAAGCTGGTGTCCTAGGTGTAGGTGTATCAGGGAGTGGTGGTAGTGGCCGAGAGCCGGAGCAGGGTGTAGATGGTCCATCCAAGGGTGTTGGGTGTCAGGGCCCTAGCAAGGTGACGAGGGCATCCCTGCAAAGGGTAGGGGTGGCTTGGGTGTAGCGTCAGAGCCTGATCAGAGCAAGGAGGGCATCCCTTCAAGGGAGTGGGAAGCTGGCATAGAGTGTGAAAACTCGAGCAGGGTAAGGCATGAGTGCCTGAGGAGGAGTGGTCCAGTGTGGGGAGTTGGAGCCCCAGGATGATAAGAAAAGCACCTCCAAGGAATGCTCTCCCGGTGTGGTATGGCAGAGCTCAAGCAGAGGAGGGAAGTGTCCATGTAGGGGATGGTCTGATGTGGGGTGTTGAGCCAAGTAAGGTGGGGAAGGGGACATGATGGGGGGGTATTAGAGCCCAAGTAAGATGAAGAGGGCCTCCCTGCAGGGGGCTGATGGGAGGTGTTAGAGATCAAGTGGGGTAATTAGCTGTCCATCTGAAGGTACAGCTTGGAATATGGAATCAGAGTTGTGGCACAGGGAAGAGGCAGTCACATCGGGGTAGAGTGGTGGCAGGTTACACCCAGTGGGATCAATCAATTAAGTAAATATATTAAAAATAATTGGACACAGCCTTCTCACTTTTAGAAAGGAAGTTACAAATACAGAAAGGGAGGAAATGAGAATAAATCCTGTTGTGTTGGATTGGATTTGGAAGTATCCATATGAACTCATAGTCTAGATAAACCTTGGTTAGATAGATGATCAATGGCTAGATAGGTAGACAGATAATTGAAGATACAAATGTATGGATGTGCAAGTGACTTGGATATGTATCTGTATTCATATATTTCCTAGCTCTTTGCACTGATAGGGGTTTGGAGCAGTGATACCCCTCCAGCAGTGAGCGCATTTAGCATTCAGATCTTGGTTTTTAAATATGGTTTTCCATGCAGAGGAACCATTTCCTTGAAGAAATGGCTGATTCCAGGGATAGGGCAGGGAAAATACAAGACAAGTTATCTTATGCCAGAAAACACAGAAGTGTTAATATTGGGAACGTGTCAAAAGGAAACAGAAGCCAGCTTCACGCTGGCTTTAAGCTCCTTCTGGACAAATTTGGGACAATTTGAGCATATGAATAATGATGGTAATGGATTAAAACCTATTGAGTAAAATTGGAAATTCACTTAAGTATAAATAAATTCACAAATAAATCAAAAATTTGAAAAGGATCAGGATATTTATGTAGTTTCAAAGTATCTCCTGACATAATAATATCTAATTTCTAAGGGAAGAAGAACTTTACAGTGGAGAAGACTTGTAGGTCCTCTGCCACCACTCTTCTCAACACCATCACCTCCTCATCCCATCTCTGTTGGTTCCATCGTGGCTCAGATACTTGGCTGCTCCTGAGGAAATCGCTTTCCCTGAAAGTCTCTCAAGTAGTTGGGTTGTTTATCCACACCTCACTTTCTTCAGGGTAGAAAATGGGCTTAGTATTTCCCTCTTTGGCTTCTTCCAAATTGCTGCTCATCTACCCTCACATAAAAACCACTGCTCCTTTGGGGCTCAGATCATCTGACTATATTAATACCCTTTGTCCCTCTTCATTGACCTTACCTGCCAATGTACTTAAGCCCTTGTTTACTCAAGACATTAGCCACCACTACTAGTTTTTCTTTCCGCTCTGAGTCGTACCGCCCTGCAAGTCTATGTATGGGATACACAGCGACTTGCCTCTCAGTTCCTGAGCAGCCTCACCTCCAGGGACTTCTCCACTCCTCTCCAGCCGCTCTTGTCCTCTCCTGGAACTTCTTTTCCACCTCTGAATGTTTAAATTCACAAATGCCACCCTTCCACTTCATCTTCCTTCAGTCTCTCATGCACACGTGACCTTTCTCTTCACAGAGACATCTTGTTTCTTGCCCCATTTGTTATATCCATTGGCCTTCCCCATCCCAGTTACATTCCTTTTCAGCTTTGCCTCCATGCTTTATTCCTTTGGGCCATACTCTTGTCAGTATCCTCACTCATGTACCCTTTTATTCTTCCTCTGTGCCCATCCCCCAGCAAGACCTTAGAGCTAAGCCATTCTAAATGTCTACTCATGAGGTATCTGGACCTGGGCTATTGAGCTCTGCCTGGAGCATTCACACAATTACCCAGATTCATGCCGCTAGAAATGTATGGTTTCGATCTTAGCCAAATGCTCAGCAGCACCCAGAGATGCTTCTGTGTGCATTCGGTTCTCTCTCTCTGCCATTTTCCAATGTGGCTATTTCAGGTTCCCCACTCTTCTCAAACTCTTTACCCTACCTCTTCTGTCACTCTTGGCAACACATCTTGCCAGCAGATCTTAGAGAAAACAGAAGCAAGAAGAGAATTTTTTCATTTCCTGCCAGCAAATTTAGAACTTGATCTATATCCACATCCACCATTTTACGTTCCTCCTGTTCCAGTGGAAGATGTGTCTTCCTTAGTCCGTGCTCTGTATCGTATCCCTTCTGTCCTCAAGAACTGCTTTACTGATGGTCTCCTCTCTTCTGTATCTTCAATCTTCCACGTAGATTGAACATCAGAATTTAACATGTTCCGTTTTCTTCTTTCCTGCCAAACAGTCTCTCCCTTGGCCTCTGACCCTGCTTCTCTGAGCACTTGCAACTTATATGTGGGCTACGCTACTGTAATTCATATTTTCATATGGTTTACTTTCTAGTCTGTAGTCAGTGTTCTAAAACAGAAATCTATTTTCATAGTTCCCCTGTTTAAAAACCTCCAAAGGCTCTCACTGCTGTCAGGATAAAATTCAAAGTATTTAATATGGCTCATGAGGTCCTTTACAACTTCTGTCTTGCTATCATCTATGGAAACCTGAGCACCATCCCCATCTTCCACCCTCCATCACACCTCCGCCCCCAGACCCCACAACCTCCCACCAATGTACATAGTCACACACTTGTAATTTCTGGAATGTATCTCTCATCTCTAGGGGTTTGAAAATACGTCTGAGTCCTGATTAGAACATTCTTCTCTGTGTTCTTTACTTGGATAAATTCTTTTCATCCTTTATGTTTCAGTATTGATGTTGTTTCCCTCGAACAGCTTTCCTGACACCTCAAGACCTTGTCCAATAACATGCTCTCATAGTTCCTAATACTTGTCCTCTGTCATAGCCTTTAGCACACTCCTGGGACTCCCTGTTTACTTGTACTCACTAGGACATCCACGCCTTAAGACAGGGTCAGTGGTGCCTTGCTTGTCCTTCTCTTTCTATTGCTTAGTTCAGTAGCTTGCACCAAGTGATGTATGCACTAAACATTTGTTGAATGAATGAATGAATGAATGTGTGGATCTGTATAAAAAAAAGGATTATATAGTGCTGGCAAAGAAATTAGCAGAAATTTTAAAGTTAAAAAAAATTAACGTAAATTCAGGAAACAGATTCAAATGCAGCAAAAATGCATCCAAATTGGTGGACAGGGGCTACCTGTTGAATATAGCAATACTAGTAACTAAGGGAAACCATCTCATTTTGGGGGATGGTGTTGTGGAAACAATGAGGATGGGGAATTGAGAGATGACGTTGCTTAGATACTATTTTAAACCCCTATTTGGAAGTTTCTTTCCTTATCTTTACAGATTAAAACACCTGTTCATAAAATAAAACAAGACGAAATCAGAGAGGGAGACGGACCATAAGAGACTCAACCGTAGGAAACAAATTAAGGTTTGCTGAAGGGGAGAGGGGTGGGCGGTTGGGTAGCTGGGTTGATGGACATTAAGGAGGGCATGTGATGTAATGAGCACTGGGTGTTATATAAGACTGATGAATCACTGACATCTACCTCTGAAACTAATACTATACTATATGCTAATTAATTCAAATTAAAAAAAAACATTCAGAAAAGGGATAAAATAAGTTCCACTTTAGCAGCATTCATTGAACTGTGATAGAATGATGAGTGGTAAGGAAAAGCAGTATTTACTCAATCTTTTTCAGAAAGAACTTAGGTCCTTAACATGTTCATATTTCTCCTGTCCTACCAAACAGTCCCTCCCTTGGCATGACACCATCTCCCTGTCTGCTTGTATATGGGTTACTATGGTCCACATTTTCCAGAGATCTATTTTTAGGATGTGTACCTACTTATCTCTACGTCTGCAGTGCCTGATATAGTACTTGCACAAGTACTTGTCGAATCAACAAATGAGAGTAATAGCCTCTTTGATCCAGGCCTGTAATTTTTCTTTTCATCTGATTCTTCATAAGGAACTGTAATCCTTTTCCCTTATCATATATTTTCTCTTGCGAGCTTTGGGAAATATCTAGATGCTTATCATTATTATCACCTTGTATGTTTGTACATTTCTATTGTATGGTCAGTGGTAAGAGAACATTTTTATGAGGAGCTCTGCTGGGTACTAATTTTATCAGATTCAGGTTCTTTGTCTACCTATGGAGAAGCACGAATCTCAGAAAATGGTGCCTCTCTGTTATTATCGTTTATAAATGTTTTGATTGAGATATGTTTGGCATGCAACATTGTGTAAGCTTACGGTGTACAACATGTTGATTTAATACGTTTCTATATTATATGATTGCCATCATAACGTTCATTAGCACCTCTCTCACATCACATATTTATCTTTTTTTTGTGGTGGAAATAATTAAGATCTCTTAGCAAGTTCAGTGATTATAATACAGTATTGCCATCCATATTCTCCATGCTCTGCATTAGATCTCCAGGGTTTATTTGTGTACTGGTTGCAAGTTTGTGCCCTTAAATAGCATCGCTCCTATTCCTCCAACCCCCCCATCCCAGGTAACCACTACTATACTCTATCTTTATGAGTTTCATTTTTTTAGGTTCTGCATATAAGTAACATCATACAGTATTTGCCTCTCTCTGTTTGACTTATCTCAGCACGGTGTCCTCAAGTTCCATCCATGTTGTCAGATTCCATTGTGGAATAATATTCCATGGTGCATCTATACCACGTCTCTATCCATTCATTCATTTATGGACGGATAGGTTATTTCCATATTGTGGCCATTGTTAATAATGCTGGAGTAAACAATGGGAGTGCAGAAACCTCTTCAGTATCCTATTTTATTTTCCCTCTGAGTATACATCAGGAGTGAAATTCTATAAGCTCTATTATTTATGAAATTGGAGACAGTTAACTTCCTTGCTTTTTCCTTTATCAATCAATTTGACATTATCTGCGTTTTCCCAGAAGTGACCTTACTAAGATCTTTCCCTTTAATTTCACGAAACGTATTTCGGTATGTTTGCTCACCCAGGCTCCTTTCCCAGTTTTCTTCCTATCCCGTTGACTGATCATGACAGCAGAATCACATAAGGCTGAAACAAGCCTAGCTCCCGGAGCTGCTGACCAAAAGCAGCTCCCAGCCCTGGAGACATCTTCTCCCCAGTGCTCAAACCTCACATTCCATTCTGGTCATGCTTTCCCTTGTTAATCCTGGCTGCACATGAAACCTGACTTCGAAGCCAAAGATTTGTTAAGCACTTTTCCAGTCACCAACTTTGGCTCTGATCTTTGATTGCAGATACAATTTTCAACCTATGTATATGAGTCATCTGAGTTGGCTGTTTGTCCAAAAGTAAGGGCACGATGTTACTTTACTTAACAGTTGTTCATGAATTCCTTATAAAGTCATGACTATCTAGCAGGAAACTCTCAGTAATTTACTTTAATACATTAAGTAAAAATTATTTATTCTCTACCTAAGGAAATTTCTTCTTAAGAGATTGCCTTGAAAAGTAGTAGCTAAAACTATACTGAATAGGTCAAAGACACAAACAGCCATCTGGAGAAGTTCATTTTCCTACAAGTAAAGACAAACATAGCTCTCTGTTTATTGTCAGTAACTGTACTTCCGCTGGTGAAGTTCATAAAGTCTCACGGCACACCCAAAAGCATCTCTCAGGGTGCCCAGCCCCTGATACACCCTTACCTGAAAGTGCCTGCTAGCTAGTCCTGGCACGTCTTCCCATGACTAGGCCACAGGGGCTGAGGGTAGTGCTCACATTTCTCTTCTTGTGCTGCTCATGGATTCATTCAATACCTATTTCTTTCCTTCTTCCTATGTCATAATTACAACTATAGGTTCTGGAGATATAACAGTAAACTAGTAAATTCCTGCTCATGACAAGTGGAGGGAATTGGAAGAGAGGAAATTAATCAATAGAGAAAATGCCAGATAGGGAAAGTGCCATGCAGCATGTTTTAAAAGGGGATCTGTTAGAGAATAACTAAGGGTCTGGGGAGGATGATTAGGTTGTGTGGTTGGGGAAGGCTGTCCTACGCAGAGGCTTAAGCTGAGAACTAATGACAGGGAGGAGTCAGCCATGGGGAGATGGGGGAGGGATGCCCCACCCTGGCCCTAAGGCAGGTGTAAATTTGGTGTGTTTTGCAGAAAAGAAAGAAGGCCCCAGGGCTAAGGAATGTGGTGGGAAAGGGGGAGGTGGTTTAAGATGTGGAGAGGTTTTAAGTAGGGCCTATCAGGTAGGATTAGAAGATGGTTTTTATTCTAAAGCCCTAGGGACCCTATGGCCTGGCTGCCGTGGGGAGATTGGAAGGAAGAGGAAGAAGAGAGGCCAGTTAGGACACCACTGTGGGGGTCCGGGCGAGAGGGTGGTGGCAGTCAGGATGGAGAGAATGAGCTAACTTGGGGAACAGTTTAGCAGAGATGTCAAGACACTTACCCCACTTACTCTCAGGTGGGTGTGGGGAGTTGGGAGGGGGTCACAGATGATTTCTAGAAACATGTACTTCCTTTCCCTTCAGTATCCGTGTTGACTGTGGGCACAAGAACCTCAGGAGCATCCTGTCCAGGAGTCAGCAGGCATCCAGTGTTCCAAGAATCAAGTATAGGGATGCTTTCAAACCTAGGGGCCTAGGAGCTGATGTTTATCTTTCCCTCCAGACTAGGGGACGTTGCAATTTATTTTTATTCGTTGATATTCATTTTAGGAAAGGTGTTTCGTTAACATAGAAATTATTACAAGCAATGAATAACAGCTTCATGTTTAAAGCTATGTTTTATGGAAAGCTTCTAGCATTTCATTTTAAAACAAACTAAATGGGTTCTATGTTCTCAGCTCTTTTTGATTAAGGAGAGGAGTGTGATGAACATTTGTTTAGTTGGGGGTTTTAGCACTACTATGGTTACAGTGTGATGGTTGAAAATGTTCTATCCAGCACATTATTAGTTATTCCATTTCTTGATAAAACAGACATTTAAGAACAAGGCAGAGTCTGGAAGTGCAGTGGGGGTGGGGGAATCCAAACTCTGTGAAATGTTTAACCTTTTAACATAGTTCAACAAAGTTTCGATTTCTGGCAAAACGCCTAGACTTCATAAGGCTGTGCATGGTTGCAAAACCCGCCAAGACTTTAGCACTTAAATTATTCTGGCTCAAAGTTGAGACAATGTGAAGAGCGCAAAGGGGGAAAAAACCCACACCCTGATAGTTACAGCTGGGCTCATGGCACAGAGTAATTTGGAAAAGGATGCTGGGGGTGGTGATTACAACCTACGGTTCCTGGGAGCTATATCAAATGCTTCTGCAGAGAGAACAAACTATCCGCAAAGGGAAAGCAAGTTTGGCATTAAAGGTAAAGAAGGATCTTAAGAACACGTGACAAACCAGATATGTCATAGATTAGCAAGAATTGTTTCACAGAATCACAGCAGTTGCCCCTACAGAGATCAGTGCAAAGAGTAATAAAGATACTATGTCTCAAGCATGGAGTCTGGAACAAGTTTCTCCACCAAGAAATGCACATGCATGTTACCACTGGTGCCAGTATCCGGGGCTGCATCTTCTGGGCAAAGAAAATGGGGAATTTGTTAATAGCCAGAAGTAATCAAGAATTTCATTACCACCTGCCTTTGTTTGGTATGTGTTGACATAGCTATTGATTTAAATTCCCTGAAGTTTCTCTAAAATGTGTTAGAACATATGGGTCATTTGCAAATAAGAAGGCATGAAACAATAATTATTAAAATAATTGTGGATAAAGGTAGTACAGTGTTTCTTACATATGGTCCTCAGAACTCTAATTCGGAGAGGTGAACAGTAAGTAGGTAAAGGGAGTGCTTGAAAAATCAATTCAGTGACCACTAAGATTAGGACGCATCTGAATGATACTCTAATGTCTCTATTTTAATTGTTCTTTTTTTCCCAAAGGCTGCAATAGTTTTATGTGTATTGCAGAGCTCTAGAAGGGGAACAAGTATCCAGTGTTTTCCAAATATATTTAATCATAAAATCAGCCTATTCTCTGCCCTGTCCTCTTTTTTTTTTTTAAATGAAGTGTATCATCAAACACATATTCTGATTACATACACTAGTAAACACTGAATATAGAATATATATGTCTGCAAAATGGACCTATTTTCACATAAGGGACTAAGGACAGTGGATCAAAGAGAAATCAGTCAAAGATAACAGATGGAGAAAAAATGAATCAGACAAAGAGAAAAAGAATCAAAGAGAAATCAGACAAAGAGAATCAGACAGAGAAAAAGCGAATCAGACAAAGAGAAAAACAAATGAAGGAATAGACCAAGGTAATAGAGTTTGGCAGTAAATGGATTATGAGATAAGAATGCTATTACCTACAGGAAAATTCAACCACGTGAACTTAAATAAGTAAGAAAACTGAAGGTAGGTGGTTTCTGGTTTTGTTTCAGAAACAGTATTATATCCAAGATTCCTGCATTTTTCTTGGCTATTCCCTCATACTTGCAGTGTGGCTGCTGTGACCCTGACCCTCACATTGGCATCCGAGGCAGGAAAAGGGGCAAAGGTTTAATCAAGAAGATAGAGGTGTTTTTAGGAATACCACTGCACAGTTGTGAATATGTCTAATTGCATGGGACTGTGTCACATAGCAAAGAGCTGTGAGAGAGATAATTAGAATTTAAATTGATCAATTGGGAAATTTTTGGTGACTTAGGTAATTACAGAATGGAAGTAAGAAAAGGAGTTTGGAATGATTTGTGTATTTTGAGCTGTAGAAATCTAGAGGTAAAATGTGTTATTTTAGACTCATTCCTTTAGGCAAGTCTTTTGAATTACCCAGGTCCTTCTGGGGGAAAAAAAAAAGACAAAATATCCCACCTTCTTTTGCCTTTTGGGAGTAGTTTACTCTCTTAAATACATGCACACGTGTGCGCGTGTGCACACACACACACACACACACAGCTTTAAAGTTTGGTTAAGAGCAGACATGCCCCCCATGCCTGGGGATACCATGGGAACAAGACTGGAGTACTGTCTTGCCGTCCGAATCTAAGTCAGTCATTAGCCAGAGGACAAAATGTTCTGGGGCTTTTTCTCAGGTAACAGCAAGCTTTGTTTCTTATACTACATGGGGTCTTTCAGGACCTAATCCAGCCTATGGCTTCAAGCATGAAAGCATGTCGAGAGCTCTAAAATAATTACCATGTTTTTTCGCTCTCTGGGCTCTTAATGGGGATAAATATACACCAGGAAACAAATTGGTTCAGTTTGCTTTTTAAATTTTCTTTGGTAGCGAGACACAGGCATGTTGGTACAACACGTTCTCCGTGGAATGTAATTTATTAAAAGAAAAGCCCATGATGAAACCCATAGGAGGGCCTATCAGTTTTTATTCTGTGAACTACCACAAAGGAACATTTGCTATAAATTTTTTTTAAATGGAAATTATGTGGACCTCAAATTCATGTAATAACAAAGTCCTTCTGATACTCCTTTGGCATAGAAACTCAAAGCATGTTTCTTATTATGTTTTTTAAATTATTTTTTTCATTAGAAAAGTAATATAAACCTCAATACTAATGTTTTGAAAAAACGGAAAAAATACTATTATGAATCCAATAATCTTAGACATTATTGTGAAGTCTTTTCTTCTCTTTTTAATATTTTTCATTAAATATATCATTGAGCTTGTAGCATTATACAGCATCTCCCTTCTTTTACTCACTGCTTTATTTTAAGCATTGTTTTCATGATCCAACATACCACAACATTCACACCACTACATTAACAATTAGGCTGTTTCTGCCTTTATCTCGAAGTGGTTTTTTTTAAGATTTATCTATTTATTTATTTATTTATTTATTATTTATTTATGAGCGAGAGAGAGTGTGCGTGTGCACACACGTGTGCAAATAGGGGGAGGGGCAGAGGGAAAGGGAGAGAGAGACTCTCAGTCAGGCTCCATGCCCAACCCAGGGCTCGATCTCACAAACGAGATCATGACCCGAGCTGAAGTCGAGTCAGGCGCTTAACCCACTGAGCCACCCAGGCACCCCTTTCAAAGTGCTTTTGAACTCATATTATCATTTCTCATATAGTAATAGTGTTCTTGCCCATGGACACAGAAATTATTCAGTTGATATATCCTTCAGCTAGAATATTGATTACCTACTTACGTATATTCAAGACACCATGGAGGATACGAAAGAACAATAGTGGTTTTAACTTCAGAAATATATGGGTAAAAGTTAAACCTAGGTATGTCCAAACGGAGTTCACAAAACTAGCCATTTGTAGAAGGCACTTATAAATGATAGTAGGTGCTTCGGGGCTCGGGAGAAGTGGGGGGGTTTGGAATTGACATGCAGTGTATGAAGTGGTTTTAGAGAGGTGTGGATGAACGGGCTGGAGTGTGTTCCACGTACAGGCGAAGAGGGTAGGAAATCATCAAGTGTGTTTGAGAAGTGGTTACGTTTATCTCTGGCCTATGTAGGGGAATTTATCTTCACCTCAATTTCCTGTATTTCCAGAGGAAAATGGTCTCGAGACTTTATACACTGAAAATGTCCTCCGTTCCCTTCACTTGTGTGTACAGACTTGACCAGGGAGTGTGTGTTGGACAGCAAATAAACACAAGGTGTCCTTTTTCCTAGTGTGAGCTGCTTTTCCGAGACTCACACTCTTTGCTGTCATGTCTTGCAAAATCTGAGAAAAGAGGAAGCTTCGTTTTGAAGAGAAAAATCGAAGTTGTTTGAACCTTTGCATACTTAGCCTTACCAGAATTTTCATAGCGAGTCATATTTTGGGTAAAAGCTGGAGTTATTATTTAATCTGAAAATACCTGCATTTTACTTTGTGAGAACATATTGAAATGTAAATACGTGTTGGGGAAGTTTTATAATCAAAGCATTAAATCTGGAGAGGCCTCGTGACAGGTCACTTAGATTACCTAGCCTGTGTTTTTCAACACTACATTTTTTATTTTTGTTTTTTAGGTGTTATATTTTCCTATTAAATGGAAGCCTCACTTTCAAGACCAAATGCAGATTGTATAAAACCAGATCCTCTTCTTTAAGCACAATATCCTGGTCCCTGAATTTTCTCAGAACCCAGATTGAAAGTGTAATGAGTCATTTTACAGATGGGAAAATTGAGTCCTAGAAAATCAAGTTCCCTGGAGGATCTCATGCCTGGAGCTCCATTATGAGAGCAGGTATATTTGAGATTCAGAGGCTGGGTGGGCTCTTAGCCTTTAAGCCAGAGGTGCGTGCTTTGGGCTGAGCACTAGTTAGAGTTTCTCTTTTATTCTCCCCCTCTCCCTTTTCCAAGGGCATGGGGGGGGGGGAGGAGATCTTTTCTAGGACTAGGAAGCAGGGACAACAGGAAGGGCACTCCCAAGTCATCAGCCCTGTCCTCTACTTCAGTTCCTCCCCCCACAGCCCCAAGAGAGCGGGGAGCTTGGGGGGCAGCGAGGCCCCTGGTTCAGGGAGGCGTTGTGGTTCAGAGAGCACCAACCAAGCCTGGGATCCGGGGCAGTAGTTCTCATTCTTAAAGAAATATTGGCATTGGAAAAAAGAATAAATTTTTATTTTCTGAAAAGCTACTTGTTCCCAGTGCTAAGCCTTGAAATCCCTCTAGTGACTTGGTTCTGTTATACTTAGAGAATTATAAAACCAAAATTTAAAATGAACTGGCTAAAAAGACTTTCCCCTTCAGGGTTTGTACTGGTACCTAATGTGCCCTGATGCTTCACAGGCAGACATACAGGATAGGATCACCTTTTCAGTCATGCTGAGCGTTTTTTGATTAATACCCACAGGACAAATAGCCATGTTTATTACACGGCTGACCTATGTTAGGTTGTCTTGCCTGGACCACACACTTTGAGCTGTGAGCCAAGTGTGGCCCACGGATTTGCCTTGTGTGGCCTACTTAGTGTTATGAAATTTTTGAATTAGTTGCCAAAACTGAAAAATTAAGAGATTTCATATGAAAACTCAGATGCCTAGCTTCTCTTGAAGAATCTGAAGATTGAATGATATTGTGTTCAAAGTGTCCTTACAGGATGACTGACCCGTTAACAGCTGACCTGAGCAATGTGGCATCTGCACCCTTTAGAGGGGACATGCGTTCCTTAGTTTGTGACCATTCCTGAGTGTGGCTCTGGGTGTTTTCCTCATGGTGTACACTATTCCTTTGTATCCACATCTCTATTAAAAGAGAGGCAGGAAACATTTGACATAGAGGGCACATGTTTTTTGTATAAAACTCGACCCATGTGCAGGATTTAATTGGCTCTGTGGGCCTTTGGGTTTGCTACCCCTAGAGTGTGTGAACACAGTATACAGTGCTCTGCTAATTCTAAGAAGCACAGTTTTTCCGTGTACTTTCCCATCCCTGAAATCGAGAGACATTGTAGAATTGCTGTCAGCCAGGCAGCAGTCACAGGGAAGGGGCCGCTGCCTGCAAACTTTGTCGTAATTGTTTATGTTAGTGCTGTGCCGATTGGGTTTGTGTGTGATGCCAGGAAGGTGTGTGTCGAGTGTAATTGGCACTTCAGAAGTTTCCAACAAGAAGCCTGTTATTCAGCCTTGACCTGAAAAGTGGCTGTGTACGCACAAAGACAGCAGCTGGCCATGAACGGGATGCTTGCGAAGCAAATGTTCTTTGTCGGAGAGGTGACTGCAATTCCTTCTTTCCTTGGAAGGAGCAGCCAAGTGCTTTAAGGGACCTGGAAGGGAAAAGCCTACAGGTCCATGAGGCTTTGTTACATTTTGTTACTGAGATAAGTGCAAAAGAATTCCCATTCCAGGCCAAGCAGTGCAAGAGAAGGCAAGAGAAAATACCAAATAATCTGGAATAGATAAAGGAAGTTTGCGGGCAAGGGAGGCTGTGTGGCCCACCCAGAATTTTCAGGCAGAACTATCACTAAGGTGTTGTATCATAGGTTGGCTGAAAGTGTATATTCTTTTTTGTATTGGTATATAAAATGGTGAACCTTAAATCAGCCGCGTCTTAGAGTGAGTAAAATACGGTAAAGCAAAGCCAGACAAATGGAAGGACTTATGTTGGCACGGTCCCTTCACCTACAAACTCTGCCTCTTGTGGGATTGCTTCTTCTCTCCTTCTGACTACCCTGTGAAAAAGAAATGTCGACAAGTGAGTAAATGGCCTAGCTCTTATGAAATAGGAAATGCTGGGGCGCTTGGGTGGCTCAGTCGGTTAAGCGTCTGCCTTCTGCTCAGGTCGTGATCCCGGAGTCCCAGGATCGAGTCCCCCATCGGGCTCCCTGCTCATCAGGGAGTCTGCTTGTCCCTCTGCCCCTCCCCCCAACTCATGCTTTCTCTCTCTCTCTCTCAAATAAATAAACATCTTTAAAAAAAAGAAATAGGAAATGCTGATGAAGCATTACATAGAACCTGGAATTTGTGCTCGCTTATGTTAAGTAACAACAGCCCAAGCTTCCTTCGGAAACTTTAAAAGAAGATCAATTGAGACCAGAACATCAGAGAATTGTCTTCCCAAGTCTTTCCTAGTTTAAGAAGGGCATTTTTAACCCTAACAGTTTCATTGGAAACCACAAATGAAGGGCTAGGTGAACTTGGCCTCCTGCCTTGAAAGGCACCAAAAGCTGCTGTTCGGGACAATGACACATCCATCCCCTGTCATGTGTTATTACTTACAGTACGTGTCATGGGACAAATGTTTGTTATTAGCAGAAGTTTCATGGACAAGTTTTATCATCCGTTTTCTGGTCCACTCCAATTTAACAACAATTTTATGTTTTGCCTGCAGGCTAGAAAGCTGAGTTTATGCCAAAGACATTTCTATTTTAGCTGTCACGGCCCCAAATGAACATTTTGTTTTTAAAAGGATCTGGAAAAATACATGCAAGAAGGAAAATCTAATTTATTTTTTGACGTTTTCTAAAATAATTTAAAGTAATTCCAACCAGCAAATAGCTGTTTGGTTCAGTTGTCTTTCCAGACAGTGAGATACTGACTTTGGTTTGATTAGAAATGACTCTCGTTCATTCTGCAAAGGTCCGTCTTGTTAATGTACATATTTGAGGGGAAGAGTCGTCGTTCAGTTTTATCTCTGTTCTCAAAGATACCGTGAAACAGCCTTGGAAGGTATGCATTTACTTGGTATTTTCTGTTTCTTGCATTTTTAAGGCGTGGTATCCATCAAGTAAATCGCTAATTGGGAATGAGCTCATCATTTTTCTTTTAGTGAAATCCTTGATTTCTAAGCTTAATTAGCACATCTTTCATTTGTAAAATGAAATGGAAATGGCTGTTCACAAAAATTAACTACACATTTCAGGAGTTAAACAAGAGCTCAAGGTAAAAGATTACTTTTTCTAGAGAGTTTCTGCTTTCACTTTTAAATTGCTAAATGATTTTGCCTTTGGGCTGACATTTTTCATACCTTTTACAATTTTCTAATGGTGAGGTTTTGGTGATTGAGTTGTGAAAGTGTCATTGCAGCCTATTGAAAGCCAATTGAAAACAGCTACTGTTAATTGCTAACAATGTTGCACTGGAATAGAATGAGAGCCAGAAGGTGTCAGAAGCTTAGTTGGGTTGGAACACATGAACCTAATTTTAACGTTTGAAATTCAGGGGGTTTCCAGGGTTCCCAGATCAATAAGACACACTTAACAGATCAGTAGTAGCTGGTGTTTGGTACAGGGTAGGCACTTAATGAGTATTTGTTGAATAAACCCTATAGCATATATATGGGCACAAATGCTGGTATGTAAGCCCTACCTAGTACCTTTCAATAAAATTCAAAATTAGGACATGTCCTACAAGTGAAATATTTATGATTACTCAACAGATGAACTTAATAATGATAGCCATGATAATAATGACTACTTTTATTATAAGTGAGTTATTATTAATAATTATTATTATGACTAGCTATCAAGTTCATTTTCCTCTTCAGCTATCCTCTCCAGCTCAAATAGTAGCTTCCAGACCTCAGTAAATTGTAGGGAGATGAGAGGTTTCTAAAGTAGGGTGACTGGGTGGCTCAGTCGGTTAAGTGTCGGCCTTTGGCCCAGGTCATGATCACCGGGTTTTGGGTTAGAGGGCCCCTTCAGGCTCTCTGCTCAGTTGGGAGTGCTTCTCCCTCTCCTTTGCACCCCCCTCCCTGGCTCATTTTCTCTCACTATCTCTAAAATAAATAAATCTTAAAAAAAAAAAAAAAGAAGAAGAAGTCTCTAGAGCAATCCCCAGGCCCAAACAAACTATGTCAGGTTGCAGAGAGCTGCATCTTCATTGTCTGAGAGAGCGAACCAGGAAGGATCTTTTCCCCAGTTATACCTGGTCAGGAGGAGAAGAACAACAAGACAGACCATTCATTATTCACTGATATATTCCAGATATTTATGCACAAGGGAAAAATTATATAAAATTGCAGGTGATGGAAGAAAGCCATTTATATAGGTACCAGAGGGTCCTATTTCAGTTCCACCTGGAAACCCTCAAGAAATTCTCAGTGAATTAGAATTATTTCGATTTGGGAGGAATTGAAAAAGTCTGAGGGTTTAAATCATATTGATAGGAGGAGTCAATATGTGGCAAGCCAGCTGCAGTACAAGTGTAGTCAGCCAGGAGAGGCTAACATCGAGGTGGCTAAGCTGACTTATTTAGATGTAAATATTATCAGAGCTTTTTTACAGACTGTAATTTAAATTGCTCAGCTATTACTCCTATATTAAATTCCAAATCAATCTAGGTATATAAAGGTGGTAGTCTATGATAGTTAATAATGAGTAGTTAAGACTCTATTCACAGATTTAAATTTTAGGGAATGGTAAATTCTCTGTTGGCCCATGGAATGTCAAAAATAATAATAAATGATATCCTTTGTAGTTCTGTGTATTTTATCTTATGCATTTATCTATTGGTTTCACCAAACTGTTGAAGAAGTCCCTGACACAAAAGTGTTTTTAAAAAACAAACCCTGAATGTAGTCCATTAAAATAACTTTTAAAAATAAAATAAATCAGGAAGCCAGTGTTCTACATGCCTTAGCTTGGTAGAACTTTGAACTGATGGTCAGATCAGTGACTTCCTTTCAAGACCGCATTGGATGAGATAAGTTGAAGATCTGAGAGAAGCATGAAACAAGTGAGTGTGATATAAATCTGGATTGGGAATTACAGGGCTTGCTGTCCAGGACTCCACCAAGAGCAGTTCTATAATAAACCGTAACCTAATTAATTTGCAAGGAAGCTCAGATTTGGACATGAAAGGGAAATTGCCAGAGCTATTAAACTTGGCTCCAGGGTAATAAATGTCTCAACCATGCCTTGTAGTACAATGCCATGGGCCCTGTTAATTAATTGGGGGAAAATGGTTTGCTTGTTTGGGGACCAAGGATTTAACAGTTAGACATACTCACAATTGGATGCATAAGAAGAGAAGGGAGATAATGTGAGATCTCTATTTTGTTGTTGTTGTTGGCTGACTGACTGTTGGATTGTTCACATTTATTGAGCAACTATTTGGCCATGAAGCCAGAAGCTATGCTAGCTTCTGCGGAGGCTATAAAGATAAAGGAGACAATTTCTTTGAATGAGTACATCACTTGGGCACAGACATGGGCCATTGTTTTTTTAGAACATGGATTATTTTACTAAATGGCACTGTTATGACTTTAAATAGTTAATTCTACTTCTACTAAAATTTCTTACCATCAGGAAACAATGGGATTAACTAGTTTTCTTTTCTCCTAGAATTTCCCAGACTGTTAGTATTTCCTGTCATACCAAGCACCAAATGTGAACTCCCAGAGGAGCGCAACACAGAGTTGAGTTGATGAAGTCATTAGCTATCTATGATGCCTGGCTTAGGGGACCTAGAGGACTCGCTTGACCCAAAGATCTCATCTAGATTGCCTGAGCTCATTCACATCATATTGCTGCGTAGCTCTGTGCCAGGGAACCATTGGGTTAATCGCTGATTATACTTCCTAATGGTTCATTGAAACCACCTTCCCTGAGACAGCAGACGTTTTGGTAAGGTTAGAGTTGGATAAGTAAGACACTATAGGAGGTACAGTTAAAGCATATGGAGATGGGTGTCACTGTCTGTAGCATGCATCATGGAGGCTGGAGGGACACCTACCAGGTACCTGAGGAGAAATCTGACCCATTCCCAAGAGTGACCTTGGAGAGAGTCTGCCACAGGAATGACGGTGAGGCAGCTGCCCTCTGACCCCACCCTGTCCCCTAGAAAGTCTTCTTATATGTGAGATTGGGTGTGGGTGGGGGGAGTCAAACTCATAGAAACAGAGAGTGGAATGGTGATTGCCAGGAGCTGATGGGGGTGAGGAATAGGGAGAGATCGTTAAAAGGGTACACATTTTCAGTTATAAGTCAAATAATAGCTGAGGGTAAAATGTGTTACATAGTGACTATAGTTGATAATACTATATTGTACAATTAAAATTTTCCAAGGGAATAGAACTTAAGTGTTCTCACACACACAAAGGTAAATTTGTGTGGTGATGGATGTGTTAATAACTTGTGGGAGGGACCCTTTCACAAGGTATATGTGTATCAAATCATTATGTTGTACACTTTAAATATATTACCATTTTGTCAAATATACTTCACTAAAGTTGGGGGCAAATGGGGAATAACTCCTTTCTCTTCAGGTTATGGGCTAGCAGCTCCAGTCTAGCTGCTCGTGGAGAGAAGAGGCCATCTTTCCTCCTTCATGTGGAAACATCCTCTGGCACCTCCAGTGCCATCTAGGTTCATCGAGGTCTTGAGCACAAAAGACATCCTGGAGAGAAAAGAGTTAGCACTCTTGTGGATTGTAAGCTTCTTGATGGCAGAGAGCACATCTGTTTTGCTCATATTCCTTCACTGAACAGTTGTTCATTGAGCACCCACCCTATGACAGATGCTTGGGATACATGAAGAAACCTAAGAACCATCAAAACAAAACAAAAACCTCCACTGTCATGAAGCAGCAATCAGCCAGTGACAAAACCTGATAAATAAGTTTTGTTAGATGGAAGTAAGTGCCATGGAGAAAAATAGATCAGGTTCAAGGGAGGTTGGAAATGCCAGCAGGGAGTTTGTGTGTTTGGGCTGCCTCTGCAATACAAAATGGAGTCGCATGAGGAGGCCTCACAGAGAAGGTGATGTCTGAGACAAGATTGGAAGGTGGTATGGGAATTAACCATGTAAACATATGGGGGTTGGGGGAGCTTTCCAGGCAGAGGAATGAGCCAACACCTAGAGGTGGTAGCATGCCCAGCTCATCAGAGGAAGGGTGCAGAGGCCAGTGTGGCTGGAGGAGGCTGGGCTAGGAGGGGAGGACGTGGGATGAGATCAGATAACCCGGGGCATGTGGTCATGGGCACCTTGAGGCCACAGTAAGGACTTCAGCTTTTCTAGAGTGAAATGCAGAATCACCAGAGGGTTTTGTGTGGAGGTGTGGCATGATTTGAACTTAATTCTTCTAAGAATGGTTTGGATGGTTGTGCTGCGAATAGACTACAGGGAAGCAGGGTGAAAGCTAAAGAATTGTGTGAAAGGTGTCACAATATCCAAGTTGCGACAACAGGATCCTACCAGGGTGAGCGTGGAGGAGGTAGGAGAAAGGGGCCAGACTCTGGATGTACTTTGAAAGTAGAGCCAACAGGATTTCCTCCAGAATATGGAGTGAGGAAAAAAAGGGAGGAATCAGGTCTTTAGGTTGGAGCCACTGGAAAGAGAGTTGCCATCAGCTGATGTGAGGGAGCATGTTTAGCTGTGGACACATGGAACTGAAGATGCTGTTGAGATACCCAGATGGAAACTCTGAGTAGGTGTGGATTATGGTCTTGAAGGCGTTCGGAACATGCAACTCCAAAATATGCCACATGGCATATTGGCTATTTTGGGTTAAGGGCATTTGAATGACAGCAAATACAAGAAAAGCACTCTGACCCTCCTTATTTTTCTTAAAAGTAGGATGTAAAATTCTATATGAAAGATGCCCTCCCTATACCAGAAAGAAAGTAACATTCTTATCAAGGATGGGAAGTGGAGACAAAGAATTATACACAAACAGGCCCTTGTGAACATAATTATTTTTATGCAGGCCCCTCCACATAGGGCAGTCACTTCTCCAGAATTTTCTCTGTTCAACCTAATATGAAAAAGCAAATAGGTTTTGCCATTTCTTTGCATCTTCATTCCTTATGAAGGCTTCCATATCCTGTAAAACTTGTATTATTTAATGAATTTGTATGCCTTTCTCCTGTTGATTTGTCCTATGTCAATTTGAGTCTCAGATCCAGCCAAAAAGAACCCTACAAGGGTGAGGTGAAATTTTGCCTCCCCCATCAGTCTCTAGTTGGGCAATGGTTCAGGCCAGAGAACACCACTAGGAGTGCAGCATGCACTCAATAAATATTCACTGAATGAAAGAATGAATACATTTAGGCCCTGTCTTCCAAGGTCCAGTTTTCTATCGAAGGACTTTTCTCTCCCCCAGGTAATTATCACAGAAATATTCACTCTTTTCTGTAGAGACATTAATCTTTATGACATCACAAGACAATACTGTCAAAATAGAGCAGAGTAAGTCTAACTTGTACAAAAATACAAATTTATATTTATATATAAATTGGTTGGGTGTGGATGGCTGTGTTGGTTGGATGGGTGCCTGTTATAATTTTTACAAGGCCATTGCACAAGAGATTAGGGTAGAGCCAAGGAAAATGACATGGGTATTCTCAAACATACAGGGCATACTTCAGAATTTTGCTCAGAATTGCCTTGGAGCAGATTGAGAGACTTACAAGCCAGTATCATGAAACCAAAGGCCTCTGAGAGGGCCTATAAATTACTGTTTGACCTGAAAATGTTCCCAGTAATTCAGAGAAGGCAGAGGTGAACATCCAGGTTTTAGATCCTAAAATCCGAACTTTCTTCCTTTTTAGTTTGCTCCATGTACTTTTCTAGAAAATTTGTCCCTGTAGGAGATAGCTTAGCTATTGGAAGAACTGGTCTCAATAAACTGTAGTAACACTATAACACATTTTTACTTTTCAAAAACGAAAATCCCCTATCCAGTTAAAAATCATGTAGGGTCTTCCCTAAATAATACATTTCTACAAAAATAATTTAAAAACATGAAAGAACCACCAATTTGGTGGAGAGTCTTTTTAAACAACCCCACTAGTTTGTTTATAAATGTGGTTTTCTAGAGACATGCTTCGAATTCTTTGCAAATAAATATTTGCATGATATTTTTGTAGAAAGATTAATTTCTCCTGGGATAAAATGAATTTTTAGAAATATTTTTGTGCTTTGCTTCGTACTGCCTTTCAGTCGTATTAGGAATTTATAGAAATATTTCTATTAAATGGAAATTAGTACATTGAGTGTTGTTATTTTGGTGAACTTTATTTAAAATGTGGGCCACATTCAAACTGTGGAGTATGCTGCTTTAAATAATTCACAATAGAGAGAGAGGGAGACAGAAACACAGCTAGACTGCAGTCAGTCGCTGAGCTGGCCATTTTAAGAAATCAGTCTCACTAGTAGCTAAACCACCGTCTTTATGAGATAATTCCTGAAGCACGACTCCGACTTCTAGTGCATGTATCTGGGGGTGGCTGTCCATCTGTGGGATGGTTTGTTTTTTTCCCTTTGGAACATTTTTAAAAAGATAATTCATCTTTTTCTAAAAAGAAACACAAAAGTAGTTGTTGGACAAGGCTATTTGTACACAAAATACTGTTTTCTCACTTAACCAGGAAGGGAGATTTTAAAATTTTGCATCGGAACCTCTCTGACCTGAGCTATCCTTTTGTTTTCATCATAGTTATCATCGAGAAGTGTTCTTTCACTTGGCCTGATGCTTTATAGTATTTTTTTAAAAGATTTTATTTATTTATTTGACAGAGAGAGACAGCCAGCGAGAGAGGGAACACAAGCAGGGGGAGTGGGAGAGGAAGAAGCAGGCTCATAGCAGAGGAGCCTGATGTGGGGCTTGATACCATAACGCCGGGATCACGCCCTGAGCCGAAGGCAGACGCTTAACCGCTGTGCCACCCGGCGCCCCTATAGTATTTTAAATACTTTATATTTATTTCCAGACATCTGACTTATTGTTACATCAGGGTTTGTTGTTGTTGTTTATTTGTTTGTTTGTTTGTTTTTACTCTATATTGAATTAAATGTCCTGAGGGAAATAAAATGAACACGGAGTAAGTCTCAGGACGATATTTATCGAAGTACAGTAATCAGAACAAGGAATTCAGGTAGTAGGGGACGAGATTTGAACTTTAACATCATTTTAAATGTTTATGGTTGTGCCTTTAACCTATAGAAGTTTTAATTTCCTAAAATACACGGCTTTGTAAATACAGCCGGGATCCCGAGTAGGAAGACCGTATTACTGTGTACATCCGTGCACGCACAGACGCTAAGGTAAGGTTGGAACTCTGGCAGAGTTTAGTGAAACTTGAACAACACCAATATTATAAAGTTCATCCTAGCTTATAGATGAGTTTAAGAGAGTATGTTTTTAAAAGAAAACCAGGTCTAAGGAATGATTTCTCACCATGGATTAAGCTTAATTAAGCTTGGCTTTCTTCCTGGAACTTGATGAGAATGCTCCTTAAAAACATCCTGACTCCTTTTGGGGGTCAGAGCCCTCCGGGCTTCTCCTGCAGGCCAGTTTGGCATCATGTGTCCTTGCCGGCTCCCATCGTTCTGGGCTCATGGTCACAGAATGGGAGTTCTCCGATGACTCAGATTGCTCAGTTAGCAATTTCGCGATCATAATGCATCTTTCCAGATTGTTCTTTTCTCCACCAGAATAAAGAAAAACTGCCATGAGGACAAGAAAGTTGAACCACTTCCCCTTCCCCCAACTCTTCTCTTTTCCTTTTCTGCTCTACTTCAGGTATGCACAACAAGGACCTATATTACGGTTCAGGCGGAGGGGAGAATAAAAGCCTAAAGCAAAATCCGGAGATACTTCCTGTCCCTTAAACACCATGCTACCTGCAAGCTCCATCTCCTTGAGGTGTGTTCCTCCAGATGACCGGTCTCAGCTCCTGCTCCCTGTTTCTATCTTATATCCCAGCACATAATGTTTTGAGCAGTGTGTTTAAACAGAAAATCGAATGTTTGTGGACATCGAACAAAGGCACTTTTGCTTGTTTTTTTGAGAGCAGGTTAAAAGGAATCATTTATTTTATACGTTTCTTTAGTGTTCTGGGCATATTTACCCAAGTACGTGTGAGCAGCCCATTGAACTGGCAACATAAGGTAGTCCCACTGTTGTGTTAGGGCGTGAGTGATTTACCAGTTGACAACGCCTCTATATTGTTCCTTTGGTTAGGGAAGTTACAACTAATTCCTTTACGCTCCGTGCTTTATGGAGATGGAAAGACCTGTTCAGTGAGCAGGAGTTGAGGGTTTTCTGGCTAGCAAGGCAAGCTCAAGTCAGGAAGAATGGAGGCAAGCTAGCTGGAGAGGCTCTGCATGGCTCGGTTCTTACCAGTGACCATACTCCTTATTTTAAGGATCAGCAAGAACCACTGACTCTGCAACTTCCGGATCCCTGAGTAGAAGTGATGCTGGAAGGGGAGGTCTGGTGGGTGGGGATGAATTAGCCGAACTGGGAAACTCTTCCACCGTGCTAAGGCTGCAAGGAGAGGAGACCCAGGTGGTGAGAATACCCTGGGGGTGGCCTTCACCTCCCTGGCTGCTTCTGGCCCCATGCCCACCACCTGGACGGGACAGCGAGGTGTCTGTGCCGAGATGGCTGTGTTCTGCTGTGAACCTCCCCTGGACTGAACATCTTGACTCCACTCTCACATTTACTGCGTCCTGAGAACACAAGTTACTCTCAGAGAGCAGAGTGTACTTGTCAGTGGGGAATGTTCCCTTACGATTTATTAGAAAGTGAGACAATGGCCGTAACATTGTAATAAGGGGATAGAGAAAACTGTCCCCTTCTGCCAAGTTTCCTAATATGTTTCTTAAAGTACATACTCTGATTTTCATTATTTCTCTTTATGTAGGTAGAGTTTAGAAATCTTTCTCTGCAGACCTCGCCTTAGTGTGCCCACAGCTTTGGAAAACGTTCACCTTTTCAATTGTTCACATGGGCTGCTTGTCGGCCTTTTGGCTGAGATCAAGTGTAGTATCTGTTCTGATCATTTTACTATCTGAAGACAATATATTAAATGCATTTTGGGAACAGGGAGATGGGAGGAGCTTCCTCCATCCACTGCGTGCATTGACCTGGTATCACAGGAGCAGGAACGGGGCGCCCTCTCGGGGGCGTTGCCAGGTGTCTAAAGTCAGCCTGAGCTGGGGTGGGGGTGGCAGGTGTTCAGCTGAGACCGTGTCTGCTGGATGCATCTGCCTTCGAGTGTCTGGGCCGGTGGTTTGTTCCTGGCTTTCCGGAGGCGTAGGCTTATCCCCATCAGTGACATGGAGCTCTGGGTGTGCTGACTGACTGCGGTGGTCGCTGGAGGCCCTTAGAGTACCTCCGGGCTGTATGCCTTCACTATGCAGGTGCAACTAGAGTCAGCAAAAGACGGTCCAGACAGCAACGTGGAAATGTGTGGAAGGCACTATTGGTCTGACACACTACGAGCATAAATATGAGTGTAATTATGCCAATGGTGAAAAAAAGATTATTCATGTGGATTGTGAAGTGAGAGAAATTTGGTGGTAGACGTTGCCGGAATGAGCATTCAGTTATTTCCCCCATGGCCCTCGTCTTGATCCGATCCTAGAAGGGGAAGGAGATCTGCTACCTGTAGTCGGGAGGCACCTTGTCCAAATAACATATTTTCTGAAAATGGGTTTCCGTGAATAAGGTAATTACTCTGATCTTCGTAATGACCAATGGTTAAAATACATTAGCAAAGGAAGGAAAAGTCATGTGGATATAAATACGGAGATAACTACATGTCAGATTTTATGTAGTATTCATTAATTTTAAGAAGGCAAACACTCATTTCAACTGTGTTAATACCTTCTCTTTTAGAGTATCCACTAGCTTAAGGTACCTTAGTCTGTTTTATTTTCAGTTGACCTTGTCCTTCAGGAAACTTCCTCAATGAAGGAAGGAAAGAACAGGAACGGGAGAGGAAAAATCCTCCTAACATAAATGTCATAAACCCCAGAGCCGGCACACGTGTCAGTTCAGAGCTTCCGTTTTGCTTTGAATCTTTCCTCTGCCCATTCTTGGTTATGTGACTTTGGACCAGTTCCTTGACTAGTGGTGCCATTAGAAGCAGTGACTGAGAAAGGGGGACGGGGCATGACACAGAAGTAAAAATGCCAAGTCAGGGCTTGGAAAAGAGTGTCACTTAGCACTCGTGTGTAGGATGAATGAAGGGACAAGCAGTGGAGAGCGTCTAAGTCTGCAGTGAGGACAGTGCTCTGCAGAGGTCGACCGAGGAAAGGTTATGTGATGGCCGTGGTGGGGCTGGCAGGTGCTTAGGCAAGGCCGGGTGACTTGAAAGCAGAACAAGATGGGAGGTGCTCCTATTAAAAATTTAGGGCAAAGAGAGGCCGAATCCTTCTCTGCCTTTACAGATGACCTAGTGGCCAGTATGTCACAAGCACGTAGAAGTCCTTCCCCACACTTCCTACTGATTCGTACCTGTACTCCGACCAACAACAGGGTTCCTGTGGGCAGCAGAGAGGCCCATATTTAAAAATACATATTATTTGTATCTTTTTACCATAAATCTAATTTTTAAGATGAAAATTTGGAATACTATTTTTACTAAAGTAAAGAAAATCAAGTTTCAGCCAGATTGCCTCTATTGTATGGTTATTTCCTCTCTGTTTTATAAGTGGTCATCAAGAGACGAAGCTTGAGTTCTGTGTGAATTTCCAGGTGTATTTTGATGTTGTTATCAAGCAGATTATGTTGAAAGGAGCAGGGGAAGAAGCAATCACCAGGGGGAGAAGAGAGGAAGAAAAGATTATCCCTCGGATACCTGGGATTTGCTGAGTGTGGCAAGAAACGTATTACCATTTCCTCGAAATGAACACTGGAAAGGGACACAGAGTTTTACTTTAAAATGTGATTCTTTTTAAAAATATGAAGTAATGAGATTATTTACCAGATTATATGGGGTCAGTTTTAGTTTACCACCATAACCAGGTCTGAAAAGAAACCTAAGGATCTGGAATGAGAAAGTGGAAAGCAAAGAAGTAGTGATGGTGTTTTGTTTTGACTTTGGGTTAAAGGAAGGGAACATCCGAATTAAGGTATGATTTGGGAGGTGAGGCATCAGAAGGCCACCAGCTAGAGAACTTGCTTCTCTGTAGAGCAGGAACTTGGCAGGAGCTAATAGTGATGTGAACATACTATCTTATCTCCCCCAGAGAAAGCCTCCGGCTCTGAGCTTAATTGTATTGGCAAGGATGAATCAGGAAGTTTATGAGTTAATAGCTTTGCTGGGCTGTTTCTGCACCTATTTGGAAGATAAACAACCCCAAAGCTCCACCACTCTTTAGCCTAAAGAAGGATTACTTTTCTCCAGATGGATGGGTATTGTTAAGCCAAAAATGAGAGCAGGAACACATCCACTATGGAAAGAGATTAGACTCAGCTTGCTTAGACAGCAAAAGATCCCAAGAAACTAAATCCCAGGCCAGAACATCACCCTGAGGAGTTTGGGGGGAAATTCGTAATTTTTGTGCAATGAGGGACTGTAAGTGACTCCCTCAGCCAGTGGAATTACCTGGGAAATGACCCTAAAACACAATGCATACAATTGTCTTGGACTTAGTATCTTTAACATCTACTAGTTGGTTAACCATATGTATGGCACAACATTAAGTAGTTTTGAAAGGGATGTGTCCAAAATAAAGGTAACGTTTCTAGAGAGATATGGCCTGGTACAGCAGAATGAGCATGGCTTTGGGGGCCAAAAATGGGGGTTTGAATCTGAAATCTTTATCTTGCTTCCTTTGTGATCTTATACAAGTTACTTACCCTCTCTGATCTCCAGTTTTTTTCATCTGGGAATAATGACTACCTATGTTCTGTTTTGTGGTGAACGTTAAATGAGATACTGCTCTGACTGCCCCGGGGTCAGAAGAGATATCTGATAAATGATAGCTTCTGACACCATTTGTAGGAGCTTAGAACATAATCCCAATCCCCCAAGTCTCAGATGTTCTGAAATGATTTCTTTTTTCTCTTCTTAGATATAAGAGTTGGGGGGTAGGGACAAGCAAAAGTAATGGGTACTGTGTCCCTGGCTTTAGAGAATTATCTTAAGATGAAAATAAAGCATGGAAGTCTTGATTTAAAAATAAAGTTCAGGGGCACCTGTGCGGCACAGCGGTTAAGCATCTGCCTTCGGCTCAGGGCGTGATCCCGGCGTTATGGGATCGAGCCCCACATCAGGCTCCTCCGCTATGAGCCTGCTTCTTCCTCTCCCACTCCCCCTGCTCGTGTTCCCTCTCTAGCTGGCTGTCTCTATCTCTGTCGAATAAATAAATAAAATCTTTAAAATAAAAATAAAAATAATGTTCAGGAATGTGTTCCCTGACATCCTTGACGTGAGCTTGCCCTGCTTTGGTATATGCATCTCCAAAATGGGACTGTGGTTACAGGTGCAAATTGTTTACAACAGAGAACAACATCTTCTCGATGGCACAAGATCCTTTGGTTTCAGACTCTTCTATATCTATCTCAACCACTCAAGAACATGAAGGGTTTCAAAATATTCCACTTAAAAGACCAGGTTTTCTCCTGTTATAGAAATGTGGGACAAGGTATATTCAAGTGGTAAATCAGTGACACCCAGTGGCTGCTGCTTTTATATTTACCTTTTTTATTTTCAATTTAACTTTGCCACGTTCTATCCCAGAACAAGTTAAGAAGATGATGGGAATATGGAAGTCATAGTTACTTTTAAAGAAGAGTTTCTCAGCAGTGACCTGAGTTTTCCGGGACATGGGAACATCCTAACAGCAACACCAAAAATAGAGAGTGCTGGAAGGTAGGGAAACAGTTCTGGGAATTCCCTGCCCCATCATTTTGCATTTTATTAAAGAACATACTCAATTTTTCCTGTCATTGTTGGATTTTGCAAGAAACATTCCGCTCACTGAAGTGACATGCCAACCGCCC
This sequence comes from Ursus americanus, assembly GCF_024610735.1. Lineage (NCBI taxonomy): Eukaryota > Metazoa > Chordata > Mammalia > Carnivora > Ursidae > Ursus > Ursus americanus. Next base: position 36,091,943 of record NC_142139.1, on the reverse strand, counting down.
AGATTCCAGCTACATTCAAATCTGTTGGACACAGTTGAGGACATTCCCTAGAAATTAGACTTCCGAGGTGTTTAAAACCTAACTGGAGGTTTAATCCAAAGTCCCCCCTCCCCCAAGCTTTTCTGTGACACAGTAATTGTGGTGGGGTTAAAGACCCCCACACTCTTGAGGTTGAGTAGAAGCAAGCAAACGGTACATGGCTGGGCTCACTTCCCAGCTGGTAGACTCTTGTTATTGGCTGCTCAGGGGCCACGTACAACTTCATAGGGCCCTTATATTTTTATCTGTGCAATGAGGGTGATGACACCTAGCGCATAGGTTTTCGCAGGGTTTTAGTGAAATACCTAACATGATGGGCATACAGCAGGCACTTGATAAATAGCAATCAGCCTTGTCCTTCTTTTAATCAGCCAAGGTTTTCTGCCAACCGAGGTGCAAGACAACTTCTGACAAAAACCCTGCTCTGAAACTGGATGAGTATTTTTTAGGTGCTCCATGATCTATCTGACTGTCCTCTCAGGGGGCAGAGAGGGTGGAAATGTCATTCTTTGTTTTTAGGGGGTAGGACTATTTTTCATATAGGACCAGTGGTTTCTTAGGTGAAAGTCTCTCTTCTATCACATGATAAAATTGTTAGCTAATAACTTGCATTGTTAGTTATTTTCCCCAGGGTTAGTAATTTCCCCACATGAAGCCTTCAGGAGGTCATCATAGCACAGAGATATGGTATGTGAGGCAAGTAGGTAGCACAGTTCATAAAGGATTCCACAGAGGGTTCGTTACAACAGAAGATTCTAGTTCTTGGTTGCTTCTCCTTTTAATTGCCTGAGAAATATTTTCAAAGGATGGGTTATTAAACCATGTCAATAGGAATATAGTTGTAAGTAAAATTTACAAAAGATGATCTTTTTTCATTTTCTCTCTATTAGCTAAGTATGTGGAGTGGTTAAGATGCTGGGTCTTGGAGTCGAGTAGACTTGGATTTGAATCCCAGCTTTTCCACTTCCTGGTTTACTTAGGTTCTCTGAGCTTCAGTTCCGTCATCTGTAGAACAAGGATGATAATGCCTGCCTCGCGGGGTAGTTGAGAAGAGTACAGGAGAGCAAGTCTGGAAAACGTTTAGGATCTGGCACGTAGTAAGTGCTCAGGATGGAAAGGGAGGATGGGGGGATCCCAGGGCAGTGGCTCTTAACACAATCTGATTCCAGCCCTCTGGAGATAACAGATATTCCCTCTTCACCTTACATTGGAATTTTAGAGCTACTATAGCTGCCTACCACATTCTCCAAGTAGCAGTATAGTGTTCTAATTGAAACAGAAAGAAATAGAAAGGAGAATTGGACTGGTGGTGAAAAAATAGGCATTTCTGTCTACCGCTCAGGCAGGAGTACCCCGTGTCGCTGAGCTCCACGGCCGCCCCGCCGGCGACGGCTTACCGCACAGAATCGCTTAGCCGTGCGACTTCGTGCCACGGCGAGCACTGCTCTTGGTGACTTTATGAAACAGTGAAAAACTCTTTGTAGTATTTCAAACAAGGCAGAGAATGGTCTCTCTTCACTTAGGTGTTAGTTGCATTCCTGGAAATTTTCGGTCGGTTTATGTAGACTAAATATGTGGTTTATATTTAAACCAGGCAGAAACACTTTGTTAGTTAGGTTCGAAGCTCAGAAAATGATACACAGGTTTTCCGCCTATACAAGCCCGGGACAGAATGATTTTTCGTTGTGGGATTGCCTCCTTCATTGCAGGCTGACGGTCATCCTCGACCTCTTTCTGCTTATGAAATGCTAATAACCCTCACCTCCCCCAATTTTTGTGACAACATAAATAACACCACAGTTTTCCAAAATGCCTCCTGGTGGGTCGTGCTACCGTCGTTAAGAACCAAGGGCCTAGAGGGGTCTGAATCTCAGAGCTGATTTTCTGAACTTCTTGGGCAAGCCAAAGGTTTTGTAAGCCAGGCCGTGGGGAGCTCAAGACTGAGGAAGCTCAAGACTGAGGGATCCCCCTGGGGCTTCTTTTATAAGGGCACTAATCTCGTTCATGAAGGCTCCACCCTCGTGATCTAAGGAATTCCCAAAGGCCCCACCTCCTAACACCATCGCTTTGGGAGTTAGAATTCTGGCATAGGAATTTGGGGGGTGTTGGGGGAACACAAACATTCAGTCTATAGAAAACCCACGGGCCAGGAGCCAGTGACTGGACCATGGGGCTGCAGTGGGACAAGGGTCAAAGCAATGACCCCATAGCAGAGTGGACCCGGCCTGGCCAAGGGCAGAGAAAGATGGTGCAGAAACTCCGATAGGTCTGCAGCCCGTGTGCTTGGCAAACTGAAGCCTGGGACAGGAGGCAGCCACACAGAATCCCAAATGTGAAGCCTGGAAATACTACGGTTTTCCAACAGCAGGTGCCGCAGGAAGCCCAGAGATGAATTCCTCACACCCCAGTGTTTACATCCAGCCTGAATAAGTCGCTGTACCTGATGGACCCATGAAGATCCAGAGGATGCCACCTGGTTCCATGGACCACCTGTGCTCTCTGTCGCCACATGGTCACGTAGGCCACATCCTTGCTAATAAAAGCAGAGATGATCTAGGGTGATATTTGAGAGACTGAACTTGACCTAAAAGGATGAAACATTTACTTAAGGGACAGTTTTAATTATTGTGCCAAACTAAGTTGATTGAGTCCCCCTCTCCCTTTATCCAGCAGGTAGAGGTCTATAGAGTCAGTGAAGGGGGAAGTGGAAATCTGTAATTTCTTTACATACGATTGTAGTGTGAATAAATGTGTGATCCTTCTATGCTATTATTAACCAGGAGTTTACCCCCAGGACCCAGACATTACACATTTACGAGCTGTTTTGTGGGCGATGGGTCTGCTTACATATCATAGTGCTTTGATTTGCAGCATCAAACCCAGTTCATGTTCAGGTTTAGTATTTACCTTGTGAACCAACAAAAAGGAGCTCAGTAATTTCCAGAAAAGTAAAAAATATTCCTGTTATCATCATTTCACTATAGAGAAAGAAAGAAAGAAAGAAAGAAAGAAAGAAAGAAAGAAAGAAACAGAGAAAGAAAGAGGAAGGGAGGGAGAGAGAAAGAAAGAAAGAAAGAAAGAAAGAAAGAAAGAAAGAAAGAAAGAAAGAAAGAGGGAGAGAGAGAGAGAGAAAGAAAGAAAGAGGAAGGGAGGGAGGGAGAGAGAGAAAGAAAGGAAGGAAAGAGAAAGAAAAAAGAAACGAAGGAAGAAAGGAAGAAGGAAACAAAGAAAAAGGAAAGAAGAGGAGGAAGGAAGAGAAAGAGGAAAGAAAAGAAAAAGAAAGAGACAGGAAGGAAGGAAGGAAGAGAGAGAAAGAAAGGAAGTCAGTCAGATGCCCACGTTCTGCAGTTTTCACGCACGTTTTTGATCTCGGGATGAGACGCAGCCCTGACTGGGAGCCATGAGGAGAGTAGAGCTCATTCTGATGGGGGTGCCTCAAAGTGCCCTCACCAGTTCCCTCCTCGGGAGACCCCTCTGCGTATCTGCGTGTCACAGCGGCCCTGCAGAACTCCCACAGTTATAATTAGATTCTCAGTGGGTCTGTGAAGGGTGTGGAGACACCAGAAGATATAGCAGTTCTGGGTGGGGTGGGAAACTGAGGCCAGAAGGTGGGGGAGGACTAAGATACGAGTTAAATTGATGCCAGAACCTAGACTTCTGTTATTAATAGTGTTTTCTTTCTCAGAGGGGCTGGCTGGGCAGTTCTTTGGGCTGTTTGTTTATTGTTTTGGTTTGGTTTGGTTTTTTCCCCTCTCTTGCTAAATCATTTGATTTCTGCTGGCTCGTGCCCTCTTTGCCTCTTTCTAGCAGGCTCTGGGGCTGATTTCCAGCCGTTTCCCATCATGGGCACCCTCTTCCAGGGTTATGTTAGGTCATGGAGTTGATTTTTCTTTTCACAGTTTTGTTAGCTACAGTTACTCCACATGGTTCTTTAAAAGCCACCAGAGATACAGATTTTTCAAAAATATATATGTATATTGAGGAGGAAAGCCATAAATTTGAGTAAAATGTGAAGGCTTAAAAATGTTTATTGAAATGAAGTTTTTAAAAAAGGCAAGGGGCACCTAGGTGACTCAGTCGGTTAAGTGTCTGCCTTCAGCTCAGGTCATGGTCTTAGGGTCCTGGGTTCGAGTCCCATGTCTGGCTCCCTGCTTGGTGAGGAGCCTGCTTCTCCCTCTCCCTCTGCCACTCCCCCTGCTTGTGCGCTCTCTCTCTCTCCCTCTCTCTCTGTCAAATAAATAAATAAAATCTTAAAAAAAAAAACATCAAAACCCTGAAGAAACTACATGGTCCAAATTATGTAACAATATATCATAGATGAATGTTTATATTACTCTACAGATGCACAGACAAAACTATAATACAAACGTAAAACCTGGAAGGAAATATAACAAAATGTTTATAGGAATCTATCTCTATGTGGTGAGATTATAAGCGATTTTAACTGTTTTCCTTAACATTTTCTTCACTTTCAAAATATTCTTTAATGGGCATCTATAAGTTTTATAACAAGAAAAATTATTTTAAAACCACCAGCTATTTTTTTGTTTCCCTTTTCATATCAACTAATATATAATTTTTTCTAAAATGACAATAGATATGTCCTGCTACTGGTGGATGGAGGGTATAACATAGGCAGAGGGAAGGAGGAAAAAACAGTGCTTTCGTAAGCAAATGAATTTATGCTGTTGTCTTAGACATAAAATACTTTACTTGAATTGCCTGAAACTTCTTACTTACAAAGGTGGGATATAAGCTGTAATGAACATTGGCTGGGCTTTAACAACCCGAAATGCATTTTGCCTTTCTAATAACAGTCAGTTTTCTTGTCAGAAATGACCTTTTACCCAGCCTTGTTCAACTGCTGTCGGGAGTCCCACCCTTCCTGAGACCGGGGGTGGGGGGGATGGTAAGTTTAGCTATTGAAATCTCCCCTTTCCCATACATTTGAATTTTGAAATGAGGAGCAAAAGGACAGGAAAATTGGTTGGAACTCCGTTAGGTCCTGGCAACGTCTTGTCATTCCTGCTTCCTTCTCTGGGAACTGCCTTGTTAAATGTCTGTGCTCAAATCTAATTCTCTTGCCTCCAAGTAAATTCCTCTTTGCGTGAGTTAGTCAGAATCAGCCGCTTTTGCTTGCAACCCAAGCACCTGTGTTGTAAGGCTATTTTGCAGCTGGACTGAAGCAGCCCTATGCTATTTCCATGGATGGCTGGATGTGTAGCTTTGATTCTTGGCCAATTTCAGGTTAATGGGCTAGCCAACCAGCTAACTAATGATTCATGATGCTCTGTTTATAGTCCCAAACTCCCCTGGTGAAACCCTAGGCCAGATTGTTTTTCAGTAGATTTCACCCGACATAACCAGTTGGTCTGGCTTGGTTAATAGGACCTGGGGGCATAAAAGACCCTACTGGGAACTTCTGCCTGGAGGTCTTGGGAAGCCAAGATATATAGTACAAATCTGAGTGGTTTCATCCGGAGACCAAGCACGTCCTTCAGCAGATAAGAATAATCCCGGAGAGTTTTGCCGGGAAGGCTTGACTCCCAATGCTGGCATGCTCACTCACTCTCTCTCCCCCTCTCGGTGCACCATAGCTTTTGCCTTTATTTTAAGCCTTAGGAGAGCATGCTCAGTGAAGTCTCGTGCATCTTTTAACCTAAGCTAATCTGAGTAATCTTTATGGACCCCAACTGCCACAGAAGCAGCTAGCAGTTACAAAGTGACAGCAGACCCTCAGTGGTGAGAAGAGCCTGGGACAAAGAGTAGGTGGAGAGAGGGGGTGGGGGCTGGCAGTCTTTAATAACCTCTCTGGTGAGGGGGAGCGTGTGGTTTGCTCAGGACCAGGTGAAAAACTAAGGGGCACTCCAGACAATTTTTATAAGATACTTTAGATCAGAATGAAGTCAGGAGAAACTTCAGCCTTCTGGATATGAGGTAAAACCCCTTGTGTTATTGGAATGATGTCAAAGCCACGGCTTCCTGGGAGAGCTAATAAGCATGTTGTAGTTGTTCTTGGGTGCTTCTCCTGAGCTTGCTTCCTCCACATACTTGCCTTCTCTGGTCGCAGCCTTTGTGGCTCTCTATAGTACTGTGGTTGCGTGGTGAATTTTAAACTAAGATCTAGTGTGTTTTTTTGTGAGTCAGTGAATGATGTGTTCCAGAAATGCTCTTTATCCACTGTGGTCAAGTTGAGGACTAGTTCTGGTCCACAGAGAATTACAGGATTCACAAGACCCATGGCTCTGTGCCTCCTTCAGAAAGAATCACTGCATCATTGTACGATCACAGTTTTTTAAAGAAAGATTTTATTTATTTATTTGAGAGAGAGCAAGCGAGAGTGAAAGAGCAAGGGAGAGACAGAGGGCACAAGCAGGGTGAGGGATAGAGGGCGCTCCACTGAGCAGGGAGCCAGGTGTGGGGCTCGATCCCAGGACCCTGGGATCACAACCTGAGCAGAAGGCAGACGCTTAACCGACTGAGCCACCCAGGCGCCCCAAAGTTACTTTTACATCTTTTTTTAATCTTCCCAACTGTCTGTGAGCATCTTGATTGCAGTGACTTGTCATTTATCTTCCCGTCCCCAACAGCATCAAGGGAATGCCTTGCAAGTAGCAGGTGCTCAATAAGCATTTACAGAATAAGCATATATGTGTATGTATCTATATATTTGATGGCCAAATTACCGAAGTCCCAAGAAGCCCAAGTTTTTTCTTCTGCTGCAATGTCGTAATTTTGAGAGTGGCAAAAAGGCAGTCTAATGACTTGATACAAGAAAGGAATTTTAAAATACAGCTTCTAATGTTTGGAATAGATTGATTTTTGATCCCGGGCGTCATCTGCTGGCTATGAGTCCTGGTCCAGACACAGCCTAATGCTGTTGTGATCCGTCTGGCTTAGTACTTTGTGATGAGGACTAGCATCCTCGGTGAGGAGCCAGAGGGACTCTAGATCCACCAAAGCCTTTATTCCTTATTTATTTATTTTTTTTAATTAAAAAAAATTTTTTTAGAATTTTGCTTGAGTTTTATCGAGTTGTAGTTCTTTGTTGGGAAGGGCTACGTTTGCATAGACAAAGGTGGTTTTGTACAGCAGTTAGAAGCGTGGACTCTGGAGAGAGATCACCTGGAATCAAATTACATTCCTCTGGTTGCTGGCCTTGTGGCCGTGGACATGTCACTGAATCCTACTATGCCTTAGTTTCCTCATCTGTAAAATGGGGATAATTAAAGCACCTACCTCCTAGGTTGTTCTGAGGATTAAAGGAGTTTATTTATCTAAAGGGCAGAGAACAGTAACTGACACATAATAATCTCTCTCGCGCTCTTTCATGTAATGATTCAATAAACTCCGTATCTAAGGCCTCACTGGCCAGGAGTTTGCAGTGTCATCTGGAAGACTGCTATTAACCTGGTGTTCTCCACCACCTTTCTCTGGCTTTTCCTTACATATTCTCTCTAGGCAGGTCTTCCTGTGTGTGCGCGTATTGGAATGAGTGTGTCATTCTGTCCCTACTGGTCAGGTACCTTTTCATTTTCAAAGGACTGGATAACAAAAGATCTGTATGCCTGAATCAATCAGGAAGAAGGAAATCTTGAGTGAGAATGCCTTTTAGCCAGGTAAAGATGGATATGTGTCCCATTAAATGAAGAAAACAAGGAACAGGTGACTCCCAGAAGTAACCCGGATGTCCCTCTAAGAATCTGACTTCGGAACTCGACTATAGGATAGTCCCATCGTCCTTCCCTAGGAGACCCTATTTCAATGTATAAGACAGACTATTTTATAGCTCTTTGAAAGACGAGCGTTACACCCGTCACCTTTTAAAGACAGATACAGTGGCTTCCCCCAAACCAGTTTTGTACCTCTTAGAAATAAAAAAAGTTAAGTTAGAGTTACATTAAACTTTAAGAAATAGCATGATCTAATTGAGGTCACTTAAATCAAGCCAAATATTTAAAATGAAAATAACTAAAATTGCCAAATAGTGTTTTTTCTTTGAATGATGTCCATTTCCTCCTTCGTGATCATATGTGTGCTCACTTCTATGAACATGTGTGTGCACCTGTGGACATGGTAGTCTCCCTCATCCGCGTGACTTGGGAGGCCAGCTCCTTCCCATGACTGCATGCTTTGAATGTGGGAGGGCTCAGACAAGGAAGGCTTCCAGAGGAGATACTCAGGAACAGTGTCAACTTCTCTAAGCTGTCAGAGGTGGGGAATGGCCATGGGTTCAGGCAGCCCAAGCAACTGGAGGAAAGCCATGGGTTTGCCATGGTTGTGAAGGATGATGTCCTTGATGGTTTGAGAAACTCCCAATATTAAAATTCACCTTGGAACCTACACAAAGACACCAACATGAGCAAGTTTACAGTGTTGTTTTTGTTTTGTTTTAAAAAATAATCAGACCCGGTGGCCCATGCCCTCCACCGAGTTTCCTTTTTTATTTTTTTAATTTATTTATTTGACAGAGAGACAGTGAAACAGGGAACAGAAGCAAGGGGAGTGGGAGAGGGAGAAGCAGGCTTCTCGCCAAGCAGGGAGCCCTATGCAGGGCTTGATCCCAGAACCCTGGGATCATGACCTGAGCCAAAGGCAGATGCTTAACGGCTGAGCAACCCAGGCACCCCTGCAGTGTTATTTTTAAAAAGCCAAATGGGGGCGCCTGGGTGGCTCAGTCAGTTGAGCATCTGACTCCTGGTTTGACTCTTGGTTTGGGCTCAGGTCATAATCTCATGAGTCATGAGATTGAGCCCTGCCTGGGGTTCTGCGCTCTGCAGGGAGTCTGCTTGAAGAGTCTCTCCCTTTGCCCCTCCCCCCACTCCAGTGCAAGTGCACGTGTGCTGTCTCTCTCTAAAATAAATTAATAAATCTTAGCCAACCCCCCCCCAAAAACCCCGAAAGTGGGGCGCCTGGGTGGCTCAGTCGGTTAAGCGGCTGCCTTGGGCTCAGGTCATGATCCCAGGGTCCTTGCATCGAGTCCCACGTGGGGCTCCCTGCTCCGTGGGGAGCCTGGTTCTCCCTCTGCTTGTGCTCTCTCTGTAAAACAAATAAAATGTTTAACAAAACAAAACAAAACACCCAAAAGCCAAATGAAACAGCTCTGCTGTCAATTGACGTTTACTTGTGATTCTAGGACTAGAAGCTGACATGGGTTCAGAGAGCCTGGTGGTAGTATCCATAGTTTAGAGGAGTTCTTTCAGTCGTGAAGTCTTTGCTCTTGAAATTTGTTCACCTTCTTTCCTTGGGGTTCATTTCCTCCAACCAGGCATTTCACAAGACAGCCTGCTTCTTTAATGTCTTCAGTTGACCACTAGATGGCAACATTGCTCTTTTGTGTTACAGCGTTGACACCAATAAACACTATAGATTTATTTTTCTAACAACCAAAGTAAAAATAAATAAATAAATAATAAAAGCAAAGACCAGTAATTTAAATGCATCACTCTGTATAATAGGAATAAAGTCGACCGTATTAAATTACGAATCTGTGCTTTACTTACCTAGAAAGAAACTTGACAACATTCTGTTTGTTTGCGTCTTGGGGGAACATACTTGTGCCTGGTGCTTATGTACCATATGTAGTGTGGCCTCGGTTCATCTGGTCTTTGTGGCTGTAGGGAACTGCCCAGGTGTTGGATGGTTTTTCTATTCAAATCATTTAACCTCTCTCGATTCCAAACCCAGGGGCATAACAGTAAGTATAAGATTCCAGGGACTGCCCCGGGGATTCTGATTCGGTAGATCTAAAGTGGTGCATGGGTGTCTGGACTTTTCAAAGCACCTCCACATGCTGTTGATTATCAATAAGTTTGCAAGTGGACCTCGTGTCCTTAATTTCTCCAGCAAGAGAATCCTCAAAATGAATTTTAACTCGGTTTAACTTTAAATTGCTATATACACTTTTTAAAGAGAAAAAGTCTTAATTAAAAGTACTCAAGCCAAATACCATGTGATTTCGCTCATATGTGGAATTTAAGAAAAAAAACAGAGGAACATAGGGGAAGGGAAGGGAAAATAAAATAAGACAAAAACAGAGAGACAAACCATAAGAGACTCTTACCTATAGGAAACAAACTGAGGGTTGCTGGAGGGAAGGTGGGTGGAAGGATGGGGGAACTGCGTGATGGGCATTAAGGAGGGCATGTGATGTAATGAGCCCTGGGTGTTGTGTGCAACTGATGAATCACTAAATTCTACCCCCGAAACTAATAATACACTATATGTTAACTAAATTGAATTTAAATAAAATATTTTTAAAAATAATAAAAATAAAATTACTCAAGCATTATGAAAAATTATGAAATTATGAAAAAATTGAAGTCACTGTAATAATCACAGAACTCTAGTAATTGAAATATTTACTCACCCTAAATGTCTAAAACAAAGGTTATCAAATCTACATATGGGCTGGAATTGATGTGATGAGAAAGATAGCTTGTTCATAGTTTTGCCTCTCCTGTGTGTTTTTCATAATGGAAGATTCTCAAAGTGGCGTGTGGTGAATTTGTATAGAAATAATTTCAGATATCCCAGAATGACGTCCCTCTATTGTCATATTATGTATTAAGATGTATATCTTAAAAAATCATTAATTACCACTTTTGAAAAATGTGAGGGTCCCATCAGCTATATGAAATACTGGTTTTCTTTGTCATTTCTCATTTTCTTCTCTTCTCTCTTTCTCTTTCTCTGTGTGTCTCTGTCTCAGTCTCTCTCTGTCATTATTTGCTCTGGGTCTCTCTCTCTCTCTCTCTCTCTTTTTTTTTTGCTGTGGGTCTTTATTTACTTTTTGGTTTAATGTGATAGCTTGAGACCAGCTAATCACTATTTATATATTATTGCCTTGACCTATTTGAATCAACTGACCTCATGAGTTTTTTCCTTTATCCAATATCTTCTTTTTTTGATGTTCAAAATATCATGGGGATTAGCATTAGAAAAGAACAGCACCCTTTTCTGGTGTTAATTCATGGGTTTATATAAAGGTCCTCATGATGACAATTTAAAGAGGATGGTGCTTTCTTGAATGTGTTTAAAATTAAAGTACAGAGGTACAGAGACCTTTTAAAACCACCATAGAACCATTTTGTTTTCATAGAAGAAAAAGCACTAGGAGGCCATAACCTGATGCACCAGTTTCAAAGCATCAGATCTGCTGCTCACAGAACTGTACTTAGGTGAGACTTTTTGTTGCTAGAAGGCAGGTTTCTGGGAAACTTACGGCTTTGTTAAATCCCTCTGTCCTTTTTTGTTTCTCTGGTTAAGAAATCCTTGACTCTAAAGACAAAAGGATCCCCATATGTTAGAAGTCACTTCTAAGTTTTAAAATACAATGGCAAAAAACCCAACAACAGTCAGAAAATGGCTCAGGAGTTGAAAAAATGGGTCGGTTTCAGAGTAGATACACAACTTTGGGGAATCCTCCTTTGGCAGATGCTTGCTTTTCTTGTCCTAAGTGGTGTCCACACTTAACCACTCCCCGCATTCCAGTGCTGCTCCTTGGCAGTAGGAACAGAGTACACGGAACATTCTACCCTGGAAGTCTTAACTCCTAGGCGGCGGGACTCTGGGCCTGCGCTTCCAGGAGAAGCGCGCCCTGAGCCGGGCCAGCAGAGGGACCTGAAGTACCGCTCGTCCGTCTAGGCCGAGCCCCAGGAATCTGTGTGTCCAAAGAAACATGTATTTTCTGAGAATTTTATTCCCTGCTTTAAAAAATGCAAGAGGATTATCTGCAGGAAAATATTCAGATTTAGATCAAAACGGAAAGAGGAAGCAGTGCTCTCTAGTGACAGAGTTAAACCAGACCTCTTCCTCCTGAAAAATCGTCAGTGATTTTGATTAGCGGGAATCACTGACACTACAAATCAATCCTGTTTTAATTTTTAAAAGACACTTGAGGTGTGTTTCACAGCACCTTGTTTCTGTGTAAACTGAAAAATTAAAATAAATTTTAAACATGTTTTAAACCAAAAAAAAAAAAAGAGAGAGAGAGAGAGGGAGGGAGGCCTCTAAATTTAGAAGGTGCTAGGTCTAGCACCAGAAAAGCCTGTCCTGGTTTCCATATGTTTACCTCTCTGCAGAGCTGGCCCACAGCACACCTTCTGTCTTCAAAAGGAAATCCTGGCACCTGGAAGACTGGGCTGACAGTGAGTATTAAAATGACTTGTTTAATGAGCAGCGTGATTGAACCACGTAGGGAACGCTGAGGAGTTGCTTCGAAGGACAAGGTTTTGGTGTTTGCATTTTGTTATGTTGTATGCTTCCACTGTCCCTTATTTTGACAAGCTATCGAAAAGTTTGGGAGAGCATGGGCAATTTTTCTTTTTGTTTTTAAACCTGGTTGCTAAAAAAAAAAAAAAAAAAATAGCGCCTCTCTCTCCTTACCTGCCTCTAATGGAAGACGGGCTGTGCCACTTAAGTGAGACGCTTGGCATTAGTTCAGCACCAAAGATTCTTGAGGTCTGTGTGTGCTGATGAGCAGAGACCATGAGAGACGTGCGTATTCTTTTAAAGCACGAGGCCACCTCCACTAAGTGAGGGCTATTTACTAAACGCTGGGCGAATTGCCAGTCCTGAGGGCTGGCGGGAGCTCACCTTCAGAAATCATTAACTGCGTTCCTCCATTTTGGAGGCCTGCCTCCTCCCTCCCCAAGATGACTCTCTACTGAGTTTCTATCCCCCCATAGACTGAACACACACTGCCTTTCAAACACATAAGCCCCTTTTCTTTAGAAGTCTAACGGGAATTTACCTTTACAGATTTAAGGTGACCACTTCTCTTTCTTACTAGAAAAATATAAAACGGCCCTTTTCTTTGTCAAGTCAAATACACCAAAATCCTTTGTTTTACGTGCTTGTCATTTTGCTTTTGAAATTTGGACTTATTTCTCAACTAATTCAATTTTTTTTCTCCTGAATGGTTTTGAACTTTTTACCATTGCCCTTATTTATGGAGGACTTAATTGAAAATAAGATGATTCTAGATATCTAGTAAGTGTTGAGTTAAAAGAAATTCAGAATGAAATACTGAAAATCATACATAGAAATATTGTGTAAACCTGCTGTTAGAATTGTAAATATTGTGGCTAACAGGAAGAATAAAATTGCATGTCCTGTAAGTACACAGCTTTATTCTCTCCCAGTTGATAGAATTAGATGGCTTTACTTACAAAATCCCTCAAAAGCCAACATGTGGGATGGAAATACTCTAAAGATTCCAACCTCTCTTATCCTAGAATTTTCAGATTTTTGCGTATGTTTTTATCATCATGTCTTCATGGGGAAAGGGAGTCCATTTTGTTCAGAGACTTTCTACTGTTCACCCACCTCAGAGCCATTTTACGAGGGTAATGTAAAGGCTGGGAAATAACCGCCAATGGCCGCAAGACGAGAAGTGTATCTTTTGAAAAACAGACGCAGAGGTGCGTGGCTTTAAAAGGAGAAGGCTCACATCTGTAACGGACTTTGTTGAGATGTTACAGTCAAGTGATTGAAGAGAAAATGTGCTCCCTTTACGGACTTCTCTCTTCACAGACTCTAAGATTTCCATTCACAGTGCTGTAGAGGAGTTGCTGTCGAACCCCGTAACTGGGTTTCAGGGAGAGATGCTTCCAAGGTGGGGAAGCAGGGGCAGCGCGGCACTGACTGGTAAAGGCGTAGTCGTTCCAAGACTCTTGGGGCAGACACAGAAAGCAAGTGTGCAAACGGCACTGGATCCCGAAGTGGACAGTGACACCTGTCAGGAAGGGTGTGTGTGTGTGTGTGTGTGTGTGTGTGTGGTTTTCTGACGCCGAGGGCTTCCCACCTCTGTGGCAGCAAGATGGTAAGGCACAGGTAGCCAGAATTGCTTGGTTAGTTCTGAGTTTTGATGACCAAACCCTAAACCTATCCACACTTTTAGATGGGCAGCAGGGTTTTAACTTCCAAACAAAAGCACAGACCGCGGCACCTTCTGAGGAGAGCAGCCACGGACAGCTGAGGCAACCCTGGAGCAGAAAGGACCTGGGGTCTCAGGTTACAGAGGAGGAAGCTGGGCCCAGATGCTGGTTTTCTCAGAGATCCCTCAGTGAGACCCAAGCTGCCAAAGCCAGTTCCCCTGCACACACGTCATTACTGTTCCAGGTCAGAGAGGGTCGCCAGCCCTTGCCTTCCTTTCCCACCAGCTGTCTGCTTCCTCTCTCTTCTCAAGGGGAAAATGATCTCGAAGTAACAACATGAATATTTGCTGAGTTTGCTTTTGGTAAATTAGCTAACCCGTTGGTTTAGCCGGATCAGCAGAGAACTGTGTAGTTTGCCTTGTGGACAACGGACTCTCCTATGCTTTTTTTTTTTTTTTTTAGATATATTTATTTATTTATTAGAGAGGGAGAGAGAGATCACAGATGCAGAGGGAGAAGCAGACTCCCCAAGGAGCAGAGAGCCCGATGCGGGGCTCCATCCCAGGACCCTGAGATCGTGACCTGAGCTGAAGGCAGACGCCTAACTGACTGAGCCACCCAGGCGCCCCCTCAGTATGCATCTATATGGTGCCACTGGCATGTATTGAGGAACATTCTAGGAAGAGGCTCTATAGAATCTGCTCTTCTGCTCCCAGCAGGGATTCCCAGGCTGCCATCCGCAAAATCAGGCCACTGGGAAATGCTTTGATATGACCCAGGGGAAGAAATATTTTAAGTTTCAGAACCTAGGAAAAGCCATGATTCTCCCCAATGTTTTTTGGGTTTTTTTCATATGCTGTGGATCTTGTAACTGAGCATTGTTCCTTCTTTGCTGAGGCTTAAGGAAGCATCGTTTATCTGTAGAAAGGTAGTGTAAGGTAGCGGTTAGAGCTCAAGTCTTAGAATCAGTTGGTAGCTTAGCACCCATGGTTACACGGGAAACCTCAGTTTCCGCATCTGTAAAATGAAGGTGGTAATAATCTGCCTCATGGCTTTACTGTGAAGAATGGTTCTTTTTTCTCATAAAGATAATGAAAGTAAAACATTGGGCATCCTTTGTGGCCCCTGGTAAGTGCTTAATAGGTGTGAGTTATTGTTACTGTTGTTTATTCACGCAACAAATAATACCATACAGTTAAACGGTAATAATATGTCAGACACTCGGCTGGATTCTGGGAGTAAAATTCAGAGCAGCCTAGACCCAGTTGCTATTGTCAGAGAGGGTTACCGGCCAGCAAAAGCAAGCTATTGAGGAGATGGTAAAGTGTGGCAGATGCCACGGTGAGGAAGGGGGGGGGCATGTTTCAGGAGCATGTGAACTGGAGATGAACTGAGACGTGGAGGACATTTAAGTGCAAGTTCACCCAGTGCAGAGGCCCAGCTGTGCAGGGAAGGGCAGGTCGGGATTGCTGAGGGTGGTTTGGTGTGGCCGCAGGGCAGAGTGGCAGGGGCCCCCGAGACAGGGTTGGGAACTTGAGGGGCCAAGTCACGAGGGCTGAGTAAGCTATGGGAGGAATTCTGACCTTACCCTAAATATAGCAGGAAGCCAGCAACATACTCTGAGTGGCACTAAGGCCTGATCTGATTTGCTTTTTAGAGGCATCACTCGGGGGCATGGAGAGTGGGCTTAGAGGAGGCGAGGCTGCGGGATGGAGCCACACGGGGCGATGACAGGCACGGGACTAGGTCCGCCATCCCTAGAGCGAGCTTGCACCTGCCGCCCTCCAGCAGCCACACAGGAGGGAATACTTCCTTCAGCATTTGCTCTTTCACCCAGTTCCCCCTTTGCTCCAGTTTCAACGACTTATTGTATCCTTTTGTATCGTGTGTGTCTTTGGTGAGTTTCCTGCAACCTATTTTATAGGACAAAGTAGGAAAGAAAGAGAGGAGAGAGAGGATGCTTAGGAACTAGGACTCCTTTCTTGAAATACATTTATTTCAAAGTAGTTGTATGGTTTCCATCCTGGGTTTGACCTGGTTTGGAAGAAAGGCTTCATTGCAGACTGTGTGTGTGTCTTCACTATTAAATATCTTGTGTCTTCGTCGAGAACGTGACCCAGATGGCCTTACCATTTCAGGACTGGCTTTTTCCTCCTCAGTTAAATGTCTGACCGTAATTCTGACTCCTGTGGATTCAAACCCGTGCCATCAGGGTACTGAGCACATCACCTCTCCCCCCAGCAGGGTGTGTGAAGGTGGAAGCCCTGTGTAGCCAGCTGACACGAAATTGCATAATAGGTGAACCTGAGTCCTTTGAATTCAAACAAAAGAAGTTCTCAACCTGATTGGAATTAACCTGCCCTGACTTCTGCCTCCTCTTTCCTAAAGTAAAGATGATACCGATCGGCAGGCAGGGAACCTGATGGGTGTTAATGGGGGGTTTTCAAGTTTGTCTTGCTTTTCTTAAACTATTAAGAAAGAACAAAAAACATTATTTAGAATGAAATCAGTTTCCAGGAAGGGGAAGAAAGAAAGCTGAGAATTTATTATTAAAGAAAGAAATAGAGCCAAGGTGAAAAAAGGCCTTCTCACATCTCTTGGCCAGGTGCTCCGTGCATATAAATGTTTCAAGTTAAGCTTTAAGATCAAGGGAAACTCTGTAGGGAGCCTTGTCTCCTGGAGATCTGCTTGCTAGAGCTGTTCCTGAATACAGGCTGCCCATTTTTATTTGGTTATTAAGGATTAAAGGGGCGACGATTCTGGAATGGTAGTTCCTTGGTTTCCATTAACTTTGTACAAGATGGTGAAAAGCAAGCTTCCAAGGGAGGGTTTGCATATGTATTTCGTGCCATCAGCTCACCTCCTCCCCTGTCATCTTGTGTGTATGGGTAACGTGAAATTGTCCTTCCTCTCATGAGCTCGAACTAGAAGAAAGCCGCCTCGTTGCAATGACTGAGAATCTCTGCTCCTCTCAGAAATCCTCCTGGTTTTCACAGGAGTGTGGAGGGAAGATGAAAAGAATTTCACATTAGGTGGCTGGTTGCTCCAGATACCGAGGCTTCGCAATTGCCTTGGAAAGCCACTCGCCTTTGCCCAAGTTGGCTGGGCTTTCAGCGTCGGAATACGGGAGCAGGGGGGCATTCCATCACTCCACGTCCATATTTAAAATTTTGCTCATTTATGGCTTGTGCCACAGCCTGTCCTCAGGACTGAAGCGTGTCTGAAGTTACTTTCAGCAAGTGCCCAAAAAAGTTTAGTGATAAAATAACACACACCTGAAGAGAATGCTTTATCCTTGTGGTGGGGAATTGTGCTGCAAAGATCTCATTGCTTTGTGTCACGAATGCCTGTCTGGGTAAAGTCATTAAAATAAAAGTAAGTGTGAAGACCTCAGCCTTCAAAAAGAGCACAATTAAAAGCCAGTTTGCTGATTTAAGCCATTTCTCACAAATCATGTTTTAAAAACAGAATGGAAATGCAGAGTTTATAAAAATTTACACTCTCTGTCATAACATTTTTCGACCCCCCATCAACCCACGAGGTGGGATGTACAGACCAACAGACTGGATCTAAGAGAGCAGAGTAACTAACTTGTCCTGTGTCACAGGGCTAGCAAATGGTGGAAGTTGAAACGGAAGCTACATATTTTGACTTCAATTATTTTTCTTCAATTATTCCCAGGTTTTGTTGAGCTGCATAATATGAATGGTGAAAGGTCAGCTAGAGAAATAGAGTTCCGGGATAATATCTCTTACTTTGTGTTTTTAATTGAAATACTTATATGCTCTGAGCCTAATTTATTTTATATTATAACCTCACAGTTTCATGTTCATGGCTGTTCAATATCATGTTTGGTTTTTTATTCACTTATTTGACACAGAGAGAGAGAGCACAAGCAGGGGGAGCAGCAGAGGGTGAGGGAGAAGCAAGGAGCCTGATGTGGGGCTGGATCCCAGGACCCTGGGATCATGACTTGAGACGAAGGCAGATGCTTAACTGACTGAGCCACCCAGGTGCCCTAATATTATGCTTCTTTCAGAAGTCATAATTGTTACTTTTACATCCCTAGTTGTTATGACCTAATGAGGAACACAGTTAAAGATGACAGAATTGTAGTTTCACTTAGTGGTTAATAGCAAACTTCTTTTAAAATGTGAATGTCTTCTGTTTGAGATGGAATAAGAGCTTAGAAATAGAGATTTTAGAGTATTTTAGTGCTCTGTGTAGTGATTCGTAGACCTCTGCAAACTGCTTGCTCCTTTCTGCTTTTAAAAATGTTCCTGAACACTGCTGTTCCTTAGTGTGTGGTACAGAGGTCATAGAGAAACCTCATCCTTGAGGACAGCATCATTCAGGGAAGATGACATTCCATTTTATTTACTCTTTGTTTATTTCTTAGGAAAAATGTTGTCCCATTTAGTGGGCACAGGAATCTGGGGATGTTGGGTTTAGTCATGACTGGATGTGGGATTTGATTCTCTCTATTGCTTCCATCGGCAGTGCCTTAGTCTGTGGGCTGTTTTTTTTAAAAAAGATTTTTTTAAAAAAACATTTATTTGAGAGAGAGAGCATGCAAGCATGAGCAGGGGGGCAGGGCAGAGAGAGAGAAGCCGGCTCCCCGCTAAGCAGCAAGGAGCCCAACGTGGGGCTCCACGTAGGGCTTGATCCCAGGACCCGGAGATCATGACCTCAGCCGAAGGCAGTCGCTTAACCCATGAGCCACCCAGGTGCCCAGGCCTTGGAGGAGAAGAGATGTGTCAGCCTCCCTCACTCATGTGGCAAGTTTCTACCCTGTTCCTACTGCACTTGAGAAAGTGAGCCTGTCCTCAGCTCCCAAAAGTCAGAGGGAGGAGGTCACTGACCTCAAGGAGCTTACAGTGGGCAGATCCACAGTAAGGAGCAGGAGCTTGTGGGAAGGCAGGCCGAGGATCAGTGAGGACCCCATGGAAACATTGAGTGGAAGTGTAAAGTGAAGAAGCGATGTTGTCGCAGCATAACCATCACTGTCACATCAACTAATGGGACGACAGTCAACTATTTTCTACTGAAATTCTTGTTGCCAGTGTGCATGGTGAAAATTTAGAATACCATTGTTTTGCACCAGGTTTTTTTTTTCCTAAACATTATTTATTATTGTAAGACAACTCTGCTTTAGGGTTGATTGTTTGGGGCTAAAAATAGAGAAAACAACGTAAGAAGACTTATGCCAGCAAACCAGCAAAATGAAAGCTGCAATGTGGATGATCTGAAGAAAGCCAGTCTGCTGATTCTACCAGGGCAATTCATAGATTCCTGTGAAGTGGTCATTTTCTCAGGAACTTCTGTTTCAGTATTATGACAACAGCTTAGGTTCAATAGCACTACATAGTTTATGGAGTTCATTCCCATGCATTTTTATCACAAGATCTTTAAACAACTCTATGGCTGTGACCTAGTCAGAGATTTTTTTAAATCTCCATTTTACAGAGCAGTAAACTGAGGCTTAGGGCTGCATTGAGATTAATCAATTAGCAGTAGAGACTAGAACTTAACTCCAATTCCGATTATTTTTCTATTACTTTCTGTCTTCCTACTCTGAATTCTAAATCAGGTATTTAAAAAATTTGAATTTGATCAGCAGTTGTATACAGAATTTAAAACACCCAACATGTTTAGATAAGTAGCTGTTTGGAAAGATAAGTGACCTTTAAATCTCCCACTCTGCCAAGCAACTGAGAGTGCATTTAGGAGTTTTTCCCAGCTCCAGAATAAAGGATCCTTTGGGAAAATAATTTTAATGGTTGTGGATCACCAGTCAATTTGACTGGTATTTTTTTTTTAAACCAAACCATCTGGCAGCTGTGTCTTATTTCTTCCTGCTGCCAATGGCTGGACCCACACACATTCAGACCTCACACAAAAATGCCTATGTCTGCACATTTTCACTACGAACAGGCATTTTCAGTCAAAGCAGAGAGAAATGAGGCTTTGCCTGTCTGTTGCAATAACATTAATATTATCTCTGTACAGATGCTTTTAGAAGTACGAAGTTAAAATGCAGAGCCCTGGAGATGCCTAGAAGCACACATGAGATAAGCACAGCCATTCACGGAAGACCTGAGAAACTGAAAATTTGCAGGATAAACTTTTCACCATGACAAAGTAGAGCCATGTCGCCTCTTCCAATATGAGATTGACAGCAGGAAATCATGACAATAAAGTTAGTGTAGGATGCATTTAGGATGCAGAGAGGTGGGAGAGGTATGTATGTGCAGTTGGTCAGAATAAACCAGGATGTTATTAACTAGCAATGTAAATTTGGACCGGGAGAATAAAAAGGCTGAAATTTGAGAATGGCGAAGTCAATCTGGCTATAGATAAGCTGAGGAAGAATATAGACGTGAAATAAACATTCATTCCAGGCCCTTTGACAAGAGAGACCGTTTGTATTAGTGGATAGCACTTCAGAATTCAGAGTTGCCGAGGGTCGAATTTGCAAGCAGAGCTAAGTGTTGAATGGAAGGCACTGAGTAAAGCTGGTGCGAGAGGGTCTCACCCAGGCGGCGGTAGGGCTGGGCCGGCTCCGAGTCACATGGGAAAATGCTGCTATCCGAGGCTTGTTGACCCATTTCACTCATCCTTTCAACTATTGAAAGTAAGGAAAGGGCGCGCGCACACACACACACACACACACACACACACGGGGCGTCTATATACGTGCTTGCTTATTTCCTTATTTATTAGACTTTATTTTTTAAGAGCAGTGTTAGGATCACAGCAAAGTGAGAGGAAGATACAGAGATTTCCCGTTTACTGCCTGCCCCCTCACATGCATAGCTTCTCCCATTATCAGCACCCCCCAGCAGAGTGGGACATTGTTGTCATTGAGGAACCTCCACGCACACATCACGCGATCACTCATGGTTTACGTTATGTTCTTGGTGCTGTGCATCTATTCTGTGGGTTTGGACAAACGCATAAGGACATGTATCTGTTATTGTAATACCATACAGAGAATTGTCATTGCCCTAAAAATCCTCTGGGCTCTGCCTGTTCATCTCTCCCCACCCCCAGCCCCCGGCAGCCACTGATCCTCTTATTGTCTCTGGAATAGTTTTGCCTGTTCCAGAATGTTGGAGTCCTACAGTATGTAGCCTTCTCAGACTGGCTTCTGTCATTTAGTCATATGCATTTAAGGTTCTGCCGTGTCTTTTCAGGGCTCGTAGCCACGTTTTGGTAATTATGAAGAAAGCTGTTGTAAACATCTACGTGCGGGTTTTTGTGTGGACATAAGTTTTCAACTCCTTTAGATAAATGCCAAGAAGCATACTTTATGAATGGTACGGTTTTATTAAGAGTATATTTTGTTTTGTAAGAAGCAGCCAAATTATCTTCCAAAGTGACTGTACCATTTTGCATTCCCACCAGCAGTAAGTGAAAATTTCTGTTTCTCCACGTCCTTATGAGCGTTTGGTGTTGCCGGTAGTCGGGATTTGGGCCATTCTAATAGGTGTACGGTGTATCTTGTTTTAATTTGCTTTTCCCTGATGACATATGCTGTGGAACATTTTTGCATATGCTGATTTGCCAATCCGCATATCTTCTTTGGTGAGGTGTCTGTTAAGGTCCTTGGCCCATCTTTAAATCAGGTTGTTTGTTTTGTTATTGTTGAGTTGTAAGAATTCTTTGTAGATCTTGAATAACAGTTCTTTATCAGATGTGTCTTTTGCAAATATTTTCTCCCAGTCTGTGGCTTATCTTCCCAGTCTCTTGACATTGTCTTTCACAGAGCAGAAGTTTTTAATTTGAATGAAGTCCATCTTATCAATTATTTTTTTTTCATGGATTGTACCTTTGGTGTTGTATCCGAAAAGTTATTGCCATACCCAAGCCATCTAGGTTTTCTGCTGTGTTATCTTTTAGGGGTTTTATAGTTTTGCATCTTATATCTAGGTCTGTTATCCATTTTGAGTTAATTTTTGTGAAGGGTATGAGGTCTGTGTCTAAATCAATCTGTTTGCAAGTGAATGTTCAGTTAGTCCAACACAGTTGGATGAAAAGATGATGCTTGCCCCATTGTTTTATATTTGCCCCATTGTCAAAGACCAGTTGACTGTTTATGGAAGATCTGTTTCTGGGCCCTCTTCTTCTTCTTCTTTTTTTTTTTTAAGATTTTATTTATTTATTCGACAGAGATAGAGACAGCCAGCGAGAGAGGGAACACAAGCAGGGGGAGTGGGAGAGGAAGAAGCAGGCTCATAGCGGAGGAGCCTGATGTGGGGCTCGATCCCACAACGCCAGGATCATGCCCTGAGCCGAAGGCAGACGCTTAACGACTGCGCTACCCAGGCGCCCCTCTGGGCCCTCTTCTGTCCCATGGATTTTTTGTCTGTTCTTTGATCAATACCATGCTGTCTTGATTCCTATAGCTTTATTGTGAATCTTAAGTTGGGTAATGTCAGTCCTCCAACTTTGTTCTTCTTTAATATTATTATGGCTGTTCTGGGCCTTTTACCTCTCCATACAAACTTTAGAATCAGTTTGTTGATAATCCAGAAAATAACTTGCTGGAATTTTGACTGGGATTGCATTGAATCTATAGATCAGTTTGGGAAGAACTGACATCTTGACAATATTGAATCTTTCTATCAATGAACATAGAATATCTCTCCATTTATTTAGTTCTTTGATTTTATTAATCAGAGTTTTATAGTTTTCCCTGTAGAGATCTTGTTCAGATTTTGTTAGCTTTATATACCTAAGTGTTTTTGGGTGCAATTATAAATGGTATTTTGTTTTTAATTTCAAATTCCACTTGTTCATTGCTGTTATGCAGAAGAGAGATTGACTTTTGTATGTTAACCTTGTACCCTAAAACCTTGCTATAATTGCTTGTAGGTTCCAGGAGGTTATTTTCTTGTTGTTTATTCTTACAGATTTTTTACATAGGTGATCATCTGTGAACAAAGACAGTTTTATTTCTTCCTTCCCAAAGTGTATGCCCTTCCCTTCCCTTCTCTTCCCTTCCCATCCCCTCCCTTCCCTTTTTCCTCTTCTTGTCTTACTAGCTAGAACTTCCAATACAATGTTGAAAAGGAATGATAAGAGGGGAGATTGTTGCCTTGCTCCTGATCTTAGTGAGAAAGCTTCTAATTTCTCACCATTTAGTATGATGTTAGTTGTAGATATTTTGTAGCTATTGTTTATCAACTTGAGGAAGTTTCCTTCTATTCTTAGCTTACTGAGAGTTTTTATCATGAATTGGTGTTGGATTTTGTCAAATGCTTTTCTGCATTTATGGATATGATCCTGTGACTTTCATTTATAGCCTGTTAATGTGATAGGTTACATTAATTAATTTTTAAAAATTTTTATTTCCAGTATAATTAGCATACAGTGTTATATTAGTTTCAGGTGTACAATATAGTGATTTGACAATTCTGTACATTACTCAGTGCTCATACAGGTGTACTCTTAATCCTCTTCACCTGTTTCACCCATCCCCCCACCCACCTCCCCTCTGGTAGCCATCTGTTTGTTCTCTATAGTTAAGAGTCTGTTTCTCGGTTTTTCTCTTTTTTTTCTTTATTCATGTGTTTTGTTTCTTAGATTCTACGTATGAGTGAAATTGTATGGTATTTGTCTTTCCTTGACTGTCTTATTTCACTTAGCATTATACCCTCTAGGTCCATCCATGTTGTTGCAAATGGCAAGATATTGTTCTTTTTTAAGGCTGAGTAATATTCCATTGTATACATACCACACTTTCTTTATCCATTCATCTACCGCCGGACACTTGGATTGCTTCCATATCTTGGCTATAGTAAATAATGCTACAATAACCATAAGGGTGCATGTAACTTATTTGAGTTAGTGTTTTTGTATTCCTTGGGTAAATACCCCATAGTGGAATTACTGGATCAAATTGTAATTCCATTTTTAATTTTTTGAAGAACCTCCATACCGTTTTCCACAGCAGCTGTACCAGTTTGCATTCCCACCAGTGGTGTGCATGGGGGTTCCTCTTTCTCCACATTTTCACCAACACTTGTTGTTTCTTATAATTTTGCTTTTAGCTATTCTGACAGGTGTGAGGTGATATCTCATTGTGGTTTTGATTTGCATTTCTCTGTTGATTAGTTATGTTGAGCATCTTCTCATGTGTCTGTTGCCCATCTGACTGTCTTTGAAAAAATGTGCATGTCTTTTGCCTATTTTTAGTTAGATTATTTGTGGTTTTTTTTGGCATTGAGTTGTGTAAGTTCTTTATATATTTTGGATAGTAACCCTTTATCAAATGTGTCATTTGCAAATATCTTCTCCCATTCAGTAGGTTGTCTTTTAGTTTTGATGACTTTTTTTTTTTGATGTAGTCCCTATAGTCTGTTTTAGCTTGTTTTCCTTGCCTCAGAAGATATATCTAGAAAAACATTTCTATGACTGATGTCAGAAAAATTACTGCTTGTGCTCAGAAGCTTTTTATTTTGATGTAGTCCCTATAGTCTGTTTTAGCTTGTTTTCCTTGCCTCAGAAGATATATCTAGAAAAACATTTCTATGACTGATGTCAGAAAAATTACTGCTTGTGCTCTCCTCTAGGGTTTTTATAGATTTGGGTCTCACATTAAGGTTCTTAATTCATTTTGAGTTTATTTTTGTATATGGTGTAAGGAAGCAGTCCCATTTCGTTCTTTCACATGTAGCTGTCCAGGTTTCCCAACACCATTGTTGAAGAGACTTTTTCCCATTGCATATTTGTGCCTTTGTTGAAGATTAATTGATCACTTAATCATGGGTTTATTTCTGGGCTCTATATTCTATTCTACTGATTTTTGTGTCTATTTTTATGCCAGTACCATACTGTTTTGATTACTTCGACTTTGTAGTATATCTTGATGTCTGGGATTGTGATACCTCCACTTCTGTTCTTTTTCAAGATTCCTTTGTCTATTCAGGGTCTTTTGTGGTTCTATACAAATTTTAGGATTATTTGTCCTGGTTCTGTGAAAAATGCTGTTGGTATTCTGATAGGAATTGCATTAAATCTATACATTGCTTTGGGTAGTGTGGACATCTTAACAATATTTATTCTTCCAATCCATGAGCATGGAATATCTTTCCATTTGTTTATGTCATCTTCAATTTCTTTCATCATGTTTTATAGTTTTCAGACTACTGGTCTTTCAACTCTTTGGCTAAGGTTTATTCCTAGGTATTTTATTATTTTTGATGCAATTCTAAATGGGACTATTTTCTTCATTTCTCTTTCTGCTACTTAATTAGTGTACAGAAATGCAATGGATTTCTGTACATTGATTTTGTATCCTGTGATTTTACCGAATTCATTTATCAGTTCCTAGTAGTTTTTTTGGTGGAGTCTTTAGGGTTTTCTATATATAGTATCATGTCATCTGCAGGTTAAACAGCCTTGCATACCTTGCATACCTGGGATAATTCTGCTCGGTTATACAGTATATAGTATATAATTCTTTTTCTATATTATTGGCATGCATACTTCTTTAACTTCCTATTTACCTTTTCTCTTTGAGGAAGATGATGGTGGTGATCAGACTCTCTGCAATCTTGTACTTACCTAAAGTTTGATGTTATGGTCAAAGATTATAGTCATCTTATTTTAAAGGATTTTTAGGAATGTGATTTTAGGATTGTGAGTATGTGCCATTTGTAAATATTTCAGTACTCAGTGATCCTTGTCTTGCCTTTTATTTCTTATGCAAGTGGGACCCAAGATGCTATTATTCCCAAATTAGGGACTTAGAGACTGAAGTCTAGAAATTAGGAAAGCTGAGGATCAGTCTTGATTTTGTACCTTAGTCACTTTTAACTTATTGCATTTCATAGTTGAATCATTTCTTTCCCTTACTGTTGTAAAGTGGAGACAGCAGGATCACCCACACATTAAGTAATTTATTCAAAATCTACTGAGTGCCAACTATATGCCAGGAATTATGATAAATATTAGGGATGCAAAGATGAATAAGATGAGGCATCTGTCTTAGAGGAGCTCACTGTTTAATGAAGAAGGTGAGTAATCTGATAAATAATAATACAAATGCTTTGAGACATGACTAGAGGTTTCTGGAAATTTAGAGGAGAAAGAAACTCTGCCTTGGGGAGTGGACATCTGACTTGGGTCTTGAGGGTCCTTTGTGAAGAATTTTATCAGTTCTCTCCAGAAAGATAAAGCAAGGATTGCTCTGTGTTCATGTTGCACAGACCCTCTCCCAAAGTGACTGAGATTTGCTTAAAACTGGCTATTACTACATAATACTATGTATTTTTTTTTTCAGTGTACAGAGTGTTTTCTTATAGAAGTCTCAGCAAGATGCCTGTAGAATGGATATGATTCCTCCCAAGTCACATGTGGGAAAGAAGGCTGAGTGCAGAAAAGTAAGTAACTTGCCCCAGGGCCCACTCAGTGGCGTGGCCTGGATTCAAACCTTGCCTTCTTCTGATTCCAAAACTAAAATTTTTCCTCTTGTTCAGCTCTGATTACGTAAATAATAGCGTCCAACAGCAGCATTTCATCAAGCTTCCTGTTTAAAATGGAACGTTTTTCATTTGTGCTTCCATTGAAGAGTTGGCCCAGATACCCATTAGTGAAAAGGAGCTTAAGAACTGCTCTCTCAGGCCAGCCCAGGGTTCTGTCCAACCCAATATTGTGTTGACAACAGAGGCCTCAAGGGATTTTCCAGGAAAGGACATCGTTTTCCTCTCTGACATTAGCCTTAAAGGTTAGGTGTACTCTCAGTAGCCATTTATGACTCTGACATTCATAAATTTGGTCAAACGTTTATGAATCCATTCATATTCCTTGCCGTACTTCTTTTGTGGTAATGAGCTCTGTGTGTTTGTTATTTTCTGGGTAAAGTAATACTTTGCTTTATTTGTTCTTAACTCACCTCACTCAATTCGAGGGAGTCCTCCTCCTCTAGCAAGGAATTGAGAATTATGAGAATAAGTGTACTTGAGTTTACCTTACACATGATCTCCAAAATTCTCTAGGTGTGTTTTATTTTTTTCTTGAACAAGAATAAATAAGATTGTACATTATATTTCTGTGGCAGAGGGACTAATATTTTATTTAGAGATTAGAATTCTGTCTCCTGGCATATTTCCTGTATACTTTTCGATGAGCTTACTCTGGAATTCCCTTAGAATAACCTCATTTCAGTATTTGTAATTCCTATTTGCATGTTGGAGGCGGCTCCGATCTGGCCCTGGGGACGCTTGAGGTAATTTTCGTTCTAATCTATTATAACTACTTGTGGAAAGTAGGTATATAGTAGAATATGTTATATATACTTCATAACTGATTCTAACGGATGTGTTATACAACATCATAAAGTAGGAGAAGAGTGCTGGCCCGGGTGTCAAGAATCAGGTGTTCTAGAACCATCCCTGGACTGTAGTGTCCAATTTTATAACATTAGGGATTGAATTAGGTAATTTTCAAGATCTTATTGTACTTTAATTCTGAGTGCCTGATTTCCTTGGTGATTTAACTGAATATAACCAGTTCTCGTTTTCCGAAACCCCAGTAGACCTCTCCCAATTCCATCTTGATTCAGTTGCTCTCAGTATTGTCTAAGGCATTAGACGGATCACATACACTGTTTTCTTTTATTCATATTGCCTATTTCCCACCTCAGAGATTTCTCGCAAATGAAATAATTATAATTTCTTCAGATTACACCCTTACAGAAATAATGACTGAATTTCCCATAGGTTATTCTTAAGTGATGGGTTTATTTTAGGTTCCACAAACCTATCCTGGTTGGCACTGGGCTTGAAGGCCTCCTGTGTATTCCCTTTGTTCTAAGTGGTCACCCTTGTAATTGAGTAATATCATCCTTTAGAAGTTATTAAAAAGTAAATATTGACCAAAGGCTCTGCATGTGAATCTGAACTTTTTCAGAATCCTAAGGCCAATCTTATCTGTCCCAGGCACATTTGTTTGTTGACTTGGGTAAAAAAAAAAAGTTTCAGCATTGGCCACTTACTGGCTTTGCCATGAGGAACATACATTTGGTAAGAATTGCTTTCTCTGCCCTTTTTCAAATAGCGAATGGAAGGCCATAAAGTTCTCAGTCATTTATATACATCACTCTGCAAATGAACACTCATCGTACCTCCTACTTCCTTTTGTGACCAGATGTCCGCCAGCTCTACCTAGAGGCCCCTAGTGCTCCAAGCACACCATTCATGATGTGGTGAAAACAAATGAACTTACAGGTCAAACAATCCCTTCTGTAAAATGGAGCCAGTGACATATCATAGGGTTGTGCTGGGGACTACATGAGGATTACAGCACACCTCTGACACACAGAGGGTATTTAAGTTTATGAGTGTTGGTTCACCCCACCTTGCACTCTGGTTCTCTAATTAAGCCAGCCAACGATGCAAATAGGAATGGACTACAGCAGCAGAGGAATATGGAAGCAACAGGACACCAAACTCCAGGAGAAAGGGTCTTCACAAATAGAGAAGTACTACAGTCTGTGAAAACATAAGTGAACTCAGTGTGACTTATAAAGCTGACCAGACTGATGGTCATTCTTTTTAGAAAAGTTACTTCTTATGGTCAAACTGGCTCTAGTTGTCATCAGTTGCTATGTTCTTTTTACTTTGCTACGTGGCTCATGTTAACTGCAATGATCTGGGTCTTTCTCTTAGATAGCCTACTTTATTAGGCCATAAAGCTTTATGTGTCCAGGTTTGAAATCAGGGCCCCTGCTTCTTAAATGGTTTTCTTTGACAGTTGAATACTTCTTTCAACCTCTTTGTGCTGTCAGAGAGTTACAGTCATGACAGAGTTGATTTCTGCCACCTGCCCTAGCATAGCCCTTACAGGACCTGTTTTCTCTATTCACCACCCAGGACCTGTATCCTCTCTCTGTATCACTAAGCAGAGGGATGAGGGGGCAGGAAAGGGAGAAAAAAGGAAACATAAATCCTGGGAAAGTCCTTTGAAAATCCTAATTTTACATAGGGTAAAAGTTCATAAAATTACACTCTTTTGGTGTCTCTAAAATTCAAACAAACATGTAACAATTTAAAAATGTTAGAAAAGAATGAACAGAGGTGCCCAGTTGGCTCAGTCTGAAGAGTGTGTCACTCTTGATCTCAGGGTTGTGAGTTCAAGCCCCACACTGGGTGTAGAGATTTCTTAAAAAAAAAAAAAAAAAAGGAAAGAAAAAGAAGAAAACAATGAATCACTTTGTTTTAGAAAGAATAGGCTGTATATTTATTCATAAAGATACTCCATTAATGCTGTAAGATTCAGAAGGTTGATTTTTTTAAAGTCCAAATCTCTCGTTAAGGTAAGGTACATAGTAGAAAGCACTTGGTAGACCATTGAGATTATAGTGATGAATAAAACACAGGTTTACCTTCATTCCATTTATCATCTGAGCAAGGAAGCTGGAAATATATTTATATATGCAAATTAAGATAATATTCAGGATAATAAGATAACATACTGTAGTGGTACAACGAAGAGGGAGACCAACTGTCATGGGGGGATTTGGGAAATGGGAGTGTTAAAACTGGGTCCTACAGAAGGGGTAAGGCTTAGACTGGCCTGTAAGGGGAAGAGCAGAAACTGTGTTTGGGGAAAGGCAAGCACCCTTGCTTGGAAGGATCTGGAGAGCGCCGGGGAAGGATGTAGTGGAAGACAGACGTGCACAAGCCACCCAGTTATCTACATATCTATTCTAGTTATTTCTTTTGAATGCCATCGTCTTATCTAGTGTGCATCTTGTCAGGACTTTAGGTCCCACGTTCTAATTTGGAGAGGACAAAGCTTTTTCTGAAGCCGTCTTGTGGTCTGCTAATCTGAACATCACACGGGTGTTCAGGTAACAGAATGATTGCTCAAAAAACTCACTACTGAAATGTTCCTTACTGGCTGTGAAGAAAGAGGTGGGCTTTGCGGGCTGGCAGGAGGAAGCTGGAAGATTTAGGCAGTGCTGCTGGTGGTGGAGTTTTGACTGTCCAAGTTTCCACGCTCAGTGCCTCAGTTTCTTCAGTCCTAAAATGGGGGTAATAAGAGAACCTATTGGGTATATATTCTTGTTTCATAGAACAAGGAATGTAGAGGGAAGTCTGTGTCAGGGTTAACTCAGCAGTTAATACTGCTGCTGGGAGACCCGCCTTTCTATCTTTCTCTTCTTTTCTCTGCCATGCTTAGCAGTTTGTTTTGGTGTGTGGGCTTCTAATGGTTGCAAGATGACTGCTTCAGTTACTGGCATGACATGGCCAGTTCCTGCTGGTGCTTCTCTCGACTACTGAGGGAAGTCTTTCCCAGAAATTCCCAATAGATTACCCCTCATTTCTCCTCGTTTATAGCTTCTCGAGGAAGAACCCATCTAGCTGGAATCAACAGCTGGCAAAGGAGAGGATTGACAGAGACCGGCCATGACTGTTCCCCTGGGGCTGGGGACAGCGTAGACTTCTCTGAGCTCTTGACAAGAGGGTGGTAAACACAGTAAAAAATATTGGGGCTCAGGGTGCAAGAAAGAAGAGGAAGCAATGGCTTTGGGGCTGGCAGCTGAGTATCTACCTTACTTCCTCTGTAGTGTTCCGAGAATTGAATGGAAGGACCCATAAAATTACTTAGCAAAGTGCCTGGCAAATGATAAGCCCACAATAGAAGGTAGTGGTTATTGTTATTTTTGTTCATATTAGCATTTAATATTATTTCATGTAAATGCACTTTTTCCTCTGATGTGGGCAGAATCATCTTTCCCTGTGTAGCTGATTTTATCTTATATAAGGTGTAGTAACTCTGATGTTCTCTCAAAGATGCAAATGGGAGTTCGTCTGTTTGCCAGCATATGTAGAATGGCAATGGTTTTTTTCCTTTAAGGCATGTGTTCTTCAGGATGTGAACTCTGGTGGCTCAGAAAGTCCAAGCCATGTGAGTAGTAGCCATCTGCTACTTATTAGCTGGGTAAACTTGGCTAAGTTAGTTACTCTGTGTCTTTGTTCCCTCATCTTTCAAATGAGTATGATCTTGGGGCTTAACTCAGAGATTCTTATGAGTTAACTCATTTAAAGCAGCATTGAAAGAGTGCTTAGTACATAGTAAGCATTCGGTAGATGTTAGTTGTCTGAAGGCCAGGCGTCCAAGGACTAGGACTTAGATTTTTCAACCTGTCTTCTGGAATCAACCTATAATCTCATTATGGGTTTAGATTAATGCTCAATGAGAGGCAGATTTTGGACTAATCACACTGTAACCACATTCTATGCTGGTGGATTTCTGGTGAAAGTGCATAGGAAAGAGAGAAGGGGTGTCCCAAACCCATTTACCTAATAGGGACTTGACGGGAGTATAAACACAGCTATTTTCATGATAAGGGCTTTTGGCAGCAAACAACAGAACTGTTGTCTACCAGGTTTGGAGAAAGAGATTTCTTTTTCTCACTTGGTGGAATGGTGGAGTTGCCTACTGATGGAAGGGGTGCTTTACAGTTTTCAGATGGTGACTGCAGCTCCAGGAACATGAGCACATTCAAAGCGGGAAGAAGAGGAAGGAGGCAGCACAAGAAACACCCATCTTTTATATCAGGAAGGCAAACACTTTTGTAGAATCTCCCAGCAAAATTCTTCTTGGGTCCTCTTGGGGAAAAGACCTGACATGTCCATGCG
Organism: Ursus americanus; assembly: GCF_024610735.1. Taxonomy (NCBI): domain Eukaryota; kingdom Metazoa; phylum Chordata; class Mammalia; order Carnivora; family Ursidae; genus Ursus; species Ursus americanus. The sequence continues at coordinate 36,060,370 of NC_142139.1, read as the reverse complement.
AGCTTCAGGAGAAGCTGGGAGAGTGAGCATTCAGTGTTTCCAGCTTTGTAGTTAGAGGCAGAACAAGGGAGAAGGGAGTCAGAAAGGAGTTGGAAATGGAAATTGGGGTAGCCAACCTGCATCATCTGCCATAATAGTTTTAAACATGAGAGCACAAAACCAGCGCTTCGTATTTTCACAAAGGCCGAGGCAGAGAAAGCAAAAGGCAAACAGAATTGGATGAAGATAGCTCTGCTCTGTCACATTGGCCCATCAGCTGCTGGTGAAGGATTTAGCTTCTCTTCTATTGTGTACTGTTGTTTTAAGGGAAAAAAACAATCTCCATTTGGTTTTACCATGCTGAGTGTTCCAGAGTCTCTTTGTCTTTCCATAATTTACTTTGCAAACAGAAGGATGCGAGGCCGGCCATTTGGCAGGTGGGAGAAAAGCCGTAAGTTACCTTCTGTTTTAAATATAAAATATCCTCTTTGAGTCTTGCCCTGTGGTGCTGGGAAGTCTGAACCCTTCCCGCATGCACCAAACTGGACTCACGAGGTTTTCCTAGAAGTAGTCTGTTTCCCATCTCCAGTATTTATAACCCTCTCTTAGACAAGAAAATGGACTGTAGTAGGAAGTCATATTAAGATAGAAGGGGGATTTAGGCCACCTCGGTAGTAAAAGGTAAATTCATTTGGTTGAAAAGATAAATGCAGATAAAAGCCCAGTAAACAGGAGCCCAATGCCCTGGCACAGGAAGCAGAGAGACAGTGGACTTGGCAGTCATCCTCGGGAGCCACTCACCTTTGCTGAAGGCTGGCTTCTGAGCAGCTGCGAGGGCCTGGGGGGGGGGGGGCTGTGCCCCATGCTGTGGGGGGGGGGGGAATGGAATGACTGCTGGGCAGGTAGGGACTGGCAGAAGGTGCTTCAAGAGGGTGCGGAAACAGATGAGCAAGGAGTGAGAGCCTGGCAGGTGTTAAGAGCTACACAGTCAAAACTAGCCTTAGGTCATGGTGCTCAGAAAACTTTTTCAAATATGCCCTTTGCTTTTAGAAAACAAAACAACACAATACAACAGAATTCCTTTGTCTTTCTTAGCAGTGAAACATCATGTTTAACTAGAGAACATCTTTATTTGGAAGTAACTGAAGGTGCTATGGACACTGCCTGGGCAGTCGCTGGCGTCTTGCTAGAGCAGTGTCGTACTTCCTGTGGTTCGGATCGCTTCATTACGTTGCCTGAATGTATCCCACAATATGTGGACCAGCCATCCACAACGAGACTTAACTGGTCCAAAATATCCGCAGTGCTGAAGTTGAGAGACTGCACTATCATAAAGATACATGGGGGAGAAAGAAAAATGAGAATCAGTACAATTGTAGAAGAATGTACAAAACGAAGAAGTGTTTTGAAGATAGGACTTGTAGGGGCGCCTGGGTGGCGCAGTCGTTAAGTGTCTGCCTTCGGCTCAGGGCGTGATCCCGGCGTTCTGGGATTGAGCCCCACATCAGGCTCCTCCGCTGGGAGCCTGCTTCTTCCTCTCCCACTCCCCTGCTGTGTTCCCTCTCTCGCTGGCTGTCTCTGTCAAATAAATAAATAAAAATCTTAAAAAAAAAAAAATAAAGATAAGACTTGTAAATTCTATCCAAAGGAATCTGCAGAGGATGGTTCAGTGAGTTTTGAAGAGGCTTAGGAGTTCACCAGAGATGGGGGTGAGAGGGGCTTCCTCAAGGGATTACACAAAGAAGGCAAGAAAAGACTGCGGGCAGAAGCCTATCCAAAAGCAGAAAGCTTCCAGATTGTACTATGTGAGAGGGAGGAAGTGCTGGGAAGTGATTCTAGAGGGGTAGACAGGATCAAATTATTACTGGCCCAGGAAGACAGTCTAAAGAACTTGAGCTCAGTTCTGTAATTGAGAACAATTGAAGAGCAGCAGGCAAATGATTGCTATAACACAAATTTAAAGTGAGCTAAGTAACTATTACTCTGAAATAAATGGAAAACTATTAAAGTGGCCCAGTTACCCAAGCCATTAGCGTTCTGCCAATTCTCCCTCCTTCCCTCCATCTCTCTGTCTTTGTCTGTCTTTCTGTCTCTCTTTCACACACATCTTTGTTGGTATATCCCAGGAAACATCTGTACTCTCGTATTCTGCCTTTGTGGAAGAGAGACTGTCAGTGATCAGTGAAGAGGTCTGTTCCAGGGGGGAGAGGAAAGCCAGGACAGGTCTCATCCTCTGGACAACGTGGAGGCACAAAGAGCTGAGAGATCTTTATGAAGCCAAGAGAAGAGAGACAATTTGGGCAGGAAAGAGACCACGAGAAAAATGAAGGCTAGGCCGTTATGATGTATTGCCATTTGGGATTTATGGGTTTGTATGTAGAGCAGACAAGGCACCTGAGGCTCCATGAATGAAGTGGAAGACAGTGGCCAGTGGGTTTGAAGAGAGCAATCCGTAGCAGTTGAGTCACTGGATAAGGACTTTGGTGGCTTATTCGTGTAGCCATCAGAGATGCCTGAGATGATGGCAGGACCTGGGGTAGAGATGAAAAATTTGAAGCAGGTGTCAGATTTATCTATGAATGTGATGGAATGGTTGGAAAATAATAGTGATGAGGGGTGGGTAGAAGATATTCAATGGCTTCATCTGCAGAGCAAGAGTGAGTTTTTCAATATATGGGGCAGCTATCCCTGGAAATAGCAACAGGAAGCCAGAGAATGCCAACTTAGTACTGGGGTGAGTAGTACTTGAGAGAGCCACATGTAAAGTTCCATTCTCAAGAGAGTGCCAGAAGGGGAGAGATTGTTTGGGGAAGAAGACAAAGATGTTGGGAAGCTCATTTAACATGAAATGGGGGTTCCAGAGGTAATAGCTAAAATTCTTCATGAAAATGGGAGCAATAGATTGGGTGTATTAGTTTGCTAGGGCTGCATAACCAAGTACTACAAACTGGGGGGCTCAAACAACAGAAATGTATTGTCTTGTGGCTCTGGAGACTGGAAGTCCAAGATCAAGGTGTCAGTAGGATTGGTCCCTTCTGGGGGCTGTGAGGAGGAATCTGTTCCATGCTCTCCTCCAGCTTCGAGTGTTTGCTGGCAATCCTTGCTGCTACTTGGCTTGTAAACATATCACCCTAATCTCTTCGCACTTTCACATGCTGTTCACTGTGTGTCTCTGTTCACGAGGTATTTTTTGTTTTTTGGTTTTTGTTTGTTTTTTTTTAAAAGGACACCAGTCATATTGAATTAGGGCCCACTCTACTTTCTCTCTAATTTCAACTGAGTACATTAGCAGCAACTCTATTTCCAAACAAGGCCACATTATGACGTACTGGGGTTAGGATTAAAATATACCTTTAATTTTTTGTGGGTGGGGGTCACCGATTCAACCCATAGCATGGGGGTGAAAGAGGGACAGAAAAGTATTAGAAAAGACTAAGGGACAGGAAAGAGCATAAGAGAGACATTCCCTTTAGCCACTGATCAAGAATGACAGTAGTGTGACAGTCGGAGGAGTAAGTTGGTCGTACGTTTCTGAATGTCTCTGTGGTGGCCCGGTGAGGTCCAGCTGGGATGGACGTGCCTATCCCAAGGCATGCAGGCTGGGTACTGTCCAATGCTAGAGGTATACCATTGACATGAATAGTCACATCGTTTACGGTGTGACTTGTCTTCTCTTCTAGCAGATACTGACCGGGCCTCAGAATATGGATGAGGAAGTTTGCAATGGACTCCACAGGCCTCTGAATTGGGAAAAAATCTTAGCACCTGTTACGATGCATGCTAGTATGAAGGCTTTCAAGAGGTTTTCTTCTAAGCTAAAGCCAGAGAATAGAAGCTATTATCTCTTTGTATCCATTTCCCCAGTGCCTTAAAATCTGATACAAAGTAAGCACTCAATAAATAAATGAAGAACTAATTCCAAATGCCAGTAATATGGTTATAATTAATTAACTGAATTCAGAGGGAAATATGAATTCAAAGATTGAATTCTTGGAAAATAGCAAAGTGTGAGAATATTGGAGACATTTCTGAAGGCTATAATGTGTCTATGGTTTGAATTTTTGTATGTCTCTGTAACACATTCTTTTCTCTTACGAAGTCAACTTCCAGAAGCGTTTTCTACTTGGCTGTTTCTAAGAGGTTCAAACACTTTTATTAGAAAGGTATTTAAAGATAAGTACCTGGAAAACAAGGTTTGGGTTTTTTTTCTGTGTAGGGGGGGTTTCTTTTGTTGTTGTTTTCATCTTTTTCATTATTGCAAATGTTGTAAGTCACTTTTGCCTGGTTGCACAAGAAACATGTTTTTGCATCTGTGGTGTGGGGGGAATTCAAATGCCTATAATAATGGATCATAGTAGGTAAATGGTGTGATTAATATTACCAAGTTAGTCCTAAAAGTCATAAACCATTCAGCTGAATTTATCCAGATTGTATGAGATACGAGAGAAGAAAATAAGTGTTCTTAGATGATCTATTCCAGAATTTAAAGTGTCACAATTTTCTAGAAGACTAGAATGATGCATCAGTTAGGATGCTTTTAGCTGCAAGGAAGGAGCAAGTCCAAATCAAAGTGACTTTAACAACTTATTGTCTCTTGGGGCGCCTGGGTGGCTCAGTTGTTAAGCATCTGCCTTTGGCTCAGGGCGTGATCCCAGAGTCCTGGGACTGAGCCCCGCATCGGGCTCCCTGCTCTACTGGGAGCCTGCTTCTTCCTCTCCCACTCCCTCTGCTTGTGTTCCCTCTCTTGCTGACTGTCTCTCTGTCAAATAAATAAATAAAAATCTAAAAAAAAAAACCCCCCAAACAAACAAAAAACCCCCAACTTATTGTCTCATATGGCAAGTAGGAGGTAGGACTGTGCTTGATTGAGGAATCCCACAGCTCAAGGACCCACAGTAGATCGGGGATCTTTCTGCTCCACCTCCCACCACATGTCAAAAAATTCCTTTAGGGTCACAGGATGGCTCTAGAAGCTCTAGGCATAACATGAATTCATTTATTCAACAGTTATTTATCTAGGGAATATTATGTGCCAAGGTTCTAGGTACTGGGAATATAATGGGACTATGTGGACACAGTGGAATGATTTGGCCATAAATTTCCAAAGACATTTCTACTATAGTATTAGATAAGAGACGAATTGTCTGCCTTTGTCAAGTTTACATTCTAACAGGAGGAGAGATCAACAAAAGGGATGGAAAGAAATAAATATGTAATATTTCAAGTAGTTGAAAATGCTGTGAAGAACAGTGAAGCAGCCTGTGGTCATAGAGAAGGGTGGAGGGGCTGCTTTATGAATGGTTGTCCAGAAAGTCTTTGGCTACAAGGAAGGGCCTGAATGAAGGATGGGGGTGTACCATGAGAATGTGTGGCAGGGAGGGCTTCTGAGTAAGCTCAAGCTCTTCACGTAAGGGCACGCTTGGTGTGTCTGAGAAGTAGCACAGAGGCCAGTGTGGCTGGAAAGGAGTGAGCAAGGAGAAGATTTACAGGCAATAGGATGTCCAAGGTAAAAAATGTCAGATTATAAAGGCCTTTATGGGCCATGAGTAGAATTTTGAATTTTTTCATAAGGTGGGAAGTTTTTGGTGAGTTTTGAGCAGGAAGATGACATGATTTATGTTTGTAAAGGATACGCTCTGTCTCCATGATGAGGAATTGACTGTAAATGGGGAGGGTGGAGATACGGAGTGTGCTTAGCGGGCTACGGATGTAGCTCAGGTTAGGGAGGTGGTCAGATTCAGGATATATGCTGACAGCCTCATTCATCAAAAGCCTGAGATAGGAACAATGGGAATATTCTTCCCGTGTGCCTTTTTAAGATTGAGAAAAGGTTTCCCAGAAACCTCCCAGCTTACTTCTTGGTTCTTATTTGTATGAATGACGTCTTAAACCTAGACCTCCAATTTACTGGCAGGTGGAAGGAGACCACAATGTGTGGCACAGACGGATAAAAACCACTCTGAACTACAGAAGGGCCAGACTCTCCAGGAGGACTTGGCCACTTGGAGGAGGGAGAAAATATTTGAGGATCTGTGAAGCTCAGCACAAAATAAAAATGTGGAGCCCTTGTTTGAAAATTATTAAAAATTTGAAAATGAAGACAACAAAGCATTGAACCAAGTTCAGGGTCCTTCTCTGCATGGGTTCCTGTGGGATTGCTGATGAAACCAGTTCTTTCTGTTAGCAAAGAAGCAGCTGTTGAGTGCCAACCGACGTTTTTTATCTCACACAAATTATATTCTGGGAGAATTTACACAGTCTTGGAGGCAGCATCAAGGTTTTCAGATCACTGAGTTCTTGCTTAGTGTCCTACCAGCTAGAAGAAGAAAGTAGTGCTTACTGGACTCAGAGGAGGTAATTCCTGCTCATTCTTACCCTCCTTTGCACTGTGTGTTGAGGGGAATCTCCCTTTGTCCATAATCTCAGAGGTGAATCTCAGAAGTGAACTCATCTACCCATTTCCTGACTGACTTCTCATCCCTCTAAATCCTGACCGCTTGACTCATTTAATGTCCTGCATCTTTCCTTAGACCTGATAAGGGCTGCAGTTTCTCCTTCCCTCTCTTCTGGGATTTGTAGTCCTGCTTTGACTATGCCTTTTGGGGTTTTGTAGGATATTTACTTCTAAGGGAATACCTGGCCCCTGACATTGTGACCAGTGTTCCTGGAGGGTTTACTTTACTGCACCCACACATTCTCTTCCCAGGCACTTTTGGTTTGGGTGTCTGTTGGCGACCCCATTAGTAAGATGCCATTGAAGTACACACTACCTCACTCCTAAGAGGAATTCTTGACAGTTGTCTCTGAATCTGTTAGTTACCTACATAGCTTCACAGCTTTCCTGGATTTTATATATTGTCATCGCGTGTCATCACATTCCACCACTGATGGGGACAAGGAGAGGAGGGGACAAACATCTCCAGAGTCATATTGCTACTTTAGAGTAAGCAATTGTTTTTTTGGGGAAAAGAGTATATAAGTACCAGCCAATAGGAGGAACAAAAGAAAGTGTACTTTAAATAGACAAAATTTGTTTTGTGTTTTTTTGTTTCTTGGGGTTTTTTTGTTTTTTGTTTTTTTGTAAAAGAACTTCTTGCCTTTTAGGGCATGATGTTTTTGTATCTCTTCAAGCAGAAGAGCAATCAGCTGCCCCCATGAGTCAGATATTCAGTGGTCAGAATAATTTGGACATCACCCTCTGAATCAACGTCTTTCAGTTTTTCTTCTACTTTGGATTAGAGTTCCATCTGAAGGCTGCAGGTTTCTAGGACATTATTCTTTCAGAATGAGCCCAAGCCCAGCAGTTTCTAAGTCAGGGAGACCTAATTCTATGAGGTTTACGATTGCTAGTAGACTTCAGTGTTCTATGTGATAATTGTGATGATGATTGAAAATGATCTAAATATGTTAAATATGTTACAAGATAAATAGTTTTCTTCTACTGAATTACTATTATTGGCTAATCATACCAAAATATGTATATAATCATGCCTGTATTATTTTAAAATTTTTGATTGAAGGTATTTTTTTTTTCATAAGACTGATTATGCCAGTCCGACCACTTTTGCTTGGATAAGTTCTTTCCTTGGTGCTGAGTGTCACCCTCTATGCCCAGCTATCACTTCTGACAGATGAGGGCTTCCAGTCCTACAAATGCAGACCCTGCAGGTCACATGTCCCTGAGATGGAGAATGTGATTCCTCCCAGGGGCCAGGTATGCAGACCGTTATATCGTCTCACACTCCAAGAGAGTCTCCCCTCTCCAGACTCGCTGAGCCTCCTTTGATGGTACAGCATCTTTATCTCTGACCCCTAAGCAGGGTCACTGTTGTAACAGCCTAGAGAAAGCTTTCAGGAATGAATGAGTGCGCAGAGAAATCAGGTAGCGCGCTCTGTCCAGCACGGTGATCATTTCTGACAATGCGGATAGAGGGACTTCTGCAGTCCATTGATTTCAGTGTCAGGCAGATGAAAAGTAGCATATTGATGAGCCTTTGTCATTACTTTGCCAAAGGTGTCTTGTCAGATAAAAGACCGACACAGGAAACTGACTTAAGACAGGCCATCACATCAATTTTCTTGGTGCTGAAGGAAAGAGAATGAACTGTGATATTTAAATTAATCGATGCCTATAGAGATACTGTTAAACTCTCACAATAAATTGTTTTGATTTGCAAAAAAAAGAAGAAGAAGAAGAAGAGAGGTCTACAACAAGGGTAAAGGACAATGGGCCACAGAAGTTGAAATAAAAGACTTCTATTCACGGCAACAGTGAAGTCGTACAACTGGGACTCTTTTTTAACATTTATCTCGATTAAAGGCTTATCTGTATAGCATGATGGTGTAAAATGCCTGTGCAATCTTTTTTAACTTCCCAGTATTGGGAACTCACAGCTGAGAGCAAAGGCCACTATGGAGTCTGCCTTCTAAATTCAGAGAGAACCTCAGGCTGGGGTTCCAGTTACTTTCCCAAAGGGCTTGCTAAAAGTATCATTTGAGCAGACTCAGAGATAAACTTAACCTTTTCCCAACCACTACTTTTCCCACTGTCTACTCATCCTCTCTTAGTATAAAGAAGATTGGAAAGGGGCCAGGAGATAACTGTTAGAGGCCCTGACCTCCTCTTACTTTCCTAAAGGAGAGAGAAGCAGACGTTTATTGGTCTCTTCTCTGGAGCTAAAGGGAATGGATGATAAAAGCCTTCCTCGTAAGGTTTGTGGGTGTCAGCAGGAAATGGACCCTGGCTTCCCACTGGATGTCTCCTAAGCGATAGGACTTGCAAATTTGCTTTGGTGTTCTGAGGGCAGGGACATTAAGGAAAGATAGTGGGATAATAAAGCCAAATGGAGGAGGCATGGATTGACTCTCGAGTATTTTATGGTTCCCAAGAATGGGCTGGGAAGAGCTGCAAATATAGAAGAAATAGGGAGGGGTGAATGTCAGCTTTCTGGGGACTCCTGTAGTCTGGGATGTAATGTGGTGGCCAGGTGTGGGCCAACTTTTGAAAATGCTTTCAGATTTTTAAAGGAAATACCTTGGAGTTGAATCCAGTGCCAACAGGGTCTTGGGACCACTTCCTGCCCACTTCTGCTTCATAGACCACACTTTGATTAGGGGGCTGACCACAGAGAAAAAGCAAGAGGAATTTTTGCACTGTTGAGGTGTGATTGTTCACAAAGAGTGTTTGGGCCAACAAAGAAGTGTGTGCCATGCTAAGACCTGTCAGGATGTGGATCTTCTCCTTACCTCCTCCCCATACTAACACCAGAGGAAAAGTAGAAAGGGGAAGGAGCAGAACAAAGTTCTAGAAAAAAAGGTCTGCTGGCCTGCATGGGTCTGAGCAGGGAAAAATCCTTGATTCTAATAAGAGGTTGGTCTGAACCAAGTGTGAATAACTAAAGATGACAGAACAGCCATGAAGTTGGATTTAGAAATTATTCATGGGAAGGGAGTCGGCAGTAAAACTGAAAGAAATTATTGGAAAACAAAAATTTCCACAATTATAACTCAATGACTTAAGATATATCAAATAAACCATTACATCATTTTCTCTAGTGAATTTTTTAAGCTGAGTAATTACAGGTTTATTTTTAACAGGGTAGGAAGTTTCACTCTTCATCCTCCACAAAGAAGGCATCCTAAAATCATGACAGCAGAAGTGCAAATGCACTCCTTGATGTGGGGAGGGCCGAAGTGCCGTAGTTCAAGGTCAGCCCGCCTCTGCTGACCTGACCTCTAACTGCAGACACAAGAGAGAGCCCAGGTCATGTTGGTCAAATTGGCTCACACCGCCCATGGCAGAACTTTAATGAAATAGTTCATTTTTGTATATGCCAATAAGTTTTAGCTTGTTTTGTTATGCAGCAAAAGCTATCTGATATAATGGTATTGCATGACATTTGAAAATCATCTTTAAAATGAAGTCATCCCATGGTCGCATCATCCTAACATAGCTCAGCATTTTAGAATTTGTCTATTACTTATGTTGGCCTGAACTTCCATTTGGATATGTGATTCTTACAGTTCCTGTGATGACATAGATAGTCTGGTCCAACTGCCTTCTCTTTCCGGCATGCGTGTGCAGGCGTGCACGTTCCCTTTGAAGACACTGACATTATTAAGTGATTGCTTGTGTTGGGTCACCTTCCACACCAGTGTTTCAGCTCCATGAAGATTCAGTCGAATTTTCACAGCTTCGCCGTGTCCTTGGTCTGATCAGAGACCTAGTATGCTCCAAGTGTGTGGTGAGGTGGCAGCAGCAGCATTAGCAGGAGCAGAAAGAACTCCTGGGCTGAACTTTGTGGCTGCTGACACTAACATTCATCCTGTAAAATGTTGTCTTTTGTGAGTGTTTTGGTCTAATCTCATTTTATGGGGAAAAATATACATTTTTTTTCCTGTATTAGCCTTCGACATTAAATTCTTTAAAAAATATTTCATTTTGTTATTAAAAAATTTTTTTATAAAGATTTTTTAATTCATTTGTCAGAGAGAGAGAAAGCTCAAGCAGGGGGAGCAGCAGGCAGAGGGCGAAGCAGGCTCCCTGCTGAGCCAGGAGCCCAATGTGGGCCTAGATCCCAGGGTCCTGAGATTATGACCTGATTCAAAGGTGGTTGCCTAACCAACTGAGCCACCCAGGTGTCCCTAAAAAAACTTTTTAAAAGATAGCTGATTTCTCTTTTCCCCTAATGATATGCTTTTATTTTTTAAAATTTTTTTTCTCCAAACGGTCAGTAATTTAATGGCAGTTAATCAAATCAGACCGAGGTAAGTGTTCTGCTTGGCATGATCTAGGAAATAACTATAGACCCAGGAGTCTGGAGATTTAAATTTTGTTGTTGGCTCTGTCACTGGTTAGTAGAACAAATTGCTTTGCCCCATTGTATTTCTGTTTTCCCCATCTTTTTTTTTTTTAAGATTTTATTTATTTATTTGAGAGAGAAAGTGAGAGACAGAACATGAGCAGAGGGGGAGGGGCAGAGGGAGAAGCAGACTCTTCGCTGAGGAGGGAGCCCGATGCAGGGCTCAATCCCAGGATTCTGGGATCGTGACCTGAGCCGAAGGCAGACGCTTAACCGACTGAACCACCCAGGTGCCCCCAGTTTTCCCCATCTTTAAAGTGAGAAAAGTGTGCCTTAATAGGCTCAGAGTAAGGAAGAGCAGATAACATGGGATCATCTGCTTCCAGTGAAGACAGTGGGTGTAGGTGCGTGAATTTGGGAGGTAGGTGTGCCCGAGGTGTCTTGTGGCATCCAGGAGGAACAGACTGTGGACTCAACCCAGAAGATCCAGCTGCTGTCAAAAGGCATCTCCTTGCTCTCTCCTCTCTTCCTATTCAAAATAATACTGTACCGGTTGCCTATAGAAATAGCACCATAGATAGGCCAGCAAGGAACTTTGAATGAAGAGGTGCCAGTTCAACAAACCAAAGCATTTAACGGCTGAGGGAGTCAAATTAATAGAACAAACAGAAGTACATTGTATAAGTATTATTAATACCCTTATCAGGATAGGATACTATTCTCATTAGGACACTGACAAAACAAAACAAATCTATTAGGTATTTAACAATAGAGGAAATAAAATATGATTGTAAAAATTAATAAATCCTCAAGCATGAATATTTATATTGAGTCCCACTCAGAGTCAAACAGAATGAATAAAAAACACAACCTAGGCACATCAAAGTTCAGAAAGAAAATTACTTTGAACTCCAAACTCTAAACACAGCCAAAGTATCATTAATAGATATGCAAGGACTCCTTGAAAGAGAGGGATGTATTTCAACAAAATGAAAAATGAATCAAAAAGAATGGTAGATATGATACAGTAAACAGCGATAGGCAAAGAAATAAACAAAACGTGTAGTTGTCTAAGAGTTGTAAAAATAATATAGAATGAAAAATCTCAGCATAGGTGTTGCTGTGGCTAGGGTGGGTTGTGCAGAGGAGGATGTAGGAATAGAGAGCTCTAAATGTACCACGATTCTAAGTATTTATAGAAAAACATTTAAAATATGTTAAAACTTCGGTGTAACAAGCAGAGAATTTTAAATAAAACACACAACTTTCAAACCAAGGGAGGAACAGTAAAAAATCCTTCCAATTAACAAATATAAGAAATGAAAAAAATCAAAATAAAGGACAATAAATAGAAAACATAAAGTAAGAAACAGGAAGAAATCTAAGGATATTATTTATTCAGTAAATGTCATTATTGTTTATAAAAAGCTAAATTCTCTCAGATAGTACTTTTAAAAAATATTCACCTATATGCTATATGAGATGTGACTGGAAGATAGTTAATAAAAAATAAAAAGGGTATATACCATGCAAATATTTCCAAATGGAAATATAGGTATTATCAAGCAAGTAAAATTTAAGGTACAAAAACAGTAAAACTAATAAATTCATAATAAAAAAGTATACAATCCCCTCAGACAATAAAACAGTTACAGAGTTACTCATTTTTAACAAAATTGTTGAAAATATGGAAAGCAAATTTTATGGAAAAAATAACAAATTCATAATCATAATGGAAGACTAATATAATTCTCCCAGAATTGAACAGATCAAATAGACCTAAAATGTCAAGGCTACAGAAGATTTGAACAACATAATAAACTAGTTTGGCCTAATAGATACATGTCGAATTTTGTATTTCAAAGCTTAATACATAATCTTTTCATATGCACAAAGAAGGGTTATAAAAGTTGAACAAATACTAAGCCACAAAAATATTTCAAATAAATTCTTAAATGTTAATTGTCTCTCCCACCCATTTCAGTTCTTGTTTTCAGAGATTTTATTTATTTTTGTGAGAGAGAGAGAGTGCATGAGCAGGGAGGAGAGGCAGAGGGAGAAGCAGACTCCTGCTGAGCAGGGAGCCAATGTGGGGACTCGATCCCAGGATCATGACCTAAGCTGAAGGCAGCCGCTTAACCGACTGAGCCACCCAGTCTCCCTCAATACCTACATTCTTGATGAAAAAAAGAGAGCAAAACTTTTTTCAGATAACTTTGGTTTAATAAATTATACTAAATTTCAATTTAGCTTCAAATTTCATTAGAAATAAGTGATAATGAAATCACATATAAAAAATTAGAACTAGGCAAAGTAGTACTTTTGGATAAATTTGTAGCCATAAATGCATTTTTTAGATAGCACAAAAAATTAATATTCAACTCAAGAAACTAGAAAATTAACTCCCCTCCAAAAAAAGTAATTAGTAAAGATAAAATAAGAAGGCAATGAAGTAAAAAGGAGCTCATCCCCAAAGCAAAAATTTTGCTCTTTTTAAAGACACACACACACACACACACACACACACACACACACACCACAAGACTAACCTTTAGTGATTTCAATTTTAGGAAAGATAAATGGACACTAAGTCTGAATATACGTGTGCTTAGAAATGTCTATACAAATATACGAGACTTATGGCTAATGCCAGTAGCCTAATAACCTATGTCTGTCAATTCTCCCTCCCTGATTCCCCAATAAAGTGGTAGAAAAGAAAGAAAAGGCTAAAAGAACACACACAGAAAGAGAATAGGAATGAGGTCATTAGGAGAACACAGACTTGAACACATATTTGAAAGTTGAGAGCAGGTGGAAGTGTGGAGATTGCTAGAGCGGAGCAGAGCTGAGTGCAGAGAGCAGAGCTGTTCTCCAGAGGAGCTAATCCGCTCTGTATCTATGGTTCCCAGATGCCAGCATGCATCAGAATTGCCCGGATGCTTGCTAAAACACACCGCCACACCCCAGCCCCACAGTTTTTGGTTCAGTAGGTCTGGGGTAGAGCCTGAGGATTTGCATGCCCACTAAGTTCTCAGCTAATGCTGCTATTGTTGGTTTGGGGACCACATCAGGGAACTGCTGATCTGAATAATAATTTAGGAGGGGCTCAGGACGTTGAATCATCCGGGATCATGGAAGGCAAGAATCAGACATGGACCAGAAAACAGGCTGCTTACCAAACGTCTGTGTGCAGAACCATTGTCCAATCTGTTCTTCAGCCACGTGCAGATGCCCTACAACCGGTTATCTGTCCTCAAGCAAGAAACTGGATGTTTTTTGGTTAGAGCCTTAATGAAAATGCCCGGTGGGAATTTGTATTGTTTCGATGCCCTGCGATGGTAATGTACCTATGCAATTAGAAACTAGGTACAGATTCCACACAGTGCTGGGAGTTCATTCCTGTCTCAATCTAAAGGGTCCTCAAGAAAGAGGCTTTCGAAAAATGTGCTTTTTTTTTTTTTGTCTCTAGAAAAAAATTGAAAGAAATGAAAAGAAAGTATCTTCACTCACATATAGAAGAGTTCATTTCTGTATTCTGTCAAGAATCACATTAGCACATGCACACATAGGAATGATGCATCTCTTAATATCCATATTTATAATGAAAACTTCTGCTAGCAAGGACTAGAGTAATGTAACCACTATATTTGTAACTGTTTGTAATGTGTCTCAGAGCCCTGATTTTCTCACTAAGGTTGCATTATTTAGTGCCAGACAAGAAAGCTACAATTCATGAGACAATAATCATTTTCTCACTAAAAAATGAATGAGCACTAGTATATATGCCTGCTGGTTTATTATTTAAAAATAGTTCAAGTCTTTATACCTTCAAATTCTGTTTTTGTTTCTAAAAATTCTATGACTTAACAAATGTTACTTTAAAAATTCAAGAGTCCAAAATCAGATCCACTCTAAACCGTATCCACCTTCGCTTTACTTGTGTGAACCTCAGTCTCTTACAAATTTCAACTGAAACCAAATGTATATTTCAAAGGAAGTTCCGGGAAAGACTTCTGCTTTGGTCTTCAGTAGTACGGTACCCTACCAGATCATGTTCATTGCTACACAAACTGACATCTAGCAGAGCTGTTTTCCTTCCAGTTCTTTCTATCCCAAGAATTTGTGACTAGGTCCACTTGCACCTCAAGCTTTCATGCTTTTCCCATATAACTTTTTTCTATCAGCCCATTGCCAGCAGACATGCCAAGATACTGTGTTGCCGAAGTGTCATAACTGAGGTAGCCAGTGTCTAGCCTTTGCTGCCTCAGTTGGATAGATGACTCCTGTAAGTGTCCAAAGGCTATTGGAGATCAAATTTGGTATATGCTCTGGTGAGAAAAAAGGTCCTCAGAAGATGAATGTGTTAACATAATACAAAAGAGAGAGAATGGAAAGCCTGTTCAAAAAAAGGGGGGGGGGGAGAAGGAGAGAGATTTCCTCCCTTGAACATTCAAGGAGAATGTAATTCTGATTATCACCATCATTTTTGTCTTTAATTTTTTTTCAACTCGTGTGAACTCTGTACATATGAATCAGATTAATAATACTAAAAATAGAAAAATATAGACAGTATCTGTTGTTCTTCAGACTCCATTCAAAGCTTCTCAGCCATTACCTCCTTTAATTCTGACAACAACTCTTGAGGTGGATATTATTATAATCCTCATTGTACTGATGATGATATGGAAGATCAGAGAGGTGAACTGACTTGGCCAAAGTTACGGACCTACTGAGGGTGTGGCTGTAACTCGATCACAAGTCTATATGACTCTCCAGCCTACGATCTTAATGCAAAGCTGTATGGAAATCAGCCAATAAGATGCCAAAGTTATGACAAGTCAAAAATCAACCATCTTGATGTTTGGTGTGATACAGAGCAAATTGACAAGCTGCAGAATGACAAATAAGTCATTCTGTATCAGAACAGTATGCCCCCATTTTGTCTCTGTGAAGGTCTGGCTCGACATGAGATGATTTGCAAAGGACTGATGTCCAGCGTTAGCTAATAGCATCAGTAGCCCAACTTGTAGTAATACGCCACATATCCAAACTTCTAAAGCAAATTCAAATATTTCTCCTGCCCAGCATTATTTTGTTTTTGAAAAGGAGAGACTAAGGCGTTTATAGAACCAGATTCATTCAAGGATCACTAAAGGATTTTTCTTGATATCAACTTCTTTCTTTTTCCATAAGAAAAGCATCTTATAGCCTAATTGGCATTTCTGTATGGGGATACTTCTTTAAGAAAAGTGATATCAGTAATTGCGCCTGAAAAATTACCTACATAATAAATGGATGAATAAATGAGACACCAAAAGTAGGCTTACAATTGAATGCATTGCAGGATAGTAGCTAAGTCCTGTTTAACAATCCCCAACTTTGAAAAATGGCTTCTATGTTTTAGGGAGGAAAATATTTTTCAGGGTAATAAGGAAAAAAATTAAAATGGGTTAGCAACCAGATCCCACCTTGTTACCTTTGTTTTTTGTTTTTTCAAAAAATTTTTACTCTTGGGCACCTGGGTGGCTTAGTCAGTTAAGCATCTGCCTTTGGCTCAGGTCATGATCACAGAGTTCTGGAACCAACCCCCACATTGGGGTCCCTGCTCAGCAGGGAGTCTCCTTCTCCCTTTGCCCTTCACCCTGCTTGTGCTCTCTCTCTCTCACTCTCTCTCTCAATAAATAAAATCTTTAAAAAAATTTTTTTTCTTTCCACATGAAAAATCTGTATATTTACCAATTCTTTAGAAAATTCTTCCTCACCAGTTCTATGGCGTAGCTTTCCACTCTCTCCTCTCCTCTTTCCCAGACACTGCTATGTTCTTGGGCCTCATCTCGCTCCTCGTGGCCTGGATAGGTAGCCTCCCTCAAAGAGTTACTATGGTTCCCTGAGCCCTTCACCTACTTGGCTGGCTGTGCAGAGAATTGAGCATATTTGTTGTAAAATACTTCCAGGGAAAGTATATTGATCCTTTTAGAAGATATTTCAAGGAAGAGATTAAAATAGTAGTGGTCATTTAATTTTTCATTGGAAGCCTACTTTGTATTACATCATATGACACAAAAGACTACCACCCCAATATGTCCAATTTTTCCTGCCCTCTGACCAAGTTTCCAGCTTCCTCATGAACATCCCCCCCTCGCTGGTCTTACAGACATTTTAAATTTGACATTTCCAGAATTTACTTGGCCATTCCTAATTACATACAGCTTGCTCTTTTTTTAAAGAAAAATCTAAATGCCATATTACCATCACATGTTTTTTGCACTCAGTACATAATTTTACCCTTACTAGGTATACATACTTGTTGAATTAAAGTAAACACTAAAGTAAAAATGTTTTCTACTTAAAACTTGTAACTAATGGTATTGCCCATAGCAACGTGGGGGTGGGGAAGGGTGTGTAGAGAGTTGCCAGAGGTGTAAATAACGTACTTTCTAGCTAAGGGACATGAACGATCTGTCTTTTCATTTTTTCTTTCAATGTGTTTAAACTTTTTTTTTTTTGTCACTCATAACTCAAAAACAGTTTAATGGAAAAACTTCAAGCGTTATATATATATTAGTCCTTGATGAGAACTACAATGTAAGAATAATTTTACCAACATGGAATTTAAAGATTTTTTATTCATTGAAGGTTAATTTTTCTTTTCATGAGAGAGCACCATTAAGTCCCTACAGACAAAATAATTTCCACCAGGCATCTGGCAATAGTTTCACTAATCTCAGGTTTCATTTTGAAAAATAAAATGCCTCGTCTTTTCTTTGAAAGGACACAGTCTTTGCCATAAAATGGTTTCCTGTGGGTCTAAGTTTGTCATATTTACTTCTGTGAAGTGTCAGGCTATCCCATGGATTCTATTTTCATTTGCTCCATATAGTTTGGCTTCACCTTTGCTTGTATATCTTTCCGGTAGAAGTCAGCAGAATGTCCCTGTCTGTAGAAATGTGTGTTTACCAAAGGGAAAGATTGGGCCAAGTGAAAATGAGGAAGGTGATTTGCATCAGCTCCCCAGACATCCTCCAAGTAAGACTAGCCCCTATTTAGGGAGCCAGAAGTATTTTTCCTAAACTTTTCCATTCAGGTTCTATCTCTTTACCTCAGCGATTCAGTGAACAGGAAACTTCAGGCCTTTTCCCACGTTGCCTGTTCTATGAATGAGTGTGGTCTAGAGATAACTTTTCAAATGCTTTCTCCAAAGAGGCATTGGGTCTAAAGGAGACCACTAAGTCATGGGCAGCAAGTAGGAAGGAAAACTGAAGTCATAGCTTTTTGGGCAAGTGCTTTCTCTTCCCACACATGCTGCCAATTGCTTAATGCTCCCATGAAGACTATGGCCATAAAATTCCTTCCAGAAGGTCCCTTTGAGGAAACAGAATAAACCACAGCCTGCCCATAATGGAAGGCGAGCAGGCTGCATTATCCTGTAAGGGTGAAGGACCTTTGGCTCCAAAAAGTCTCAGATTTTTTTCAGCTTGATTTATAGACCTGCTGAACCATCATCTCTAGGAAGCAGGAGATAATAATAAACAGGTTAAGGAATCATTAAGGCAAACCTCGCTCCTTGATGACGTTTCCTCCACATTCCTTTTATTAAATGCTTTTAAAGCTTGCCACCAAATAGGTTTACAATGCATTAAAACTCCTGCTGAAAGGACCAGTCTAATATAATATGGAAAAAGATGAGGAGCCATGAAATACTGCATTGAGCTTATCGGCTTAGATATGGAATAAACATCATCCTTGTGGTTCCCACTGCCATTATAAACTGGTCTTGTGGTATGCAGTTCTTACCACAGTCAATGCAGCTAGCAGACAAGATGCGAACAATTAAGCTACATTACAATTGAAAGGGGGTTTTTCCTTCCCAGGGAAGCATACCTTTCCATAGCGCTGTAACGATATGCAGACCTTCATCAGCTGGGATGCGCTGTTTTGTCTGGACTATCAACTGTGAACCTTTCTATTAGCATCAGTTAATCCTTGACTCCCTTCTTGTGTTGCTATTTGGGTTTCTTCCAGAGAGTGAACTGGTGCTATGGAGTTTAGCTGCATTAGCTAGTCATCACGGAAAAGGATTCCAAATAGGTTCTGTCATATGTGCTCCTGTGGGGTGGGGGGTCGTGGATTGGTCGACTGTTCACTCCTAGCATTTTTGCACCCTGAATGTGATCAGGGAGTAGCCAAAAGTTGGTGAAAGAAGGGGAGAAAAAGGTTGTTGACAGCACAGCAGTAATAGAATCTTGAAGCCGCAACTGGGGAATTGCACGGGGCTAGAAGAACAGCAAGGCTGAAGAGGTCAAGAAGCAATGAACCTTAAAACAGCTTTAAAAGGAAACAGATGAAAAGAATGAAGAATTCACCAGGACACACACAGGCCTAAAAGCAGACACAGAGGAATCCTAGCAATACTCACAAAAAGCATGAACTACTGCCAGAGGAGGGGGAGATTCAAGCTGGCTGTGGACATTTGGGAAGGAATACATTTTCGCGGGCAGGTTCAGGAAGTCCAACATTCTATGATATATATTTCACGTAATGAGCATGAACTTGGGTAAATAGATGAACAAGAACTGAACATTATTCAGTTTTATAAAAAAGCAATAAAAGTTAAACATCTCTGAAAGAAACAACTCTGATTTCTGAACTGCTTTCCATCACAGCCTCCTCTTTGTTATTCTCAGTGCCCCTTATAGGGGACACATTTATTTCTTCTCCTCCCCCTCCCCTTTTGAAAAAATACATTGCAGACTTCAATTTGCAGAGATACATTTTTATGAGTTTTGTGTCTACTTGTGATAGGCTATGGTCAAGCCTACTCTGGGCCTAGCATTGCAATAAAAACCACAATACATTAGTGACACAAACTTGTGTCATTGTAGTGTAGACAGACATTGCTTAATATAGCAGTAGATAAACTCCTGAATTTATGGTGTGGCCCCTCTCCTTTTCTAATGCAGGAATGGAAGCAAGCTAGTGACAGGGACTCCTCTCATGCAGTAGGTTTCTCATCCTGCCCTCTTTGAAAACAAAGCTTAGAAAGTGCCTTTCTGACAAACTTGGTGGGGCAAACAGGGAGGCTCTATGTACACTCTTCTGTCTTCATCTCATATATTTTGTGTTTTATTTGTTTACTGGGTCAACAGGAGATTGAAATGAAGGTCACCATGAACTAGATTTTTGTCGTCCTTCTTGTCAGTCTTTAAACCTAAATCAAACCTTCTGGTCTAGCCTCATTCTATATTGAAAATGGAATTGGCTTATAATTGTTTCTTATACTGTTCTTCTCTGGTTTTGACTCAGTTTTATATTAATCTTATAAAATTACTTGACATGATTTTCTTTCCTTTTATTTTTTGGAAGTTTGGTATAAATTGCCAAGAGAATTACTTGTTCTTATTTTTTTTTTTTAAAGATTTATTTACTTTAGAGAAAGAAGGAGAGAGTAGGGGGAGTAGGGAGAGTTAGAGGGAGAGTAGAGAGAATCTCAAGCTGACTCCCCGCTGAGCACAGAACCCGACTTGGGGCTCGATCTCACAACCTTGAGATCATGACCTGAGCCAAAATCAAGAGTTGGACGCTTAACTGACTGAGCCAACCTGGCACCCCAGAAGGTAGACTTTTAAAATCTAATGATTCAATTTCTTTAGTGATCATAGATGTTCTGTGGATTTTTCTGTCTTGTTAAGTTAGTTTTCTAAGTTCCATCTTCCTAGAAGGTAATTTCTGTGTCTTAATTGTCAAATTTACTAACTTAAATTTATATTCAGACTGTTTACTTCTTTTTTCTATCCTCTTGAATGGGGAAAGATGCTATATTAGTTGGGATTCTTCTGTTTATAAATAATAAAAATATGACTTTTATGGAAGATGGAAATTTGTTCATCAAATTGATGACTGGGTCCAGGTGCTCAAAAAGTGTTATTTGGTATTAAGCTTACTTTTTAAAAGATTTAAAAATTTATCGATTCTGCTTTTCTATATAGGCTCTGTTCTACTTTTTTTCCCTAAATGGGAAAGAAATGCACACCCCTTGCTCCAGGCTTGTATTCTATATGCTTAATTGCCCCAGAAAAAAAGAGAGAGAGAGAGAGAGATACTCTTTTCCCCAACCTTTTCAGTAAAATCCCTCCCATATGAATCACTTTATTAGTGATTAAGTCATTTGTCTATCTCTGAACCAATTACTATGACCAGCATGCAGGATAGATGGAGACATGCCAATCTTTGATTGGCCAGTCCTAAGAAAATGTGTTACGCTGCTCTTATAGGAAAGAAGAATGGGTACTAATCAGTCTAAAGTAATAGATGTTCACTTCATACGCTCAGCAGCCAGGAACTTTTTTCATCATTGCCTTGCATTAGTGCTAGACTAAGGCGATCTTTTAAAAAATACAAGGCCTCCTGGGAACCACTTGTTTGCTATAGGAGAATATATGGGAAATTGATGCTGGACTTAACTCCACTGAATTAATTTATTAAAGAAGTTAACATTGAGTTTGTGCAATGGAGATTGTGTGAGGTGCGGGTTGGAATAGCTCCTTTGGAAAGTGGGAAAAGTTAATGAAAGACACATGAACCATTTACAAGGGTGTTAAAGGTTGGGGTAAAATTGGGAACCAGGATTTATATTTATTCCAACTTAAGGTGCTTCGTGATTTCCCTCTCATTCTAAGTGAAGAAAATCAATGTTAGAATTGGGTCACGTTGGGCATCTTTATTATGGCTACCATGGAATGGGGAAGGGGCAGGATGACTGCGGGAGAAAGCCAGAAAATGCAGGACCATTATGGTGAAGAGAGCAGGAAGATACTCCCTGATGGCAGAGTAGTTTCTTCCACATTACATGGCCACTGAACACTACCATCCCCAGTACACCCCAAATAGCCCCGAAAGGAGTTGACACATCCCTTTAACACCATTTGTCTTCACACAGTTAGTGGCAGATCATCACTCAGCTACCAGGATTTTTAAGGAACACAAAAGCATTTTCTCAGATGAGGCTCAGTGCACAGTGTTGGATAAAAAGTCCCAATTTATCCAATACATCATTTTAGTGACCTTTACAAGCTGTTGAAAGGGTGGAAGGTAGCTTGCATTTTTTTTTTTTTCCTGAAATCCTTTTTGGGTTTGTGCAGTGAGAAATGAGAAGAAGAAAGAAAATGTGACAGGAGGGGGTGATCCACTGGGAGAAGAG
This sequence comes from Ursus americanus, assembly GCF_024610735.1. Taxonomy (NCBI): domain Eukaryota; kingdom Metazoa; phylum Chordata; class Mammalia; order Carnivora; family Ursidae; genus Ursus; species Ursus americanus. Next base: position 36,038,392 of record NC_142139.1, on the reverse strand, counting down.
GGGAGGGGTCAAAGCTAGACTATCCATGAAGTCAGAGTGCTACAGTGGGACCATATTGATAGTCTGGGATGTTGGGAACCTGTGGTCAGAGTGGAGAATTCAGATTTAATATTTTAAAGGTGGCTCAGTGTTGGGTGTGCAGAGTGATGCAAGAGGAGCTGACAAAGAGCTAGGAGAATGATCAGTGGTGACAGAATGGCCATCTTCTTGGCTGCAGGGGTCAAGGAGAAGGCCATCTTCTGGCTGCAGGGGTCAAGGAGAACTTCATAAGGGCATGTGGCATTTGAAAGAGTGTAGAAGGAAATGGGATTGTGATAGGCACACAGAAGTGGTTTCAGAAGCAAAACCTGCCTTTAAAGAATCCCTTTTTTTCCCTGAAGAATCATACAGATCAACGTTCTAGAGTTTCTATTATCTAAAGATCCCAAGACACTATTACCCTTAAACTTAAGTTTGTTCTTATCCTGTTCTACTCAGATTATATTGTTTGGAAATTTCCTTTCTGTGACAGATGCTCATCTTTATGAATATCTACTTGGGTCAGGCCCTGCAGGAGACCTAGTAAGACCAGGATGGCAGGGCTCAGACCTCTGCCCTCAAACTGTCCACTGCTGTTGGAGACCAATATACACACAGAGCACAGTATGATTGGAGATGTGCAGAAGGTCTAGAGGAAGCTTAAGAAAAGGAGTACCTGGCTTTTTCTATGAGAGGCCTTTATAGCAGTGGTAGTAATTAGTCTTAAAGAATTAAATAATAGTAACAACAACAACAGATGTGTATGTGGTACTATGTGCTAGCCACTGTTATAAGTGCTTTCCATATATAAACTCTCATTTAATCTTTAAGGCAACCCTGGGAGGTAGGTTCTATTATTATCCTCAATTTACAGATGAGGAAACTGTTTAATCACAGGAAGTTTAAGTAACTCAACCAAGTCTATGTAACTAGTAAGCATTGGTGCTTGGCTTCAAACCAAGGCCATGTGGCTCTAGAGTCCATGCTCATGACCACTACTTCACATAGGACAGGTGGCTGTTTGCCTAGAGACAAATATGGGAAGGCATGAGAGTATGGAATGTTCTGGAAATCACAAGCAGTTCAGTATGGCTCTATGTAAATGTACATAATTGAAGGTGAAGAGGTAATTAGGGCCAGCGATATAATCTGAGGGAGTTTAGATATTTGTCTGTTGACCATGGGGGATATATTGAAGAAGGTAGGACCAGAGAGGCGCCTCTAATCAGATTTTCCTGTTAGAAGAAAGTTCTGACCAAAGTATGGAAGAATTGGGAGGAGGCAAAACTCAGGACAAAAAGAACTGTATAGGGGTTTTTTGTTTGTTTGTTTGTTTGTTTGTTTTTGACAGATACCAGGTAAAAAGTGATGAAGTGAACTGGGACATTTGCTGTAGTTACTGGGCTGGTTTGGAGACATTCTTGCCGTTTGTGCATTCAGATCTGTTCTCTGCACTGAAAGTCCTTATCCTCTTCTTGTTGAGAATTACCTTTTTGAGATTTCCTTCCTTCTGGCTTGCAGGTTGCCATGGACACAGAACGACGATGGTGGAGGGTGAGAGAAGGGGAAAATCCAGAGTATTTCTTCTTTCTCAACATTCAGCATCTTCAGCAGTAGTTGCCTCTCCTCCATGGCTCTGACCCCCGCTCCTGCTGGGCGGCCTCCACCATGTTAGGATTCTTGCTCAGTGGCCGCAGCTTTTGGACTCTGGCGGCTCTGTCTCCTCCTTTTGTCTCTTAACCCCCAAGGGTGGTCATAGCTTACTGCTGTTGCTAATCTCTGACTTGTCTCACCACCCCATTTGGCTTCTTTCCATCACCTGTGTAGTCAATGTCTTGTTTTAAATCCTCCACTGGAAACACCTAGAGTGATTTCTGTCTTCCTGGCTGATCCCTGATTCCTGAATACATCCAAGAGCCCAACTGCATGGCACCAGGGCCTCTCTTAGGCTTAATACACAAATGAAGTAGAAGAGAAGAAACCGTGCTTGACAGGCAAAGTGCCAAGACTAACATCCTACAGAGGGCCAGCACTGCCCACCTGCAAAGCAGCATGAGCAGCTCATAAGTGGAGGGACATGTTTATAATAGGATTATTATTTTTTCCAGTTTTAATGAGATATTATTGGCATAAGAAATTGGATGAGTTTTTAGGTGTACAACATAATGCTTGGATATAGGTATATACTGTGAAATGATTATCACAATACCTTTAGTTAACATTGATCACCTCACATAGTTCCAAAAATATATTTTTTCTTGTGATGAGGGTTATTTTTTAAAGAATCCTTTTAGATAAGTTTTGACCTTTATTTGAATAATTTAGGTAATCTGAATCAGACATTATGTATGCCTTTTACATAAGCATAAAAATGTTGAAATTACCTAAAGAACCAAAATATAAGTTGCATTCAAGAGAAAAGACTCTGAACTCTTGCCATTTTCTTAGCTCTTTTAGAGACCTTGGCAGTTTTAATTAGTTATTTATCTGTCACTTGTGCTTTATTCCGAATATCCCCAGAGATGATGCGTGTGTGTATTTCAAAGGAACTGTGAAGAGGCCCACATAAATATTATTGTAGTAGTCAATTATTTTGGAAATGTCCGTTAGAAATACACCATTAGTTATTGTACAGTTGGTAATCCTCAGTATGCGAACTCTTCAAAGAACTTATATTTTTAGGTTTTCAAAACATTACCATAATGCTTAATGTAGTATAATATATAATTATATTGTCATAATGCTTAATATAGCATAATGCATTCAATTATTAAATAGAGCAGATAAAAATGATTGTAGAGACTGAGAGTTCTGTTACAGTTGGCATCATCCCCTCTCACCCCCGCTGTAGAGCTTTCATTTTTAATAACATTTGTAACTATTCAATAAATGAATCAACTTATATAACATGTATTTTTACTAAGAAGAAAATCCAAGTATTATGTTCTTCCAAGTTCAAGTTTTGCATTTCTTATAACTAGCATCTTACTATTATTATACAGGAGCCTGGAAATTAAAAAAATAATTAAACTCAACTTAGATGTGCACATGAAGAATGTAGCTTAGAACAAGATTCTTCGAGAGTCACCACTTTTTTATGTGACTAGAGTCATGGTAGTAAAGCAGCTAATTGAAATTCTAGCTCTAGGGAAAGCCGTTAAGGTTAACATACTTCTAGAAGGGAAAAAATGTTCTTGAGGCAAGGGAAAGCTTCCTTGCAAATCTCATATAGTATTTTTTAAAGGATCTTGGTGTTAGTACTTTATACCTGGTCATGTGTAGAACATCAGCCCGTTTTCTTTAATATTGCTTTGAATGTGATTCCTTTTTACATTTCTTTGTTCTGTTTTCCTTAGAAATGTTGTGTGTGTATGTATGTTTAGATCAGACAAACAGAAATGTGTGTCTTAAGGAAACACTGCTGAGGGGACAAAGTCCATACAACAAACAAAACCAGGTATAAACAGACAAGAACTTCCATAGTTTTCTTTTCTTTTCATGACTTTACTTTTGTTGATTAATGATCCTCTTGTAATGAGACCTGACGAAGTTACTCATTATGTTTTTCGTATATTTCCTATGAGTGGACTTTCTTACCTCCCAAGAATTTTACTTTTTTGTGAATTTCTTTGCAATTGTACCACTACTTTACATTTTACTTTCAAAATACTGTAACTTAATATAGTCAACAGACCCCAAACTGCCAACTTTCTGAATCCGAGAGTCCTAAGTGTGATGATATTGGCTCTACTTAGCAGCAGAATTTAGAATCTGATGCTTTTTCAGTTAATCCCACTAATTCAAACCATCTGGTGTCCTCCATCACCCTATACTTCAAGCAAAACCCATAATGTGTATTTTTTCAAGATTTTATTTATTTACTTATTAGAGAGAGAGCAAGAGTTGGGGGAGGGGCTAAAGGAGAAGGGCAGAGGCCCAAGGAGGGGCTCCATCCCAGGACCCCAGGGCATGATCCGAGGTGAAGTCAGACACTTAACCAACTGAGCCACCCAGGCACCCCCAAGCCCGTAATATTTTATTTTAAAATTAAGTAAAGAAAAAAATGGCATCTCAATTAGGTATAAAGATTACCAAATCATGGCAAAATCTCATGTGCTCTTTCATCAGTGTTACCCATATTTTTTCACATGTCTCGTTTTGGTGTTTTAAATTGAACATACTGAAATCGTAGCAAGTTCTTCCTTTGAACATTGCTCTATGCACTCCCTCTAGTGATACCACCATGTATAAACATTATTTCTGTGTGTGAGAGAATTTCCCCAGGGGCCCACAAAACATTTAATGAAGTGTGAAGCACAAACATTTCATTACAACATATTGTGTACTTTTGCCTTTAATAACTACATTCTTCATCCAAGAAGTCTCAATAGCTTTCAAAACTGAATTACAGTAGTATTATTTTTCCCAGAATATAGTTTTTCCATGACAGAAACAGCACTTTCCTAAACTATTGTATTTATTAGCAACCTGTTGCCCTTCGACACTAGTGCCATTTTCATCGACCCTAATCGAGTGTGTATCATTTAAACTTCCTTTAAAAATTATTAAAATAGTTTTATGTTATTGGATTCTTTTATCTTCACTGTACACAACCACCCCTGGAAAAGATGCACAGAAAAAGAAAGTGTGAAGTCATTGAACGTTACATTTAGTGGAGAATTACATTCTCCATTGCAAAAGTGCAAGCATTTAATGGAGGAGTTTGGAGGTAGTGGGGAGATCTTTCCCTCGACCGGGCACAAAGGAAGCAGTTAAACTCTGAATTCCTGCATTTTCATGTTCCCCACCTTGGTCCACTCCACAGAAACTCTCCCTTCTCCCGCCCTTGTTCTCTTCCTCTGAAAGGCAGCCTCCCATTGGCTCTTTTAAAGATTGACTTATTTATATTAGAGAGAGAGAAAGAGAGAGAGCATGAGCAGGGGGAGGGGCAGAGGCAAAGAATCTCAAGCAGACCCCTCGTTAAGCACAGAGCCGGAAGCGGGGCTTGATCTCACAACCCATGAGATGGTGACCTGAGCCAAACCCAAGACTTGGCAGTCCAACTGACTGAGCCACCCAGGCTCTCCCCCCGTTGTCTCTATTAGAGATTGATTTATTTATTTTAGAGAGAGAGAGAGAAAGAGAGAGAGCATGAGCAGGGGGAGGGGCAGAGGGAAAGAATCTCAAGCAGACCCCTCGCTAAGCGCAGAGCCGGAAGCGGGACTTGATCTCACAACCCTTGAGACGGTGACCTGAGCCAAACCCAAGAGTTGGAAGTCCAACTGACTGAGCCACCCAGGCTCTCCCCCCGTTGGCTCTTTCAGACACATGAGGGAATTGGGAAGCAACTTGCCCTAGTGACTCTGGTCTTCTCCCAGTTAACAGAAGCCAATCATTGTCCAACTCATGACTCTAAGTGGACATTTTAGAACAATCTTAGATGTTCACAGTGTGTGTGTACTTGTGTACTGTATCCCAGAGGCCAGCTCTTTCACAAAAACAGACCATACAGGAAACTCTGGCACATAAGAGAAAGCTGGTCCTTTATAATGGGTGCGTTCTTAATTGCAAGTGACCTAAGGCTCCTTCGATGGTGTGTTAGGGAATGTAACTTCTGTCTCTTTTCTGTAAAATCATAGCTGCATCTCACTGCCTCCCTGATGACTGGTTTCTATTGATAGTCTCTTCAGTCAGAGTTATGGGAAAATTCAAAGGAAAATTACGAAGATGATAGAGTTTTAAGTGGTTTGGGAAAATGGCATGTTTGTGCAAGCAGATATAAAGCTAGCTTCCTTTCTTCCAGAATCTTTTCTACTACGGTGAATTACCACAGAGCTAGTAAAAACAGCTACCTTACCTCTCTCTCTCCCCTACAAAACAGTATTTCACTAAGCAAAAAAATATTTTTATGGTTTCTTGAAATATTGTATTTGTGTTCATTAAATTGGGAACTTTTTGCCCACCATTATTTCCATTACATGCAACCCCAGAAGCTACTTTTGAATCCCTTAATAATTCTGGTGTTTGTGTGATGGTCTGTCACTAATTCATTAGGGAAGGCGGAGGAGCTAAAACTCGTTTATGGTCATGGAGTTGGGGACAGCAACATTCAATGACCCATATTATGAGTATAGAAAGTACTTCACCTTGGTCAGTGATGACCTTCATGGTTTTATAGGTGTTATCTAAATGCTGTTTAGCATTGTTGACTTTTCATTTATTTTTTAATTATCAGTAGTTTATGTCTAAATGATCATTAATATAAAACACACATTATTTTGCTTTCTTGGATTTTTTTTTAAAGGTGACCTGTGAAGAATGTTACCAAAATCTGTGTTTCTCACTTGCAAATTAAGTTAAATTGGCACTTGAGAAGCCTCTCTTAGGTAGATTTTTTTAAATAGGAGAAATAAGACAAGTTATTTCAGTGATTTATGTATCTGTGGGATATGCATATCATTAGTTGTTTTACGTTTTATTCTTGACCTATAAACTTCCTGAAAAACTCTTTCTTTTTGTTTTTTATCTGGGGGAAAAAATGAACAAATTGCAATTTTACTTGCAGTGCAAGGACTGTCCAAGCCATTTTTCATTAGTGGTGAAAGAAAAGGAGGCAGTTAGCAGTTAGGATCCTCTTTCTCTGACACCTGCTTCTTCTTCATAGTGTTTGGTAAATTAAGGAACTTATTTTAAAGGATGGTAGTTTGGCGATTTAAATAAAGAGTTCTGAAACGGCAACATCAAAGTTTTTACCAGCTCTGGTTCCCCTTTTTTAACTCTCCTTTTCCTTGCAAACTGCACATGAGATACACATTCACGCATGCATTCATTTGTTTGACACATAGTCATTGAGCACTGCCTATAGGCAAGTGGAAAATACAAAGATGATCAGACGTGCGTTATGCTCTCAGTCCACCTACTAAATGCGGTAGATACTGTAGATTGGCTCAATCTGCTCTGACCCACTTCTGTCATGCGTTTCTGGATTGTGGAGGGTGGGCACCTAGAAATAACATTTCTCAGATTCCCTTGTAGCTACAGTTCCATGTGGGCACTAGGTTTCACTAAACGAATGTACCCACATAAGACTTTGAAAATGGAAGTAGCAACATGAGCTTGGGGTCACAGTAGGGAGACTGAATATGGTGGAAGCATTTGGTTTTCCCAAGGCATCTGAGATTTTAGGCTCTATGTTTTGTCCCTGATGTTGTAGGTACCATGCATGGAGGCAGTAGAAATGGAATCTTTGGGCAAATAATTCTCTTGATAAAGTAAAATGGTTCTTTTGGTTGCATTGCTCCTACTAAGCTCGATTCCCTGGTCCTCCCAGTAATTCTATAAACTATGTAAGAACCTGTAATAAATCCCATTTTGTGTAAGCTAGCTGAAATGGATTTTCTTGTCTATTTCAAAGTACCCTGACCTTTATACTGAAAAATTGGCAGATATTGTGGGCACAAATTGCTGTAATATCCAATAAACAATAATTAGTGTGATAGGAAGGTGAAGATAAATTTGTATGGAAGATGGGAAGAAGAGTAATTATTTCTTGCTGGGGTGTTCAGAGAGAAAGCTATTGATTGTTGGAAGGGCTTTGAAAGATGGATAAAGCAGACTTCTGGAATGGGGAAAAGGGCCCACCAAATGAAGGAAGAGCATAGAATAAGAGATAAGAATGGGAGTAGGGCTGGAATATAGAAGCATCATAAGCAGTAATGAGGTATGATGAGATATAGTATTAGAAGGATAAATAGGAAATAATGAGACACTGAAATTTGTGTGTAGGATGGAAAAGAATCACTGATTGTTCATTTAACAAGTGTTTCTTGAAACCCTGTCCTGTGCCAGGCATTGTGCCAGACAGGATTCTGCCTCATTATGATTAATTTAGTAACAAAGTAAAGAATAACCTTTAGTGATGAGAGCACTGAAGACAGGGAGCCAAGAGGCTTTTACCAAAGTCTAATGAGTGATAATGAGCAATGAAAATAGGAATAGAGTTTACTCTGCTTTTACTGCCGGCTTCTTTACTTGCCCATTTTAATTGCACAGCACAATTTTTGACTTACTGTATTAATTTTAAAAATCTAATGTATGTTTTACACATACGTGATGACTTGTGGTTTGCTTATAATTTCATGTATGCATGGCTTATCACCTTCTTGAGACTACAAGTTGTCAATGAGTAAATGACTGGTATTTTAGGTATATAATAGACACAGTAAAAATCTTAATAGCAACCTCCAAATCTACAGAAATTATCAGAGAACACTATGACCCCATAAAACCAAATGAAAGCCAGGTATTAGCACAGGTCATCCAGGCTTTTGTGATGCAAGGAAAATTGGCTCAAATTTCCGTCTCATCTGCAGTCAGAAGACCTGGCCTCCCTGAGAACCTCTGAGTGCCCTCGTGGGATGGTTTGGGGGGTGGGTGAGGATGGTTGGGATTAGCCACTCTTCACTCGTCCCAAGTTCCTGGATCATCCAGTTATCCCAGTATGCCATTCTGTACCATGGTGAGCAGCACCCTGACTGCTTTACTGACCAAAATACGAATGCCAGCCTTGGGGTGGAGCAGGTTTGCTGAGGGTTAGAGCCAGAGAGGGTTTATATAAATGTGGAAACAGGCAAACACCTTTCAATTGGTTACTAGGAAATCCTGCTCCTAATAGTGATTCTAAGCACCCAACCCCCCCTTTTTTTAAAGATTTTATTTATTTATTTGACAGAGAGAGACAGCCAGTGAGAGAGGGAGCACAAGCAGGGGCAATGGGAGAGGAAGAAGCAGGCTCCTAGCGGAGAAGCCTGATGTGGGGCTCGATCCCAGAATGCTGTGATGACGCCCTGAGCCGAAGGCAGACACTTAACGACTGCGCCACCCAGGCGCCCCGAGCACCCAAACCCTTTAACCTTTCCCCAGTTACTTCTCTGTCAGATCCACCTGCCCAACGTGCTGCTTATCCTAGTCTCTCTTTGGTTCTCTTTTGTTCTCCTTTCTCTCCATCCTACTCCCATCTCCAATCCTCATTAACTTTGTAAATGGAACCGTTCAGTTATTTGTTGTTTTGCTATTCTCTCCTCTCCTCCAGACCATTCTCTTGAATTAAGTTAAGTCCCAACTTCCTCACTCAAGGCCACTTTCCATCTTGGAATTTTCCTAAACGGGGAACTCTTGTATTATCTGCTAATAGAGGTTCATTCTACTACACAAATAGTGACAAAGAGCATCTGTTTCAAGTGATTCCCCTGTCAGAGGAAGAGTGGGATTCCTGTCAGGAAAAAAGAGGTAAAATTGACAGTAGAAATTGATGTCAGTTTATGAAAAATCATATAGACAGAAGTAAAATTTCAATTTTTAAATTGTGTTAAATTCTTAAGTCAATTCCCCGTTGAAAAAAAAAGTAAATTACTATTAAAAATTTCTTTCTCTCTTTTTTAAAAGTTATGTCTAAAACTGCAAAAATTGAACCTAATTTACTAGTCAGTTTCACCGTGGTGATACTGAAATATCACTTTTATTTCTTTTTTTAATGATTTTATCTATTTATTTAAGAGAGAGAAAGAGAGCACAGGGGGAGGGCTGAGGGAGAGGGAGAGAATCTCAAGCAGACTGTGCACTGAGTGAGGAGCCCAATGCAGGACTTGATCCCAGGACCCTGAGATCATGACCTGAGCTGAAATCAGATGTCCAACTGACTGAGCCATCCAGGTACCCCGAAAATATCACTTGTAGTTGAGTTATTGTGCTCAATAAATAAATTTCTTTTAATGCCTTTGGAAATTTAAATTCCAAATATTTTTCTTTGAATCAACCAAAACTTTTGAAAAACTATATATATAATTATATATATATATACTTACAGTATATATAGTTATAAATACTTGTATATAGTTATATACATAGTTATATATTTTGAATATATGTGTATATTCTAAAATCCTCCCAAACACACTATTTTAATATATTAGGTGGTTTAAGATAAACAGAAACTTTATTCTCATCTGTGAGCCAGAGATATATTGGCTGGGCTATGAAATCACAAATCAATTAACAAAGGCATCAGAGGCTTCTAAAGCAAAGGAAAGCATTCAGTTAAGCCAGAAAAGTTCTTTCCTCTGTCTGATGGGTCATTTGTGGCTGGTTCACACTGGTACTTCACAACACCTGAAAAGAAGACATCAGACAGTGCCAAACAACAAGGCTTTGACCTACCCATTGGCTCCAAACATCCTGCTTTGCCTCATGAACAAACCACCCTCAGGCATCTTTCCTATTTTGGATTAAATTCAGTGGTTGATGTCATATGACCCATCTCCATTCACTTTTCTGCACATATACAATACTTTCAGCTCAGAATTCTCACTACTTTGGATAACTTAATAATCATTCATTTTCAGCCACAGGGTATGAGTACCTAGAAAGAGAAATTGTCTCAATCTTCCCTATCTTGAAAAATACAGCATAGCAAAGAATTTTTGATGAATTGGTAATGTGCAATTTGAATTTTACCTTCACATTGTTTGTGTGCAGGTATGTCTGTGTGTAGGTGTGTGTGTATGTGTGTGTGTGTGTGTGATTTTATGCATATTGTACTTCTGTATGTATGGCTCTAGCAAAAAATTCTTAAACTTCCTGCTATATAATTTCTCCATTAAAAATGGAACTCTGACACTAGCTCTGTCAGTTTCACTTGGATAGCTATATATTTTGATAAGCAGCTGTGATAACATGAGCTTTGTAAAGGAAATCTTGAGAAATCATCATCGTGAAAAGAAATCGCTACATTGATATATTTCATGCTCCAGCATTGAAAAAAAATGTTTTAATTGTTCTTAAGTGGCTTTTCTTTCTGTCATTGATGCCTTACAGGATTTCAGAGTGTCTTCATTACTTTCTGGCAAGCTACAGACAGGTTGCAAACAAACCAGTAGATTGAACTTTGCAGTGAGTAGCCTTTCTAATCCCAAACTCCAGAAGTTTTATTATTTCTTCTATGACTCTAAGTGATCTAAAAATGGTTGTGTAACTTGCCATGCACAGGATACATGTCCACAAAGTTCATTTGTGCTGTTCTCTACTGAAACATACCAAGACCAGAGCAGGGGACAAATAAGAACCAGCCTGAGTTAACCTAATGTGAAGAGCCACGCCATAGTAAGCTTTCAAGTGAAGTGATGAGAAATATTTTTCCCTTTCGAGTACACTTGAAAGGAAGGGCAGACATGGGCAAAGGCCAACCACCATGACTTAGCTCTATCAAGAAGCACTCCAAAGCAAGAGAGAACAGCCCAGACAGCTGTAGCACCTTTTTGGTTTTCAGAACACAGTTGGATGTAATGTCAACATCAAGGAACTGACAGAATGAAGCTAACTGGTGTGAAAAAAAAAATCCATCCTACTCCTTCTGAAGAAGCTTCTAAATACCAGTTGTCTAAACCTATTGATAAGCATGGATGCATTATTAATGAAGCCAGCAGCCTGCCCTGTGCTACTCAGATGGTTCAAGCATTTAGGAGGAAATATTTCTGTGAAGTTTTGCACAAAATAATGACAGTGCCTGTCTTAAATGAAGCAAGCTCTGGGGAAGCTGGGAGGACGCAGCTGTTTTTTGGAGAAAGGCAGAGGGGCACCACCTGCTGAAGACAGGGAGGCAGGCATGCAGTGGCCCACTGAATATTGACTGCTTAATAATTCAGGACAACAGGAACCTGGGCTCTTCAAACATGGCGCTGTCCCTTCATCGTGGGCTTTTCATCACCCTAATGAGCTACTTGAAGAATAGATGCTAAAGTGTCTTCTAGCAATTCTCAACAGACTGGGACTCAGACGGCCACAATGACAAGTTCTCCTCTGCCACTAAAGGGTCCATTTGCTCATTTCATCTTTCTTTCTTCCTCTTTTTTCTCCACCTCTCTTCCTCTTGCCTTCTCTTTCTTCATTTCTACTGTCCTTCCATTTATGTCCTAAGAATGCTAGGTAAAATACTAAGGTAGAAAGAAGCTTTAGAATCACTTTCTCCATAAACTGATCTATTAAAAGGACAAAAAAAGATACATGAGTGGTCTGATTAGGCTCCTCTGAGAAAACTTTGAAGAAGACTGTGTGCTCATGGGGGCTTTCCTTAGAGATTTCCAAAGGAAAGCTTGAAGAGGAATCCAGCTTTCCCATCATGTCATGAAGAAGGAGATAAAATCTTGGGCCCAGCAGAATGATTCCAGCCAACTGGACTGCCCTTAGGTTGCCACACACGAAAGCTGATTCTTGTGACTCATACAAATCATAACTGCAGGAGAGGATTCGAGGTTTAATTGGTCCCACAAAACAAAAATGTTGGCCAAGTGATAGTTTTATTTACTAGTTGAATATTTACCAATTTGCCAAACATAGTTATTTACCAGTTTCTTTGGTGTTTTTCCTCATCTGTTTAATAAGGATTTATTGTACCCCATAATGTGTCAGGCATGAGTTTGGGTTCTGGGGACAGAATGGTGATCAAGACTGACCCTGTTCTCATGAGGTTGACACTCTTTTTGGGCATTTACATATAATAAACTAATCAACTAATATTTAATGGCAGCAATTGCTGGTTGCGTTAAGTGCTTTGGAGGCTATAATAGGGTGTCGTAGGGAGCGTCATGGGGTTGGGAAAGGAGACTCCTGCAGACTAGAGGACAGTCTTGTGAGGTGGCATTTTAGCCGAGAAGAGGCCTGCAAATAAGAAGGAGCCAGCCAATGGAGTAGGTCAGATGACAGGCTTTCCATGAAGGAGGAAAGCAATTATAGGGATTCTGCAGTGCTCTGGGCCCTACCATGTGGCTCTAGAAGCTCTAGAGGCATAGTGAGTCCACGGGAGAGGGCATGAGATAAGGTCAGAAATGTTTGTCTTCAAGTAAATATGTCATTTCAGGATTATAGTATGTGGCCTTTCCAATATCCATTCTTCCCTCATTCCTTATTAACAAAGTTGTAATTTTATGCCAAACCATATTGTGCCTAGATAAGACTACATTTCCTGGCGGGTTTTTTTGTTTGTTTTGTTTTGTTTTTTTAACAGGTAAGGGTGGTTATTGAGATATAGGCAGAAGACAGTAAGACCAACGTTGGGTAGATTTCTGGGAAATCTCTTTAAGGGAGTCGACACAGCTAGGAGACATGATCTTTTGCCCTTCCTCACCTTCTTTTTTTTCTTGCCTGAATTGTGGTTGTTAGGCTAGAGCTCCAGCAGCTGTGTTGGGCCGTGTGTCAATCTTAAGAACAAGAGCTGTGAGTAAGAATGGTGCACAGATCTAGACAAAGCAGAGTCCCTGTTGACTAGGGTGCCTCCATATTAGCCTGAGTGTCCGGCCCCCAACTTCTTTCACATGGGAGAAAAATAAACGTCTATCTTTTCCCAGCCAATTCAATTTGGATTTTCTGTCGTATGCAGCTGAATGTGACTCTTTCAGAAACACCATCAGAAACACCATATCTGGTGTTCCTTTAGATTTTATCTTTTAGATTCAAATGCTAGTTATCGAAAGGGAATAAATATGAAATAGTTTACTGGGAAAGGAGACATGGCTAAGATTTAAAAAAAAAGAAATAGAGGTATTTTGAGAGGGAATTTCCCAGTACTAATAATGTTCTTCGAAAAATATTTTCAGAGATGATTCATATATACATTTTTTCATCCTTTTTAACATTTAGAATGAGACAACTTGAAAGCTCTTACAAGTAGAGAAATGAAAACCTCAAAATGTCCAAAAACCCAAGAGGGACTTTGTCAATTCTGACATCCCACTCTTTTGAGTTTAATGTATCATCATTACTTGTTATACCTATCCTTTTGAAGGGAATTAAAGTAGGTCAGTTACTCATATTTACCTTTTACCAAATAATTCCAAAAATTAGTTGTATAAAATTGTTTTTGAAAATCAATGGCTGTTCTTGGATATGTCTTCCTTCTGTTAATATTAACTGCCATGTTCCCTTTTGGGACTCAGGAATCCATGTTGTTATATCTGAGACATCATCATATTTACATTCTTACAAAATCATGCACATTAGAAGGGCCTGTTGACAGACTGGTTTTCCATTTTCATTTAGATAAAAGTAAAAGTATAGAGGAGGAAACATGATTGTTCTCCTTTAGTTGCCATTATTTGCCAAATAGGCATTTTAGTTATTTTACAATTCACTTGCTTATTGTTAAAATCTAACAGATAGCCATGATTTTAGAGATTTTTATGTAAATTCTGATACAGAAGACCATTGACTTATTTACCAGTTTTGTTTAATAAGTGGAATTATCCTTTACAATTTATTTGCTGAAAGGAGGTGAAGGGAGGGTATCAATTAAACATTGTTTAAAAATTGAAAACCTCATACTAAGAGAAATACCCCAGACAATCAGAAGTATGGTTGTGAAGGTGATAGACCTGTATACAACTAACCTTGGTACCAACCATGATGGGATTCATACTCTAAATAAAGTGGTGCTGAAACTCAAGGATAAGTTAATTCTAATAAGGGAATCAAAGAAGGCTTCTGGGATGAGGTGGCATTTGAAGGAAAAGACAGGAAAGATTTTGAAGTGTGCAGATTGTAAGGAAGGAAGGCTTTCCACAGAGAGAAGAGCATGAGCAGGAACCCAGTGGTGTGGATACGTCCAGCAAACTTGGGAGAACCAGGAGGGTTGGATTCCGGGAGGCAAGAGACGGGAGAGTGGATGTGGTTGGGGACAGTGCCTGACTCTTGTTCTTCAAAGCCACGTCTATGAAGGATACAGTAGTGGAACAAATGCCTAAATCAGCGACAATTAGGGGAGGTAGAGTGAAAGAGGAAGTAGGATGCTGGGAGAGAAAACAGCTGAAGTTGGACACTGTTTAGACAGGCTGCAGACATTTCAGTGACATTGCAACCAAGATGTGAAAGAGTCCAGCCATGTCACGTTTGGAAAAGAGCTCTTCAGGCAGAGGCCGCAGGGGGTGGTGTGTTTCAGGAGCTGCCAGTGTGTCTGACAACAGTTGAGTGTGCGAAGGGGAGTGGCAGGAGGTAAAGCAGGAGGGGTATGCGGGAAGCAGATCATCTCCAGCCTCCTGTGCCCTGTAAGGAGCTTGGATTTTATTCTGAGTGCTCAGGGAAACCATGGAAAGGATTTATGCAGGGAAGTGGCATGGCTTGGTTTACCATTTACGAGATCATTAACTGATACATGGAGAATAGACTGGGGAGGAAGCTAAGAGACTGGGAGGTCGTTGCAGGAATCCAAGTGAGGTATGGGAGTGAGTTAGTCTGGGAGGCGAGGGATGATATGCAGTGGATTTGAGAAACACGTAGGAGGTAGAATCAAAAGGATTCATTATTGACTGGATGTTGGGTCAGGACAGTGGAGAGGAAGCAATCAAATACGACTCCTTAAAGTCTCATGACTGAAGTTGTAGTGAAATTCCTGCAGTCACCATATTCAGAAAGAGGTTATAAAAGAAGTTGGGATTCTCTCCAGTTTTCAAGGTGCCTCTTCTACTTACAGATTATAGAACAATATAAATAGGTCGTGATTCCGATGGTATAAAAGTCAGACCTACTTAAATCATAGTCTCACTTCTTAAGGATCCACCACCCTATAATTTACTTTCTAAATAAATTAATCTTTCTTAAAATCTGAAAGTGGATGCCTTAAAATAAATATAATACTCTGTGGTAGTTGTAGGTTAATTTTTGGATTTTTCTTGCAACACTTTTGAAAGTCTTTGTTTCAGTTATGTTTTCTTGTTGATTTGGACAGTTTATAGCTTAATCTCTTTTTTTTTCTAGTGTTAATAATGAAATATTCATCCCCCATGATGGTGGTAGACAGATTCGGCTGAATAACTGAATACCTCAAAACTAATTCTGACCATTTAATTATTTTTCCTACAAAGACTCTGACCAGGTTTGTCGGGGCAAAGGGCAAAGAGGACGGATTTGTGACCCTCCTCAGTTTTGTACTGGATTTGGTGAAATGATGCTTTTGGGCCATCCCATAAGGAGTAGGAAAGAAGCCATATTGTTTGAATGCCATGAGGTCACCTATATAATTGATTCTTGGCTAAACTCTATTTTCAGTCTATATGCTGCCATCTTATGCATGACAGATTTTTAAATATCTCAGAAGCCATATATATATTTTGGTTTCCAAATTTCAAAATAAAAGTTTTCAGAGCTCAAGTAAATGAGAAGATGGGTAATATTTCTCTTGACTACTGCTATTCCACCACATAGAAAGAAGAATTCCTTTTGAAAGATGTATTTTTAAGTGTCTTTCAAAGAAGTTTGGATTTGGGCTCCTGGTGGTGCCCAGGAAGTGAAATGAACCATAAATGAGACACATCAAAAGTAACTTACAAAGAATTTTTTTAATATTAAAGTGATGAATCAGAGCTCAAATTAACAAGTAAAGGAGTCTGCCTATAATGAAAATCTTTTTCCAACATAGCACTTCATTATAAAGGGAGTTTTTCTATAATAGAAGCAAGTGTAATTACATTTTTATATATAATTAGGACATTATTATCATTTCACCATATCAAAGTTCATTATGAGACATCTCCGATACATTTTTCATAGAGCAAAAATAAAAAGAGAACAGGAGTCCTTCAATTAGATTCATATAAGGACATCCACAGAGACTGAGAGAAGCTGATCAAACAGCTTACTTAGCCCAAAAGGGACCAGGTAGAACCCACGTTGCTTTTTGACACAGAAGTTGCTTTTCTTTTTGTATCCCGCATAATTTCTAATTATAGTTTTTCACCCCATCCTATTCAACCACAAGAAATTAAAGGCGCAACATTCTCAGCTGGAACCCAACTTCCTCCAACATTTCAAGCTGCTGTCCCACAGCTCCTTGGTGTTTACCCGGCTTGGCATAATTCTTATCCTGACTAACAGAAACACCTGTCACACGGGAGGGAATCTAGAAACTGCTCTGTTTCACCAGTTTTATGAAAAATAACCAAGGCACCCTTCCTCCCCCGCCCCCACCACCATGTAACATCTTTGGAAGATACTTAAGTAGCTTCTAAAGCATAAAAAGTGACATGTTATGTAATAAATATAAAACAGATTACATAACATGAAAAATATGTCATGTGTCAGGATTTCTAAGTGTGTGTGCAAATAAGTTTTGACGTGTTGCAGTTTATTAACATGTTCAAAGTCAATTAAAACAAAATGCATTTTATGCGTGATTTTACAGTGAATGTTGCTTCTGGTGCAGATGAAAGGATGATGATAGCATGATTTCAGGACCGGACTCTTAGTACTCCAAACTCAGAATTTCGGAATTTCCGCTTTTCAACTTCAGACCCCTCACTAAGCAGTGCCCCCGGGAGTTTATCATGGATATTCAGTTTGGTTTTAACAGTATCCTCTGCTCTGCCTGCGGGATGTGTGGGATGTGTCAGAGCAGGGTTTCTTTCAGAGCCCTAATGAGATTACTGGAAGGTCAGCTGTAGGAGCTGAGGTGAGCTTCCGCCTTGTAGGGACTGGAAACAACGCACCCCACCCCCGCCCCAGGGCCTGGAACGGGGTCCTGGACTCGGAGACCTCTCTGCTCCACCCCATTCCGATGGCATCTGTCGTGTTTCTGTACAATTCCCACAGTTCCAAACAAGAAATTTTTAAAAAACTAAATGATCTCTGCTGCACGAAGTGACTTTATTTTAGGATGTGTGTGCGTGTGTGTGTATGTGTGTGTGTGTGTGTGTGTGTGTGTTTTGGTATACCATCAAACTCCCCACCCTTTTTTTTTTTTTTTGGACAACAGTTTGGTGTGAATAGATATATGTAAGCAAATAAAATACAAAATAATGATTAAGAAGATGCTTCAAGAGCTTCAGGTTTATAATTTTATATGCCCATTGTTATTATTATATTACATAAATATCACAATTAAGTGGATTTTATAATTAATAGAATGTATATAAATAGGCAGTTTATATATGGCAGTTTTACCTGGGCTGTAGAGATCCTTTTATTCTCTGTGTTTTGGGCTCTTTCCGGTGCATATTATTTCTCAAAATATCCCCGTAGATGCTTATTGGAACGTTAAAGAAGACTCCAAAGAACCAGGTCATTTATGGCACAGATAGATCTGAAATAATGCTTTCATTACTTAGATCAACTGCACTGCTTCTCAAAGTAGTGATAACTCATAGATATCAAAATTGTGATTAACTTGTTTGACCATTCACTTGTATAGCTGTAAGTATAGTTGTTTAGACAGAGAATCCTGTTTAAAAATAACTTGTCTCCCTAATCTCTTAAATCAAATTTAGGGATCAGTAACTTTTTACTATACTATTGTAATCCGGCCATGTTTTTGATTGTATCATTGCTGTTTTATGGATTAAGTGTTTATTAAAAATAGCAGGCAGTATTTCTATACTCAGGTAGACCTTCTGCTTATTTCTTTTGAATATTCATAAATTTTGGTTGTAAATGTTAGAATTTTCATTGAGAAATTATTCCTTAGAATCAGATGCTTTTTTCTTATACTAAAATGCTAAATATTAAGATGATAGTAAATTTAGGATGATAGTTTCTGTTAGTGATTCTTAAAGTAAGAGGGAAAATCTGTTAAAATGCCTTCTCATTTTTTGCCTTCTAAATTTAAAATCTCTAAGTTAGCATTTCGCTCTAATTAACCTAAAAAAAACCATCTTTCAGGTACATTATTTAAACATTGCCAGTTAAAAAGTCTACACACTACCTCCTTTTCTTTTTAGCTGAAACAATATTCAGCCTGTTGAGAACAAGCAAGTGGAAGGGTGAGCATATCAAGTATTGGATTAATTTTATTAAACCTTTATGATATCATCAAATTGTGTAATTCCTGGCCTATCTCACAATAAACAAATGCTTTGACAGAAAATGAACACGTTAATGTTGTGGACACTGACGGTCGTCCAGCTGTTGCTGACGCTTGCAGTCCAAGTTTCGAGGCTGCCTCACGTGAAACCGGCCTGTGGGTGAGGTGCTTTGCCACTAGCGTGTGTGTGTTCGGTTGTAGTTGGTTTTGCATGTTCTGATTTTTTTAAGATTCACGTGCTGTTTATACATTCACATGCGTTTGTTTACATATGTTTCTTCCATTTGACTGTATCCTTTGAGGAAAGGAAATCTATTTGCCATTTGATTTCATGGCCCCTGGTAAAGAGCTCTGCCTACCATAGGTCTTCAGTAAATATTATTGATTCGTTTTCTAACTGCTGATCACCATTACATTTTGGGGTGTGGCTTTTTTTTTTTTTGATTGTTTTATTTTAGTTCTGTGGTACCGCTATCTCCCATATAAGTGGAAAATTTCTCTTTCTGGAATATGTGAGTGCTGGTAGGGATGCCTGGACCTGCACGACTGTAATGTATGATCGTGTCCCCACTGCATTTGTGATAAATACGTTCTAAGGTTTCAGCTGTCTTCCCACGGAAATGTCAAGTATGTGCTTCTTATTTACAACAGAGGCATCTTTTCACAAATCAAAGAAAGTACAGGTTTTTCCACTTTGCTTTCGGAATACAGGGCTGGGTGAAGCACCTCTTTTAGCCTATCAAAGGACTGATCACACGTTCAGAGTCTGAAGTTATGCGGATTCATATTTAATTATGTTGGCCAATTATTTTGCTACACTCACAGAAGGGGGAGGATGGTGACATAGAAGAGAATTCCCAGACCACATAAACTATTGCTATCCCTCCTAGCCATCGCTCCCGTACTATCTACATATTCCTGTATCCTTTTTTTTTTTAATGAAACTTTCATCTGTGAAAAGAATAGCATTAAAATAAAACGCCACAGAAGGAAGCTGCGTTTGGCATCCAGCAATATGCCGGAAGTGCTTGCAATTTAGAAGTGCATTTTTTTTGCTTCTCCAGAGGGAAACATTCTTGATCTCATTGTGTTTACAGTAAAAAACTCCAGACATGTTTTTACAACCTTGACTCCAAATTGGACTGATTTATTGTACTTGAGAATGGGAACTCTGCTCTTTTTAACCTTTAGCTCCTTGAGGTTAGTATTAATAATTATTTTCCACAAAGAACGTGTGTATTATAGTTGTATTTCCTTCTATACACGGTGGCTGTTATTAACACAATATTCAAGGTGAAATTAAAAGGGGGCTTTGCAAGACTTAATGGAGAGACTCATTCTCGCGCTCGTGTGCTATTTTCTTGTGCAAGAAAATAGAAATTTTATGAGTGATAAAATTAAGGATCTAAATTTATTCTCTGTATTAATATTTCTGGCTCTAGGTAAGGGGCAGTTTATAAAAGACTGTAATATTGTGTTAAGGTTTCATTTGTGGTCTTCATGTGTCTTAGGATAGAATAAATCCTGTCACAAGTCTCCAAGTGAACCTCTTCACTCCATACTTCTCCAGAAAACTAGGCAGACAGTGGTGAACTGTCATTTGCGGGAGTGGACCTTTTCATTTGACTGTACAA
This sequence comes from Ursus americanus, assembly GCF_024610735.1. Lineage (NCBI taxonomy): Eukaryota > Metazoa > Chordata > Mammalia > Carnivora > Ursidae > Ursus > Ursus americanus. Next base: position 36,017,905 of record NC_142139.1, on the reverse strand, counting down.
ACAAAGATTTATACGTAAAATTTTTTCTTCCGTGACACCTGTGCTTAAAAAGCCCTCTCCGCAGCTCCCTACTCAGCCTGCGCGTACTTTGCAGTTCCAGCCTGCGCGTACTTTGCAGTTCCAGCCTGCACGCACGCCTTCTCTCAGTTAGATGCTTGCCGACTGACCGCAGTGAGACGAGCTGCTCCCGCGGAGCGCTCGCCCCGGCAGAGAAGCTCACAAGAAGAGCACAGACATGAGGTTAAGGCTCTCATTATTTCAGAAGCAGGCTGTGCTTGCTTTTCCTGCCTCCTCCTCCAGGAGAGTGCTGTGGGGTCGGGGTGGGGGAGACCTGCCTCGGTTTGAAACGCCGCAGCAGCAGTGCTTGTGGTTACGGAACCTTCTTCGTGAGAAGACTCAGCCCCGGTGCTGAGGCTGTGATGGTGCATCTCGGGGGCCGCTTGGACAGCTGTCATGGCCAGCTCATCTCTTGTCTTCTCTGACCTCTTTTGACCTCCTTTCATCCATAAGTAATGTCTGAAGTTTCATCCAGTGGATGATGCTTCCACTTCGATAATGTAATTATTAGGGTCCCGCAGTTGACCAGTTGGCCAGATGAGCATGAGGCACGGTCTCTTCCAGACGCCCTTGGCGCCTGACAGATGGTGGCGTCAGTCGTGTTTCAGACCACGGTGTGCGCCTGTCCCTATAGGCCCCTTTAAACCGTACCAGCCAAGTAGCGTGTGAGAGGGAAGGTCCAAACAGCAAGACTAGAGAGGATGCTCAGAAACAACTGAGAGGAAATAAAGAGAAGACAATATTAAAAGGACACAGTGCACACGGGGGGTGGGGGGAGTGGATATGCTTGGGGCATTGTCCATGAAACTGGTCTCAGCAATATCTGTTTCCATTCGCTCTGGTGCTTTTTCCTTAAACCCAGGATCCCATTTTCTGTCTCATCTAGTACTTTGGTGTGATTAAGAAAAAGCCTCCCTCAGATCAGACACAACTCCTAGATTTCGGTTGCCAGTCACTGCTCACTTGGGTGTCCTTGTGCAGGGCACAAACCACTCAGCTGTCCCTGTCAGCCATGTTTACCTATTGCGTCTTTAGTAACATCAGTACAAGGCAGTAGATCTCTTCTCTTGCAGCATCAGGAACTCGCCACCTCCAAAAAAGCACAAGGCCTGGACGGTCACTCCCTGAAGCCAATCTGCCATGTAGCCGGATGGACATGCTGAGTGTGTCACTTAGAGACCACTAAACCTAAATAACATACACTTAGTTTTATTTCCACAAAGGATGGTGGGCACTCGTTTCCAAATAGCGCCAGAGGGTGGCTTTATTATTGTTTATAATAAACTGGTCACTTCTCTCTCAAAATAAAAAAAGTGAAAGTGACCTTTACATTCTTGTAACTTTTAAACAAATGCAATGCTTTTTTACAGTCTGTGTGTGTGTATATATATATATATACACAGTGTGTATATGAGAAAAAAATGAAAGTGATCTTTACATTCTTGTAACTTTTAAACAAATGCAATGCTTTTTTACAGTTTCTGTGTGTGTGTGTGTATATATATACACACTGTATATATATATATATATATACACACTGTGTATACATACACACACACACACACACACACACACACACCTTGCACTCCACAGTTTTGTCTCTCATTCATTCAGGAACACATCATGAAGTGTGTGTTATGTTCGGTGTTCTGTTGGGGTGCAGTAAAAGGTGGCACTGTGCATGGAGGCATGGCTGCTGTCTGTGCTCACCAAACTCACTGTGTAAGACAGAAGTATCTCATAAGACCTTTTTGTGTATCTTAGAAGACCCTTATGAACTGAGTTCCCTTTCCCCGGAAAAAAGCCTGGGATTTTCGGCAAGTTATTCTCAGCAGGTGCCCACATCAGATTAGATAGTACCAGAGGGGTAGGATAACTAGTGAGATGGCCACCGGCAGGGAGTTTTTGCTGAAGTTCAGTTCTGCTAGTCTAAGTCCCTCTAAATTTCTCTTGAATCCAGGCTCTTCAGCTGACTATTGTCTGCATTGGGAGAAAGGTACATGCCCTAAATCGTCTCCTTGCGCCAGTCTCTCCTGGAGGGGCTAATGTCCCTCCTTAGAGCTATCAGTTATCCAAAAAGGATGTCAGGTCATGTTACTCTTCCCCTTTGCTGGAAACCTCCGGTTGGCTTCCTGTTGCCTGTAGGGTAGATACTGAATGCCTTAGTTTAGTGTATGAGTCCTCGTGGGGTATGCTTCAACCTACTCCCCTAGTCTCATCACCTGTCATTCTGTCCCCACTGCCACACATGCACATACAGCCTCAGCTCGCATTTCTCACCATTTCCCAATGCTGCTGCCCATCCATGACTCCAGGCCAGGCTGCAGCACACACCATTCACCACCTTTGTCCAGCTGGTAAGCTTCTCCTCACACATTAAAGATGCAGACCCCAGATGGAGTCTTGCTACATGTGGCCTGGCAGACAGTGCTATTCCTTCCTAAGAGACCCCACAGCACCTTTCCATTCCTTTCAAAGATGATATTATAAGTTTTCTGCTTACACATGCCTTCTGCTGATGAGATCCTTGAGGAAAGAGGTGTAGCTCACCATCCTCAAATCCTAGGGACCTAGCAAAACCCCTGGCACAGAGTGGTATGCTAATAAATGGTGCTTGAATGAATGGATACATAAAACATAAATTGATGGTGCCTGCTCCAAGGCCTTGTGCCATTCTAACCCCCTTTTATTCATTGTTTAAAAGAGCTAAATGAAAGAGTCATCCCATGGATGTCTCCATGGCGAGTACAGGGCCACCTCTGGCGTACACCATATTCAATATCCGGAAGAAGACGCTGTTGGTGCTTTGGGTATAGCCACAAAAAGCAAAGTACAGTGTACAGGCAGATTAGTTCTTCAGCACAGAAGCTTGATTCCTCACTTCTCTCAGCTGCCCCACTGTTAGCACTTGGGTCAGGCCTCTTTGGATGGGGCTATCGGCAGTCTTTATTTTTACCCCTTGTTATTTTCTCCTGGCTTCGAAGAAAGTACAGCATTGCTGTTTGGGTGATTGTTGCTCTGCGATGCCAAGATGTTTTAGAACAATGTTATGATGCCTGGTCGTACCTACTACCACTGAGACAAGCCCAGAAGTTAAATTATGAAGCAAACGTAAGCTTTGAAGAAATTTTTATTTAATCTGTATTCCCCTGTTTCATCTGTACATCCATCCAGCGCAATCTGCATCATTATTAGCCACATCAACTTGCTAAAAAAAAAGAGAGTAAAAAGTAAGACATCTGTGTCATAGCATTAATATATTCAAAGGTTTTTACTTTCATCTTGCAGGCATTAACAGTGTGTAAATGCAATGTAAGCACAACTTACACCAGCACTAAGTTAGCAGAAGAAAAATGTACTTAGGAGCCTCGGAAAGAAGGAGGGCTTGCCAAAAAAAAAAAAGACAGACAGAAAGAAAGAAAAAGAAAGAAAGAAAAGGTATGTTTGTGTGGAGGGGACAACCAGGTTGGGAATTATGTAAAAAGCGGAGTTTTATCTGTAGACAGAGTATTTTGCCTGTTGCTCTTCCATAGCTTTATTTCTAATTGCTAGCACAATTTCTAAGGCACTGAGGCAACCCTCAAGCAGTGTGCTGAAGGTGTGTTTGTGCTGCTATGCCCTCTGGCTTGGCTGCCAGCCTATTCCCTTAGATCAGAGCCAGAAGGCAGACTGTTTTCGAATACCGATCACCTCACCCGGACCTAATCCTTTGAGTTCTCTTTGGCATCTATTCCTTCTGCCAGTTTCCTCTTCTGTTCCTCTCTTTTCTTCTGAAGTTGACAACAAAGACATCCTCAGGGCCCTCCTTGATGTAAGACCACTCTTGATGTTATTACAGTGTGGTTTTTTTTGTACCCTAAAGTTGTGCTACTTTTATATTCAGCTAGCACAATATTTGCACACCAGAAGATAAAGAAAATGTGAATATGTTATACAGAGTGATAGTTTCTTTTAAATTTGTACCCCTCAGTGTTTTTTGATGTAAACCCTTTCCTTTCCCTGTCACTCATCTACATACCTGATCAAGAACCTGAAGGTCTTTCTTTATAGACGATGTTACTTCTATACCTTAAATTGGCCTGACCTGCCACTTTTAATTTTAAAAATATGGCTCTATGAGATATGGATGAATATGGAATTTCTATGAAACACAAAACTTTTGAACGGTTCCTGTCCTCTGTGATAGTGAGTTTTAAAAGGGAAATCTCCAAAGAGCTAATTAGTAGACAAGTAGAGCTCAGCCTGAACAAAGCTGAAAAGATTGCAGATAACTAAAAGGACCTGGCCATAGCTGACAAAAATCAAAGCCCTGACAGAGAGCTGGCAGTAACCTTGGGCTGCTAACTGACAGGGACAATAAAAAAAAGCCCTTCTGAACCTGGCAGAGAGTGACAGCCCCACTATAAGCTCTGGGAAGAGCACAATATCTCCACCACAAGGAAGCAGTCATCTTCCAGCAACAAAAAAACCAAAGGCTTTTGCTGCCCACCTCAACTCTGCAAGATGTGACCTGGCTCCTACCACCACTCGTGGAGGAGAGAGAGATGAGACCCGGGGGCTTTAAAAAGTTCCTTGAAAAGTTCCAGGCTAGTAGTGAACTTGAGAATGGGAAATCTCCTTCTGGAGTGGTGGGGGACGTGGGGGGCAGCCCAAGATCGAGAAGGAGCCAGGCCGTGGCCAGTGACTCGGGCAGAGGAGCAAGGCAGAGACGCTGCAAGTGTGGGTTGGAAACGTCTCTGCAGACCAGGACCTAAGGAGTCCCAACAGCCAACGAAAAACGGTGGCAAATAAAAGCTATGGCACTGGAAGGAAGCTCGAGGCATGGAGGACAAAAGGAAAGTGAGAATCAAGGAAAAGACTGACAGAAAGGGCAGTAATAATTAGTAATTCCTTATCAGAACACACAATTCATAAAGAGGGGTATGAAGCAGAGAGCCTCATTTTTAAACTGCTGGCAAGGAGAGAAAACGCAAAAAGCACGATCTTTAAAAACCCTCTTGAATTCACCAAGAAGCATGAGGAAGTTCTGGTAGGTTTATATTAAGTTTAGGCACTAACGAGTCCTGTTCCAAAATCCCAAAGGTGTAGAGTTCGTGAGAGATCAGAAAGGATGCTTCCGGTTAATGCTGAGTGGTCTTAAAATTTCTCTCTGTGTTTATGAGATTCCGTTATATATTTCTGGACATACAAACAGTTCTATTTAGGAGAGAAGCCAAGCCCTAGCGGAGTGCTACAAGTACGATGAGAATACTTGAGAGCGAGCACTTAAAAAGCATTTTGCTCTGAAACGCAAATGCTAATAACATACATTAGGTGGTTTCCATTATCCCTAGATAAGGTCTTAGTTCCAGACAAGTTCTTCTGCTTCTATATTTATTCCTGCCCAAGATACTGAAATCTAAATCCTGGCTGCTGCTGTAGCACTTGAAGACGTATCAGTGATCGCAGACTCCAGGGATGTTCTCTCCGAGGGAAAGGAGCGGCAAGACCAGGGGAAAGCTTTAGAACTGGAAACCTGAGGGATTTTTTTTTTTAAGAAGGAGGGCACCTAAATATGCTTCAATTCCGTGATAATGAATCTCCGTTTTCTTGCTCAGACTCTGATATCTGTGATCATATGCCTCCAAATTTCTATTCTGCTTCCATAATTACGTTATTGTGGTAAATATTCTTACATTTACCATCCATCAGAAGAGTGTCACCAGCGCTTCCCTGTCCTACAGTCCTATTTCCACAGAGAACGTGTTTGACAAGTTAGAAAGCTTGGCTTGGCTCAGAATGAGTCTGATCCCAGATGTCTGTGTGATTCTGAGCAGGTATGTCAGGTAATTGAGAAAGGTCGATCCAAGTCAAGCAAATATTTGAACACTTGGATCATGGAAAATCTGCCCCATATTAAACTCAGGGGTAGAAGAATAATTTTCCCTTTTGATTTGGGTTTGAGATTCAACATACATTTTGGAAAAATAAGTGTATATCAGAACAGCGTGTTTTTTTAATGTATCTGCTCATATTTATAACTGAGTTTGCAATAGAAAACAAGTCCCTCCCCCCCTTAAAACAAGTAACTCAGAGGCTTTGTAAAGCACAGCCTAGCAAATATTTGGTTTCTGATTCTTTTTATTTCACATTTACAGAGAAAGCTAAGGCTTTTCTGTTTCATATTTAAAAATGACGCCCCTAACTCACCCACAGTGGGACCTGGTGTGTTATTTTCTTCAGTAATGGAAGTAGTTTTTGGTGAACCATTTGTAGGGCTAAGTCAGACATCTTCATCCCAGAACACTAGTACCTATTTGTATGACCAGGATTCAGAATAATAAAGAGGGAAAATCTGGAAGGGTTTTGGTCTCTTGTTGTACAGATGCGTTTCCCAAGTTCCAGAAAGGTTGAAGCTACACAGTGACTGAACAGAAAGTAGAGCCCAGGCCTGACTCACCAGCAGAACTTCCACTGTTAAGAGGACATCCTGGGTTAGTTCTGACTAGATTACTTACCTGCTTTGGGGTTAATCAATCACTGCTTTCACGCTAGGTAAAAATAAACTGTCCAAATATAAAGGCCTTGACAATCATCTCTAGGCAGTATATCTTCCTGCCGCAATCCCCCTCCTCCCTTGCTCTCCTGAAAGTAGCTTCTCTTGCTTTCTTACTCTGCGTGGGTGGCCATAACAAAATACCATAGACTGGGTGGCTTAACGACAGAAGTTTATTTCTCAGAGTTCTGGAAGCTGGAAGTTCTCAAGATCAGGGTATCAGCATGGTCAGTTTGGGGTGAGGACCGTCCTCCTGGCTCTTGTCTTGCTGTGTCTTCATATTATGGACAGAGAAAGAGCAGCGTACTCTCAACAGGCCGTCTGGCCTCTTCTTATCAGGACTAATCCCATCATGAGGGCGCCATCCTTAGGACTTCATGGAATCCTTATTACCTACCAAAGGCCCCACCTCCAATATCACACCGGGGGTGAGAGCCCTAACATATGAATTTTGGGGAGGACCCAAGCATTCAGTTGTAACCCTTGCCATCATCGGTACTTCTTCTTTATTCACCTTTGTAAGATCAGTTTGAGAACACAAAACAAAAGTTGGTTATCAGCGTTTCCCCTCCAGCATCTAAAATGGTGTCCAGCACACAGGTACAATATCTGACATGCCATATGTTTGATAATATTTTTTGAGTAAGTGGAAGAACCAGTTTTCTGTTCTTAGTGGAAAATCAGATAGTGGCTCACCTGATTTTAAAAAAGTAATTCTCCATATGAATCTTAACTAGAATTCATGAAGATGACTCTAAGAGTCCACGTCCTCTTTCAACTTTTACTGGTTACACCTTCCTGACTGGCCCATCTATAACTCACTGATTGAAACCTCTCCTAGGATTGGTTGATGAGTGTGAATGCGGAAAATTCTTCCTATCTGGACATAAGCGTTTGTTTGCCTACCTAAGTGATTTTCCCTCTGTGGTTGACTGACAAAACCTTGAGGTATGTCATAACAAAATGGAAGAGAGAATTGAAAAGATTATATATGCTTCATTTATATAACGTCAGAAAGATTCTTGTTCCGTGAATTTCTTTAATAGGAACTCTTCAATGAATTCTTCAAATTCTTCAGCGACTTTGAATAGGTGCTTCCATTCTTTTCAGTCATCTAACTGAGCTTTTTTATTTTTTATTTATTTTTTATTTTTTTAAAGATTTTATTTATTTATTTGACAGAGATAGAGACAGCCAGCGAGAGAGGGAACACAAGCAGGGGGAGTGGGAGAGGAAGAAGCAGGCTCATAGCGGAGGAGCCTGATGCGGGGCTCGATCCCAGAACGCCGGGATCACGCCCTGAGCCGAAGGCAGACGCTTAACCGCTGTGCCACCCAGGCGCCCCTAACTGAGCTTTTTTAAACAGACTTCTCTGTGCCAGCACCCGCATCCATAGCTATCAGCTTAAAACCATAGAAATACTACATTTTTCCTAGTCTCCGCACACTGCCAGTAACTCAGCGCAACGCCGTCTTTCTTTTTCTTTTCCTTTTAGACTAGAAACAAAAGCATTTTCTAAAGGACAATATGGCTTTTATTTAAAAAAAAAAAAGACAAATCGGCCTGGATAATAAAAGATGAACACTTTTCCTGTGATAATTGCAATATACTTTAGGAAAATCACCAAAAGATATCAATGTTAAATGCCAAAACATATCTAAGAAATGACAGAAAGAACATTCAATATCATTATATCGGCACGAAATGTCACCCTGGATCTGTCTTTGCCTTAAGTAGTCAACAAACCTTTCCGTTATTTTCATAGTAGAAGCGAAGATACTTTGTTTCTTTCTCTTTTTTTCTCCTTCCTTCCTCCCTCCCTCTCTCTGTCTTTTCCTTCTTTCCCTCCCTCCTTCCTTCAAGTCTTAATATATAATTTGAAAGTATGGAAAAATTATATTTGAGAGCTTTTAAATACTTTTTGTTAATACAATTTTCTTTTGTTTTTGTTTCTTAAAAATTTGCTTAAAGTGTTTTTTCCTAAGTCTGTGTACTTCAGTGGAGACTATGTTCTACCAATCGTTAAAGTGCATTTAGAGTATCCTTATAAGCTAAAATTTCTTATGTCACTTAGATTGGAATAAAGATTCTTTTTTTAAAGATTTATTTATTTATTTTAGAGAGAAAGAGAGAGAGCACGACTGGGGTGGGGGAGGAGCAGAGGGGGAGAGAGAGACTCTCAAGCAGACTGTACACAAAGCAAGAGCCCAGGGTGGGGCTCAGTCTCACCACCATGGGATCACACCCTGAGCTGAAACCCAAGCGTCAGATGCTTAACCAACTGCACTACTCAAGTGTCCCTGGAATAAAGATTCTTGATGGGAAATTTTCTTTATATATTTTTATGTTGGAGGCTGCAACATTATTTCTACAAACGGAATAAGTCACAAGGAAGTTATCTATAAAGAATACTAAGATCTATGGTTGTAGAATAACTTTTGTTAACCATACTTTAAATAATGGTTTAGGTTTTTTTTTTTTATGATGAATAGTATGGGTCTTTCTAGATGTAGAGAATAGATGTAGAGAATCCTTTATGATTGTTTTCTTATTTAATTTTACAGGGCTTTGTCTTAGGAAACAATATAAACAAATTAAAGATCTTGAATATAAAGTGAATCTACTCAATCGAATTAACTTGAAAAAATAGTTGAATCAAGTCAGTTATGCTGAGAACAAATAGTTGAATTCAATCAAATGCTGTTTATAAAAGAATTTTCTGATGATTTTTCTCCCAAAATAATTGATTGTTAAATTACTCCTTTGATCCTAGCTCAGCCTGTGTAAACACCACTGAAATAGAATAAAAGATAATGTACATAAAAGCGATATAGAAAAACTTGTCCACCAAAGTCACAAAAGATGAAAATTTAGAATACTTACCTTTTTAAGAAAAATTAATTCCAGTATAGTTAGCATACGGTGTTATATTAGTTTCAGGTGTACAATGTAGTGATTGGACAATTCTATACATTACTCAGTGCTTACCATGCTGAGTGCGCTCTTAATCCCCTTCACCTATTTCACCCATCCCACACACACCCAAAACCAGAAAACAGACTCTTAACTCTAGAGAACAAACTGATGGTTACCAGAGGGGAGGCAGAATACTAACCTTTTTTAAAAAACCCTATTTTTAAAGTGTTTGTGGAAACTATGGTTTATATTAGAGTGTATTTGATTGTCTGCCAGTGACTTTTTTTCTTCATGATCAATGTAGGGGGGAGGGAGGAGGAGAGACACTTCATCTATGTAGTCCAAAGATGTTACGAAATATTCCCATCATATGAGGATTTCTCAAAGCAATTTAAGTGAAGAATTCTCTTGCTAGAGGGTGGAAATGTTCATCTTGTGTGTTCCCTGACCATTGTTACAATGATAGATTCAGCTGTGTTAACCTCCTTAACTATGTAGTTTCTAGCTTAACCCGAGCATCAGAATATTTCTAGTTCTTTCCTCCTATTTGCCAACTTTCTCTCTCAACAATGTACAGTAAAGAAGCTTCCAAAAATAAATGCTACCTCTACTTTTCTTTCTGTTGTGACCTAACGGTTGACTAATTATTATTGTCAGTGGTTTATAAGGAATTCTATAGAATACATTAAAATATATGCCCCTAGAGTGATAATAAAAATATTTAATAACCATTATGATAAAAGCATAAACCAATCCAAGTGAGTGCCTGCTGGATACAGCAGAAGGAATGCCGGCCAGTGAACAATCACTTTAGGCAGTCTGGTTGTATACCAATTGAATATCAGTCTTGTATACATGAACGTCCAAAAGCGGACCCATAAAGGAAAACATAATGTGTATCAACAACAGTATTCATTGAACTCTGTTTAGTGAAATCTGTTTACTGTGTTTGTGTGCATGTGTATACATACATACAAATATGTATATATGAATAGGTAGGTCATCTCTAATATAAAACACCTTTTCAAAGTACATCATTCTTAAACACATTGCTCCAGTATCATAAATGGCATTTAGAATAGTTCATGAAAGCCGATTTAACAGAAATACTGAATATTTGCAGTGAAAATTGGAATATATCCCCTTAGCCAAATTTTACCTTTTAATTTGAAAAAAGAATAATCGTGCCCATGACATAGCTTTTATTGCCCTTTATCATCTAAAATAGGATCTGTTAAATTTCTGCTTCTCTTTTTAGCCAGGTGTGATTAGGAGCAAAATTTATAAACTCTGGGGAACTGTCGGAGCTGTATCTCCTTATCTCACTCACTGTGGCTTTGCAGATTCCCTTTTCTCAGTTATCTTATTTGTAAAACAATGATTCCATTAGAGATGAGAAATACATACACTTAAAAAATGAAAGGTGGCAGGCTACTGCTGGTGATGATTACATTAGCTATCCCCCAAGCTTTCCCCGGTCCTTAAATACATAAACTATCGCTAACAGAATCCACGGCAAATCTCCGATTTGTGGCCAATAAAATCACGATGGTGTTTAAACTTAGAGCTATACTCTAGAATGACATTTCGTGTATCTGTGGTAACGATTTCCATCTGAAAGTGCTTCACGTAAACACTTGTTGAGGATGATTTTCCAGTTTTGCAGATGACGAAAGTAGGGATTAAGTGTATTGTAGTGTTTCAGAGTTAAGTCAAAGATTTTCTGATTCCTAGTTGATCTGTGAGACCCAACCTGATGCTTCCATTGCTTTGCGGTCCTTTGAACATACTGATGCGACATGCACTGTTTCTTTTTTTTTTTTTTCATAAACAGTCACAGAATAATATTTAACAAGAAAAGAATTTTTAAGTTTCAAAAGATCAAAATGATTTTCTAGTATAATAGCTTAGTGTCTTTTAATATAATTACTTCAGGTTTAACTTTTCTAGGTGAAGATGAACATCCCGCACTTTTCTCTAGGCAGTTCTTTTCTGTATTTTATCATCACATCAAATGTGCGTATATCACAGATTTGATTAAATAATGCTCACAGTAAACACCCACAATGGGTGCACGCAGCACTGGGTTGAAAGCGTTGTAAAAGCCAGCAGCTGTTCTATGTAAGGGGCTAATTATGCATGATGAGTGTCTAATTTGAGAGCAACACAAAGCTCATTTCATCTAAACAGCAAAGTAATTGATGTGACACACTCGGTGTATCGCTTATGGATTTTTTTTTATTGACCTTACAAAGTATAAAGATGAAAAATGAGTGAATGCCACTTGCTACTATTGGCTCAGGAACCAGGGAAGGGGGTAAATTTTCCTTGGGGAAGGACTTACGACTTGTGCGGACTGCTGAATGATTCTGAATACTTCGCTACTTAAATAGTAATTTCTTCATTCAGTACCAAGGCTGTGCATTGTAATGGAAGGTCGATCATGCCTTTCCTCTATACACCTGCAAAATATAAGAGCTACTCAGTGGTGTAAACATGTTGACAAATTCAGAAAATCAACCACAAAATTCTCCTTTAGCAACTTGTCTCATATTTATGAAAAAGCATGATTGAAGTATATCTGATGAAATAAATATTTTAAACCTGACTAAATATAAAGCATTACTGATCCTGATTCCTTCTTTAAATTTCATAAATTATTACAAAGAAGCAGCATCTGTTTGTACTTGGTTTCGTGCATTCTAAGGCAGGCCACATCAAGCCATTTACCATCTCTGGATCCACGGAGGCCAACCTGTACAACTCTGTGATAACAGAGAACATTTCCATCTTGCTTCTCATTCTACCCAAAATGTCTTTTCGAGTACCTGGCACATAGTTGGCAATCAAAAGGATATGTTTTGCATAAAAGAATGAATGGATGGAACTAGAGCAGTTATGATTATCCACTACTTTGAGCTTTAATGATGTCATATCTAGGTAATTCAGTGGACAATTCCTTCTGATTTCCATTTATTCCTAATAATTTTTTTTGTCTTCTACGGGAGAAGTGGCGTAACGAATCATACTTGGTTAGGCAAGACCCTTAGAATATTAACTCATCCAGACTGATGTACTATCACCGGATAAATGATATGACCACTTATAGGAAAGAAAACATGCTTTTGAAATGAATAGACTTCGGCTTGTATTCCACGATACTTAAACCCTCTGAGCCCCATGTCCTTTGTTTTAATACTCACCATGAAGAGTTGTTTTATTAGATGAGAAGACAGCTATAAACTCACTAGCATCACACCCAATAACATATAATAGGTCTGGATTACACATTAGCTCTTTCCCTCTTCTTTATAGCTATGTATATAGACTATTATTATATTCGTATTGAGAATTTGAGGGAAAGAATTCTTAAGAATGCATTGAAGTATTAGCCTTCTCTTTTAATTTCACTGTAACCCATGGATTGTGCGTGATCCTGCTGTTTTCACTTAAGGCTTTGCACAGCCTATCTGCTTATTTGATCTGGTGCCTACAAAACATATAAACTGCCTCTTGCCCTAGATGGACTCATTATCCAAATTAAGCGTACACACATAGACATAGATTTATAGCAAGAACAGAAACAGTTACTTAAAGGAAATCAACATTGAACTCGATGGGCCATATTAAACCCGCATTAAATCCACCTGAGCTGCACTTTCTTCTTGACAGGGTAATTGTAGGGGTGAGTAGTGAGGCTGAAGGGTGAAGTGGTTGCACAGATGGTAAGAGGGTGGGAGACAGGTGTTTGAATAGACTCACCCTTCCCACTAGGTTTGTCCAACTCAGTGATTCTCAATATATTGTTCTTGCCCCACAAGTTCCATTTTTATTCATATTGGTTCTGCAGATGTCCACTGAGTGAACAGATACAAATGACAGTAGAGTATGCTGAAATATTAAACATGGCATTGACATGGGCTGATCTGGCCATCAGAAAGAGAACACCATACATGGTATTCTTCTGTGATGAGAGACTCTAAGTGTTTCATGCCATCAGTGGGCATGAATTCTGAAAGCTATAAGCAAGTTTGGTCACCAGAAGAGAATCACCAAATCCTAAAATTTTTATCTGATCATTTATGTTAACAGTTAGCAGCGCATTATCTTCCGTAGTCCCTATCATCACCAGAAAGGAGTAAGCACATATAATAGGTCATCTTATTTGGGAATAAGACCACCGGAAGGTGCATTAGATTGATTCTGGCCCTGCCAGAGACCCCTCCAACCTAACTGGCAACATTTGGCCAAAGGTTCCGGAGGAAGTCATTCTAGGGTGTTTGAAACCAGTCATTGCACTCCAAAGTGCAGAAGATTTTGGACACCATTGTTTCAGAATGAAGCTGAGCAGCTAGAGACTAATCTGAAGAAGACAGTGATTGCGTAGCAGGAGAGGGTAAGGTGAGACTTGCTGTGAGGGAAGTAGAGAACACAAGATTTTAATGGTCTCCTTTATTTTATAGAAGGTGCTAGTAATGCTTCTCTTTACTACAACTACATTGTGCCCTTCAGAGAGGTTCCATCTTACCTAAAAAGGCCTGTAAATCCTTTGCTTATGGCTGCTGCAAAGGTTTGAATACTGAGCATCACGCTGCTTTCATGGGGGACAATGGCAGGCGCTGTTCTATTCACGAAAGACTCTTGAGCTGGCGGTCCTCCATCCCTACTGTCCTGCTGCAATATGGAGCCCATTCAGAAGGGTTCTACCCAGGGGGAGCAGCAGGGATTCTGTCTTCCCTCTCTGCAAACAAATGCATAGAAAACATTGTTTTGCAGTTGTTGACAATCCTTGGATTATAAACAAGTCTAGAATGTTGGAAATTCAAATCTCAATTACTCCTTCACCCAATATACTGAGTTCTTGTCATGTAATAGGAACCATGGCAGGTACAGGAAAAGAATAATGGGCAATGTGGACCTGGCCTCCATTTTCTTAGACTTAAGACCAACTGGCAGTCACAGACAGCAAACAGATAAGTACATAAATAAGTATTAAAGAATAATGATGTGAACTGATGTATAGAAGTAAAATATGCAGTGAGCATATGTAACAAAGTGATTTGGCCTAGACTAGGGGTCAGGCAAAGCTTCTCTCAGGAAAACACTATTTATCCTGACAGCACGAGTACTGGTTAGCCAGATGAAGAATGGGGAAGAGTGTTCTGGTCTTAGAACAGGACATACGTGAAGGCCCTGGGTCAGGAAAGAGTATGGCACAGTTGAACATGAAGATGATCATTTAAGTCCTCATTGGAACTTAGGTTTATCCCTTGTGCAGTGACACACAAATGAAAAATTGAAATCGAGGCTGAGGGGTGATATTTCTAAAAGTTCACTTTGGATGTGTTACAGAGAATTGGAAAGAGAAAACGTGGAAGTGGGGAAAGGGACTAAGACTTGGATAATATTCCCAGTGAGAGATGATGGCCAAGACCAGGGTGGGGCCGTGGGAATGGAGAGAGAGGAGCACGCATACATAAACCGGCTTTTCCGCAGACTACCTGGACCCCGTCCTTTCTCGCAGCTAATTAGGCCAAAGCATTGAAATCCTATCTTATTTCCTAAGAAATAATCGCTTTCTTTTCTATAAATAGATAACAGCAATACTTACATTGTCAAGGACAGTGTTTAGTCCAGAGAGGCACCTCCAGGAAGATTCCAACAATGTAAGGATACTTCCTGTACGTATAACAATAGATCGGAAGTGAAGCTGTATCGCTTCTACCCCTTGAATAAGGGGCCTTCTATACATGATACATGGAAAATAATCAGTTGTGTGTAACGATAAACTTATAACTTGGTATGATTAAATGAAATACCTAGATATATCCCAAATCACTTAAACCCCCAGAACTATAAATGCACAATATGCATTTTACCTAGACCAGCAGTCCTTCCTTACCTAGATAACTAGCAGACAGTGGCTACTCAGTGTCTTAACCCACTTGGCGTCCGGTCTCTTTGTCTTAGCTCAGTCTCCCCCCGGGCTGTCTCAGTTGTCTGGTGGACTTCTCTGCATTTCATTACCTTTTGCGCTCAGTCCTCTGTTCTCCACTTCTTCCTCGTGGTTCCTCTTTTTTCCTGTTTGCTACTAGCACTCCCTTTTGCTCTCCCACATCCCTTCCACCTGTACTTTCTCATCTCTTGCTGCACACCACACTGATTTCTTGCCCTCTCCTCTGTTCTTGGCTCTTTCTCCTTTGTCCCCTCACTCATGATTTCTCTCTGGGAGACTCTACTCCTTTTCATTGGAGAGAAGGAAGTTAAATTCCAAACCTGCCCAGTCAGGAATGACACCTGTGCCTCTACTGAAGTCAGGAGAAGCTGACAGGATGAAGCAAAGAGCACTCGTCCTCCTTCTGGGAAAGCAAACCCTGTGATGGTAACGGGATTTTTCAAGGCTCCATCAGCACCCGTGGTTTTTCCTCCAAGGTCAGCTTTCATGTCTGAGTTCTATCATGAAAGCTGCTCCCCTGGATGAGGGCATCCATCATCAGATGGAGGGCAAATACTAGCACATTTTCCACGTACAGAGTTCATCACACTTACAGCAGATTGTGAAGCAATCACCTCGCACGACATCAGTTTGAAGAATTTTAGAATTGTAAGGGACATCGGGCAAATTTGAAGAGCATGTTTGTTTGCAAGGGTAATTGGGTATCATTTACCAGGGAGAAGGCCCTATGGAGGTAGCACTAAGGGCAGTCTCGTTTTTATGGGATGGAGAGGGAAGGACAGGTTTCAGGGAATGGAGAGTGACTTGGCCATCCAGGAGGCCCCTGGGAAGAAGATGCCAGGAAAGAAGGCCATCCGCGTGAGGCACAGCAAATGTAGGGGATGCCCACTCTGTGTCTGGTTGTATGGGGGGCTGGAGCTGGTGTGTACAGCTTTGACATTGGAGACTGTGTTCAACTACTTGTGAATTTTAGCTGCCCAAATCTCAAAAGTCACAGAAAAAGGAATATGAAGGCTTGCAGATTTTTATATATTCATTCAACAAATAATTATTAAGCCTTTACTTTGTGTTAGGCACTGTTTTTGGCAGTGAGAATACAGTAGTGAACAAAACACAATTTCTATCCTTAAGGAGCTTATATTCTCATGTAGAAGACAGATAACAAGCCCCCAAACAAATAAATATACTATTACTACTGTTACTCTTAGCTACACTACTCTTACTAAAGCTACCTCTATTTCTGTACTACTACTAATGATAATTAACATTTAGGTAATGCTTACAATTGACCAAGTATTTTTCTGATTCTCTTACATACATTACCTCCCTTAATTTTCACAATCCTCTTTTAAGATAGGTACTATCATAATTCCCCTTTTATAGATTAGACACAGAGAGTTTAAGTGCCTTGCTCAGAATCACATGGCTGTAAGTGGAAGAGTTATATGAGGTCAGTGATAAATATTCTGAGGAAAAATAAAGATTAGTGAATGCCATCTACAGATTTAGCCAATGGAAGCAATATATTAGAGAATGACAACATAGTCTTTGGACTCTGGGATGTTGGATCAAGGTGCTACATCTTTGTTCTGTGATTTTAGGCAAATTATATTGTTTACTTTGGACCTCAGATTTCTCATCTGTTAAATGGGGATAATAAAACCTAGTGAGAGGAGTTTCTGTAAGCATAAAATAAAATTAAATTATATAGTGATTGTAAAGGACTCACCACAGGCCTGGCATACGATACATACATCAAAATTAACAGGGCTTGAAGCTCAACAATAGCCAAAACAAAGTTAGGTGAAAACAAATTGCCCGTGGCTGAATGTTTCTAGAATGGGAAGGAATTATGTTTCTTTAAGGATTTAGAACTCCAAGGATTAAGGAATATAGAAGATTTAGATCTTCCCAAGGGAAATGGACTCTTTCAAGAAATAATTATTTTTGGCAGATGCAAGAGGGTAGAGTCTCCCCAAGGAGCTCAGACTGGCTAGACGGAGGGAGGACGGGGGAGGGAGCACTGAACATGAGAGAGAAGCTGAGCCCTAGGGGTTGTGGGGCTTTCCTACTGAAGGAGACCGCTGTGGCCAGACGGGATCACACAACCCCTCTTGGTCACACAACACAGGCTAACAGCAAAAGGGCTGGGGCCAGCCTGGAGACTTGTTCCCGAAGGACATCTTACCTGGAGAAGTATAGGTAGATCTTTATAGAGATCTAAGAGAAGGAAACGTCACCTGAGACATTGATGTCTGTTTTCCTTAGTCTTCTATAACGTTATACTCCCTCCTTTTGCTTTTCCCAGACCTGCTGTGTTTGGCAGGACCCCGATGGTATTTACCATTATTGTAATATGAAAAAATAAATGTTTGTTGTCTCTAATGTGCTCCTCAGTTTCTTTCTCCTCCCTCTAATCGTGGTCTTTGCTTACCAAACAGTTCTGCTTCGTTATTAACAACCCAAGATGTGACCAAGTTCATTCAAAGGTTATCTCTGAGAGACATGTTATTTTTGGTTGGTTGTTTGGTATACTGAAAAAAAGGTAGGCCTTGTGATCCTAGAGTGATTTTCTTGTCAATCAAAAAGACTTTAGGAACCATGACCTCTGCCCAAAATCAAAATAAAAAACGTTTTGGGCCAGTATTAAAATGTACATTGGCATTTCAGTCAATGCTCATGGCTCAGAAGTGAAGATTAATGGATTTTATGCTGGATTTTGCCTATACTGTCTTCTAACATTTTTGGAAATCCATTTAGCCTGTTCATGTCATCCTTTCTTAGTGTATTAGACCATAGTATGGCTTCAGTAGGATTTGTCTATAATTTGTATTGGGGCATTCAATCATGAGAGAATAATTTAGTGCAATAACTTTATGGAAGTAAGAGGCAAGAAGAGTACAATGTAAGCTTTATTATATTATAGAACATGAAGTTTTAACCCATGTGATATCCTTAATGAAAACAACAACATGGGTGGACCTAATGGGTATTATGCTAAGTGAAATAAGCCAGAGAAACACAACTACCCTGTGGTTTAACTTACATGTGGACTCTAAAAAACAGAATACATGAACAAACCAAAGCAGAAACGGTCCCACAAACACAGAGAACAAACTGGTGGATGAGGGAGGGGCAGGGGTGGGGGATGGGCTGAATGAGTGAAGAAGAGTGGAAGGCACAGGCTTCCACGTATGGAATGAATAAATCCTAGGGATGTAAGGCACTGCATAGAGAGTATAGTCCATGGTGTTGTAATAGTGTTGTATGGTGACACAGGGAAACTACACTTGGCGAGTGTAGCAGTACATATAGTGTTGTCAAAGCACTATGTTGTACTCCTGAAACTAATGTAACATTGTGCGTCAACTATGTTTGAATTAAAAAAGTAAATTTATTTAAAAAATAAGCGTATTTAATACATTTGAGAAGTATTCGAGCTGGAAGGCACGGGGGAAGAATTTCCATATGTTTATCATTATTATTCTTACGTGTGGGCCCAAGTAGGCCCTCAGTGAATATGTGTAAGTCTATTCATAGTCATCCCCAATGTGAGTAATTAGCACTTTCCTCTTTTATTTGAAAGACTCTGTCCTTTGAGTGTGAAGCCATGTGGACATATAGTTAGTGGAGAATCAACATTTGTTAGGATGGATTGATCCATGGGCCCTTCAGAGAAATTACAATAAGAGATTCAAAATGGCAAACAACACCAAAAGAACAGGGTGGAAAAAGCTTCAGGGAAACCAGTCTGTACACCTGAGGAGCACTTTGAGTGGTCTTTTTGAAAATGCGCATGTTAGTAGCTCTAGCCTGGATTGATGGACCTGTAGGTAACATCTGAGCAGAGAAGTGATTGCCTTTCAGTATAAAAAAGTCGGTTTCACATTAACTTTTCAAACATATTTTGCTGAGTTTCCAGCAAATCAAAAGCATCATTCTCTATTTTTGAAAGTTTTTAAATATTAAAAGAAAGCAGTTGTAGGACAGGATAATATGGGGTGGGTGTTTGACAAGCAAGTTTTTCTCTTTGAAAGAGTTGCGTAAGTGCTGAAGAAACTACTGTGGCTCGGTGGCTTCACCTCCGCCATCAACGACTTCAGCATCTGGTACAGCAGACTGAATAAATAATTGTTGAATTAAGGAAAGAATGTCCTAACCCATGAAGAGCAGAACCTGCAAAATATTTTGAGCTTTTGGGATACAAAAACAAGGATACTCACTTTTCCTTTTTCCCCTAAGTTTGTTAGAGCCCACTCTTTATAACTTCACTGTTACCCAAGCTGACTCTACCTCTCTCCCCAGCTGTGGCCAGTAATGTGCTATGAAGGGGATAGGGTGACACCCCATAGCTCAGGGAATGTCTCTAGAGTCTGCTTCTTGCCCTGTATTCTGAATGTTCTTGCTGTGGCCTAGAATACCTGGTTTCTCTTGTGGCCTCGAATACCTGGTTTGACCTCAGTTATGCCCCTTGTCCAGCCATTGCTGTCTACCTTGTTTTAAATTTAGGTCTCAGCTCTGACTCCTTTATTTGATCACCAAAAAATCATAATCTGTGCAGTTGTCCTATCTCACTGTTGTGTTTTACCCAAGCTCTAGGTCTTTGCCCACTGGGTATCCACTAATGGAAGTGTTGTTTGGATATCAGTCTCTGAGTATCTTTCCTACCCCTACCATGTCTGTGATAGTGGCAAGGCATGCCAGGATTCTTTCACTGCCGGTGTAACTAAGTGATTTCTTTCTTCTGGAACCTTTATACCTTGGCCAGGGTACCCCCAGAGCTTGAAATTCCAGGCCTTCAGACTCCAGATGGTCAGCTAGAGATAAAGATGGAACCCTGACTTCAACAAAGTGCTAAAGACCAGCTGTGTCCTGAGGGCCAGTAGTGCCCTCCACAGTGGGTGATCTGAGTTCAGCCAGTAGGGTTGGGGTTTAGGCATTTTAACTAGAGCATTCCAAGACCCCAGACTGTTGCACAGAAATTCACTGGCAAACAGAGACCCTCCCATCCTTCGTCCATCAGTAAAAGTATCGCTGCTATCTAGGATTTCAGAGCAGCTTAGCCCAACTTCCTGCTCTCATGCTCTGAAGGAGAGGGAGAGAGGTAGATGGAGGCCCAACCATGTGTGTGGAGGCCCAGGCTGGATGAGAGAATCAAGGAGGCCAGATGGGGTGTCCATCCTTGCTAGTCCTTGTTTATAGACAGCAGTGTTCCACATGCTGCTGTCCTGCTTGCAGTGTGTCCTTCATGACTGAGGTGATGATGTCATGAAGTTCTCGAGAGGCAATATCGAGTAGAGGTCAAGAGCTGGGGTCCTGGAGCCATGCTGCCTGGATTCCAAGCTTGATTCTGTATATATCACTCTGAGAACTTGAGCAATTTGCTTAGACTCCCTGGAATTCACAATCTTCCTTGTAAACCAAAACTTCCATCATTCACCAACCACTTATTGTGCTACTTCTCTGCAAACGTACTATTTTGGGGGCTGAGGACACAGCCATAAGCAAACTGGTTAAGTTACCTGTCACTGTGGCACTTAAGTTCTAGAGGGGAAATAGCTAATGCACAAAAATGAATGTATACTGTCAAAGAGATAGGAACTATGCAAAAAAATTAAGCATGTTAAGAGAATAAAGAGTGAGGTGATTATTTTAAATGGGGTAATCCGAATAGTCTTCTCTAAGGAGATGCTGTGTGACCATTTGTCTGAATGCAATGAAGAATAAGCCATGCATGGAACTAGTGTTCCCCTCAGAGAAAACTCCAAGTGCAAAGGCCCTGAGGCTGAACTGCCTAGGATAATGACATTACCTGTTACATACAATGGTTAATTCACTTAAGAACTTTTAATAGGCCCTGTACATAAATGCTGTTTGTTAGTATTATCAGACTGCTTCATGTTCTCTGGCCCAGCTGGTCCCATCGTAGCTGGGGTGGGTAGTCCAGGGGAGCAGAGGCCACACTGATGCCACCTGGTGCTTCCTGCTGGTATAACTGGTGGGTACATGTAGCATGTTGAGAAGCTGGTGTTGTGTGTGTCCCTCATCTGCTGTGCATCTTTCATCCTATATCTTGGTTTCTACTGGCTAGACATCCTTCCAGTTCCTTAAGTCAGCTCTGCCTTCTGCCTCATATGAGATCTCTGTCACCAGTACCACCTGTGTCACCAGCCAAGCCCCAGCCCACTCTCCTTCATGGTGCCAGGGATCCAGGATGATTGTTTATCATATAGGAAGATGTCTTTAGTCACAGAAGATTGCTCCCAACACATATTTCACTGGGGCCTGTGTTTTTTTCAATTGGCTCCCTCCCTCTTTGAGCTTAAGTGAAAGAATAAAGATACCAAATGATGGTGTTTATTTGTTAGGCCCGCCACCTGCTCAATGGGGGTCTGGTTATCTTAGGAAAGAAAAAGGGACAGACTCCCACAGAGCTACCACTGCCTCGGTGCAATCACCATTTGAGGCTTGCACCTGCTCCCACAGACTCACGACCTTCTGAAGCTGCTCTGTTGAATTATTTGTGGTTTGTCATTTTTTAAGAAGATTATACTTTGGGTGCCCACAGCCTTGTCCGTACTTGGAGATATGACAAGTAGAGAATGGCCCTCTAGTCTTTCCTCAGTCTGGCTGCGCACACGGTGGTGCATTCAGTGTTCATGGATATAAGAGCCTGGTTGCCTGCAAGAGTTGCTTGAGGAATACATCTTCTATGGTCCTCTGTGCCAGATCCCCTAACATGACATCCCATAGTCAATAATAATGTCAACTTCAACAGATATTGTGAGCCTATTCAAAGCTACATGTTATGCTAAGACTTTCCCATTTTTTTAAATCTCATTTCAACCTCACAGCAATACTGTATGACCCAGATACCCCCTATATCAGTAGGCTACAAGATCACACTTCCCATTAATACCCAAATCTCAATAACATGGGTCTCTATCCCTTATCGCTATTAGATGTCCTGCATTGTTACCAGTTTCCCTTCTATGAATTTTTTTTGGAACTCGAGGAAATTCTTCTTATCCCCAGATCTGGACATCTATGCCATATGGATCTGGATGTGGGCCACTCCTGGGCTTTTCTGCAGCTCTCCTTTTCTTGCCCCAAGACATGTTTCACTCAAGCCGCCCTCTGCTAAAATCTGGCACACCTTTGTCTCAAGTGTAGGCTCAGATGCTTCCCATATCTCCCTACTGTCGTAGGGAAGATTGAAGTGTAATGTTTTAGTGACTCTTATGATAATTTTGGGGAACAAAATGGAATAATACACAGAGGACTTAAATTGATTATTAGATATGATTGCTTTCAGAATCCTTAGGCTTAGGCCCCTCAGAGGCCCTGTCTGAGGCCTTGGTCCCTACAACATACTGAACTCTGTTGTCCGACATATTGTAGAAGCCAATTCGTGTTGGCAATAACACCTCCTCGCAAATGTGTCTTGTACTGATTCCAAACTTCTTCCTTCTCCAGTTCTGAACAGAGGGACACTTAACCCATATTATCTCAAACCTAATCCTTGGGCTCTCATTTTCTATGGCAGGATGAAGAACAACCTCTCTCTCTCCACAGGGGTTTTCCCTAAGGCCCCTGCTAAAGGCAGTGCATAAAAACACAACAAACCAACATTAGGACATTGCCCAGTTTCTGAGTTACTCCCTATCAACTCACTTTATATATAGGATATAAACAAGCTATCCAAATTCACTTCAACACTACCGACCCAGTCCCTTGGAGACATAGTCTAAGGCCAGCTGCCATAGCCTACCTGACACCTTTCAGTCTCTGCTTCCAACCTCCACCATGTTTTGTACATACAGTAGTCCCCTCCTTATCTGCAGTTTCACTTTCTGCACTTTGGTTTTCCACCGTCAACCACAGCCCGGAAGCAGACGACCCTCCTCGTGACGTATTGTCAGAACAACCGTCATAGCCCAACGCTAACATCACAAAGCCCACATCCTTCACCTCACTGCATCTCAGCACATAGGCATTTTATCATCTCACATCCTCACGAGAAGGGTGAGTACAATACAATAAGGTACTTACAGAGCTGACATTCACATAACCTTTATTACAGTATATTGTTATAATTGTTCTATTTTATTAGTAACAACGGTTGTTAGTCTCTTACTATGCCTAATTTATAACTTACATTTTATCCTAGGTATGTATGTAGAGAAAAAACATAGTGTATTTAGGTTTGGTACTACTCATGGTTTCAGGCATCTACTGGAGGTCTTGGAACATATCCTCCACGGGTAAGGGAGAAGCGACTCTATTATTCTATTCCATTCTCACCACAGCCCTGTGGAATAGGTGTCATTGGTGTGCTTTGGGCCTCTTTTTTTCTTTTTTTGTCATTTACTACAAACAAAACTTTGATGAGATTAGCACGATCATTAAGTCCATGTAACAGATGAGGAAACCCATGTTTAGAAAGCTTAAATAATTTGTCTAAGGTGACAGACCTGTGTACACAGGGGGCACCGTGTGTACTGAACATCCCCTCATCCGATTCTACTTTCTTTGTCAAAGACAACTTACCACCCTGTGAACGCCGTAGTCTCTCCAGGAGCTACCACAGTGGGCAGTTTGCTTTCGAGCTTTGGAGCAGGCTGTGCAAATGTGTAAGCATCGGTCTCCAGGTCTATACCTGCGGACTAATCATGTTTTCAAAACATGCCACTCCTAACTTTTCACTTATGGACAGCACGGCCCTCACCCCTCAACTCTGGGGTCTCCACATGGACTTTCTCTGACTCCTTCAGCCACAGAGACCTTCCTCCTCTGCCCTGCTCTAAGCTTGTCTTTATTTTTCTTAAGCCAGATAATGCGACATTTTATTCTGTATTACAAAAGGTCTTTATTAATCACTACATAGTACCTTACATTGTTACCCTATGCTTTTTATTCCTGTGTTTAACTTGTATTCAGTATAAAATGAGAATTCCCTTGAAGGTAAGGGCCATGTCTTAAACTTCTTTTATATTCTCTCCAAAGAATCTAATGTTATGCTAACTTCATACAGAATGCTAAATGAATATTGGCTCAATATATTGTTGACAAGAATTAACCAAAATGGAAGGAACTGGTATAAATAACCTGATAACGTCTCTTAAAATATGTTTTGAATTATTTTTCATATGGCCAGTAAATGTGTAAGTGCTATAAACTGTTAGTGGTAACTCTGAAAGCAAGTAGTAAAGCCTTTTTATCTTTACTAAAAAAATTTAAAAAGAAATGAATCTCTATAGTTCATAAATAGCCATTGAAAAAAGAAACCTACACATATAGTTTTTAATAACTTGAAAAAAGAGTTAAAATAGTCTCTTAGGGTTTCCAAGTAACAGTGTTCACACACTAATTGTTAGGCGGTCTTCCCTCAACATTTTCTAAAGTATCTCTGGATGTGTTTATCATCTGCTTTTTAAGTGTGAGCCTTGCAGTTATTAAAAAAAAAAAAGAGAGAGAGAGAAAAAAAAGGAGGGTAGCGTTTTGGTTTGATTTTGGTGACAACTGTTTGATAGAGGCAAATGCCAAAACCTCTTTTTGAAGCATTTCGGTTTAATGAAAAATGTTTTAACATACATTTAACAAAAGAGTGAATCAAAAGCTCAACTATTTTACTCTCTGCTTTGTGAACAGTACCTTCTCTCTGCCTTTTTGGGAAACTGTGCAGCTTTCTGATTATAAATGGTGTGTCTTTTGTCTTTTTTCTTAATGTTTCTGGAGTTTAAAGAATATCTTCTGGTAAAGTCCAGCCTATTTCAGGAACGTTAACATAAGAAGCCAAAGATTCTCTTGCCATGGGCCGTTACCATGCCCTTAAATACTATAAATTTGATCAAAATCAGATATTGAAGTAGACAACATTCACTGGAAAGTTTTCGTTTCTTTCCTATTTTCTTAAAATCCCTAGAAACTTGTTTATTTCAGGAAGAGCCCACCCTCTTCCAAACACATCAGCCTTTCGAAAGCTTTATTTAAATGCCTCTGCCAAATGAAAGGCCCCTTTCATGCCATTTCAAGGCCTGAAATACCAAAAGGGTAAATAACTTGAAGTATCATTTTTGACTGACTTGGCTTTGAAATAGGCACAGCCAGTGTAAACAGCTGCTCAGCAGCGAGAAGCTTCCCGGCTGCTCTAAACAGTTGTCCCCGTTATCTGCTAATATCGGTAACAATGATAAACACCTTAATTCACTGGATTAATGAGTTAGAGCCAATAGAAAAGGACAAAAACCCATAACTTTTCCACAAACTTAGTTAAATGTCAAGGTTTTTAAAGGCCTAGTTAGCAAGTATATTAGATGAGATATGTCAGTTTCCCAATTTACGACTCTGACTTGTCTCTTGTGATTCCTTCTAGCCTCTAGCCATTCTCCTCTTACCTGAGGCATTCTCTGGCAAAAACCTGATGCTTCCAGTCATTCTGCATTCTTGTGTTTCTTCAAAAATAATTGGACAGGCACCTTTCCATAAACAATCATCATTAGTTATATGCGGTACACAGATACGGATACCACACAAATAAGTTTCAATGGAATGTCTTGAGCCAAATAGTAATAATTTGGCCTGCATGTTACAGATGTGATTGACAGAGAGTTAATGCACTTAGCACTTTTCCAGGAGGCTCTGAGTATTAGCTCCTTGATGCTCAGAAAGTCCTGCTCCCAGAAAAGTGACATAGACATTGACCACTGAGTTTGTTTCTATTCAATAGCCAGTTCCGTTTCCAGACTCTATGATTAAAGTCATTATAGGAACTGTCAGCAGGGGGGAAGAAATGGATGCTGTCACAAGAAGCAACTGTCTGAAATGTTAAAGATTCCCATAATGTTTAGCAGTCTTAAAGCAGCGGATTTTAACCTAGTGAAGACCGACCTGAGTTGTAAAGCTGCAAGCTCCAAATAGTTTCCTCGAGGTTGATTGACCATCCACCTTTTTATCTTTTCTTTTAACCTTCTTGGAAAAATGATGAAATAATCAAAATAAAAATAAATCTTTGTACTTACAGCTATGAACAAAGTTTACAACAGAAAGGAATTAATGTCTTTCAAGGATCTCTTCTTAGAGGCTGCATAGTCAATGGAACAGATGGATGAAATGAAAGTTTAAACTGAGTGAAATAGCACATACCGGGACAGTTTTAGTAATTACTTCTATGTGCAATGACCGTGATAATGCATAATGTTTCCAATCGGACGATGAGCCTGGGCATGTTTACAAGTTGCTGCTGTCTCTTTTCCCCCCTAATGTTATAAATAAAAATCCCTGGTTTATAATTAGGATTTATTATTGTTTTACAATCTCATATAGAGAGCATTGGCTATACAGACCATTAAAATGATTTATAAGTTAAATTTTTGGGGAAATTCATTAACTGAAAAAAAAAAGACTCTGAGTACCTACAAGTGTTTATTAATATTTTTAGATTATCAATTAATATTTTATCTCATTTTGTACTGTGTTTAAAAGCAAATGGAAAGTCTGAGAAACTGTCACAGATTAGAGGAGGCTGTGGAGACGAGATGACTAAGTGTAATGTGATACCCTGATTGGGATTCTAGAACAGAAAAGACACATTAGGAAAAACTCGTAAAATTGGAATGAAGTGCAGAGTTTAGTTAACCGATATGGTTCTTTAGTTATTACAAATGTATAATAGCAGTTAGGGTTGCCGTGGGACAGATGTATACTAAAAAAAAGATTTGTTGTCATCTGAAATTCAAATGTAACTGGGTGTCCAGTACTTTATCAGCTAAATCTCGCAACCCTGATAATAATGTCAGATATTAACGATAGGAGAAACTGGATGAGGGGTACGCAGGAACGGTGCGATATCTTTGTAACTTTTCTGTAAATCTAAAATTATTCTAAAATAAGAAGGATATTTTAATTTTTAAAAAGCATATGGGAAAACATAGAACTTATGAAATACATTTTGCTTTAATATTTTAGTTGAAACACTTTACACACCTAAGAAAGACTAAAGTCTGACACCAGCCTAAACTTTTATTTTTTTCAATATGTAAACAAGTTTGCCCTTTAAAAAATGTATGTTTTAACCCCATTTGCCAGTGAGAAGAGAGCCTAATACAATAACACTAACGGCAATATTCTTCTATTTATTTTTCTTTCCTCACCTGCTATGCCCAGGTTTTGACATTAAGAATATTGTGTTTGATATTTTCTGCATTAAAAACCACTTTAGGCTTTGGTTCCATTTTACTCCCAGTCAGAAAGATCAGAAAAAGCTCAAGTCACACAGTAAGAAACTTTATCCACTGAATGAGACATTATCCATTCCACCAGACTGCAAATCAAAGAGTATCTCTTAGGCTGCTTAAAAATTCATTTTAAAATCTGATCCTGATTGTACTTTTATGGTAATTTCATACCATCAATCATCCTTTTACCTTTAGTCTCTGGGTCCAGCGCTCTCCCCATAGATCTCATTCACTCTACCTCATTATAATTCTGTAGGTGAGAAAACAGGGAAAGAAACCTTAACAGAAAATGAGAGAAAGATGTAAATTTCTTGAGAAAAGTCAGGTTCACTAAGAAGCAGAGCTAATGATATGTTCTGATCTTCCCCTTTTTTTGTAATTAAAAGATAGGAGGAAAAACGGACCCCAAAAAGGCAAAAAGCCTGTCTCCCATGCAAATAACGTATTTGTAATCTGCATTCGGTCTCACTGATACACCTTATGGTTTTAAGCTGTCAGGGTTCTGACTTGTTTCTGCCATTTGAAGTGAACAAAAGAAATATTTTTGAAACTCTCGAGAACTTTTCTTTCATTGTGTGATGTTTGCCTGCCCTTCCCCGGCGCTGCCTCCTTTCTAATTCTGTTTTCAGGGAACGGGAATTATCAGAGCGCAGAATTATCAGCAGGCAACTACCGGCCCCACAGAGCAGGCCCCTCTCCAGGTGCATGGGTTCACCTAGAGTTATGGGAAATCGATAGTATAACTTTAGTTATTATTCTCCATCTGGCAATGCATATATGCCTGCTCCAGCGAACAATTAATCACGGGAAGGGAAGAGCGCATGGCTGTGTGTCAGCCAGAAAGTGCTCATGGCAAGTGGAGTGATTTCTAACATCCAGTTGAAGTCAAGCCTTCATTCAGCCTTTTCAGCATGATTCAATTTTACTAACAATAAATGTTATATTTTTGCTCCATTGATTTGAATGCTGACTCTGGTGTAAAGCATATTTCTTAGAGCAACAAGAAATGTAGCAGATAATAAACTCAGCCGTGCAGCTCAGCCTCCATACATTTAGATTGGAATAAAAAAAAAAAATGGCCATTAACCGCAAGGGAAGGGACGGATTTCTCTGAAGTACCAAGTCCAGCTGCACTATCATTTCTAACATCTTTAACAAAATGTTGCCATAAACCACAGAATGCCAATAATAGCAATAATCCCTCCAAAATGGGTTGTTACCAGCAGTTAGTGACCAGTTTCTTAGTTAATGGCCTGAGGGGAAAGACTTTAAGAAAAGCTGTATTCACTATTTCCTCCCAGGCAATTTCACGGGCTGCATTAAACTGCATTTTCATTGGGATTTCAAAATGTTTGTGCTCTGACAAGGCGCTCATCATAAGGTCTTTTGATTAAATCTCCATCTCCATGGTCTTAGGAGGAGCAAATAAGCAACACATCTAAGCGTGGGAGAGCGATAATTTAAACCGTCTCTTAATTAATAACAAATGACATTCTGAAACATATAAAAATATATATGCTGATAGAATCCCGTGGAGCGTCTTTGTTCAGGATTTAACGCACTCTGCCATTCGCTGATGGGCTGTAAATTGGCCCTCCGTTCATTCATTTGTTCCTGCAGATAATAATCCCGCTGCCGTCTTCGCGGGGTTATTGTGAGGATCACAAGCGATTCTGCCTGTGAACAAGATGGAAAACTCTGAGGT
The DNA here is from genome assembly GCF_024610735.1 of Ursus americanus. Taxonomy (NCBI): domain Eukaryota; kingdom Metazoa; phylum Chordata; class Mammalia; order Carnivora; family Ursidae; genus Ursus; species Ursus americanus. The sequence goes on along the minus strand of NC_142139.1, from coordinate 35,988,500 downwards.
GCTCTGTACTGGGGAGGCTGGGACTGCCAGCCAGCCAGCCGGCGCCCTCCTTCATCCGTAGTAAACAGGTGTGCTTTGCCAGAGCGCACTGGTTAATTCTCAATATGCCCAGGGGGTTAAATTTGAACTATTTCAGAGGTGGTTGAGGGTGGGAGTGAGGAGGTGCCCAAGGAAATGAGTATTGAGTAACTGCTTCTAGCAAGGGTCTGAACCCATTCAAATTTAGATTGAAAATTCAAGATTTAAGGGATTCGACTTTTATTGTAGGGCTTATAAAACACCAGCCCCACTTCTTCTGAAAATGTAAACTTTTTATCAGATGTCATGAAACATCTGTTTATTATAAGGTAGTTTCTGTTAGAAATAAATTGTGCCTCACATGCAAATCAGCTCAGGCCCATTGATTGGGACTTTGAAGTGATTGCAAGGAGTTTTTAAATTCCACAAGTGAAATAAGAAGAATCTAATAATAATTAATACGGGGGCAATTTGCCTGATCCGGTTCTTATTTTGTATGCTAATATATATGAACACAAAGGTGTTTTACTAGCATGTGCAGGAATCGCTGACCTAAATATATTTCAGGTAATAATGTGGTATGCCATAGCTGAAATCTTCATAACTGAATGATGATAATAGTGATAATAATGATAATCTTAACATTTGCTTCTCAGGAACTCCAAAATAATATTTCAGATGCCACCTTTTTTGATGCATTGTTTTTCCTGATTACACCTAAAATAATTTCTTCTCCTGATTCATATTTTATACCTGTAATTAACATTAGAATGAGACGTGGCCACCCAAACACTTTTCTTCTTTCCATGCATTCATCACAGAAATATACTTCTTTTAGATTTAAACTAAAATGTTCTGACACTATTTATAAACCAATCATAAATCATTCAGAAATACGAATAGGTTACATAGTATTATTTAATTCATCTGCTTCCACCGTATACTGGTTTTAAGTGAAACACTTCAATTGCTCATTAATCGCAAACATTAACCTAAATGTATAAATAAAGGCAAAAATGATTGACGTTACAAAGAAAATGGCATGCATCAGGCACAACGCTGCTCTTACTCATTATATCCAACGCTACTCAGATGACAAATACCCACTTTAATGTGTGCACCGAGGGCACAAGGGAAAGTGGCGCTTTCTCTATCTCTGTATTATATTACATATTATATATTTTTTCTGTGTGAAAAAAGTCCAAGTAATAGAAATGAAGCCTTACATAGTTTATCACATTTTAAGGAAGATCACATATACATTTGAAGTCAGAAGTTTTAATTTTCCTCATAACCAAAGTTCAAGGTGGGCGTGACCCCAATCCTGTTTAAAGGAGAGTTGAAAAATGATGGAGGGCAGGATTTGTCACCCGAAGTGGAAGTGTTGAGAACTAATGGGCCTACGAAGAGTTCTGTTGGAAACGAAGATGCTGCCCCCCTCCAAGGGGCCATTTTCCAAGTGGGGCCATTTTCCAGTGTGGAAAGGCAGGATGGAGAGGGCCCTGCGGGTGGCGGGTGAATAGAAAGCCTTGCCACGCGCTTGATCTCTGGTGCAGGAGAGAGGCATTGAACTGCTACTCCCAAATCTGCTCTCCCCCCTCCAGCCCCTGGAATTACTTTAGTAGAGACAGAGTTCGTTAGCCCACAGCGCACCTCAGGAAGAAGTGACAGTGTAAAAGGTCCGGTGAAATGCGCAGAGGTCAAGGGAAAGAATGAGGCCATACTGAGCGTGGGCGTGGATGTGACGGGGAGGGTCTGGGGACACAGGGAACCAACTTTGCAACTCGTCAGTGTTTCTTCCTTTGGTCAGCTCTTCTGCCTATAAGTTCATCTCTTAGGAATGTTATACTGATTTTAAAATAGACAGAGTGCTGAATTCCTTGGAAGGAGATAAGCAATCATTTCAGTATGACCATGTCTTGAAAGATGACAAGAATGAGGGGGAAGTACCATGTTTTGCATATAAAACAGAACATTAATTCAGAGTTTTACTAGCTTTCTTTTATTTTATGTAGTACTAATGTGTCATATTTCAAGAGCAAACAAACATGTGGAAGGAACGGTAAGAGCTCAGATTCCTTTGGAGGACCCCACTGCCTTGTGTTCACTCAAGGATGTTGCCATTGGTGGGAGAGAGGGACGGGGGTCAGAGGGAAGAGAAAGGAAACATGGATCATAGTGGTAGTTGTTTCCTCCCGTACTATTAGTTTTTGCATCTCTGTTATGAAATAGCTATTATCATCTCTGGTTTACAGTTGGGAAAGCCATAGAAAATTTAAGCGACATGCCCAAGCTACTGTTTTGCGTAGCTCATCAACTGGCACAGCCCCCAAATCCCAACCAAGTCTCCCGGATACCGACACTCAGATTCTTTCCACAGCAGTGGTTAAGGATCCCAGTACCTGAGATCAGGCCTGGCAGGGCTGCTGCCTACAAACATATCGATAACAATTAATTTGAATGATTATAAAATATCCGTTGTTGCACTTACGTTTTTAAATACCAATTTTAAAGTCTGCAGATTTCTTAAGTAAATTTTCTGCGATTATTTTTGATTCCTGACATCAGTTTCCATATTGTCCTGGCTGAAAAAGAGTCTGCAAAGGGTATTTTTGCCTGCAGTAGTGGCCTACCTGCTTTGCAATTATGAAGATTAAAAAGACCTTTCCTGAAAGGTTTTCTTAGAATTCTAGTATGTAAAGGTTTCCCACTCGCTGCTCCCTAATCTGCTATTATCATTAGACCTTAAGTTTTCTAGTGACACACTTTTCCCAAGAGTCCAGCCCCAACCCTCAGGTTGCTTCTGGAAATGGGATTGCGAACACACACCCTTGCACCTTCACTGATTAAAATGTGAAAAATTTCTCAAATTACAAGGTGATCTAGTAACCTAAGCCATTTAATATGAAATCACAAAATTTCAGGACTAAAAGACGCTACTGAGAACGTAAGTCCAATTCCTCAAATATGTTTGAAATCAGTAAGATGAAGCACAGTGTACCTAGGAAAGCTGATTTCTTCAAAACCCTTTACCGAAATGTGCAACTCCCTGGCTAAGGACATTTTACTACAAGCAACCGTCAGCATTATGGCTGGGTAACAGCCCCCTGCATGTGAATTATTTAAATAAATCTGAGTTGTGCCTGTGGATAATATTATAATAAGGCATTGATTTTCAGACTCTGCTCCCATTCCATAAGCTGGACCATGAGGTTTCACAATTGAAACTTAATGACAGTGATCTTTTTTCAAATGTGCAGGAAAAAATTAATAGCATTCTCTTTACTAAAATTTTTAATCCCCCATATTATAAAATACATCTCATTCAGATTAAATTAATTTGTATTTGTTGTCGTAATATTTCATCATGTTTCACATTATGACTTTTAGTTGTTCAGCTAGTTGAGTACATTTGGGACTCACAGGAAGAGGGGGCCACATTTTCCCTGCCCAAGAACCTGGTGCCTAACTTTTTAACAGAACTGGCTATGAGTTTAGTAGTTAATCAACTTTTAGTAAGACATGTTTACATCACACAGCATAAAATGTTCTATTTACATTTTTGTAAATAGTGAGTTATAAATAACCTTCTCCAACATGTTAAGGTAGCAAGAAAAGAATCAATGATACACATTTATCCAATGGATTCCCAGAGAGCCTCAGGAAGCAATTGAGGACTTGTGGGCTGGGGCTTTTCCTGGGCAAACCTGACTGATGGGTCAGGTCAGCAGATAAGGGAGTTGGGCCCTGGCCAAGTAGTGCAGTGAGCTTGCGTGCTTCACTAAGTGCTGTCAGTAAAGAGCATAGGTATAATTTCCAAAATTCTGCCCATATGAATCACCGGAAATTGGATCATTGTGAATCAAGAATGAATCATTGTAAGTGATGAAAACACAAGATAGTAGAAAGTATTTCTGGAAAATACATGAAAGAAAGTGTAATGGAAAAATGTTATTTCATAAAATGGAGTGGAAATGGTCATTGCTCATTCTTCAAAGAACTGGCAAAGAAATTCGAGACCATATATATTTATATCTATCTATATATCTATATCTACATCTATATATCTGGGAAGGTCTTTAAATTGTACCTGACTTGGAATTAAAAAAAAAAATTCCTAAGGCTAATAATATCTGTTTTTGTTTGGGAAGCCATCTGATTCTCATTTAGAATGTCCAAATTCAATGTGGATTCCAGGATTTGCTCCTCAACTTCAAGTTATGAGAACAGAGGTTAGGTGCTAACAAGAACCACCTAGAAAATGGGGCAGAGAAGTGGTGGTGGCATATATTAAGATTCAAGCCTGCAAAACCAGATATTTGCATGTCTCACATGGCCTCGCCAGCACAGCAAGTCAGGTGAATAGAAAGTAGAGCAATTCTTCTCCTGACAAATACCTGGGGAAGCTGTCCTAGAGAGTCCTCTAATTGGCCACGAGGATGGATGAGAGGACATGAGTGAGAGGAAACCAGCCAATAGAATTCTGTGGAATAAAGGCTTCACACAGAAAAATTAAACTAATGAGTAGCGTTTTCTTGGCTGTAAGTTTTATTTTTTTATTTTTTTAAGATTTTATTTATTTATTTGATAGAGAGAGAGACAGCCAGCAAGAGAGGGAATACAAGCAGGGGGTGTGGGAGAGGAAGAAGCAGGCTCCCAGAGTAGGAGCCTGATGTGGGGCTCGATCCCAGAATGCCAGGATCATGCCCCGAGCCAAAGGCAGACGCTTAACGACTGAGCCACCCAGGCGCCCCTTGGCTGTAAGTTTTAATCCCCCACATTTTTATTAATGCCATCTCTGTGTGAGACTTCAGTATAAAATAGTATCTCATTCAGAACTGGCTTCTTAGGATTCTGGTACAGGCGAAATCAGGCCTGGCGGGGCGGCTGCCTGCAATCATGTTGAATGATAATTAATTTGAATGATTATAAAATATCTGTTACAGCAGTTACATTTTTAGATATCAGTTTAGGTGGATTGGTCTTGATGACTAAGCAAAATGATTTGTTGGAAACTGAGCTGACATCTATCATTCAGTGTGTCCTTATTACCCTGCTCTTGCATCTGGCACATAGTAAACATGCAATAAACTATCACTAAGCGATAGAATAAATGAATGCCTGCTACGTGCATGGGATTCTGAAGAGTGGAGAGGCGGTGGATTGTAAGGTTGAATATTAGTGCTACCTTAAAAGTGTTGTAATTTAAAAAATTTCTCTCTATTTCTACTGCTACTGCCTTAGTTCAAATATTATCATCTCTCACATAAACTCTTACAGTAGCTACCCACTTGGTCTTCGTGATTTTACTCCTGCTTCTTACATTCTGTTCTCCACAGAAAGGCCAGAGTCTGTCTTTTAAAAATACAAATCAGATCACGTCATCCTCTCTCTTAAAGTCCTTTGATGGTTTCCTATAGCATTTAAAGTATAATCCAACTTCCTCACCTGGCCTACAAAGGCCCTGCCTCACCTGGCATGTGCCAAACTGTCTTATATTTCAACCTTTACTATCTGCTTTACCCACTGTGCTCATGTTACACTTACCTTCTTCCATTCCTTGAATGTGTCAAACTTGTTCTTACCACAGGGCCTTTGCACTAGCTGTTCTCTCTACCTGGTAAACACAGATGCTTGAAAAGCATGTGCCTTCTTATCATGAAGACCTCACCTTACATCTCCAGGTGCTCTAAAGGATGTCATTCTGATTGTTTTAATCTTTTAGCACATATTACCATCTGCTATTTTCTTGTTTACTTTTCTATTCTTTGTCTCCACTGCATTAAAAGGTATTTGTCCTGAAGCTTATTCAGACATGCATCCCCAAGAACCAGAACAGTCTGGCATATCATAAGAGTTCAGTAAAAGATCTTTGAAAAGAAATGAATGAACAAATGAGTTGTCTTAGTTTGTGACGGATCCATGATGAAGAATGGATTGTTCTTTGGGTTTATATGAACTTCTGTGATGTCCCCAATGCCAAAATAACAAATTAGCACAAGGGGGAAAATCAGTTAAGCAAGAGTATTTTTGGTATCATGTAGGCAACACAATGGCATCGTGAATCACAACTCTTCTTTTCAGCCTCCTATTTGGAGCACTCCTCAGATAGGAACTGTGTAAATTTCGTTTGCACACATTTAAAATTCGAGGTTTTTTGAGAGGCTATTTTCTTAAAACTTCTGACTTACTTCACAAAGTCTGTGGTGTTTCTGTGTGATTCTTCCCATCCCGTGTCAGCAGGATGGTTTTCTGTGTTTCAGGTTTATAAAATTATTGACAAATAAACGCCCACTGTGTGGGGAGCTAGCATATTCCTAGGCAAGGAGTTACAATAGGAGTTTGCAGTGGGCTGGGGGAAGGAGTGGGGGTGATGAAGTGGGAATCTGTCCACCCACACTGGTTGGAAAACCTACTTTAAAACTCACCCAGCACCAACTGAGCTTAATACGGTTGTTACAGGGAGTGTGTGTGCTGTGATGGCAATGTGTCAGGCCTAATTGGGACCTTCTGAGAGCTAAGAGGACGTGCAGTTCTAGCAGGGAAATGTTAATCCAGTCACAAACACCGCGTTCACAGGAAAACTTCCCTTCAGCCCTCCCTGCCTTCCTTACTTAGCTATTCAAGGGAAGTGATCGGTGCATGCAAACTTATAAAAATTTAAACTATTTGGGTGCTTTTGGAAATGAGTTATGGAGCTCGACTAAACAAAAAAATTCCTCCATGAAAATGAGATGCTTAATAGGGATTGCTGACTCCTCTCTCCTATAAGGGCAGGTCCAGCCAGTCAGAAAACCACCTGGATTTACAGGAGTGACATTTGCAGGTGATTCAAATTTAAATCAAGTGTACATCCCCCCCACCCCTCAACATGAGCCCTAAGGAATTCACAGATTTCTACATTAACCCTAATTTTCAATTGTAGGTAAATGTTCACCAGACTGTTTCTGGAACAGTAAATGGAAAGTAATGTAAGAGAGAAATCTCTCATTCTCTGACTTAGAAGGAAGCTGAGGAGGGGTGGAAGGTTGTGTTAAGATCAAATCTAGTGTCATTAACCCCCACAAACGCCCACTCCCTGTAAGGGGCATTCCAAGCTTCTGGTTCACACTTGCCTTCTTCTGCTGGAGTGGGAAGCATGGGATCAAGGTACTTCTTGGAATCACAGGGTCAGGGTACTTCCCAGATTGTGAGATGACTCTAGGCACCATGACCTTCATTTCACCTAGCTAGCTGACAATACATGAACAAGAAAAGGAGAAGGACTCATAGAACCAAAGAAATAAGTTTCCACCCACCGTTTGTGTTTTATACTATGTGGTCTACCAGGAAAAGAAGCTTTAACCAAGAAGCTGTGATGCCTATAAAGCTAAATCTAAAAGAAATAAAGCAAGAGATCTTAGAGGAATGTATTTGAGCATACTTTTTTGTGTGAAAACAAAAGTCGAATGGCTTTCGTTGGGTTTCCAGATTTATCGGGAAGTTTGATATAATTGTTGCATATGTTTTATCTTTTTTGTGCTTGCATTTATCAGTCACATTCTATATGCCAGATACTACCCACGTCTTTTACATACCTTAACTCATTTCGTTCTCACAACTCCAAGAAGCAGGTATATTACACAGACAAGAAGTTACACAAGGTCACACGGTTTGAAAATCGCAGCACTCTACTGAAAATAAAATACCACCTAAGTTAACATTTTCAAAAAAGGATTTGAGCAACGCTGGAGACAATATTTTGACTCACAAGAATTAAGTTTCAGACTGGATGATATTTAGGAAAGAACATTGGTAACACTGAGCCGGAAGAGAGTCGCACTCAGACTTAAATAGACTTGCAGACATTGGGTCTGAGCCCTGATGAGTCAGAACCGAGAGTTTCCACGGATCAGGAACCTTGCAGTCATACCTCTTTTCCTGCTATCTGAAGTGAAATAAAGCTCTGGTTAACCCTATTAGCCTTAAAGGCATGCCATGTAGCCTATTAGTCGTTTCCATACGCATTTGCTTTGTTTTGTGTGAACTTTTTATCTCAAGAGCTGCAGCCTCGGGAGCCATATAGGAAGTCTTCCCCGCAGGAGCTCCTCTGTGAGATCATTTGCTTCCCTGAACCTGGTTTATAACTACAAGTGACTTCCGTGGCGGTTACGCTGAGGACAGGGTGGGGTGATGTATCCTGGTGGATTCTCCACAAGCGATTCTTTGTTTATCCCGGTGTCTTCCAGATCATTTCCGAAGATCTGTCTACTTGTGTTTTAGTTCACTGATTTATTTTATTTAGGGGATCTCACCGACACCAGGCAGTGCAGAAAGGGACCCTGCGTTTTGTGATGAGTTCTCCTTTTAAAGCTTTATGCTGAAAGAGAATTGACTACAGAATGTCAGATGACCTTTAGCCGATGCTTTCCACCAAGTACCATCCTATGAACAGAAAATGGCTTTACTGGACATTGCACACCAGACCACAGACAGCATCGTAAGGCTTTCCCAAGATTCAAAGTTAGAATTATACCTATTATGAAATAGATTTTTAAAAACTTACTAGGGAAATTTGATTTTGTCCCCTATAATACTTTTCTTCCCTGATGAAACTTATCCAGAAGTAGCAGACATTATTTTTTGTTTCTGCCATATTCAGCTTGGTAGGAAATAATGTCAGCCAGAGATACTAACTTCCGCCTCGTCGTGCATGCCAAAGTGTTCTCCTTACCTGCTTTGCCAGCTCTAAACGTATTCAAGAGGGAGAAAAAAAAAGATCTGAGCATGAAACTCATTCTGACTATGGGGGCCCCATGAAATGTTTTTAAAAATTTAGCAGAAAATGTCCTCATTCCATACACAAAGTTTTTGTTGTTGTTTTATATAAATATATAAACACAGAGATTATATATATTTTATATATATATATATATATATATATATATATATATATATATATATATATATATATCTCCTTGAGTTGTAGGAGCTACTTTCATGATTGTTTTTCCAGGGAGTGTATGAAATCAAGAAAAGATTGCTACTACAGGTGGCATTGTCTGAGAGCACAGTATTCTCCTGGTTAAGAACACCATGGAGATGTTGGTGATCCTTGCTGGATCTTACACAGATGAGTTCTTTTAACATTGCTTTGTAATACTTATTTCTGATACTGGTGAACCAGCCAGTGGTAAAATGGGGAACGTTACAAAATAGTTTCAGACACTAAAAAGACTGTCTCGATGAGTGTACGTTACCGCTACACCCCAGTTGACAACCACCCCAAGACCCATGTCCCCAGTAGAGTAGAAGGCCAGACTAGTGAGGGTGCTGATGTGCAGGGTAACACATTCAAGGACAGCGTGGCCATGCTCCTGGGCGTTCTATCATCAGAAGGATATGTGGAATTTTCTGTCTTTGGGACTTGCTTTCCCTAATTCATCTCAGATATCTCCGCTTTCGTTTGTGTGCTTTAAGCACATCTGTGTTGACGCCCTCTGAAAGAGTCCAGGGGAGACTTCCCTCTTCCTTTGGGATGTGAGGTAGGCCACAGTTCTGCACAATGTTATTAAGGCCCTCGATAATTCATGCATTCCTACTTCCCTCTCCTTAAGTTTCTTGTATGGTACTCAGCACTCTTCATAACTTATACCGACTGTCACCTGGACATTTACCTGGCCATCAGAATGCTTACCCATGTAGACGATCCCTCTACTTCTATAATAAAACATTTTGAAGTGTTAGAGATGTTTACTTGACTTTGTTGTAGGAAAGAACATGAGGTGTTTATTTTGAATTCCAGCATCTAACAGTGTCTGGCTCATACTGGCACTCAATAAATTCTTATTGAATTGATTTTTAAATTTTTTATTGCTGAAATGAAACATGGGTGTCAGCCTTTTACACAGCCTCTCACATCCTCCTTCACTCGCTACAGTATGCTCACTGGAACTCCATTGACCTACTACTTTCACTTCCAAAACTGACTTTAAAAAAAAAAAACTTTATTGGGAATAAAATTAACCTGTTCCACAACACTGAAGGGTGCTAAGTTTGAGAACACGTTTAAACACTTCTACAGTGAAAAATGGCATTTAAATATTCATATTAAATTCATCATATAGGAATATGTTTTTTATCAATTTTTGTTTGATATCAAGACTCTCCAATCATGATATTTTGTCTTTACAGACTACTATCAAAGAGCAAAGATTTAACTGATGAAGGAAAATGGCATTTGAGAGGGGTCTTGAAGAGAAGGCAGGTTTTTATATTGGAGAGGGACAAAGTTGGGAAACCAGGAAGCTGGTTGGTGTGAGATCAGGGATCATGTCTTACATAATGGGCCCTGGCACATAGTAGGTGCTCTAGGAATATTTAGTGAAGGAATAAAGGAAAGAAAGCTACAAAAATGAAACAGAGATTATTTAAGGAAGCTCAAGTTGTTCGGTTTGGCTGGAAAATAGGTTAGGGTAGTGTTTCTCCACCTTGGTACTATTGATAGTTTGGGCCAGATAATTCTTTGCTGTGGAAAGGGATTGTCCTGTGCATTTTAGGATGTTTGGCAGGATCACTGACTTCTGCCTACTAAATGCTAGTAACCTCTCCCAAGTTGTGACAGCCAAAGATATCTCCAGACATTGCCTAATATCCCCCTGGGGGGTGGGGAGGCGCAAAATCTCTCTTGCTTAGGAAGAGTTAGGGAATTGCTCAAAAACAGGGCTGAAGAAGGAAATTAGAATCACAATTCGAGAGATCTGGTATTTATACTTAATTTGATAGACAAGGATATTTATTAAATATTTCTGAGCTGAGGAATTATAGAAAGTCTTGTGTTTTAGGGAGAATAATTTGGCAGTTCATATAACTGCATTTTTATAAAACATAAGTATATTATATATATATACATATATTTCAAATAAGTAAATTAGTCAACATCTGTATGCCTCAGTTTTCTCATATGTGAAATGGGGATAATCATAGCATTGTACTGAAGATGAAATTAAGTAATTCATGTAATGTGCTTGGAACAGTGCCTGGCATATTTTATTTAAGTAAAAAATAAATGTTTTTGTTATTGTTGTTAATATTTCTTACCAAAAACAAGGCACTGTTGTGGCGCAAGCAACTTTGAAACATTTTTGAAGTACAGCTACCATTTCTAACATGAGTCAGTTATCAAATCACTTATTAGAAAACCAAGTCCAAGTATAACCAGAATAATTATGAACCCAAAGGGATGGCTATTTCCCTTCCTCCCTAAATCCTAGATTAAAAGCTAATCAGATCACACTTAAAAACAAAATAGGAGAAAAATGTTAGAAAGGGAAAGAAAATTGTTTTCAAACTTCTGCTCAAATACGCATTGTAGTGCCCTGAAACCACGTGAAGACAGACAGAAGGCAACAGCCCTAGAACTGCTCTACAGGGGCAACTTTGAATGGGTCGGCTTCCACAGGTAATTGCTAACAAGCCACAGGTGCCAAGCCACATGAGCCGGTGATAGCCTGATTTTGAGAAGAGAAATGACAATCCTTTACCCATCATTCATCCCAAGGTGCGCTTGTCATCTCCGGTAGCACATAGCGAGTTACCTTTTTATTAGAGGCTTTGGAAATCTTCTCGCAAGCGAACAGCAGCAGCACCCTTATCGGGGAAACTGCGTGTAAACGAGACTACGCGGGTTGGAGGAAATGCAATCCACCTGCCAGAAGGATGAAAGGTGTGCATTTGAGCGCTCAGGCAATCAGATTAGGGGCTCCTTCCTTCCTGCGTGTCTCTTCACACTGACCAAAATGCTGGGCGAATGCAATTCTCCCATCCTACACGTTCTCTTCCCCTGTTTCCCTGATCATCTAACTTCACCAGCTTGAAATAAAGAAAATGCTTAAAGGCTTAAAATACAATATCAAGTTCATCTTATTGGTTTGCTTAATAATACCATCTTACATTTTTAAGTTTTCCAAATGTCTTCTCCTAAGTCATCTCGTTTGAGCTCTACCAAAGCACTTAACATAAACAGCACAAATGTGACCTACTCCTTACAGAGGGAAGCTGGGGTCCGGTGAGGTCAAATGCCTTGTCCATGGAAGTGATGGAACTGGAGAAGAGAAGGCAGGCATTCTGACTCGCAGTCCCAACCTTGCGACTGTGGACAATCTCTTCATGAGTTCCGTACCACAATATCCAACAACGTTCAGTACCTCTTCCTTTTTCATTCCAGCCAGTGTCATTTCCAACTAACAAATTTACAAGAATAATTAGGCTCTCATCATCCTTGGACTGATTTTCTGAAGAAGCTTCTTGCTTGGCCTTTATGCCTTTAGTCATGTCCTTCTTAAATCCCCAGTCACCCTCCTCAGTGACACCTTGGCAGGATCCCATCGCTCTGCAGCTACTTTCAGCTACTTGTCCAATCCCATTCTTGCACTTCAGATGTGTCCTTTTCATCTTAGCTTTGACCTCTATTCAGGCCAAAGCTTCTCTTTCCTCCTCCCAATGTAAGTGAGATTTATGACCCTAAGCTCTAACATGATGGTAAAAACATGGTCTGGGTCTTCAATGTCAACTCTCCTTCCCCCTTCTAGTTTAGTTCCTCTTGTTTTGGGGTGGGAAAAAGGGAGAAAAAAAAGAACGCCTCCTGACTTTCCTGGGTTGCAAAGACTCCGGATAGCAGAGGGGAAGGGAAATTTTAGAATATTTCTATATTGTGGCGCTTTGACCATGTAGCTGCTGATTTACTCAATCACTTTACTGGGCCTTCAATTACTCTCTCTTTGCCTCTGGATCTTCCTTCAGTTTCTCCAACTCCTGGGATGAGGTGTGTGTTTTCATCTGCGTGAAGGAGAGTCCTGGCTTCTGAAGCATACCCTTATCAAGGTCAGAGACAACAAGAATGGACCCAAGTTTTAATCTGTTCTTATGGGCTCCAGCCTGCTCATCATCTTCCTATCTTGAATGCCTGCCTGTGCACTTCAGGCTTTAGCATTATTAGACACAGAGATAGTCTCACAGAGAGTGCTCGCCTAACCTCCAGAATTACGTAAGTCCGTTCTCCTCTTGTGTAAATACATCTACCTGCGTGCACGCGTCTGTGTGTGCGTGTGTGCTCATGTAGCCTACTGGTTCTCCTTCTCTGGTTGAACCCAGAACGTACAGAATTTAAATGTGGGATCAAGAGACCATTGCGTTAAGGATGCTACAAATAACTGCATACTTACATGTTGATAGGAATGACCGCAAAAATGTAGGGTAGTGGGAGAAAAATGGCTGGAGCACTATTTTTGAGTAGCAAAAGGGGGTGAAGTGTCGTGTCCAAGAGCAAGTGCTGGCCCTAGCAAGGTGCATGGAACGGTCATCTATACCAAGAAGATAAAATACAGATTGTATGGCTACAGATGTTAGTAAGTCGATAATTGTGGTGCTGGCATCTTGTGCCAGTTTTCTTTTGAGCATTAAATGCAAATGGACACTCAAAATGGAATTTATAAAATATTTGCTTCAAGTAGAAGGAAAATAATATAATCCTAGGAAGAAAATCTGAGTTACAAAAAGAAATAAGGAGGAAAGAAAATGATAAATGTATGGGTCAAATTAATAAGCGAGGATAAAGAAAGCCCGTGCACTTAAAGTAAATCCACGAAGGACACTCTAGGCTGAGATGGCTTCACTGGTGAATTCTACCAAAAATACAAGACAGAGAAAGAATACTAGTGTTACCTGAACTCCTCTAGATAACAGAGGAAGAGGAAAAACTTCTCAGCTCATTCTGTGCAACCAGCAGTACACTAGTACCAAAACCAGACAAAAATTCTTAACAAAATTTTAGCAAATCAAATCCAGAAATATATAAAATGGGTAATATACCACAACAAAAGGGATTTAACTCAGGAATGCAAATTTACCGTAATATATTAAATAAATCTATATACTTCATAGTATTAACAGGGGGGAAAGGTAAACCTAATAAAATGTACCACCGATTCATGGTGAAAATTCTCAGCAAAGAAGACAGAAACTTCCTCAGCTTGATGAATGACATTGACTAAAGCATGCAGATCACATCATATTAAATGGCAAAAGACCGAGTGCTTTCCCACTGTGATCAGGAACAAGGCAAGACTATCTGCCTTTCTAGGTTGGAAATGTTTAAGTAAAATTGTTTTTTTCAAAGACAACATGATCGTCTACAGAGAAGATTCCAGTGGATCAACAACAACAACAACAATACATGCCAACATTAGTAAATGAGTTAAGCAACACTGCAACATGCAAAAATTAATTATATTGCTAGTAATAGAAGTTACTGTTTGTTTTTATTTTATTTTTTATGGGAGTTTCTCAGCTGTGCACCTGTGGATAAAGGGACCATCCCCATAAATATATACAGCCTCACCTATAGGTGTGCTCATACGTTGGTTTTCACTGAGAAATAGACATCTACATTGAGGCACATGGGTTGCATGTGAACACAGTCACTGCTACTGTTGTTAGTTCACGTCTTCATCATCTGCGTCCTACCTGGACTCTTGCAAAAGCGTGTGAACTTTTGTTTCTTTTCCCTTTCTTGTAGTGATTCTCAACCAAAAAAAAAAAAAAATCACATTTTTCTGTGGTGGAGAAGGTGTTCCGTCCGGAGGGAGTAGATGACCCACTACTTGTAGCATTCATCCTGAGAGGTCTTCTCTCATTCTTTACTGTTCATCACCACCATCGCCATCATCATCACCATCATCATCAAACAAGTGCTTTTTAAAGTACAGGTAATGTGCTTTTACTCTGTCTAAGCGTTTATATATTAATTTTCACAAAGAGGCAAAGTAACATGCCCAAGGTCACATAGCTAGTAAGCATTGGCTCTGATATCCAAATCAGGGACTCCTGAGACTGTGCTCTCGGCTACAGTACCAGCACCATGCTGCCTTTTGGAATCCCATTAAATTCCAAAATTGTAAATTTGCCTATCAAACAGGATCACACATTCCCTACCTCTCCCATTTGCATCAATCCTTTCTCTTTTCATTTCTTACCACTCCCCATTTTCACCTTCTGCTTTTGTTATACCCAGTTACTTACAGACCCTATCCATGTCCCATGCTCTTTTATATGTCTCTGCCTTTGTCATGTTACTTTTGCTGTCTTTATTCTTACTGGGCACCTACCGCGTTCCTCCTAAGAAACTCGGCCCAAGAGAAACCTCTGCATTTCCTGAACCCATCCCAAGGTGCTTAAGTGTTCTGTGGTGGTTTCCTAGTCATGCGCATTTCCTGAGGCTGCTGTCTTTCTCATCCTGGGAGTGGAGGCCTGTTTGGGGAATTGGCAGTGTAGCAATAACTTCATGATTCCGTCACAGCTCCCAGAACAGCTCAGTTCTGAAACATGGCTCTCAAAGTTGTTTCTTTCATTTAAAAAAATTTTTTTAATTGAAATTCAGTTAATTATAGTGCGTTACTAGTTTCAGAGGTAATGTTCAGTGATTCATCAGTTGTGTGTAACACCCAGTGCTCATTACATCATGGGCCCTCCTTCATGCCCATCACCCAGTTACCCCATCCCCCTACCCACTCCCCTCCCGCAACCCTCAGTTTATTTCCTAGAGTTAAAAGTTTCTTAGGGTTTGTCTCCCTCTCTGATCGAAACTTGTTTTATTTTTCCCTTCCTTCCCCTATGCTCTGTTTTGTTTCTTAAATTCAACATATGAGTGAAATCATATGATAATTGTCTTTGACTGACTTCTTCCAGTTAGCATAATACCCTCTAGTTCCATCCACGTCGTTGCAAATGACAAGATTTCTTTTTTTTTTTTTTTTTTGATGGCTGTTTCTAAAAGCTCAGTTTTTACCATCTATTCCTCCAGCCTTCCCAGTGAGCTGTAAACCATTTAATATTTCAAGGTGTATTCATTTCTGTTTAAACTTGGTAGAGTAGCTTCTGTTTTCTACAGCTGAACCCTGTTCATCGCATTACAGTTAATTGTCACATTTTCCATTAAGACTATCCTGGTAAGTCCAGAATTCCAATACAGAGAATTCCCCCTTCTGTGAACATTTTCCACTTACTCTAGAGCAGTACTTCGTAATTTTAGCTGCACATTAAAATCATCCTAAAAGAAAGCTCTAATGGCCAGGCCACAACTCCTACCAATTAAATGAGAATCTTTGGGGGGGTGGGGGGTGGGACCTACTCATTGGTATTATTCTAGACCTCCCAGGACAGTCCAGTGTGCAGCCAAATGGATAAGCCAGTTGTCTGAGCACTTATTAGACATCTCCGTCACTGTGCCACGATACAGAAGCAAAATGCATTTGGATTTGAAAAAAGTTTTTCTTCCACTTGGAACTTATTTCATCAACAGATTTGAGACAGAGAGAAGGAACTAAAAAGTTAAATTCATAGGCTCGTTTTAACATTGTTCAAGTGATTTTCTACATGAGGAGAACATTGGTGCAAGCTTTTGGACAGTTTAAATAGTGACTTATCTTAAATAATGTTGTAGTCAACATTTTAAGACAAAGACAGAAAGTTATTTTCAATTTCCTTCCTGCTCCTCAGGCACAGATTTGGTCCAAGTATCTCTAAACTCTGTCTTGCTGTTCTGAAGAAGACTACCCACTCATCCTGTGCCCTGTTGTATCATAACTGCCAGGGTTATGTCCCCATGTGTTGAAGCAAGTTTGAATGCTGACATAACATATTTACGGAAATATATATCTATGAGAGTAGATTGCTAATTTATACAAGGATGCGATTTTGCTGATTGGATGAGTGTATGGTTGCCTTGTGGATACTCCATTAATGCATTCCAAAATTAATGAATAAAGCTTTTTAAAAATTTACATAAAGACTAATAACACTTGGCATATACTTGTACCTGCACAGTCTTCCTTTTCATTGGGTCATCACTTCCACATTGTGTCAGGTTAGTTCCTTTGATAAGGCAAATACATATTTATCTGTAGGTACCAGGCAAACACCAGTACAATGGTGTATATGTTTTCTCTCAAGATCTTTGAGCTAAAGTGATACTGTATAGGTTATAAGTCTTCAAAGTGTATCATGAAAGCAAATAAATATGTAGTTTTAAAATGTCTTGCTCATGTAATAGACCCTGGATAGCAAGTAGTTTAAAGTGAAAACAAGTGAAACCAAAAGAAAAAGCTTTTCAACTGTGGAAATATTGTCTTGCGATTCATCAGTATTAATCAACTGTTCAGGGCCTGAGTCATAGTAAGGAGAGCGGTGTCGAGAGAGTCACAAACATTTGAAATCATGCGTTGGTGATCACGAAACCGTGATTTAGTTTCTGTGTCAATTTAGTGCGTTTTATAGGCTGCAGAGAGTGGGCCAAATGGAGCTTAATAATAGTCTAAATTATCTAAGAAACTCACTAAATATAGTATGGAAAATAGCCAGAATATGTAATTGAATTCATACAAAAGCACATAAATCAAAATTCTTACTTGTTCATGGCCTGTAAAAAATAGCCTTGCTCTTTTATTGGCTGAATAAAATATCAGATTAGCTTTCATGCGTCTTTCCTTTTATCGAGGTAACTTTACATATACTAAAATGCACAGATCTGCGCATTTCGGTGCATTTTAGCAAATGCATACATCTGTGCAATTCACACCTTTAATGAGACGCAAAATTTCTCTTTCCTCAGAAAGTCCACTCTACTTATAACCAGTCAATTCCTGCCCTTTCAGAGAAAACCGTTATATTCTGATTTCTGTCACCATAGATTGGTTTTGCCCGTAGAACTTCACGGAAATGGAATTATACAGTATGCTCTTTCGTGTCCCACATCTTTCGCTCCACACAATGTTTCTGAGATTATCTGTGTTACTGAGTACATCAATAGTTTGTCCCTTTTTATCACTGACAGGTATACAGTAGTCCTCCCTCATCCGTGATTTCTCTTTCCGTAGTTTCAGTTATCTGTGGTCACCCAAGGTCCAGAAGCAGATGATCCTCCTTCTGACGTATCTTCAGACGGTCCATCTTAGCCTAACGCTATGTCACAAGGCCTGTCATGCACCTCGCTTCATCTCATCATGGAAGCATTTTATCATCTCACATCATCGCAAAGAAGGGTGAGTACAGTACAAAAAGATATTTGAAGAGAGAGACCACATTCACATAACTTTTATTACAGTATAGTGTTAACTTGTCCTATTTTATTAATAGTTATTTTTGTCGATCATTTACTGTGCCTAATGTATAAATTAAACTTTATCATAGGTATGTACGTATAGGAAAAACCATCGCGTGTGGAGAGTTCAGTATTATCTGTGGTTCCAGGCAACCACTGGGGGTTTTGGACATTATCCCTGACAAATAAGCAGGGACGACTGTACCAGAGTATGGATATCCTATTATTTACCTATTCTCTCATGGATGGTTATTTGAATTGTTGCCAGTTTGGAGTTAATATGAATAATGCTGCCATGAAGAGTTTTGTAGAAGCCTTTGGTCATGTTTTCATTTCTCTTTCCAAATGCCTACGATTGGAATTGCTGAATCATAGGATAGGTGATTAGCTTTATATAAAACAGATAAAAGTTTTTTCAAAGTGGTTTGCAATTGTATACTTCCATCAACAGTGTATAAGAATTCTAGTTGCTCCAGGGGCGCCTAGGTGGCTCAGTCGTTAAGCGTCTGCCTTCGGCTCAGGGCATGATCCCAGAGTCCTGGGATCGAGCCCCACATCAGACTCCTCCACTGGGAGCCTGCTTCTTCCTCTCCCACTCCCCCTGCTTGTGTTCCCTCTCTCACTGGCTGTCTCTCTCTCTCTGTCAAATAAATAAATAAAATCTTAAAAAAAAAAAAAAAAGAATTCTAGTTGCTCCAAATCCTCATGAATATTCAGTGTTGTTAATTTTTTAAAAATTTTTACCCATTCTAGTGAGAGTGTAGTCCTATCTCGTGTGGTTTTAATTTGCATTTCCCTGATGAGTAACGATGTTGTGCACTTTTTCATGTGTTTATTGGACAGTCTCTTATATCTTCCTTTGTGAAATGTCTATTTTTGCCCATTTTTAAACTGGGATGATTGTTTTTTAATAATTGCTTTGTAGGCATTGTTTCTACTTCTGGATTCAAGCCTGTTTTCAGATACATGTATCGCAAAGATTTTCGTGCACTCTGAGGCTTGCCTTTTCATTTTCTAAGTGATTTTTTAAAAACGACTTATTTATTTATTTGACAGAGAGAGAGAGTATGAGCAGGAGGGGCAATGGAAGAAAGAAAGAAACTCAAGTAGACTCTGTGCTGAGCACAGAGCCTGACACGGGGCTCAGTCTCACAACCCTGGGATCACAACCTGAGCTAAAACCAGGAGTCAGACGCTTAACTGACTCTGCCACCCAGGTGCCCCATTGAAGTGATGTATGTGTTTTTTTTACGATTTAATCATTTACATTATCTGAGACAGAGAGAGAGAGAGTGAGCATGCGGGAGATGGAAGGGGCAAAGGGAGAGGGAGAGAGTCTCAAGCATACTCCGCACTGAGCATGGAGCCCAATGAGGGCCTTCATTCCATGACCCCCAGACCATGACCTGAGCCAAAACCAAGAGTCTGAGGCTTAACCCACTGAGCCATCCAGGTGCCCCAAGTGATGTGTTTTAGATAAGCAAACATTTAAAATTTTGATATAGTCAAATTTATTGATAATTTTCTTTTATGATAATGCTTCCCAAGAAATCTTTGCCTACTTCCCAAATCATGAAGATATTCTTCTAAGAATTCTTCTTCAAACTTTTTTGTTTTAGTTTTATGTATTTTGTTTTAGGTTTATTACATATGTAGAATTAATTTCTGTGTATGGTGTAAGGTATGAATCCAGTTTATATTTTTCTAAATGGAATCCAGTTGTGCCAGAGTTATTTGTTGGAAAGACTTTCATTTCCCCCACTAAATTGCTTTGACCCAATTTAAAAATCAATTGACACTACAAGTTTGGATCTATTTTTTGGCCAATATTCTCTGTTCCATTTGTCTATATGTTTATACTTAAGCTAATATTACACTGCCAGTATTATTGTATTGTTGAATTCGGGTAGTATGGTCTTCCAAATTTATTTTTTTTAATTTGTTTTCGAATTTTCCTCCTCTTCCCTTCCCACGTAACTTTTAGAATGAGCCTGGAAATTTCTCAGAAAAAAGTTTTCAGATTTTGATTGGAAGTACATTGACTTGATAGACCAGTATGGGATAAACTGACATTATAATACTGTTGAATCTTCCAACCAATGAACGTGGCATAATTTCCCAATTTATTCAAGTTTCTTAAAATTTCTATAAGCAATATTTTTGCTTTCTAGTGTAGGAATCAGCCTTCCACATAGTTGCAATTATCCCTAATCATTTTTATGATAATGTAAATGGTACTTTAATATTTTATTTCTCAATTGTTCATTGCTAGTACACAGATACATAATGTTGACCTTTTATCTTGTAGATACTTACATGTAGACCTTTTATCTCGTGATCTTGCTAAATTCAGTTATTAGTTATAGCAGGAGTTTTGTGGTAGTTTATTTGGTATTTTCCAATATACGATTATGTCATCTGCAATAAAGACATTTTTTTCTTATTTTCTATTTCAGTCATTCTGCTCATATCTTTATTCTTTGCTTCCTTTTGATGTATTTTACACTTCTTTTTCTAGATTTTTACAATGAAATAATTAATTGATTTAAGCTTTTTTCTTTTATAAGAATCTAAAGCTATACATTTCACTCCAAGCGCCTCTTCAGCCACTTCCCATACATTTTGATAGGCTATATTTTTATTATCAAAATATTTTCTAATTTTCCTTGTGATTTCTTCTTTGGCCTATGGGTTATTTAGAAGTGTTTGCTTAATTTACAAATATGTGGAGGAATTTTTAGATACTTTTTGTTATTGATGTCTAACTTAAATCTGGAACATAATCACAGGACATATTCTGTATGATTTCAATTTTTTGAAATTGCAGTCTTTTTTATGACCCAGTAGATGGTCTATCTTGGTGAATGTTCCATGTGTACTTGAAAAGAATGTATATTCCATAGTCCTTTCATGCAGTGTTCTACAACTGATGATTGCTTTAATTGGCTGATAGTTATTCAAATGTTTTATAAACTTACTAAGTATTTTAATCTACATGCTGTATCACTTTTTTGGGAGAGGAGGAGTGATAGAATCTCACTGATAATTATGATTTTCTCTCTTTTCCCCTTTACTTCTATCAGTTGTTGCTTCATGCATTTTGAAACTCTGCTGTCAGGTGCATACACATTTAGAATCATTCTTTCTTTTTAAACGATTTCTCCTTTAATCATTATGAAATATCTCCCCGTGTCTCTGGTAATACACCTTCCCTTATAGTCCTCATTTTCAAATATTAATATAAGCTCTTGAGCCTTCTTATCATCATCATTATGAATCTTCCCATTCTCTTACCTTCTAACTTATCTGTCCTAATATTTAAAGTTAGTTTCTTGTAGACTGCGTATAGTCAGGTCTAAATTTTTATCCAAACCGACAATCTCAGTCCCCCTTTTCACTGAAATGTTTAGATCATTTGCATTTAGGG
Organism: Ursus americanus; assembly: GCF_024610735.1. Classification (NCBI taxonomy): domain Eukaryota; kingdom Metazoa; phylum Chordata; class Mammalia; order Carnivora; family Ursidae; genus Ursus; species Ursus americanus. The sequence continues at coordinate 35,966,922 of NC_142139.1, read as the reverse complement.
TTTAGATCTATTGCCTTGCTAGTTGCTGCTATGTCTTCCTCTCTGTTCCTTTTCCCCACCTCTCCTGCCTTCTTTGGGATTAATCAGGTTTCTTTTTGTTTCTTTTTTTTTTTTTTTAAGTAGTCAATTTTATCTCTCCTACTGGCTTTTATGCTTTTCTAGTGGTTGTTTTAAGGATTACAATAGGCATCCTAACTTAATTCAATCTACCTTGCTGTCATATCGTATCACTTCTTGAATAACGTAAACACCATATAACAGTAACTTCCATTTACCCCACTTCCCCACTCAACAATGCACTATCGTTGTCATATATTCTACTTTTTTATGTTATAAAACTTACCTCACTGTATGTTATTATTTTTTAAAGTCAGATGTGGAGGTTTTTTTGTTTTTTCTTTTTTGAGAAAAGGGGGAGGAGCAGGGTAAGAGGGAGAGAAAGAATCTTAAGCAGGCTCCATGCCCGTGCAGAGCCTGACATGGGGCTTAATCCCCTGACCCTGACATCGTGACCTGAGCCGAAATCAAGAGTCTATGCCTAACTGACTGAGCCACCCACGTGCCCCAAAGTCAAATGTTTTTAAAGAAATTAAGATGCAAGCAGAAGCTTTTCTATTTTATATGCACACTTCTCATTTCTCATGCTCTTCATTCATTCACTGATGAAGATCCATGTTTTCATCCATTATCATTTTTCTTCAACCCAGAGTTTTATCTTTGTCATTTATATTAGTCAAGTCTACCACTGAGAAGAGGTCTCAGCTTTTGCTTATTTGAAAATCTCTTTATGTTGCCTTCATTTGTGAAGGATATTTTTCCTGAGTTTAAAATTCTACTTTTACAGGTCTTTTCTTTCAGAACTTCAGTATTGTCATCACCTTATTTTCTAGCCAGCACAGTTATTGATGAGAATTCACCAGTTCTTCTCATCACTGTCCTTCCCTTCCTATACTGAGTAAGGAAGAGCTGGGACACAACAGGACACAGCATGAAGGCCAGGCTTGCTGTGAGCACTAGTGGGCAAGAGTGATGACTGCTGGCAGAAGAGTGGTCATTATCCCAGGCCCTGAGTCCAGCACCCACACCTGGGTGCCACCCTCTATGTAATGTATTTTCTTCTCTTGCTGCTTTAAAGATTGTCTCTTGGGACACCTGGGTGACTCAGTTGGTTAAGCCTTTGGCTGGGTCATGATCCCAGGGTCCTGGGATCCAGTCCTGCAGTGGGCTCCTTGCTCAGCGGGGAGCCTGCTTCTTCCTCTCCCACTCACCCTGCTTGTGTTTCCTCTCTCACTGGCTGTCTCTCTCTCTCTGTCAAATAAATAAATAAAATCTTAAAAAAAATTTTTTTTAAAAAGATTGTCTCTTTGTCTTTAATTTTCAGCATTTTGACTATGATATGCCTAGGTATGGCTTGCTTTGTGTTCAGCCTCCTTGGGCTTCTTGGATCTGTGGATTATTATTTTCAATCAAATTTGGAAAATGTTCAACCATTATTTTTTCAAATTTATTTTCTACCCCAGCCCCCCCTTCTCTTTCTAGGATTCAAAATACACACACTTCTTGATATTCCCACATGTCACTTAAGACCTTCTTCTTTTTCTTTTCTTTTTTTTAACTTTTTTTTCCCTCTCTGTGCTTTAGTTTGATAGTTTCTTTTAATTTTTAATCTGTTTTCAAGTTCACTGATCTTCCTTGGTGCAGGGTCCTATGCAGTGAATTTGTCATTTCTAATGTAGTTTTTAATTCTAACATTTCCAATTTTGTTTACAGTTTCTGTTTTTCTGCTGGGACGCTACTCCCTCCACTCATCATGTCATTTCTTCTTGAAATTCTTGAACATATTTTACAATAGCTGTTTTAAAGATCTTATCTACTAATTGCTATGTATTTGTTATCACTGGATTTTTTTTTCCTCTTAGTTGTAAGTCACCTATCTAGCAGTGTTTTATTGTATGCTAGACATTGTAAATGTTCCATTATCAAGAATCTGAATTTTATTATGGTCCTTTAAAAAAGTGCTGAGTTTTTGGGGTTTTATTCCGACAGGAGTTAATTTACTGGCAGATCGCCTTGATCCTATGAAGGCTTGATTTTAAGCTAGTATTGTCACCCCATGACAATACTAGCTTAAAATCTACTAGCTTAAAATACCCTTCAAAAATGAAGTGAAAATAATCCTTATTCTAGGGTTTGAGAAGCCCGACTCCTAAGGTGTGGCCTTGCTGGAGTCTCAAAGGAATGCCTGAGTTGTTCAGTAATATGTCTCTACTTTGTGGGCTGGAATTCCAACATCTCTCTATCCTGTGTCATCTCTAGAATCTCTGTCCATTTCACAGCATAGCTCACATCATTGTTACTCTTTGCCAGACCTCACAGAGTCTCTCATTTTATATGCACAGCTTAGTATTTGGTCAAACACGTAAGGAGACCCCAGCTTTCTCCTAGGTCACTTAAGTATGTGAGAATAAGCCAAAAATGGATGGCATTTGCATTTCAGCTACTGTCAGCGTGTACCTGAAAGACGGAGAGAGTGAAAGTCTTCCCAACTGGCCAAGCTATGAGCAGTGTACTTGGTCATACACTTTGTTTGGAAGGAGCAGTTACTCAAAGTGAGAACATTTAACTACACCTGGGCAATGGTCATTGGCCTAAATTAATCCTTCAAAGACCTTAAAAGTAACGGACTAGGAGATCTGAAGAAAGTAGTTTTGGGGTAGAAGTATTTGGATGGACATACTGGAGTGAGCACAAAGCATGCAGATTTCTGTACCACACATTGATGGCTACCAGAAAGCACTGAGCATGGAAGAGGCACTGAACAATTAAGTGGATAAAATGACTCGGCCAGTCAATGTTAGCTAGCTTTTATTATCAACACATGATGGTATTATGGCACATGATGGTATTATGGGCATATGATGGAGGTGACTTCTTGCCCAAAAGCATGGAGCTATGGCTGGCTGTGAAGTTCCAGCCTGCCAGCAACAGAGACCAAAGCTGGATCCCCAGTATGGCAGCATTCCTCATGGAATACTGGTCACTTGGTGACAAGTTAACTACATTGGGCCACTTCCATCCTGGAGGAGTCAGGAGTTCATAGGAATGGATACCTAATCTAGAAATGGGTTTGCCTCTTCTGTCCCAGGGCCTTAGCCAGCACTGCTATTTGGTGGTTTATGGAATGCCTGATCCACAGGCATAGAATCCCACATAGCATCTGACCATGAAAACAACTTCACAATGAAGTGAATCTGAGATCATGGGATTGTATCACATATCATACTACCCAGAGGCAGCTGATACCATGCAGCACTGGAATGGCCTTATAAAGATGCACCTGGAGCACCAGATCAATGGAAACACTGTGAGGGGTGGGATGCCGTCCACCAGGAGGCAGCATATTTAATCAGTCAGAGATCCATATACGCTGTATTCCTCGTGGAAAGGGCATCAAGGGATAGAAGCAGGTTTGCTCTACTTAAACATGATTCCTGATGACACACTGGTGGGTCTGTGCTTCCTGTTCCTACAACTCTGGATTCTTCAAGTTGGCAGTTTTGGTTGCCAAGAGGACACAACATTGGACTACAAGTTATGGCTACCACCAGAATACTTGGGACTCATCGTTCCAAGAAAGCAGATGAATATTTGACCCTAATCAATAAAAGGAGGCAGTGCTGTTTTACACAACAGAGGCAGGTGAATGCATGTGAAACCAAGTGGTCCACTTGGATGCCACCTGGTTCCACCTTTCCCCATTGTAACTTGGGAGTGGCCACTTGCAGCAACCCCAGAGTGAAAAAGATACGACTTTCAGAGGTTTAGACATTCCAGATATACTACCAAGACCTGCTGAGGGAAGAGCTGAGTGTAAAGGTAATTAAGATGTATAGTGGAGGAGGGGAAGGTTAGGTCCCATGTATGGCCCCAAGACAATTGCAGGAGTGGGAGCTGTACTTCGCTCCTCTCACCCACCTATTCTGAGTTCTCCCACAGGAAGAAAAGGCCACAGAAACCACAGAAGAGCTTCTTTCTGAATTAGTGGAGAAGTAGATCAATGTGGCTTAAGAGCAGACTGTGAATGTACCTTGTGGACCTCTAACTGTGGAGCATACACTTGACCAAGGGCCCCAGCTGCTGCATTTGAAAACCCACTGGTGCACTTCTGCTAAATGCAGGCTTTCTGCAGCCAGTATGTGTCTGGCAGTGATCCTGCAGCAGGCCAATTCCCGGAAGACACAGGCATCCTCTGCCAGCCACTTTGAACTTGAGCACTCTCCAGTGGCCTTGCTTAGAGTGCAGAGCACTCTCCTTCCCTCCGGGTCAAACTTGCACAGCTGTCTGATGTGCTCCCAGTCTAACCCAATGTCCACCCCATTTTTTTTCTAACACAAACATTCCCCCTAACACAATGCCTGCCTGTTGGCTCTGTCTTGGTGTCTGCTTCTCCCAGGAGCAGGCTCTGGATCTTGAGGTGGTCTCCAGGTATGATGTGAAGGCTTTGAAGGACAGAATCAATTACTGGTTCAGGTGATGGTGTTCAAGATTATGTGTCCAGTACTATGTGAGATCGTTTAATCAGTCCTAAAGTCAAGAACTGACAGAATAGTGGAGGAGAGTTTGCCTTGTCCCCCTCAAATTACTAGTACCCCTGCATATAACTGTGGAAAAGTAACTTGAATTGTGTCTTCCATCTAAATTCTATTCTTGTCTTATTCAGATCTTCTCCACTCTATCTTTCCCCTTCATGAAGTGGTTGCCACCAAGTGCCCATGAAAATGTTGTCAAATATGAAGTATTTACTGCGCCTGATCTCTAATAATTATAAACACTGAACAGCTTTCTCAGTGAAGTAAGTGGTAAGGACCATCTCTTCCCTTAGGTAACTATTTGGTAACAATTAATGAATTTTTAAAATCTCTGCATCTACTAACAGCAAACACAAGTTCACAATTAGTTTCACATTTACCTATTTAATAATACATTTGTTTTAGAAAGGAGACGCAGGAGGATTATATTTTGAAGAGTTTTGGTGTTTAATGGACAGCTTATGTTCTACATGGAGCATGTTAATCTGTGAGGGCAAAGTTTCGATCGACACTGGGAAATACACTAAACCTGCCATAGTCCCAAGTCACTTTTCTTTGTATTTGTTACAGTTGGTAAATTGTAGGTAAGTAATCCACTTTGCTCAATAACTCAAGTTTGATATTTATGCAGGATGTGATGGCCAAGGTGACTCCCAGACTCTTGTTGTGAAAGACAAGACTTCTACTTGCAGATTAGGTTTCTCCAGGAACTGCCGTTGTTTTGGTCAGTTTGTGAATTAAGAGCCATGGTTCTGAGACTTTTACTTCAAAAATACTTCAGCAATTGATTTCTTTTACTGTAAGATTAGGACTTGAGAAAAATGAATAAAAAATATAGAGCAACACAGTACATTGTTACCCATTTATAATCAGTATCATTTTCTCTTCTCTTTCCTTCTTCGACTCATATTGACTTACTGTTTTTTGTGTATGCAAAGTGTTTTCTATAGGAATATAATAATGGCTTCTTACATTCGTAGAACCCTTTATTGTTATCACAGCGCACACATTACATGCATTACAGCACTTAATCTCCTAACAATTACAAGAAGAAAACAGAACAATGAATATTATCCCCATTTAACAAACATAAAAATTAAAGCATAGGGAGGTTAAATGACCTCCCCAAAATCAAATGAAGCTGCAGTAAGAGCCCATAGTCCCTAGAGAAGCTATTCAGTCATCAATGCAGCATACACAAAATGGAATTTTGTGTACTTTATAGGAATATGCATCAAAATTAGTTATCAAGCTCATTGAGGATACTTGTTTTACATGACATATACATGTAAACATATATTACTGCAGCTTTTTTCAAAAAGAAATATTGCAAAATAAAATCAACTTTTAGGGTTAAATGCAAAATGCAGTTAGAGTCAGAAATTGGTCCTCTTAAAACTTACGTGTTAGGTTGGGCTTATTATGTCAATAGTCAATATGTGAAATGCAGTGCATGATGGATTATTTTAATTTCCAAAAATTGATGCTTCTGAATGTCTTCCACATTCACATGATGAGGCCAGCTGAACTGACCATATTTTATCAAATCAATTCAACTTGCTCAACTTTAGGCCAAGTCATGATTCTTTCATATCAGAATTGTTCACGTGCAATGGCCAGAGGGTTGGAAGCCTTTGGGTCTGCTTAGCTTTATCAGTCTTCTTTCATCTCCTTTCTTTGCCTCTCCCTTTCTTCAGTAAGATCCATTCCCTTGCGCACTCCAGCTTCAAGAGACTTTTGTTCTGGCCAAATTAAATAGTTGTATCGGCGGAACAGGAAGAATAGGTGAGGGACAAAGGCCAAGTCAATTACCTTGGCTAATGAGATTAATTTTTTGTTGTCATTTACAGTGCATGTTGCTTATTTAATAGCAAGCCCATCAGGCAGGAGCCTCATGTTTCTGTGAGTTTTATCGTGCAGTCAGAATTTCATCAGCACTCATCGAAATAAAATAATACATTGTAGTGAGCTACATTATTCATAATTGTTTATATTGCTGCATGATTACATCCAGACCCCACAAGCAATTATGCGTCAGAAAGTAGCACTGCATAGCTATCATAGGTGATGAACTATCCTATGGATTGTTTTCTCTAAAATCATCACGGCTAACACTTAGCATTTACTGCATGCTGATAGTTTACTAAGCACTGTACCAAAAGGAAAAATGACAATCATTTCCATACTCGATTTGCTATCTAGAATTCATTGAGACAAAAAGAGAAAAAAACACACAAATACTCAAACCCACAATAAAACTGCCAACTCAGTCATGTGCTCGGGAGAGAACGTGCAGCCGCCTTTGCTGATAGGGCAGGCAGTTAGCTAGGGCACGGCGGGACGCTGGATCTGCCCTCTGCTCGGTTCGCGTAATCAGAGACCAGAACATTCTTAACCTTTTATGGGTGGATGAACAACAAATTAGGAATTTCTAATTGCCTTCCCTCTGAGGGCTCTCTCCCAACTAAGGAGCCGAGGTATTCGCCGAAAAGTGTTGTTCATCCAAGGTGATGTTAACTTTTTGTGAAATTAAGAGACCTTTATTTTAAAACAGCTTCAATAGCTAGAGGCGTAGAATATAAGAAATGTACTCCGGGCTGTAATAATTGCTGGCTGCCCTGGGAAAAGGCTTCAAGGCCACAGCAGCCGTGGCTCCATGCAAGCACAGCCTCTAATTATTGAAAAACCTGTGTAGAGTCTCCATGTTAATCAGTCTCTCAGAGACTTCAGCTTTATGTGGTTAGTGCAGATTTATGGCATTTTTCTTTTCCTGTTATTAAAACTGATATTTCACAAGGAAGGAACTATCTCCAGACAACTGTTAAAATGCAAAGTTTCAGTCATAAAAGAAAACGGCAAGATTATTCTGAGAATATTCTATAGAGAATTCCAAACAAGGATAAGAAACAACACATCAAAGACGGGGGTGGAGGGGAGGAATTCAAAAATAAAAAGGCATGACTTTAAAGCGTTAACAAAAAGACTCAACAGTTGGCCCATAGAATCAAGAGGTTAGAATGTAATTAATGTAAGTGCTTGTTGCAATTATGGAAATAAACATTTCATGCATAAATGCAAACGGAATTATACATAATTATGAAAGCACTAAACTAATTGAAACATTTGGATTAACATAGTAGAAGCCAAATTGCCTTTTTAAACCAACGATACAGTGCTTTGCATGTATCCTGCATGCACATGGCGAATAGTAGTTAATCGTGGAAAGGAGCGTATTGAGAGACATACATTTCTATCGAGTTGGCATTTTGGTTCCCTTACAGAGTAGACGCATATTTTGTAAATTATAGTGACTCTTAGTGAAGAAGTACAAGGCTAGGACCAGCTGGTCAGTTGTAACTAACCCATAGAACACAACTGAGGGGCAGAGACTCAAGTCTCCCTCCTACTTCACCATTTGCTGTATTCTCAATACTCCAGACTTAATGGGATAATGAGGATGGGGTGGGTGGCAGAAGTGGCCATCTGAGAAGAGTGAAAGGAGGAAAGTGTGCTTTGTTGAGAGGAGGCAAGGAAGGTTGTGAGGTTCTCCCTCATCGCGTCCGCATTTAAAAGCTTGTCCAGGTCCTTCTAGCTACCTATTTTGGCATTTTTTCAAGCTATTCATGTACTTTCTCCTCTCCCAGATGCACCACATCATATTTGGCTACTTTAAGCCTGGGCAGATCTTTGTAATTTATTAGTGCAGGTAGATTTGACCCATGTCCTGTGCTGTAAAACAAACAAACCATCATAGCGACACAAATCCTCCTCTTTCTGCTTTTCTGCTGTCATTCACAACTCACATTCCTACAGAGAAGCAGATTGGGTCATTGCTTGACTCTGGGAAAGCAATGTGACTGAGCTGCATTGTACTACAGTTGAAATGACTGATGAGATTCTTTTGAACTCTCCGAATGATAACATGTTGTTCATTCAAATGAGTCTGTAATTGGATGTAAACAGTTCTCCAGGCATGACCTTTACATCAGAAAAGGGATCATATTAACAGTAGTGACTCTAATCTCACTGGCTTAGACTCTTCGTGTTCATGGAAGTTCTCATCTTCTTGCAGAATCTTACTCCCTGATTTCTAAAGGCTTAGGGAGTATATTACATGACTTATGTACAAGTTAGCTAGTTACAGTCCAGAGTGCAGCCATCCTGGTCCTCCTGTCCACCTGGAGTCCTTTTCATTTATATTATGTCTGCAGACCTCCTCACTAGGACCATTGTTCCTGGTGCCCTTTGTGACAATGTTGGCACCCAAACCAAAAGTACTAGGTACTCCCTGAGAGTATTAGGAACACTGTCATTGGGGTCCTCAGTGATTTAAGGCCATTCTGTCCACTAATGAGGGTAATGTTTTCATTTCTAACTCTAGATCACATATTAACACCAAAATAGCCCAAGATGCCTGTGTCTCATGGAGTCACACAAAAATTGTTCCTTTAGCTTCTTGCTTCAAGTCCTCTTTACACAGGGCTCAAATACAGATCCCTGGAGGTGGGTTATCTGAAGCAATCAACTCAGCTTTCCAGTGTATTCCCTCCTTCCCCAAGTTCTTTATGCAGGCTCTCAACCTTATGCAACTCAGTCTATAAGAATAGTGGCCTATGGGCCTTTACCCGACTAAATCTTCCACCTTTCAAGCCTATAACTGTGTCTGGCATATACTAAGTGTTCAGTGAATGTTTGTAAAATTGAGAAATAAATGACTCAATAGAAAGTAACACTATTATGAATTCCGGTGGTAGACATCAATTAGGCTGGAGCTGGAGCTATAAGCCAGATTTCCAGAAGAATATGGAGGAGGTAGAGAGGCCTTTCTGGGACTCCTAAATCCAATCGGCCCCCCTCCCTGAAGACACACACACACACCCCTACAAAGAAGAAAAAAATTCTTGGTAGTCCTGGCCCTTTCTTTTGGGAAGAGTCCCTCTCTAGTAATGCTTGCCCTTCCATTGCCCAGATCAATGCCAGGTTAGATGATCATAGGTCACTGGTCTACATGATGAACAGGTCAAGAGAATTTGCTGTATGCTTAGGAGTTGGGGGTCACAAGGCAAAAAGAAAGGAAATTGTAGGCAGGCAGATAATCAAAGCACTGAAGAAAGCCAATCACACGTGGAGTCAGCTACTTATTGAGTATTTACTATTTCATGATAGTTTTCTGAGTCTCAGAGAGGATAGACAACTTACCCGGAGTACAATATATAGTGAGATTCAACCCTGGTTCTGTCTGAATCAAGAATTCAAGCAATTTCTAGTCCCAAGCAACCTCAAGGCTAGCAGATATATCATAAAGTCTGATCCACAATGAGTAAGTAAATACAAGAGTATAATCATTTGGTTTTATATGTTACTTTTGTAAATTTTTTCCTCTTCTCCTGAATATTTTTTCTATTAATTTACAGAATTTCTATAGCAGACTGTTTTCCATTTAAATGAGATGAGGTTTTAATCTTACTCCAGCATCCTATTTATTTAAAAAAATAATAAACTTTGAAAGTCATTATCACTGATTGTTGTATCATTCTGCAATGTAATATTATAACATATTGATGAATTATAGTTTATAGTATTCCCCATAGAGCCAAGCGAGTTTATCAGTGGACTCCTAGAGTGTTTGTTTGTTTGTTTGTTTGTTTGTTTGTTTGTTAGAGAGGGAGAGCAAGAGAGAAAATCCCAATCCCATGCTGGGTGTGGAGCCTGATGCAAGGCTCTATCCCTCAACCCTGAGGTCATGACCAGAGCCAAAATCAAGAGTCAGACGCTTAACTGACTGAGCCACCCATTTAAACCAACCATTTTCTCCTTCTCTTTAAAACGCCCATCCCTTCCTGTTCACGGTGCTTTACTCCTCTCATTTCCTCTCTCCCACTGCAGATTGAGCTCTCAATATGTAAATTTGGCTACGATTTATTAGACAATTTTAAACCAGAGGAATCTTTCCAAAAAGAGATGGCCTGTCTGCCTTGGTCCCGAGTAGACTTGTCAGACCAGTTGTATTTGCCTGGAAGGGCTTCGGTGGGATGGGACAAGAGGCCAAGGGCTTCCACCGCTATGGACTCTCCGCAAGCTGTGGACAAGCATCTGCTGTTTTACAACACTGCTATCTCCTTACTTTAGAAATTGGCATCACTTAACAATTTTTTAAAATTGTATAGAATTTTCATTAGAGCTACAATTGCCTGAAGATTCAGTACCCACCAGTGATCATTAGTGGACGAGCAATGGACAATCTTTTCCGTCTAGTGGTTGCTTGAATAAGGAATAACTTTTCTTCAGGGAATTTAAAAAAAATCATAAGGGAGTACAGATAATTTAATCCAGTGACAAAAGTATAAACATACACATAATTAGTCATTTGATCTTAATCATGTTAAATTTGATAGCTCCAAATGACTATAAAATCTATACATTAAAGACACTTGTTGAACACATAATTGAGTATTGACAGATACCTGGATCAGGCCTGGAAATTCTGATTTATACTACTGAGGTAGGATCTGGATGTCCACATTAAAAATTGTGATAAAAACAACTGCTGGGTGAAACAGTACCCAGATGCATATATAAGTGAATATCTATCCAGAGTTGAGAAGCATTGATATGCTACCAGTTCTTAATAGAGACCATTTGCCTTTACACTGTCTCTCAAGCAGAAAGGGCACTTGGTTTAAGAGAGAACAGCTGTCATCCACACTGGGTGAAAACAGGGTAAGCTCAAAGCTCTTTACGTGAAAAGTCAGTCATCCGTCTTTGTTTGCCTCCCCTCCTCCCTTATATTGATAAGAGTCCAAGGGTGAGGTAAGGTCAAGAGTTCTTGACCATGGGTAGCTCAGCCAATGAAAGCCTGGCCGCTTATCATATGAGCAATAACTCCACTCTCATAAAAGAAAGCGTCTCATGCTTCTCTCTCAGAAGGAGCCTAAAGGAACATGACATCTGGTCCAGCTGGTAAGGTAGCTATTCTTTCCTGACGAGACAAAGCAAACCCGGTTCTCAGAGTGCTTCAAGTTGCTAGAACCACACATACTCCATCCCTCCAGGGCCCTGGAGTTGTTTTTCACTCTGTTTAGAAGAGTGGAATCAAAATCCTTTCATCACTTTTGGGTTGAGGATGCTCTCACTGGATGCAGGGAAGGTGGGAGAGCATTAAAACTCACTTTGGTTTTATTTCGTTGCAGGGTCTGTGTGTTCTGTGCAAAAAGTTCATTCTTTGTTTTTCTTTTGGGAATGAGAAAATTGAAGTTTCATAAGATGAAGACACTACCGTAGCTCTCTTTCTTTTTTTAATAATAATATTTTTTATTATGCTAGACACCATACAGTACATCCCTAGTTTTTGATGTAAATTTCCATGATTCATTACTTGCGTATAACACCCAGTGCGCCATGCAATACGTGCCCTCCTTAATACCCATCACCGGCCTATCCCATTCCCCCCACCCCAAAGCCCTCAGTTTGTTTCCCAGAGTCCATAGTCTCTCATGGTTCATTCCTCCTTCTGTTTACCCCCCCCTTTCTTCTTCCCTTTCTTCTCCTACTGATCTTCCTAGTTCTTATGTTCCATAAATGAGTGAAACCATATGATAATTGTCTTTCTCTGCTTGACTTACTTCGCTTAGCATTATCTCCTCCAGTCCCCTTTCTACCTGATCTGGAATTGCTACCATTAGAGCAACTTCTACAGATTCAGACCCCAATGTGGGCACTTCATCCTCAGGAAGCCAAAGTTAATTTGCACAGGTCACTTTGGATGGGAAAGGGGTAGGAAAAGTATTAGATATCCAGGCAACTTTGATGTCAGGTCCCAACCGAATAGATTATGAATCAGGCAAAGTTGGGTAGGATATGTTTGCCCGGGAAAAGGAAGCAACAGGGGAATGTTTAACCACCTCAATTCTAGTCTCATTCCTGTTCCAGTCTGCTTACAGAGCCTATGCAAAATGGAAAGGCAGTGTAAATCCTTACACTGATTTTTGCTCTCTCGGTTGCAGTGCAAATACATGGGACATGGGCACCTACAAAGAAAAATCCACTTAAAAAGAAGAGTGAAGGATTGGAAGAAGAGTTGTGGAATTGGAAGGAGAATGATGCTGAACGTGAATTTAGAATCATTAAATCCTGGTATCCCATTGCCAGAAATGACCGCAGAGATCATTAACGCAGTATACCTCCTTTCACAGATGGGAGAGCCGGCCACCAGTGAGACTAAGCCATACGTTCCAGGCTGCTAAAACGATTGATCATCCTAGAACCATGGTTGCTTCATTCCTCCAGTTCAGTGTTTTCTGTTTGGTTTAGAGCCAGCCTTGATTTCCAACTAAAAGATTTATTTTGAAGACTTCCAGTGTAACATATTTATTCTCAGAGATATTTTTAATTAGCTGTCTGTGTTATCTTCAGTAAGTTACATAGCTCCCCAGAACCTCAGTTTCCATATCTATGAGAGAGGCCAGTTTTCTATAGTACCTTAACAGGTCCTCCAGAATCTGAGTCCATGATTCTTTTCTTTAAGGTTTTATTTATTTATTTGAGAAAGAGAGTGAGTGTGTGAGCTGGGGAGTCGGGGATTGTAGAGGGAGAGGGACAAGCAGACTCCATGCTGAGCACAGAGCCCACCATGGGGCTTGATCCCATGACCCTGAGATCATGACCTGAGCCAAAATCAGGAGTCAATTGTTTAACCTAGTAAGCTACCCAGGTGCCCCTGAGACCATGATTCTTGAAAACAAAGTCATTTGTTGCAGAGGTAGCAACATTTGAGACAGGGATGCAAACTGGAGGTGCCTGTGTTGGAAGGTGAATGCACCCAAGCCTTGGATGACCTTGGTCTTCTCCAGTACCTGTTATACTTATTGCCCATGTGTCCCATGAGGCATTTGTCACTTGCCTTACACATGTTTATAAGTACCTATATGTACACGTTTACACACAGATTTATTTTGCGTGCCTGGATGGCAGAAACTGTGTCTTCCTATTCTTCGGATTCTCAGTGCCTGATATCTAAGAGTATATAACAACCTTTGAAGGTTATTAAGTTAGACGACTTTAAGTCATCTTTAACTTAGATGACTCATTACTACTTTCTTAGTTTACGAGGACGTATGTGGGCAAATCATAGGTTATGTGGCGTGCACCGTTTCCCTACATCTTGCTCGTGTTCCCGTTGGTATGGGATACACCTCTTTCAGTTTTCTTCTCATTGCAAGGGATAAGAATGTGAGCCGGACATGGACCTAAACGCAGAGCTGAATTTGCAGAATCATTAAGCAACTTAAAGGCTCGTCTTTTTTTCTGACAAAAGGAAACAAACATAGCTGTATCTTTGCAGTATTCACTTTGTTTAATGAAAAAGTACATCATGTGCGCAAATCGGAATTTCAAGCCCAACACTAGAAAGGCTGCATTGTGAGAACTTTTCGACTCAGCCTTTCCTGCCATCCCTCTAAGGGAATGGAGGCACATGGGAACACTGGGCTGATATTCAGACAAGATTATATGACTTAATTTCTCTGAACCTCAGCGTCTTCATCGAAAATGGGAGCAATAATGCCTTTTCAGGAAACTTCTGTGGGGATTAAATGGAATGGTCCAGAGGATCTAGCACTGGCTCATGATGGGTACTCAATAAACAGTGAGTTTGTAGGAAAAATGGGCACGACAACTGCATCACCTGTTCATTGTTTCCCAGCCAGTCATTTCAACTACCGGTCACAACTTACCTGCGACTTTTATTTTTAAAATCCTTGTCACAATGCTTTTCTGCAAATCTCTCCAATGAAATGGCATTTATCCTTCGTAAGTAGGAAGCCAACTCTAGACAGATATACACGTTACACACATACCGCTGCTCTTCCAGGAAGTTAAGAAAAATTTAATATTTATGCATACATATGGCCCATAGTTCTCTCTATATAAACACATAGTCATTTAGCATATAGCTTCTTTAAAGCTGGTGTCATTCTGTTCGGTTCCTAGGTATATGAGAATACCACATAGTGTGGTTGCATTTTGTTAGAATGAGAGTCTCACTCACCAGTGACTCATCCCTTGAATGTTTCATATTCTAAGCATTTTTCCCTACCCAATCCTCATGTCTCTTCCATGCATTTGTCTTTATATTTGCATTGTCTGGTAATTTGGATATTTTTATTTGAGATTATTTGGCCTATGTCAGGTATTCTTCTCTATGGTCCCCAGGGTCTTGTATCTTGTTTTGAACTTCTCTTTCCTTGCTCTCTTTTTATCAGATGTCATCCATTGTGCCTTGCTATTTTACCCTTGGGTGTTTCAATTATGCATGAATGAGATCTGCCTCACAGTTGCACGTTTCCATTTTCAGTCTAAATAACTGCACACAGGAATGAAAGTCTCTGCATTGAACTGGAGAGGCTCTCTGCTGGTTGCGGGTTTCAATTCGGGCTTACTCCGTTTTAGGGATATGTTCTAGGGATGCAGAGTTAGGGATGTGTTTAAAGCAGCGCTCCTCTGCATTCCGCCCACTGTTGGTATTGCCCAAGCTCTTTCATCGAGCTCCCTCCAGCCTTCACTCCAGAATGCCAGCTAAGCCACCGTTGCCACGTTTGTACATTGGCGACTACTGTGGTTGCATTGAGTTTCCTTTCAAACAAGAACCAGGTACTTTAGCAGCAGGTTCTCTACGCATCTTAAATCAATGAATAGTGTTTCAACAGAGCCGATAGATCACTATTCCTCTAGTAAGCCCCATGTTTTAAATCAACCAGAATTTCTCAGGATTTCAGACTTTCCACGTTTTGGAAGAGGCAGGAAATAAAGGAATGAAAGCTATCATCTTAGTACTAAAAGATGTGTGTGTCTAAAGGCAGATACAGAGAAAAACAGAAAGAGGATGATGGTTGGGGTTGGTTTCCTTTTGTGAATTATCAGTCTGGCCCCGAATATAAGCTCTCAGCTGCTGCAGCTTGTTCTGGACATAGGACTTACCACTTTATTAATTATCGTATTGCACTTATTTCATTATGTGTCTCGAGTACTCAGCACAATGCCTTAATCATAAAAGAAACTCAATAATGAATGAATGAATGAATGAATGAATGAATGAATGAATGGGTCAATCACAAAGATGTTATGATTGTGACAATAAAAAGAATTATCTTTTGCATTTTAATTATATAGTGTAAATTAGTAAAGAAAATCTGAGGTAGTGAATATAGACAACAAACCTAGAAAATTGGTAGCTTTTAAAAAAAATTTCAGTACTTTTTAAAAAGTTTTTATTTAAATTCCAGTTAGTTAACATATGGTGTAATATTAGTTTCGGGTGTAGAGTATAGTGATTCAGCACTTCCATACAACACCTAGTGCTCATCACAGCTGCACTCTTTAGTCCCCATCGCCTATTTCACCCATCCCCCACTCACCTCCCTTCTGGAACCATCAGTTTGTTCTCTATGGTTAAGAGTCTTTTTATTGGTTCCCCCCCCCCTTTACTTATTTGTTTTGTTTCTTAAACTCCACGTATTCGTGGGTTGCAAGGGTGGGTGGCTCAATATTGGCAAATCAATCAGCGTGATACACCACATTAATAAAAGAAAGGGTAGGAACCATATGATCATTTCAATAGATGCAGGAAAAGCATCTGACAAAGTGCAATATCCATTCATGATAAAAACCCTCAACAAAGTAGGTTTAGAGGAAACACACCTCAACATAATAAAAAACAAAAAAACAAAATAAAATGAAAAACCCACAGCTAAAATCATCCTCAATGGGGAAAAACAGAGCTTTTTCTCTACGGTCAGGAACAAGGCAGGAATGTGCACTCTCACCACTGTTATTTAACATTGTACTGGAAGTCCTAGCCACAGCAATCAGTCAACAAAAAGAATCCAGATCAGCAAGGAAGAAGTAAAACTTTCGTTATTTGCAGATGACATGATAGTCTATATAGAAAACCCAAAGACTCCACCAAAAACCTGCTAAAACTGATACACAAATGTAGTAAAGTCACAGGTTACGAAATCAATGTACAGAAGCCTGTTGCATTTCTATACACCAGTAATGAAGCAGCAGAAGGAGAAATCGAGGAATCAGTTCCGTTTACAACTGCACCAAAAACAACAAGATACCTAGGAATAAACCTAACCAAAAAGATGAAAGACTTGTACTCGGAAAACCATAAAACACTGATGAAAGAAACTGAAGATGACACAAAGAAATGGAAAGACGTTCCATGCTCATGAATGAAAAGAACAAATATTGTTAAAATGTCTATACTACCCAAAGCAATCTACACATTTAATGCAATCCCTATCAAAATAGCATCAGCATTTTTCACAGAGCTAGAACAAACAATCCTAAAATTTATGTGGAACCACCAAAGACCTAAAATAGCCAAAGAAACCTTGAAAAAGAAAAACAAATCTGGCGGTATCACAATTCCAGACTTCAAGTTATATTACAAAAGTAGTGATCAAGACAGTATGGTACTGGCACAAAAACAGATAAATTGATCAATAGAATGGAATAGAAAACCCAGAAGGGAACCCACAACTATATGGTCTATTAATCTTGCACAAAGCAGGAAAGAATATACAGTAGGAAAAAGATGGTCTTTTCAACAAATGGTGTTGGGAAAACTGGACAGCAACATGCAAAAGAATGAAACTGGACCACTTTCCTACACCATACACAAAATAAATTCAAAATGGATTAAAGACCTAAATGTGAGACCTGAAACCATAAAAAATCCTAAAAGACAACACAGCAGTAACCTCTTTGACATCAGCCATAGCAACTTCTCCTGAGGCAAAAACAAGAATAAACTATTGGGACTACATCAAAATAAAAAAGCTTCTGTACACTGAAGGAAACAACCAACAAAACTAAAAGGCATCCTATGGAATGGCAGCAGATATTTGCAAATGACAGATCTGATAAAGAGTTAGTATCCAAAATATATAATAAACTTACAAAATTCAACACCCCCCAAAAAACAAATAACCTAATTAAAAACCAGGCAGAAGACGTGCGCCAACATTTTCCCAAAGAAGACATGGATACATGAAAAATGCTCAACATCACTCATCATCAGGGAAATACAAATCAAAACTACAATGAGATGTCACCTCACACCTGTCAGAATGGCAAACATCAACAACACAGGAAACAACAGGTGTTAGTGAGGATGTGCACTGTTGGCAATGCAAGCTGGTGTAGCCACTCTGGAAAACAGTATGGAAGGTCCTCAAAAAAGTTAAAAATAGAGCTACCTTATGATCCAGCAAGTGCACTACTAGTATCTATACCCAAAGCAGACAAAAATACTGATTCAAAGGGATACATGTATCCTGATGTTCATAGCAGCATTGCCAAATTATGGAAACAGCCCAAGTGTCCATCAACAGATGAATGGATAAAGAAGAAGTGGTGTGTGTGTGTATGAATGTTTATTTATTTTATATATATATGAATATTATATATATATATGAATTATATTATATATATATTACTCAGCTATCAAAGAGAATGAAAACTTGACATTTGTAGGAACATGGATGGAGCTAGAGAGTATTACGGTAAGGGAGATAAGTCAGTCAGAGAAAGACAAATACCTCTAAATCTACTTTGCTGAGGGTTTTTATGAATGGATGTTGTACTTTGTCAGATACTTTTTCTGCATCAGTTAAAATGATCATATGGTCCTTATCCTTTCTTTTACTAGTGTGGTATATCACGCTGATTGATTTGCCAATATTGAACCACTCTCGCAACCCAGGAATAAATCCCACTTGATCGTGGTGAATGATTTTTTTTTAAATAAAATCAGTAGCTTTGTAACTAGAAAAGTTTTAGGTGGTCTTTTTTTTTTTTCCTGAGCATTACTCTAATAATCCTTTGAATCCTATGCACAAAATAATTTTAAATATGTCTGTGCTATCTTTATATAAAAAAGGCTTCTTGATTATTAGTATAATTGAAGCAGCATGCATAATTAGAGAAACACAATGCAAAGTAACTCCTTGCTCGAGTGAACAGAGTGGGTTACGCCTGCACTTATTCCGAGTAACACCTCAGAGCCTTACAGGGGATTTTTCAGCCCAGTTAATGGTGTAATTCTCCCCACTCTGCAGAGCGCCAGAAGCTGGCCCTTGTGTCAACACCCCTTTCAGCCAATCTGTAGCGCATAGTCTCGGTTTTCCTTGCAGTCTCACTTAGAGGAGAGGCAACCGCGGTGCCAGGGAAATGTGTGTGCAGTTTCCTGAGCTGTTCCAGCTCCGTTTCTTAACAATTTTGTGTCAAGCACTCTGGTTGCAAAGTCTGGTCGTAGAGAGCGATGCCCTGTACCGTAGAGATGACACGCGATCATGAAATACACTCGCAACATCGGAGGAGTAACTGGTAGCATCAAGCGGAAGCAAGACACTTGTACGTAGGCCAGCATTTCCCAGGCATTTGGATTTTATGAGACAAAATTGGGAAATAGTTTTTAAAAGACTGAGTAGATCCAACATATAGCTTCAAACTTTTTACTCCAAAGCGAGACCATGAAAATCACACGCATATCCTACTACTATTAACTGTCACCGTCATAAAACAAAGGACAGATAATTTTTTTTTTGAAAGAGAAAGACATGATTTCAGCTGCTTTTTAAGTGGAAGCGTCCTTAATTTTCTTTTTCACAAGGTTTGGCCCCCCGTGGTGGGTGGCTCAGCCTGTGCAAACACCCACCCTGGAAGCCTCCTGGCCCGTCATCCCTTCAGGAACAATCTTCCATGCCCTGTATTGAGGATCTGGAAGCGGCTTCTTTTCAGTCCTGGGCAGGCACACAGGAGATGTTTGGATTTTTACTGCTTCTTCAAATAACCAAAGACAAGTCCGTGTCCGTCCTTGCAGTAAACTTTCAGAACCCATTCGATCGCTACCAGAGTAACCCCCTCGTCCTGTGGATTCCTTCCGTACCCAGGAAAACCCTAGGAAACAGACGCATGTAAGAAAACCAATGGAAAACTGCCATTTGCTTTAACTGCCAACTAAATCTTTCCTCTTCTGAGGATTCATTATCATTCAGCCCGGTCAATGTTTTCTCTTGAGTGTAAAATTTCAAGTATAATAAACAAAAGTGTTCATCTGTGATGTGATCAGCAGAGCTTCTAATGGGACATAGATAAGAAGCAAAGTAAATACGAATCAACAAACATGACTTTAGGGAAAAAAACAACACTGTCTCTCTAGGGAACTTCAGGAAAAAAAAAAAAAAGCAAAACAAAGCAACCAGAAAAGAATCAACCTGCTCAAACAAAGACTGGGTGTAAGAGACATGATTATTAGTTAAATCATCTTAATGAAATGTACGGACCTAGGTGCTCTTAGATAGATAATTCATGTGCAATTTTATTATCTCTCAAGGTTTAATTAAATATTTGCCTTTTGGCTAATCAACAGCAATTAATAAGAGATGCTTATATTCACACAACTTATAAGAAATGTGGACATGGCCTCCACTGGAATTTCAGCGGTCTTCTTAATGAAAGCAAGGTAAGCAATAACATGACAGCATATGTGCCAGGCCAGGATTGAAAGCCTGTGTATCAGTCAGGGTTCTCCAGAGAGATAGAACCCCTAGGATGTGCGTGTGTGTGTGTGTGTGTGTGGAGAGAGAGAGAGAAAGAGAAAGAAGGAGAGACCGAGGGACAGATTTATTTTAAGGAGATTTTTTGGCTCCTACAATTGTGGGGGCTGCAAGTCCAGATTCCCCAGGTCCAGCCAGCAGGCTGGAGACCCAGGAAAGAGTTGATGGTGCAGCTCAACTCCTAAGGCACACTGGAGGCAGAATTCCTTCTTCCGTACCCAGGAAGTCTTTTCACTTATCTGCTTTACTCAGAGTTTACCGATTTAAACATTACTCTTATCTGAAAAAAAATACCTATTCAGAAATAGCTCGACTGCTGTTTGTGACCAAATATCTGGGTACTGTAGCCTAATCAAGTTGACACGTAAAATTAATCATCAGAACCCTGAAAAGGAAAAAAAAAAAGACGAGGATACTTATTTTAAAATAGAAGGCTTGAAATGAAAAGATAAATATAATAAATACTTGACAGATAAAATCCCTTCTAAGTGCCACACTTCTCAGCATAGAACCAGAAGAAGGAATTTGGATTGAAAGGAAAACAGTAATAATGGATTACCGATCTGGAATCATCTCTATTCTGAGAATGTCACGTTGTGTTTTATATTTAGGTATGCACTCATGGCACCTAAAATAGACACATGTAGTACACTTTAGCTGTCACCCAGAAAAGCATAAGATGGCAAGGTAAAAATAGGACACGTATTAGGGGCGCCTGGGTGGCACAGCGGTTAAGCGTCTGCCTTCGGCTCAGGGCGTGATCCCAGCGTTACGGGATCAAGCCCCACATCAGGCTCTTCCGCTATGAGCCTGCTTCTTTCTCTCCCACTCCCCCTGCTTGTGTTCCCTCTCTCACTGGCTGTCTCTATCTCTGTCGAATAAATAAATAAAATCTTTAAAAAAAAAAATAGGACACGTATCAAAAACATAAAGGACCAACTATCATAAAATAAATGCTGACTTTTCGATCCTTATCATGGTGTCACCATTTCATGCAAGCAAGATATTCTTTTTTACAGTGTTAGTCTTAAAAATGAACAAATATAATCTCTTCTGAGATTGGACAACAAAACTTGGAGTAAAATGCGGTGGCTGGATGTTCTCACCTCTAAAAGAGGAAGTTACAGTGGCCGCTGGTTCAGTAAGTTGTTGGAGGTATATTACGACATATGACATGAAAAAGTTCTCGGCGTGGTACCTGATTCATAGCATCCATTCCATGTTTATTCCTATTGAGGCAATGAGGGACTTTAGAAAAAGCTTGCTGTTGATTTCACTCAGCCACATTACTCTTAGTATCTGCACCTTCCATACACAGTACCCTTCTTAAGTGACCAAACTTAGTTTTTCCTTTAGAGAAAAAAGAAAAAGAAAATAAGTAATTTCCCAGGCTCAGGCACTAGAAAAAGAGAAAGAAATTGTAAAAAAAACAAAAACAGGGGCGCCTAGGTGGCTCAGTCGTTAAGCGTCTGCCTTCGGCTCAGGGCACGATCCTAGTGTTCTGGGATCGAGCCCCATGTCAGGCTCTTCCGCTGGGAGCCTGCTTCTTACCCTCCCATTCCCCCTGCTTGTGTTCCCTCTCTCACTGGCTGTCTCTCTCTGTCGAATGAATAAATAAAATCTTAAAAAAAAAACCAAAAAAAAAACAAAAACAAAACAGTCCACCTCCCTCCAAGAATTGCAGCCCGATCTAGGGCCCAAGGTAGGCAAGCGGAAATGGGCTGGGTTTCAGCCCCCACTTTGCACCTCCTCCCCTTGGGAGCCATAGTGCCAGGTCTGAAACACATGGTGGTATCTTTGACCTCTGCTCGTGTTCCTGAGGGGTCTGAATAAGGTATTCAGGTAATATAACATTACCGTATCAGCTAGACAAATTAAATCAGGTATCTTTCTTTTTTCTAATAGAGTTGATACCAAGTTACATGACACCATCTTAATAGATTGATACATAAATCTTTTCAACAAAGAGAACTTAAATTCATGCAACAACACCCAGAAATGGATTGTTTGGGGGGGAATAAGCGATTTTCTAATCCTGTGTTCTGCCCATCCTTCCTAGAATCTGCACTGAAAACAGCCAGGAAGGAGATACTCAAGGATACAGGTGATGAGGCACCAGAAGATTCACCTTTGCAGGGAGATGGGGCTGATTTTTTAGGTATTCCACCATCAGGGCAGACCTTTTTTGGAGGTGTCTTCCTCTTTCTCAGCTCCTCTGTCCATTGCTTTCAAAATTATAAAATTTCTCCTGGTCATGTCTAGCAAGGGAAATAAGGTGAGAGAAAATGACTTGATAACTCTGGGTCGAGGCTGGGTCACAGGAACAGACAGGCACTTGGAAGGCTGGGAGGAATTGGTTTTAAAGACGAAGGGACTGGGATCATCTGTGACTGGGAGATGGGGCCGAGCTAAAATAAAGTTCAGGAAGATGGGCTCAACAATGGCTACAGAGGCTTTCTAACACACCAGGGGCGAGGCTGTGAGCCCAGGAAAGATGGTGGAGGTGAGCTAGCCATCGCAGGAAAACACTCCAGGATTTTCCCCTTTGACGTTTGTATAGATTGGTGTGGATTGAATGACAACTCTTCAGAAAGAAACGGGCTGATGACTCCTCAGGAAATGTGCCCGAGTGTGCGTGTGCATGTGCTCAGAAGTAGAAAGGAATACTTTCTTCCTCTCCCCAGTAAAGATCATCTGTTGCCTACACCTGTCCAGTGCAGAAGATGGGAAGGCGAGCACAATCATGAGCAGGAACATCTCACCAGTTGGCCATTTATATTTTCAGTTATAACTGTTCCTCTCATGATAAGAGAAATAGTGCCTCAGTTTCATATAATAAGCTTCAGTGAATTCTGAGGGAAGTTGGCAAGTCATTATATTCCAGAGAAATTGTTCTGCCAGGTCCAGATTCACTTGGGTTCTTTGAGATTTTAGAATGTGGTGAGGGCTTTTTATCTGTACCAAATAAATGTTAGTATTAATGCTCAGCTACATTGGGGCTTTTTGATTTCTGGCCATTTCATTGCTCATTCGCAGCTCCATGAGGAAGAAAAGAGGAAATAAAAGGAGATGCAACTTGAATCAGTTGCGTTCTATGATTTTCTGTGATTGACTCTGATTTAGCTAGAGGAAAGTCGGATGTGTTAGCTGAAAAGGCAGTTCAGGGCTTACGTGTAAATTTCAATAATCCATCTTGTTTCTGAAGGATAGATGACATGCTGCCTTATTGTAGTGTGTTGGAGAAAGGCCTGACTTTTTTTAAAGAGTTGGTTGGCCTGTGTTACTCTGCCTCCATTTTTTGGCTGGGTCATCATTTCATCTCTCTGGACTTCAATTCCTCAACTGTAATTGGACCAGATG
Source organism: Ursus americanus (assembly GCF_024610735.1). Taxonomy (NCBI): domain Eukaryota; kingdom Metazoa; phylum Chordata; class Mammalia; order Carnivora; family Ursidae; genus Ursus; species Ursus americanus. The sequence goes on along the minus strand of NC_142139.1, from coordinate 35,943,350 downwards.
ATCTCCCTTTGCCTAGAAGGCTTCCCTTGAGCCACTGGTAGTTTGGAAATTCATTAGCAACTTAGAGCCCTTACACCCATCTAACCTTGTGACCATTAGTCATCATTTTATGAGAAAGTTGATTGGAAGTTCAGTGAAATTTTGGGGTCATAAAACAGAGTCAGAAACCTGGCCTTGTTCTCATTAATACTTTGATCCTTCATGTGATCTAACCTCCCTATAGACCTCTAGCCAGTCACCACTGCCATACGTCACTCTCCTTGTTTTCAAAAACTAATCAGAAAGTGGCCTCCTCTTCCAAGTTCACTGCTGAGTGTGTGAGCTTTACTATAAATAACTCCCTCATCCCACGGTTCAGCGCCCTGACTATCCAATCCACCTCCTTAGCATCTGTAGACTTCAGGGTATGCAAGTGCTAACTCTTATTCTAATAGAACTCAAACATGTTATTTCTACCTCTTTTAACATTTTATTGTTTTCTTCCAGACAGTTCTGTTGCTTTGTGGAGTCTTTAGCCCAAGAGTGCAATTTTGATCTGTTTTCTGATTTTCTGGATATTAGCAGGGCAGCTGTCTCTGAGTCTTTTGGGGACTCCCTTTGACTTTATCTTCATTTCATACATGGTATGATGCATATTTCTTCATGTGGAACCCGTATTCATAATCAACTGTCTGAATGAATTGGTAAAAGAAAGTTTCAGAGTAAAGTATTTAATGTAGTTCATCTATATTCTCTTAAATGCCAAATGTTCACTTGTTATATAGTACAAACTAGAGTGACTTTGTGGAAATGTAGAGCAAATGAAATACAGCTTCATTTTTCCCGTAGAATACTATTTGTGATGGATAATTGTCTTTATTTCCCACCACTTGTTCACGACTTTCTAAGATTTTGTTGTGTCGTTCTCAAACTTTTTTTTCACTTCCTATATTTTTGTGGCGATTACAAAATTTAATATGCCTGCGCTGTTGCTGATGGTAACTAGAAGTGTCTTCCTTCTAGTTCGCCAAAAGTAAACTTTCCTTGTCATGCATCAGACTAGATCTATTTTCCTTGCCACTTTTTCTATTGTTTCATTTTTTTTAACCGCAAACCCTTTGTTTTCATTCTCTCTCTGAAAACTATATTGAAGTTTCTAAAGCTTTCAGACTCAGACTGCATACCTGTGTCTTGAGAAATAGTTAGATGCAATGAAGGAAGTTTGATATCTTTGTAATGATAATTTAATGGCTGTACTACTTGATGTTAGAAAATTGCTCAAAGTAAAATAGTCCGAATGAGATTACAATATGTGCAGTCATTAAGAATATCTGATAGGCATGCTATGAATCATATATTAAAATGTGTTCTGACTTAAATTTAAAGCATTAGCTTAAACAATTCTCTATAGAATAAATAGTATCTTGACCTAGATTTTGATTATTATCTTTCATTCAATCTTGAAGAAGACCTTCAAACTCACTTGCCCGAGGCACTTGCAAGCTCCAGGTTTTTTTGGCTCATGAAAGAAAGATAAGTCACTCTTGAGAAGTGAGAAATCCTACAGTAAAAATCCAGTGAGGGATTATCTCCATTTCCTTTAACCGAATCACACCTTTGTAGACCCTTAGTTTATTATTATCAATTTATTTGACTCTTTAGCCATAATCCGTGGCTGTCATGTGTTAGCATTACTCCAGCTGATGTAAGAGAGGGTGTAGTTTACCCTGTTTTATCTTATTCCTAGCCCTGAAATCATCTTGTTTGCTTATTTACTATGTAAATAAGCACTCCCCCCACTAGAATGAAATGTCCAAATGCTCATTAGACTGGAGACTCATCTAGCACTGTATTTTCGGCACATGGAAGTGATATGCGATAGCATAACTAATATTGTTGGGTACATTTAAAGTAATATTGGAATAAAAAGCTGATAGTTCATAATTTTACATGGGTTAAAGAACTGAAAGATTATAAGATTCCCACTTGCAAATTTAAAAAAATTTGCCAAACCCCTGTTCTAAATATTAGTCTGCTAAGGTGAATAACCAAGTATAAAATATATTATTTTGAACTCCAAGATCTGAATTAAAAAGTGTAATTATTTATACCTTCTTATTTTGAAAGGATTATGAAAGAAAAGAATATGACTTATACCGTGTTTTATTTCTACTATGATATTTTTATTCCTAAATATACCGTACTTCTTTGTATGAAGACTAGAGTAGTAAAGATTACAGTAGTAAACCTCATCTTAATTTAGACTCCTATGTCTTTCCAGTTTGTAAAAAATTGACAAATTGAATAGCTGTAACACTCATTGGGGCAACAAATATTTGAACAAATGTTGAAGTCAGCTTCTTTGTAGAGTTTCATGAGAAAACAGTCTTTGGTGGAAGCACTAGCTCGGCGTGGAGTTTAGCTTGGCAGATTCAAAAAACAAACACCAGTTCACCAAGAAGCAATCAGGATGTAGAAATTGATTTACAGAAACCAAAAATCTTAGAAGTCTAGTTTATGCACCAGATTGCCAGTTTACGCTCTAGTCTGTATTTGACAAGGCAGCAAATCCTGACCATTTACTTAGGACATAACTTCCCATTTCGTTGTGGAAAGTAAATGTCGATCAGAAAGTCTATTGGCGAACACAGAATAAGAAAGGAGTCAGGATGTCCTTAAAAGACAGATCTGTCAGACCTTGACCACCAGCAGGGTTGCATTACTTTAGGGAAGTCTCTGGTCGATAACTGAAATTGGCCATTGGAGTCAAGCCCAGTTTCTCTGGAGACAGTTATAGGACACTTGGCAAATTCTTCCTCATCCACTCCGTTCTGCTGTTTTTATCAGTCATGATATTATCTCTTCTGGGCAACTTATATTTCAGTGGAATTGATTGTAAGCACAACTTTCAAAAAATACAAGTAGGTCTTAATAGTCACAAGTTCTCAGTCTCAGAGGCAACACTTTCATAAGCCATTTTGCACAATGGGCTACTTTTACAGATGTTAGTCTGCTTATGAGTGTTGACTTTTACAGCTCAGAGTTTCACTTGACAGCTTCTTCCTCTCACTGTTTCCAAACCCTCTTGATACCTCCTCCTTGGTACCGGTAGCCTTCTATGAACTGTACATTGCTCTTTATTAAATAATCATCTGCTTAGATAGTTTGGGTGGCACTAACGGGAAAGAACAGAAAATATTTTTGTTATGAATTTCATCAATATTTAGAAGAATAAGCTATTTGAAAACATCTGCAATTTTCTATCATGATTTTCAACTTTTTTCCTCTCTGGAACAAAAAGTAATGGAGGGGAAAATGGAAACACTGAAATAAACAATTTGGGTGTCAGATTTTTAAAAAATACTTTACCCTTTCTTCGATGTGTTGTTGGAGCAATGAGACATGACACTGATGTGCTCTTCCAGAATTTATGTATTTAATGACTTTCGGGGTGAGCTGCAGCGACTGAGAATGTGTGCAGTGGTAGTTTATTTGATCGGCACTACTGTCTATCTCGTCTTTCAATCTGAATGTTTAAAAAAAGGAGAAATGATTTCAAAGCTTATTATGTATTTCAAGTGAGACACCCTTTTTTCTTTTTTCTGTTAGGAAACCAGTAGGACTCATCAACCCAGCAAGATTCTGATTTTACAAAAACATGCCTCCAACCTATGAATTTCATACAAAATAAAGTAAGTTCATTTTATTTGTGGTAAGCTCTTATTCAGTTGAAACAGCCTAGTCAGATATCCTTCACCTTTAAGCGTTCCTTAAAGAAAAGAAGTGTTCTTTCTTTTCACAAAACCAGCTACCATTTCAAAAGCAATTCTGGGACCAGAAGAGAGGAAAGTGTGGGGCTGCAAAAAACATGAAAAAGTCACTGACTCGAGTGCCCAGGAAGTCCTGGAGTCAGGAATTCTGATTTCACTATCTTTTTCCAATTCAATAAGCGTTCTCTGCTTGTTCCTTCTCCAGTCACCCAAGTTAAAGCCATGCGTTTCTCGATGAACTATAAAGTGCTGTGTTATTCCAGTTGTTGGGATTGCCAGAGGGCCAACCCAAGGCATGAGGAAAGCACACCGGGAGCTTCAGATGGCAGGAAGGGGAAGCAGCGGTGATTCCAGTGGTGCGAGCCAGGCTGAACAGGGTGCCAGAACCATGCTGTTCTTTCCAGAGAGAGGAAGTTAGCGAAAGATACACTTATGGAGGGCAGGTTCTAAGATATGAGGGGTACGTTAATGAAGTGAAAGGTGCAGGATGGTTGATGTGGATAATATTAGAAGTTTTAATAATATAGCTTGCTAGTCAAAATGATTGTTATTGTCAGTAAGTGGTAGTCAGTCAGATGATATGGAGATTATATTAATGATGTGATTTGAAAGAGTCTTCAGGAGACCTCTCACCTTCAAAGGACCATCTGTGAGACATAACTAATCGAAGTCCATAGGAGATAATGATTAGGAGCAAGGACTTTGAGTTCGGAAAGTCTAAATAAATCCCAGGTCTGCTGCTTATTGGTCTGGAAAACTGAAGCAATATGACAGAACGGAGTACATGGTGCACACCTGTGGGTAGCTTCACAAAGCTCTAGGGGCAGAGCTAATTCTAATCAGGCCTGAAACAACTTATTCAAACAGTAGGATCAGTATCTGGCAGATTGAGGCTGACCTTGCATGCACGCAAAGGCAACACAGTCTAGTCTGGGCAGTCAGAGCCAAAAGTTTCTCAAATTAGGCATTCAGAAAAGGTAGAATATTAATCAGAGTCTTAACTGCAAAGAGGAAAAATTAGCTCTGGCTGATATAAGCAGATACAATTTTGTTAGAATCCTATTGGATCTCTCACAGAATATTCAGAGTTGGAGACCAAACAGGAAGCCTTGAACAGTACCCCAAATCCTGCCTCATAACTGTTCCTGTGAGTACTCTTGTGTCAGAGGGAGTCTGTTGGCACAGATGCCCCACCTTGGCCTTCTAAATCCATCAGTGTTGGCCCTGGGCTCCGGACAGTGCTGCCTCTGAAAACGACATGATGACTACCACCGCTCTTAGCCTTGCCATTTTCTGCATGACCTTTATGTGTTTGCAGGACTCCCTTCTGGTTCAAAGTCTGAAGCGGATGTGTCTAATTGGCTGACACTGGCGGTGTGTCCATACCCTCATTGCAAAGTAGTCTCAGAAAGTAACTTTCTGAGCTTCTATACCTGGAAGTCAACTTCTTGTAGGGTACAAGATTTCCCAAAATACAAGTAGAAGGTTCAGATGCTGGGTGACTAAAAAAGGACAAATTCCCATTATGATCTACCACTCTGGCTGCCCACTGTCAACATACACCAATATTCTTATACTAACACATATTTTAAAAAGAATAGTTACCTTCCATCACACAGTTCTCCTTTACACAACCAAAGTAATGATCATTCTGTACCCAAAAGGAGTCAACCAAAAATATCACCTGCTACAGCATTCAGATCCAAGTCCAAGACTATTCAGTAATATCCATCAAATTCTGATATGATTTCATCTCAATATTTTGGATAGATGAAAGTTTGTTTATCTCTACAACTTGCCATGCATGATTGTACTAAAGTATGTACAATTTTCCTTCTCCATTGTACATTTTCCTTATTTTTTTCTGTTTAGTTGATCAGTTTATGTGATGGAATAACGTGAAAATGCATTCTGATTGGATACAAGTCCTTGGTGTTCCCAAATATATGAGATTGTTGTAGTCATCTAATAACTTTAAATACTAGACACCAGAGGTTCTGGAAGGCACTCCAGGACTCCCCTTGGTTTCATCCATATTTCTCCTTTTTTCTTGGTAGTCAAGATCAACCATCCTATCAATTTTATAACCCCATGAGGAAACCAAAATACCAGGTAGCTGTCTCAACTGCTCTAATTCAATGGAAACAAAATGTGTCCCTTGGTCGAATCATTTCCCCCTTTGGTACCAAGAGCTCTAACTCAGCACATCCTAGAGTCGTGTTACTGAGAAGTAAATTCTT